>NC_135823.1:55402073-56023573 GCF_964213995.1 Mustelus asterias | reverse complement strand
CTGACTTTATTTATTTTATTTATTATCAGGGTGGCACGGTGGCACAGTGCTTAGCACTGGAGATGTGAGGCACAGTGCTAACCACTGTACCACCATTTTATTACATCTATTAATTCACCCTTACAACAGCTAATTGGCAAGATTCACCATTTAGGTTGCAAGCAAAAGTAACCATTTGACCCAGGGGTTCTGTGCTGATATAGTCCAGCCTGTCACTATCTTCAGGATAGGAAAAATAAGCAGAGAAAACAGGATGAAAAAAACCCTGCTTATCATATCAGTTTTCCTGATGATTACGTACTTATATTTCACACAAATAATGGGCATTTTCTCACAATTTAATAGTTCCCATTATTCCTCTTCAAACAAGCACCGGGGGCTCGGGTTCAATTCCGGCCTCGGTCACTGTCTGTGTGGAGTTTGCACGTTCTCCCTGTGTCTGTGTGGGTTTCCTCCGGGTGCTCCTGTTTCCTCCCACAGTCCAAAGATGTGCGGGTTTGGTGGATTGGCCATGGTAAATTGCCCCTCAGTGAGATTAGGAGGATAAATACATGGGGTTACGGGAATAGGGCCTGGGTGGGATTGTTGTCAGTGCAGGCTCGATGGGCTGAATGGCCTCCTTCTGCACTGTAGGAATTCTATGACTCTGTGATTATTGTCACAAGTAGGCTTACATTAACACTGCAATGAAGTTACTGTGAAAATCCCCTCGTCACCACACTCCGGCACCTGTTCGGGTACACTGAGGGAGAATTTAGCATGGCCATTGCACCTAACCAGCACGTCTTTCGGATTGTGGGAGGAAACCTATGCAGACACGGGGAGAATGTGCAGACACCACATAGACAGTGACCCTAGCTGGGAATCGAACCCGGGTGCCTGGCGCTGTGAGGCATCAGTGCTAACCACTGACGATAGGGTTCAGAGGTCCGCAGGGAAATTTCTGCTCATAATCTCTCCATTTTATGGTGGGCAGGAGTCACCTCAGGGCCTGACTCTTGTCTCGCATTACCCAGCTTGCATCAGGCCAGATCCAAGGAAGCTTTAAGAAGATATAAAAGTAAAACAACTGAGCGGCTTTTAATGTCCCATCGAACGAAACAGCCCTGAAAATCACAAATACTGTCAAATCAAAACTCCTGAAAGCATTTTGATTTTCAAGAGATAGGTTGAGCACCCTTGAAGCGGAATAAGCCAAAGATAACCGCCCAGACATCAGGGAGCCAGACGTCTGATTGATTGGCTGGTTATAGATGAGAGCAGCTTCGTTACTTGGGAGTCAAGAGAATTGATGAATTATTGTTTGAAGAGGAATAATGGGAACTATTAAATTGTGAGAAAATGCCCATTATTTGTGTGAAATATAAGTACGTAATCATCAGGAAAACTGATATGATTAGCAAGGTTTTTTCGTCCTGTTTTCTCTGCTTATTTTTCCTCTCCTGAAGACAGTGACAGGCTGGACTACATCAGCACAGAACCCCTTGGCCAAATGGTTACTTTTGCGTGCATCCTAAATGGTGGATCTTGCCAATTAGCTGTTGTAAGGGTGAATTAATAGATGTAATAAAATGGCGGCACAGTGGTTAGCACCGCTGCCTCGCGTCGACCTGGGTTCAATTCCGGCCTCAGGTCACTGTGTGGAGTCTGCACATTCTCCCCGTGTCTGCTTGGGTTTCCTCCGGGTGCTCCGGTGTTCTCCCAGAGTCCCAAAGACGTAGGTGGATTGACCATGCTAAATTGCCCCTTAGTGTCGCAGGGTTGGATGGATTAGCCCTGGGGAAATGTATGGGGTTACAGGGATAGGGCAGGGAAGATGGCTTCTCTGTCAGAGAGTCGGTGCAGGTTTGATGGGCCGAATGGCCTCTTCTGCACTGTAGGAATTATATGACTCTATGAGATGTAACACCCCGGCATACTTATTGTTTTAACATACATGAGTTAAGCGCACATCCTAGTTAAATGCTTTCCCTGAAGGAACTAAGTTCAGCAGAAATCATCAGCAAGGTTCTTTACTTGCTTGAAGAATGGACAGTCTCTCGCTCGGAGATAACAATTCTGCTTTTGGGTGAAGGTTTAACAATAAACATATGTAGGCAAGATCAGAATTTTAAAACAATGTTCTGTGTCTGTGATTTGGTGGAGAGAGCAGTATTAGAATGCTCCCAATGTGAGAGCTGTATTAGAGGAGAGTGCTGCTTGAGAGGTTTCTCTGGGGTAGTTCCCTCCATGCTTGAATCATGAATAAACTATTGTGACCTGTCCCTGGGTCTGCTGTGGTTAGTTGGAAGATGTCCGCCGCAACAGTGCATTATCGCCAAGTTCCACCCTCATCTCACCTCTGCCCTCACTCCGTTTCCGCACCGGATTGTGATCAGGAGTGGCAAGCCCTGCCAATTCCCCTCTCTTACACCAGAGATATAAACCCACTCTCCCAAACCTAGTGAACGTGACTCAAGCTTGGGCCTTTGGCTCCTGGTCCAGTATCGCACCACACAACCTGCTCACTCACTGGGACACCATGGAATTGTTTTGTTAATTCAGTCATGGGATGTGAGCATTAGTTGCCCATCCCTGAGGGCATTGAAGAGTCAAGAGTTATTTAAGATTGCTGTGGGTCTGGAGTCACATGTAGGCCAGAGTGGGTATGGATGGCAGATTTCCTTCCCTAAAGGACGTTAGTGAACCAGATGTTATTTTTTCATGGTTTCGTGGTCATCATTAGATTTTTAATTCCAGATTTCTTTTATGTTGAATTCAAATTTCACCATCTGCCATGGTGGGATTTGAACCCGGGTCCCCAAAGCATTACCCTGGGTCTCTGGATTACTGGCCTATTGACAATACCACTACACCACCCGGTTCTTTGGCAAATGTTGCGTTCGACTCTGCTTGATTATTCCTGCCTTCTTCCCCACTTGTTCCTTAATTCCACTGACTGTTTTGAAAGATTCCGAGATGGATAAAACTGTGTACAGTTTTGGTCTCCTTACTTGAGAAAGGATATACTGGCGGGGGAGCAGGGGAGATTCACGAGATTGATTCCGGAGATGAGGGGGTTGGCTTATGAGGAGAGACTGAGTAGGCTGGAGCTATACTCATTGGGATTCAGAAGAGTGAGAGGAGCTCTTATAGAAACATATAAGAACATAAGAACATAAGAACATAAGAAATAGGAGCAGGAGTAGGCCATCTAGCCCCTCGAGCCTGCCCCGCCATTCAATAAGATCATGGCTGATCTGACGTGGATCAGTACCACTTACCCGCCTGATCCCCATAACCCTTAATTCCCTTACCGCTCAGGAATCCATCCATCCGCGCTTTAAACATATTCAGCGAGGTAGCCTCCACCACCTCAGTGGGCAGAGAATTCCAGAGATTCACCACCCTCTGGGAGAAGAAGTTCCTCCTCAACTCTGTCTTAAACCGACCCCCCTTTATTTTGAGGCTGTGTCCTCTAGTTTTAACTTCCTTACTAACTGGAAAGAATCTCTCCGCCTCCACCCTATCCAGCCCCCGCATTATCTTATAAGTCTCCATAAGATCCCCCCTCATCCTTCTAAACTCCAACGAGTACAAACCCAATCTCCTCAGCCTCTCCTCATAATCCAAACCCCTCATCTCCGGTATCAACCTGGTGAACCTTCTCTGCACTCCCTCCAATGCCAATATATCCTTCCTCATATAAGGGGACCAATACTGCACACAGTATTCCAGCTGCGGCCTCACCAATGCCCTGTACAGGTGCATCAAGACATCCCTGCTTTTATATTCTATCCCCCTCGCAATATAGGCCAACATCCCATTTGCCTTCTTGATCACCTGTTGTACCTGCAGACTGGGCTTTTGCGTCTCATGCACAAGGACCCCCAGGTCCCTTTGCACGGTAGCATGTTTTAATTTGTTTCCATTGAGATAGTAATCCCATTTGTTATTATTTCCTCCAAAGTGTATAACCTCGCATTTCTCAACGTTATACTCCATTTGCCATATCCTCGCCCACTCACTCAGCCTGTCCAAATCTCTCTGCAGATCTTCTCCGTCCTCCACACGATTCACTTTTCCACTTATCTTTGTGTCGTCTGCAAACTTCGTTACCCTACACTCCGTCCCCTCCTCCAGATCATCTATATAAATGGTAAACAGTTGCGGCCCGAGTACCGATCCCTGCGGCACGCCACTAGTTACCTTCCTCCAACCGGAAAAACACCCATTTATTCCGACTCTTTGCTTCCTGTCGGATAGCCAGTCCCCAATCCACTTTAACACACTACCCCCAACTCCGTGTGCCCTAATCTTCTTCAGCAGCCTTTTATGGGGCACCTTATCAAACGCCTTTTGGAAATCCAAAAACACCGCATCCACCGGTTCTCCTCCATCAACCGCCCTAGTCACATCTTCATAAAAATCCAACATGTTCGTCAAGCACGACTTTCCCCTCATGAATCCATGCTGCGTCTGATTGATCGAACCATTTCTATCTAGATGCCCTGCTATCTCCTCTTTAATAATGGATTCCAGCATTTTCCCTACTACAGACGTTAAGCTGACCGGCCTATAGTTACCCGCCTTTTGTCTCCTTCCTTTTTTAAACAGCGGCGTAACATTAGCCGTTTTCCAATCAACCGGCACTACCCCAGAATGCGACGAGTTTTGATAAATAATCACTAACGCATCCACTATTACCTCTGACATTTCTTTCAATACCCTGGGATGCATTCCATCCGGACCCGGGGACTTGTCCACCTTCAGTCCCATTAGTCTACCCAGCACTGCCTCTCTGGTAACATTAATTGTATTAAGTATTTCTCCTGCTGCCAACCCTCTATCGTTAATATTTGGCAAACTATAAGATTATGAAGGGAATAGATAAAATAGAAGCTGGGAGGTTCTTTCCACTGGCGGGTGAAACTAGAACTAGAGGGCATAGCCTCAAAATAAGGGGGAGCAGATTTAGGACTGAGTTGAGGAGGAACTTCTTCACCCAAAGAGTTATGAACCTGTGGAATTCCATACCCAGTGAAGCCGTTGAGGCTACTTCATTGAATGTTTTTAAGGCACAGACAGATAGATGTTTGAACAGTAAAGGAATTAAGGGCTATGGTGAGTGGGCGGGTAAGTGGAGCTGCGTCCATGAAAAGATCAGCCATGATCTTACTGAATGGTGGAGCAGGCTCGAGGGGTCAGATGGCCTACTCCTAGTTCTTTTGTTCTTATAAGTTTGAGGGCGGCCATTTGGCCAATCATCATTTACCCATGCAGAAAAAAAATCTACGTCTTTCAAGGGTGGCACAGTGGCACAGTGGTTTGTACTGTGGGCGGCACGGTAGCACAGTGGTTAGCACTGCTGCTTCACAGCTCCAGGGTCCCGGGTTCGATTCCCGGCTCAGGTCACTGTCTGTGTGGAGTTTGCACATTCTCCTCGTGTCTGCGTGGGTTTCCTCCGGGTGCTCTGGTTTCCTCCCACAGTCCAAAGATGTGCGGGTTAGGTTGATTGGCCAGGTTAAAAATTGCCCCTTAGAATCCTAAAATGCGTAGGTTAGAGGGATTCGCAGGTAAAATATGTGGGGGTAGGGCCTGGGTGGGATTGTGGTCGGTGCAGACTCGATGGGCCGAATGGCCTCCTTCTGCACTGTAGGGTTTCTATGATTTCTATGATACTGCTGCTTCAGCGCCAGGGACCCGGGTTCAATTCTGGCCTCGGGTCACTGTCTGTGCGGAGTTTGCACATTCTCCCCATGTCTGCGTGGGTTTCCTCCAGGTGCTCCAGTTTCCTCCCATAGTCTGGAGGTGTGTGGGTTAGGTTGATTCGCCATGGTAAATTGACCCTTAGTGTCAGGGGATTAGCAGGGTAAATATGTGGGGTTACGGGAATAGGGCCTGGGTAGGATTGTGGTTGGTACAGATTCGATGGGCTAAATGGCCTCCTTCTGCACTATGGGGATTCTATGACATATTCTATGACAAACCGTCCCTCCCCCCCATCATCTGATGGCTTTTTAATTAACTCCAAGGATCTCTGCCCCCACAACGAGTGCTGGGAGCCAATTCCCAATATTGATTATTGTTTGTGTGAAGAAATTATTCCCAAGATCAGTCCCAGATTTCAAATCCACCAGGAAGTAAACCCAAAATTAGTCGAGGAAGGAGGAACTGAAGGGAAGTTTTTTTTGTATGAAGGGGTTCTGCAATATGCAAAAAGCAATGGCAGAAGTGGATATTGAAGCAGTTAAATCATGATAGTTGCGAGAGGCTCCGACAAAGATATTAAAAGAATATCGGTAAATGGCAGAGGGATGGGATTACAATGGATGCTTCCAGCGATGAAGCTAGTACAGGTCATTTTCCAAAAATCTCCTGTGTCAAAACTTCTAAATATTCAGATTGGGATTTTTTTCACGGATGTTGAGTGATGACGGCACAACTGGAAAATTGGGAAATCCCACCCTCAGTGTTGCTTTGTAGGATTATTGCGAGTTGAAAAGGCAGTGGCTGGATTCTTCCATTAAAAGAAAGAATCAACCTCAATTTCTGACCGGGATTCTCCGACCCTGTCCGCGACTGGGATTCTCCAGCCCCCCTGCTGCGGATGGAGATTTGGCTGTGCGCTGGCAGTGGCGGCGGGGCGTATGATTCCGGAGAATTCCGGCCTTCGTATCGTGGTCGCGAGCCCAGCTCAATAGATTGTCTTCGAAGTGTGCAGACTCCCACTGAATTATGGGAGGTGCAGCTGCCATTTTGTGCACAGCAAGCTCCCACACAAAGAGCAGATGTGATGATGGCAAGTTGATCTGTTTTATATCGACGCTAGTCGCGGGATAAATATTGGCCAGGACACTGGGATGAAGTCCCCTGCTATTCAGAAGGACACAAGTGAGACAATTTGCTTCCACCTAAAAGGACAGACAGATGAACCTCTGGTTCAATGACTCAACTGAGTGCGGCAAAAGGAAATGCCTTTAC
Organism: Mustelus asterias; assembly: GCF_964213995.1. Taxonomy (NCBI): domain Eukaryota; kingdom Metazoa; phylum Chordata; class Chondrichthyes; order Carcharhiniformes; family Triakidae; genus Mustelus; species Mustelus asterias. The sequence goes on along the minus strand of NC_135823.1, from coordinate 56,016,610 downwards.
TGACAAATGAATCTTTACGTTGGCTTTTCGCGCTGGTTAATTGAGTCTTTGATGCTGAAAATGTTAGTGCACTATTTTATGTACGTGAGAGACGGCATTGAGTCTGCAGTATGTATTGCACGCAGCGGGGCAGTTTTTAAAAGTTCTGCCATGAATCTGGTTCTAAAACAAATGAATGCAGAATGGGCATGGAAACCTTAAGAGGCAATTTTGTCCATCCATTTTGAAGCTGGTAGGATTGCGTGCAACACTGGTTGAAGTCAGTGATTGGTAATATTTGGCCGCATGTATAACTGGCGCCCACCTCATCACATGGGTTGCCTGCACTGCGAGTTGGACTAAAAAGGCCTCCATTTCATTGAGGGCTCGATGCAGTTTTGGGGCTAAGCCTCAAAGGCGGTGGATTGCCCCCAACAACCAGGTGGAGTGCTGAGTGCAAGTCAGAGAGGGGCTGCAAGGTGGCACAGTAATTAGCACTGCTGCCTCAGCCCCAGGGACCCGGGTTCGATTCCCGGCTTGGGTCACTGTCTGCGCGGAGTCTGCACGTTCTCCCTGTGTCTGCGTGGGTTTCCTCCGGGTGCTCCGGTTTCCTCCCACAGTCCAAAAGACGTGCTGGTTAGGTGCATTGGCCGTGCTAAATTCTCCCTCAGTGTACCCTAACAGGCACTGGAGTGTGGCGACCAGGGGATTTTCACAGTAACGTCACTGCGGTGTTAATGTAAATCTACTCGTGACACTAATGAAATAAACTTAAATTTAAAACAAAAAATACTTCTTTTTAATGACTCCCCCATGGCTTTTCTCCCACATTGCGCTGGTGGGGTTAACCTTTTCATTCCTGGAGTTGCCCTGGAGGGTTAATGACCCTGTGGAAGGCTTCTTACTCATTCTGGAGTGAGGTGGCCTTGTTCTACTTGGCTGGAATCCACTGTGGGAAGTGACCGCCATAAAAATAACATACCACTGACAGTTAACAGGGCAATCTCTTTGCAGCATCACAGATGAAAGATTTATTGTAGATTGTGCGCTTAAATCCACACGGGACTCCCTTGTTAGATACTGCAGCTGCTCCCAAGATGACCTGACTCGGGAGAGGCAGAAATAGAGATTGTTACAGTAATATACTTTTAATAAGTGATTGTGTATCACCTTACACAGAAAAGCAATCTTACTCTTCATCGGTGCTTGGAAGCCGAGATGTTAACAGCACGCGTCCCGGAGTTTAACCAGATGATGTTTCAATTTTTTCCCTCAGTGTCACGGTGATCCACTTTTATATGAAGGACTTACACTCAGGAAAGAGCCTTGGTGGGTCAAGGTTAAAGTCTGTCTGCGTTATTGAGAGAGAGATATAGAATCCACAGAATCCCTACAGTGCAGAAGGAGGCCATCCGGCCCAGCGAGTCTGCATCGACCATAATCCCACCCAGACCCTATCCCCATAACCCCATGTATTTACCCTAGCTAGTCCCCCTGACAACAAGGGGCAATTTAGCATGGCCAATCCACCTAACCCGCACATCTTTGGACTGTGGGAGGAAACCGGAGCATCCGGAGGAAACCCACGCAGACACAGGGAGAGCGTGCAGACTCCACACAGATAGTGACCCAAGCTGGGAATCGAACCCGGGTCCCTGGCGCTGTGAGGCAGCAGTGCTAACCACTGTGCCACCGTGTCGCCTGTGATATTGGGCAGAGCTACAGCAGAGTAGACCGTCACTCAAATATTGTTACATGCTTGTCTTACAATAAAAAAGTTGTTGCATGCAAGCTTTACAATTAGAAGCTGCCCAATTAATTATCATGCCTTCAAACGGGAGGAAGTAAAACAATAAATATTTTAGAAGATGAAACGGGAAGATATGAAACATGAGTAAGTATCCAAACAAAAGTAAGTGCAACTAAATATTCATCCTTTTTGATTTGATTTATTATTGTCACATGTATTAGTGCACAGTGAAAAGTATTGTTCCTTGTGCGCTTTACAGACAAAGCATACCATACATAGAAAAGGAAAGGAGAGAGTGCAGAATGTAGTGTTACAGTCATAGCTAGGGTGTAGAAAAAGATCAATTTAATATAAGGTAAGTCCATTCAAAAGTTTGATGGCAGCAGGGAAGAAGCTGTTCTTGAGTCAGTTGGTACGTGACCTCAGATTTCCGTATCTTTTTCCCGATGGAAGAAGGTATGTCCGGGGTGCGTGAGGTCCTTGATTATGCTGACTTCTTTTCCGAGGTAGCAGGAAGTGTTGACAGAGTCAGTGGATGGGAGGCGGGTTTGAGTGATGGACTGGGCTACGTTCATGACCCTTTGTAGTTTCTTGCAGTCGTGGACAGGGCAGGTACCATACCAAGCTGTGATACATCCAGAAAGGATGCTGGGTTTGCTGACTAGGAGAGAGGTGGGAGTGATATCCTTGACCTTAAGGCAGCATTGAACTGAGTTTGGCATCAAGAAGACTGGGTAAAATTGAGTATTAAAGGGAAAACTCTCCACTGGTAGGAGTCATACCTGGCACAAAGGAAGGTGGTTGTGGTTGTTGGAGGCCAATCATCTCAGTCCCAGGACATCGCTGCAGGACTCCTTCAGGGTAGTGTCCAAGGTCCAACTGTCTTCAGCTGCTTCATCAATGACCTTCCCTCCAGCAGGTCAGAAGTGGAGATGTTCACAAATAATTGCACACTGTTCAATACCATTTGCTACCCCTCAGACACCGAAGCAGTCTGTGTCCATATGCATCAAGACCTGGACCATATTGAAGCTTGGACTGACAAGTGGCAAGTAACATTCATGTCACACAAGTACCAGGCAATGACCATCTGCAACTAGGAGTGTGGTGGAATACTCTGCATTTGCCTGGATGAAAGCGGCTCCAACAACACTCAAGAAGCTCAACATCATCCTAGAAAAGCAGTCAGCTTGAGCGGCACCCCATCCCCCTTCAATATTCACTCCCTCCATTTTGGGTCAAAATCCTGGAACTCCCTCCCTAACAGCAATGTGGGTGTACCTACACCCCAGGGAATGCAACACTTCAAGAAGGTGATTCGCCACTTCTCAAGGGAGATTAAGGATAGGAAACAATTGCTGGCCTGGCCAGCGATGCCCATTTCCTTGAGTGCCCACTTGTTGAATTCTTCTTTTTGGAGTGTGGCGGTTTTTGACAGCAAAGTGATTGATGGCTAGATTTTTATGTTAGTTATAGATTCCTATCAATGCTCGGGACACAAGGGACACGTGGTAATGGCATCCCCCGCCATGTGGTGAACTCTGCACCACAACTGGACGCAGTTTAAAAATGAGGGAAAGCTAAAGATTGTTCAGCTTGTGGTCCAAGAGTAAGGCTGACTCAAGGGATGTGATGCAGGCAAATGCAATGAGCTTGTTACTTGAGAAAATAGCGCATTGTTCCATGCTCCTTGCCTATCTCTGTACTTTGTATTCCTCCCATGCTGGCCTCTTGTGCGTTCCCCAACTCCGTTGCCCCACGATAGGTGGCTATGCCTTTGGTTGCCTGAACCCTAAGCTCTGGAATTTCCTCCCTCACCCTTTCTACGTCCTCTTTTGCTCCTTGAAACCCACCTCTGTGGTGATTGTCCCTTTGGGGGTAACACAGCAGAGTAAGGGTCCCTAGCCTGGGTGACTCAAAATGGGGAATCACCTAGGGGGATCTTAGGCAGGAGACATTCCAGAACTGGCTGCAGACATGCTGCTGCTCTTGCAGATCCCTGTAAATAAACCCTTTACTGTTCACTTCTGAAGCCTCTGAAAGTGCAATCATAGAATCCTACAGTGCAGAACGAGGCCATTCGGCCCATCGAGTCTGCACTGACCACAATTCCATCCAGGCCCTATCCTCATAACCCCATATGTTTACCCTAGCTAATCCCCCTGACACTAAGGGGCAATTTAGCATGGCCAATCCACCTAACCCGCACATCTTTGGACTGTGGGAGGAAACCGGAGCACCCGGAAGAAACCCACGCAGACACGGGGAGAATGTGCAAACTCTGCACAGACAGTGACCCAAGCTGTGAATCGAATCCTGGGCCCCTGGAGCTGTGAGGCAGCAGTGCTAACCACTGTGCCACTGTACCTCTGGATTCTGAACTCCCTGATTGAGGTCAGAATTGCCTGCCCAATCAGGGAGCCTCACCTGTGAATACATATGGGAGCATCAGGTCCACTGGCGCTTTGGATTCTGACATTGTACCTGAAGCATTCCTGGAGTGGAATTGAGTTTGTAAATAAAGGAAACCTGGTAAAGGGACACCGGCCTCTGAGGAGTTATTTCAGTAGGTATACGGACAGATCTACCAGAGGGAAAAAGAGGGAATCTCTCCTCAAGGCCCTGTCATAGAATCATAGAATCCTTACAATGCAGAAGAAGGCCATTCGGCCCATCAAGTCTACACCGACCACAATCCCACCCAGGCCCTATTCCTGTAACTCCACATATTTACCCTGCTAATCCCCCTGACACTGGGGTCAATTTAGCATGGCCAATCAGTCTGACCCGCACATCTTTGGACTGTGGGAGGAAACCGGAGCACCCGGAGGAAACACGGGGAGAATGTGCGATCTCCACGGACAGAGACCCGAGGCTGGAATTGAACCCGGGTCCCTGGCACTGAGAGGCAGTAGTGCTGACCTCTGTGCCACCGTGCCACTCTGTCATTGAAAACAATGATCTGATGACTATCACATGTGCCTCTTTGCCAACATTATCACTTGTTTGCCAATTGCAGTTTTAACAGGTTCTTAATCAAGTCCACCGGGCTTCATTGGGAGGTTTCCTTTTTAAGTAATTGCGAAGCCAAGATTGCAGGAGCCTGCTCCTTGAATCCTCACACTTGGCCACATTAGATTTTGGGGGAGGAGGGGTTGCTTTTGGCACTACTCGTATTAAACATTCATTGGCTATCAGCAGCAAAGGCAGCGCTGACCTATTTGAGCAGTCTGTTTCATTAGTAACACAGGCTCAGCTAACCTGTGGAAACACACACACACACACGCCATCCAACAAAAACAAAACCCGACATTTCTCCAAACTCCCCCTGATACTCGCTGACTCTCCGGCCCAGGATAAACAGAGCGCAATCCTGTTTGCAAAGGCTGGCCGTGCCTGTGGCCTGATTTGCTTTGATTTCTGCCCTGCAGACTCGTGCTTTACCGGAGGGGAAGGCGGGGGCCTCCTGAAAATATGAACAAGATATACGCAGGGGACTTTGAGGTTAAACAGTGCTACATTGTGAACTGTCCTCGGGCATATAGCAGCAAAAATAACATGGCCGGTGGAATCGACCGGGACAGACATTTCACCATCTGAGACCACCCCATCCATTGGACCCTCATACCGCCTCCAGTTGATAAATCTGGACCGTGCAGTGTCCCAGGAAAGGGGATACTGTTTCTGCAGCGATTCCATGCTACAGGGGCGAGCGGCAGGAATATAAATCGATAACTTGACATTTATATGGCAACTTGAACAAAGAAACAGGTCTTGAGACACCTTATGGGGGGTGTACGGCCAAACAAAGAAATGGACGCTGAGTCAAAGAAGGAGGGATAACCTCAGGCGTGATCATGATCAAGGGGGGATCTGTGGAGGGGATTGCTGAAGGCACAGCCATTAACAGTGGGGTGAAGGGGCGGTGGGGGGGGTGGTTGGTGGTGGTGGGGGGATGCACAAAAGGCTAGAAGCAAAGCAATGGAGAGTTCAGTTGAGCTTGCAGGGTTGGAATAAGGGCAAGGCCGCAAAACGATTTAAACACAAGGGTGAACGTCTTAAATTTGAGGCGATGGAGCTGGAGCAGGCCAGGGTAATCAACAAAGGGCGGCACGGTGGTTCGCACTGCTGCCTCACAGCGCCAGGAACCTACGTTCGATTCCGACCTCGGGCGTCTGTGCGGAGTCTGCATGTTCTCCCCGTGTCTGCGTGGGTTTCCTCCGGGTGCTCCAGTTTCTTCCCACAGTCCAAAGATGTGCGGGATAGGTGGATTGGCCATGCTTAAAATTACCCCTTAGTGTCAGGGGGATTAGCGGGGTAAACACGTTGGGTTACGGGGATAGGGCCTGGGTGGGATTGTTGTCAGTGCAGGCCCGATGGGCCGAATGGCCTTCTGTGTGTAGGGATTCTATGATTCTAATGAACGGGACTTAGTGGGGATTGTTGTAAGATGGATCAATCATTATTAATCACCATTCGAGTTGATGTAAGTAAAAGTGTCAGCGCAAGTTTTTTTGAGCCTTTGCCCAGCTTTTTGTTTGTAGCTGTGAATGTTCTGAAATGCTGAGTAAAATATTTATCTCGTGTTGTAAATAAACCAACCTACACTCTGTTTCTTCTCTCTGCCTTCTCAGCACTTGTCAAAGTGCCTCCTGTTCTAACTCATTATTTCCTGTGAACTGAAGCCTCTGGGATTCCTGTACCCTGGCTAAGCCTCTCCTTGCTTCTAATATCAGCCAGACTTCAAGTATACACAGTGGCAGCAGCTAAAACACTGCAGCAAAGCTTCTCTCTTTACCTTGGTGATATGCTGCAGTTCCAGCCTTCAGCAGCATCTTTTGAGGTGATGAACATATTTAACTGAACCCTCCCTTGTCCACTGTGGCCAACAAGAAAACCCAACGCCTAAAATTATACTGATTCGGGAAGAAAACCTCTCCATACACCTTGTTGATAACAGCACTCTGTGTGCCATTCTCTGCTGCATACTGAAATCCTTCTGGCTTACTCACAACCAGTGCCATTATTTTTTCATATTAATTCGTGGGACATGGGCATCGCTGGGCGACCAGTATTTATTGCCCATCTCTAGTTGCCCGAGAGCAGTTGCGAGTCAACCACATTGCTGTGGCTCTGCAGTCACATGTAGGCCAGACCAGGTAAGGACGGCAGATTTCCTTCCCTCAAGGACATTAGTGAAGCAGATGGGTTTTTCCGACAATGGCTTCATGGTCATCAGTGGATTCTTAATTCCAGATTTATTTTTGATTGAATTCAAATTTCACCATCTGCTGTGGCGGGATTTGAACCCGGGTCCCCAGAACATTAGTTGAGTTTCTGGATTAATAATCTAGCGATAATACCACTAGGCCATCGTCTCCATGCATATAACTTGATGCACTGTCAATATCTTGCGGTGAGTGATACATAAGAGATGGCTGGGATTGACTTCAATTCGATCTAAGAGTCGGTTTTCAATCAATGGCTAAACTCATAACAGTGTGACAAGTATCGGCCGGCCTTGGCTCGATTTGTAACACTCTTGCCTCCAAGAGAAGAAGCTTTTGGGTTATGGTCCCATCAAGGTGTCTGGGAATAAAGTCTCGTGCTCCAATGAAGATCTGAGGGTGGTGTCACCTTTCAGGTAAGATGTTAAATGGAGACCCAGTCTTCTGTCTTGGGTGGACACTGGAGATTTCTAAGGAAGATCAGATTCCCCTCGGTATCTCGTCAGTGATGGGCAGCCTAAGTTAGTGAGTCTGCTGCATGAGTGGCCCTCCTTCATCCCAGTGGCCTCAAGATTGAAATGATAGAATTCCTACAGCATCGGAAGTGGCCGTTTGGCCCATTGAGTCTGTACTGATTCTGACAGAGCATCCCATCCAGGACCTATCCCCGTAACTCCACATAACCTGCTAACTCCCCCAAACCTACTCATTTTGCAACACTGATGGGCAATTTAACATGGCCAATCCACCCACCCAACACATCTTTGGGACACTAAGCAATTTAGCATGGCCAGTCCACCTAACCTGTATATCATTGGAGTGTGGGAGGAAACCGGAGGATCCGGAAGAAGCTCACGCAGGCACGGGGAGAACGTGCAGACTCCACACAGTCACCCAAGGCTGGAATTGAACCCGGGTCCCTGGCACTGTGAGGCAGCAATGCTAACCACTGTGCTGCAAATTGGTCTTGTAAAAAATGACCACAGAAACATAGAAAATAGGTGCAGGAGATAGGTGTTTCTTTCGGACACGCTGGGATCGTTTAAGACTTATCTAGATAGCCACATGAACAGACTGGGAATAGAGGGATACAAACGCATGGTCTAGTTGGACACATGAGCGGCACAGGCTTGGAGGGCCGAAGGGCCTGTTCCTGTGCTGTATTGTTCTTTGTTCTTTGTTCTTTGAGTAGGCCATTCGGCCCTTTGAGCCTGCACCACCATTCAATATGATCATGGCTGATCATGCACTCTCAGTATCTCACTCCTGCTTTCTCTCCATACCTTGATCCCTTTAGCCACAAGGGCCACGTCCAGCTCCCTCTTGAACTTATCTAATGAACTGGCCTCAACAACTTTCTGTAGTAGAGACTTCCACAGGTTAACAACTCTCTGAGTGAAGAAGTTCTTCCTCATATCAGTCCTGAATGGCTTACCCCTTATTCTTAGACTGTGACCTCTAGTTCTGCACTTCCCCAACATCCTGTGAATAAAGTACATTTAATACATGTCAAATGTTTCATAATGAGCTATAGAAAATGCTTGATCATTTACATATTAACAGAACTATCAACTGCAAATGGTAAAAATAAAATAGATATTTACACTTTGGACGCAATGGTAGTTCACGGCTCTCACAGTCAATGTTGTGAGCAATTAGCACTCACCTCACTTCAGTTGCTCTTCCATTATTTGCATATCACCTTGCAACCCTGCTGCTCTCAGAACCCAGATGTGCCACATGTGGCCCCGGGCCACAGGATGCTCATCACTGGTCTAGATCGATATTTATTCGGGGCAGCACGGTGGCACAGTGGTTAGCACTGCTGCCTCACAGCTCCAGGGACCCGGGTTCAATTCCGGCTTTGGGTCACTGTCTGTGTGGAATTTGCACATTCTCCCCGTGTCAGCGTGGGTTTCCCCCGGGTGCTCCGGTTTCCTCCCACAGTCCAAAGATGTGCATTTAGGTTGATTGGCCATGCTCAATTGACCCTAGTGTCAGGGGGATTAACACGGTAAATATGTGGGGTTACAGGAATAGGGCCGGGGTGGGATGTGGTCGGTGCAGACTCAATGGGCCGAATGGCCTCCTTCTGCACTGTAGGGATTCTATGATTAAAAACCAAATTGTCTGGTCATTATCTCATTACTGTTTGTGGGATTGTTGTATGCAAATTGGCTGCCTGGACCACAAGTTTGACCTGATGTATGCCAAGCGTGCCTGTGTTCACAGGTATGTTGGTGAGGGTTTGGAGGAAGGTGAGTTCTCAGAGGCCCGTGAGGACATGGCTTTTGCGAAGTTGAAGTTGACTCCATTGAAGATGAAAGGGATTGGGAAGGGGAAGAATATTAACTTTAGATTCCACATGGGGAGGCGGTGGCGTACTGGTAGTGTCACTGGACTAGTAATCCAGAGAGCCAGGGCAAGATCTGGGAACCTGGATTCAAATCCCACCATGGCAGATGGTGAAATTTGAGTTCAATAAAAAATCTGGAATTAAAAGTCTAATGATGACCATTGTCGATTGTCGTAAAAACCCATCTGATTCACTGATGCCCTTCAGGGAAGGAAATCTGCCGTCATTACCCGGTCTGGCCTACATGTGACTCCAGAGCAACAGCAATATGGTTGACTCTTAAAAATACCCTCTGAAATGGAGGGCAGGTAGGGATGGGCAATAAATGCTGTCCAGCCAGTGACGCCCACTTCCCATGAATAAATAAAATTAAAATTCCAGTCCCACCTTATTCTCTAGCATACGTTTCGTGTCTTAAGCTCCGGGCTCAATTCATTTTGAGCGTTGAGCAATTAAGTATGATTTGACACAGCTATGGTAAAGTTTATTTATTAGTCACAAGCAAGGCTTACGTTAACACTGCAATGAAGTTACTGTGAAATTCCCTTAGTCGCCACACTCTGGCATCTGTTCGGGTCAATGCACCTAACCCGCAAATCTTTGGACTGTGGGAGGAAACCAGAGCACCTGGAGGAAACCCATGCAGACACGGGGAGAACGTGCAAACTCTGCACAGACAGTGACCCAAGCCGGGAATCGAACCCAGATCCCTGGCGCTGTGAGGTAGCAGTGCTAACCATTGTGCCACCGTGTCACCCCACTATTGTTGGAAATGGAACAGTGTGGAGTACATACCTATCTTGATGGTTGTCTTTGATCTCTGTTTGATTATGTCAATGCATAATCTTTTTCATGCTGGATGCAGTAAAGGAACTTAAATCATAAAAAAAAGGTTACTGTGTTTTTGACTTTACCACAATGACTAGACTTCAAAAATGGTTGCAAAGCATTCTTGACACCTTGAGGTGTTGAAAAGTTGCCACAAGTAAGTCTTTCTTTCTACTGAGCAGAATATACCCTCAACTTACATCACTATGAGCTGTCCTTCTGTCCTTACAGCCTGATTAAACAGTAGTATATTAAACCCCAATTGTCACTGCTCCTTAAAACCTGCTACATCCATCCTAACCGGCATGGTGGCACAGTGGTTAGCACTGCTGCCTCACAGCGCCGGGGACCCGGATTCAATTCCGGCTTTGGGTCACTGTGTGTGCACATTCTCCCCATGTCTGCATGAGTTTCCTCTGGGTGCTCCGGTTTCATCCCACAGTCTGAAGGACGTGCATTGGCCATTCTAAATCCTCCCTCAGTGCACCCAAACAGGCGCCGGAATGTGGACACTACGGAATTTTCACAGTAACCTCATTGCAGAGTTAATGTAAACCTACTGGTGACACGAATAAATAAAAGGACGATATAGTTAGATTGTGTTGCAGATAATTTAATTGGCATGTAATTTGTATGGAAAACAACCTCTCCCCAGCGTGAATCTGCTGGTCTCTCAGGTGGTTGGATGGCCAAATCCCTTATATCAGGAAGGATGTCCTTGCTATAGACGGAGTACAGCAAAGGTTTACCAGATTGATTCCTGGGATGGCAGGTCTGTCATCTGAGGAGAGATTAAGTCAGTTCGGATTATATTCATTGGAGTTTAGAAGAGGGAGAGGGGATCTCATAGAAACTTATAAAACTGTAACAGGGTTAGACAGGGTTGATTCAGAAAGAATGTTCCCAATGGTGGGGGGAGTCCAGAATTAGGGGTCATAGTTTGAGGATAAGGGGTAAACCTTTTAGGACTGAGGTGAGGAGAAATTTCTTCACCCAGAGGATAGTGTATGTGTGGAATTCAGTACCACAGAAAGTAGCTGATGCCAAAACATTTCAAGAAGAAATTAGATATAGCTCTTGGGGCTAAAGGGATCAAGGGATATGGGAGGAACGGGGGGATCATGATATTGAATTGGATGATCAGCCATGATCAAAATGAATGATGGAGCAGGCTCGAAGGGCCGAATGGCCTCCTCCTGCTTCGAGTTTCTATGTGTTTCAATCATTGGTTGTCTCATCAGTGAAATATTTGAGTGCAAGAAGCATAATTAAGTGTTAACAATGTGAAATATATGTTGAACGTTTAGACCTCTGGGACATATATGGAGCTCGTTACAGACCGAAATGAAGATTTTTTATTTTGTAGTTGGGTTACTCATACCCGGGCTTCACATCATTAAGGGAGCTGTGCCCCCGGGGTGACTGAACAGCCTGCTTCAGTTTCTGGTAATTGCTTTCATCTGAAGGTGCCTGATAATGAGCTTTGGTCAATAAATTCTGCAGATACTGTTTTCAGTCATGAATGGCGGACATCAAAAGAATGAAGTAACTTTTCACCCGGTTGTCCATCAGTGCAGGCCGGTCACCCCTTTTGACAACCCCTCCAGCATCAATCCAAATGCCGGGTTTCATCTCCCGCCCCAGTCACTTCCGCGATCTACCACCTTTCCAACAGGCCAAGATAGAGGCACGCCCAAGGTGTGATTAATAGATCGCAGCTTTGGAGTGTGGAAGCGTTCAGAGTCCCAGCTTTGATGTTTAATAGTCTGACTTTATTGATATCTTTGATGTTTAATAAGAGTGAGAATTCTTTTCGAAACTCCATTTTGTAAAACCTGATGTAGAAAAACGTTTCTCGCCCGAATTACAACGAGCATTTACAGCAACTTACGGTCAACTGGCGGCATAGAAATTCAGCTTTCATGAGGGAGAATTTTACAGGTGGGGATGGGGGAGAGGTACGACGACCCCCCCCCCCCCCCCCCCCCCCCCCCCCCCCCCCCCGAGCTGTAGCTCATGATCCAGCAAGGAATCAGGCAAAATGCTCGCCCTGAGGCCCGATGAAGCCCTGAGGGCCTGTTTCTCCCCTCCATCACCACATTAAGGTGGGCATTGGGAAATGGGACGATGGAGGCCAGGCCCCTCTTTCATGACTTCAGGTTTAGCAGCGGGGAAGGAGTGAGGATGTACCTCATTTGCCCTGTGTCCATCGGGGCAACAACCCCTCCCTTCCCAACGTGGTATCCCCTCGTTTGTGAATCCCACTCCCACATCCTCTTCCTCCCCACATCTTCAGGGTCTTCGATTCCCTCCCTGACCAGAAGCCCTGGATTACAAAGAACAAACAAAGAACAAACAAAGAACAATACAGCACAGGAACAGGCCCTTCGGCCCCCCCAAGCCTGCGCCGCTCATGTGCCCAACTAGACCATTCGTTTGTATCCCTCTATTCCCAGTCTGTTCATGCGGCTGTCTAGATAAGTCTTAAACGATCCCAGCGTGTCCGCCTCAATCACCTTACTTGGCAGTGCATTCCAGGCCCCTACCACCCTCTTTGACATCTGTGTTGAACCTTGCCCCCCACACCTTGAACCCGTGACCCCTTGTGTTCGTCACCTCCGACCTGGGAAAAAGCTTCCCACTGTTCACCCTATCTATGCCCTTCATAATTTTATACACCTCTATTAGGTCGCCCCTCATCCTCCATCTTTCCAGGGAGAACAACCCCAGTTTACCCAATCTCTCCTCATAGCTAATACCCTCCATACCAGGCAACATCCTGGTAAACCTTTTCTGTACTCTCTCCAAAGCCTCCACGTCCTTCTAGTAGTGTGGCAACCAGAACTGGATGCAGTATTCCAAATGTGACCTAACCAACATTCTATAGAGCTGCAACATCATATGCCGACTTTTATATTCTATGCCCCGTCCAATAAAGGCAAGCATACCATATGCCTTCTTGACCACCCTCTCCACCTGTGCTGCCACCTTTAAGGATCTGTGGACTTATACACCCAGGTCCCTCTGTGTGTCTATACTCCTGATGGTTCTGCCATTTATTGTATAGCTCCCCCTTACATTAGATCTACCGAAATGCATCACTTCGCATTTATGTGGATTAAATTCCATCTGCCATTTCTCCGCCCAATGTTCCAGCCTATCTATATCCTGCTGTATTCTCTGACAATGTTCATCACTATCCGCAACTCCAGCAATCTCTGTGTCGTCCGCAAACTTACTGATCACACCAGCCACATCTTCCTCCAAATCATTTATATATATCACAAACAGCAGAGGTCCCAGTACAGAGCCCTGCGGAACACCACTAGTCACAGACCTCCAACCGGAAAAAGACCCCTCCACTGTTACCCTCTGTCTTCTATGGCTAAGCCAGTTCTCCACCCATCTAGCTAGCTCACTTTTCATCCCGTGAGATTTAACCTTTTGCACCAACCTACCATTGGTCCGTTATCTGTTGGCCTGAATTGTCCACTCCCCCCATCGGGTATTGAGAAGGGGCAAGTGTGAAATTGCGTGGACGGTATTCTCTCTGGAATCCAGACACAATTCTATGGTGGGGCAGACAGGACTTATGGCCGAAAGACCACCCTTGCCTCTATTAAGGCCCTTAAGTCTGAAGGACACTTCAGGGCCTGTTCGTGCCCGGCCTCGGGCAAGGCAAACCCTGGAGAACAGAGTGAGGGTGGGAAATAAAACAAACCCCTGGCCTCCATCTCGGGTGGGAAGGGGTGGGGCGCTATCATCGGAAGCCCCCTCCTGACTGGGAGGTGGGGGGGGGCCTGCTGGACCTCCCTCCCTACCTCCCACTCCCCCCCCCCCCTCCCACCCCCAGGCCCCTTTCCCGTGACCCCCCCTAGGACCCTCCCCTGGACTGCTGCCACTTGCCTCACACTGGCTCCCTGCACTTAGCCCCAGGCACACCTCTTCCAGCAATCTGATTGGCCAAAGGCTCTCCAAGGTGGGACTTCCTTCCACGTGCGGACGGGAGCCCCACCTGTTGCTAATCAACGCTGGTGCAAACATAAAATGGCAGCGGGCACGTTGGAGTCAGCAGGGATGTATTCCCTGCCGACTCCGGATGATAGAGGTTCAGCTCCCACCGTCCGAAAGCTTTACGCCATGGTAATTTCCTCAGGATTCCTCTGTAATCCCGGCAATGGCAACTATTTATTTCTGGTAATGTTGTACCGCCAGCCAATCAGATTGGCCAGCTGCTCTCGAGAGCGGGCCTTCCTCTCCTGAAGGGCAGAAGGCTGACCCTCAGCTGGTTAAGACCACCCCCAAGTGTAATATCAGGGCAGCCATCTCCGGTGGCACAGTGGTTAGCACTGTTGCCTCACAGCGCCAGGGACCCAGGTTCGATTCCCGGCTTGGGTCACCGTCTGTGTGGATCTGCGGGTTCTCCCCGTGTGGGTTTCCTCCGGGTGCTCCAGTTTCCATCTACAGTACGAAAGACGTGCTGGTTAGGTACATTGGCTGTGCTAAATCCTCCCTCAGTGTACCCGAACAGGCGCCGGAGTGTGGCGGCTGGGGGATTTTCACAGTAACTTCATTGCAGTGTTACTGTAAGAGTACTTGTGACACTAATAAACAAACTTAAATACGATTTTTAAAAAAAAGATGGTGTTACTTTAACGAATGGAAAAATTTGACAAAACCTGAATGAAAAGATATGCTCGTAGATTTGCCTGTAGTAGATCTGCCTTAAACCCACTGCCTTAGAAAAAGAGTTAATGTATTCCTGCTTCTGCTCACTGATGAAAGGGAGTCCCTGAGACTAGTGTTGGTCTGCATGTGCTGCTGGCAATACCTTGTAGATGTATTACAGGAAGAGTCAAACTGGGACATGATGCACCCAAACCTGGCTGGGCAACGTTGCATGGAGTGTGTCCATTAAATATTCATGTGGATTGTTCAATGAATAATTTACGTGGATTTTTTAATGATAAGATGAATAATTTTTCCAAGGATATTTAACAGCAATCACCTTGAGGGGTGGTTATCTGTAGAGAGACGGTGAAGTAATGTCACTAATGGGATGGTAAATCTGAGGCCCAAGCTAAGGCCCCAGCAGCACAAGTTCCAAACCCGTCGTGGCAGCAATATTCATTTAATTGATTAACAAAATGGGAATCGAAAGCTAGTCTCATTTATGGTAACCATGAAACCATCACCATCATCAATTGTCTTAAAAATGCATCTGGGGTTCATTAGTTGTTTGCCTCTGTGTCATTCTCTGCACCCCCACCTTACCACCTCCCCCGACCCTGCCACACACCCCCCTCCCCCCACTCACCATCCCTTAATTGCAATTAAATTTATTTATTGGTTTATTTATTAGTCCCGAGTAGGCCTACGTTAACACTGCAATGAAGTTACTGTGAAAATCCCCTAGTTGCCACACTCCGGCGCCTGTTCGGGTACACTGAGGGAGAATTTAGCATGGTCAATGCACCTAACCAGCACGTCTTTCGGACTGTGGGAGGAAACCGGAGCACCCGGTGGAAACCCATGCAGACACGGGGAGAACGTGCAGACTCCACACAGACAGTGACCCAAGGCTGGAATTGAACCCGGGTCCATGGCGCTGTGAGGCATGATGTGGAGATGCCAGTGTTGCTGTGACAGTAGTGAATGCTGTGTAACAGCAGTAGAGTAAAACAATAGTAGAGATGCTGTGAGGCAGCAGTGCTAACCACCGTGCCACCCTATTCTAAGTGTGTGTCTATAGATCAGGTATCTTTAATCAAGGATTGCACTGAGATGGGGCTCGTGGAAATGCCTAATGTGTTTATTCATTTGAGTTGGTGGGAGGAGCAGCTGTGTGTATTTCCAGTGATAGGGGAGATTGTCAATGCTCAGTGTCAATAATGCTTCCACCAGCTAGAGAGGGAGCTAGTTAATACCTAATGAGGTGTTAAACCGCTCTGTTGAGATGAACAATAAGCTGGCCACGGATTGCGATGGGGCGTAATAATCGACTCCTAAAGTGTGTGCTCTGTGTAAGGAACGGCAAGCTGTAAATTTAGATAACATTCCCTCGGTGTGTTTGCAAGTAACGGACAGAGGAATTTTCCTAATGTGAAAGATTAATGGATCCCTGGGAATGGCCAAATCGCACCCATGGTGTTCAAACATGTTCCAAAGCATGGTGGAGAAAACCTGGAGCAGATTGCAATTGTTGACTGCACCTCTGATTAAATTACTGCGTGGAAATTGCTGGTGGGGTCTAAGCTTCTTTTCCTGCATTCCTTTTTTTAAAAAAAGGTTTATTTATTAGTGTCATGAGTAGGCTTCCACTAACGCTGCAATGAAGTCACTGTGAAAACCCACTAGTCGCCACACTCCAATGCCTGTTCGGGTACACTGGTCCCTGGCGCTGTGAGGCAACAGTGCTAACCACTGGGGTTGAAAGTTAGCCTCAGTGGTGGTGACCCTGTGCCCATTGTCGATGATGTGGAGATGCCGGCGTTGGACTGGGGTAAACACAGTAAGAAGTTAACAACACCAGGTTAAAGTCCAACAGGTTATTGCCATTGTCGATTGCCATTAAAAACCCATCTGGTTTACTGACCTCCTTTAGGGAAGGAAATCTACCATTCTCCTGGCCTGGTCTACCCCCTGAGAGAAAAAGTTCCTCCTCATCTCTGTCTTAACTGGGCAACCCCTTACTCTGAGATTATGCCCCCTGGTCATGGACTCTCCCACAAGGGGAAACAACCTCTCGGCATCTACCCTGTCAAGCCCCTGAGAATCCGATATGTTTCAATAAGGTAGCCTCTCATTCTTCTAGACTCCAATGAGTACAGGCCCAACTTACTCAACCATAAGAAAATCCCTCCATACCCAGGATCAACATAGTGAACTATTTCTGGACTGCATCCAATGCTGGCATATCTTTCCTCCCACAGTCCAAAGGTGTGTGGGTTAGGTTGATTGGCCATGCCCCTTAGTCTGGGGGGATTAGCAGGGTAAATAGCCCCTTAGTATCAGGGGGATTAGCAGGGTAAATACGTGGGGTTACAGGGATAGGGCCTGGGTGGGATTGATGTCGGTGCAGGCTTGATGGGCCGAATGGTCTCCTTCTGCAATGTAGGAATTCTATGATGAGGATCTGGAGCACGCTACCTGGGAGGATGGCGGAACCAAATTCGATAGTTTCCTTCAAAAGGGAGTCAGATATATTCTTGAGAAAGACATATTTGCCAATAAATGGGGAAGCAGCAAGGATGGCAAAGTTTGAATGGGGTGTTGCAATAGCTTCAAATAGCGGGTGACATGGAAGCACTATTGGCCCCGTAGTGCCTCCGTTTTCCAGGTCTCTTCCTGGCAACTGCCCAGAGTGCCGAGATTGAAATCAGGACCTTTAACCGGGAATCTCAATGCAAGCTGAGGTCACGTTGCTCTCCTGGGTTGTGGCACTTGGTTGAGGACATTAGTAAGTGGTACAAGCACATTCGATTCACTACTGTCAAGCTGACCTCAGTAACACCAGACTGCAATAATAGTCTGAAATTTGCAGCCTAGCTACTCATAAGCTCCTTAAGTTATTCAGTCATAACTGGTTGCACCATAACTGTTAAGGGAGTTTTGAGAGTGTTGTTGCTATTCATTATTCCTAATCAAAGCATCAGAAATACAAGAGGGAATTGTTGTATTAGGACTACAGAATGAACAAACTGCTTCCTGATACAGATGCGGTCGAAAATGACCCCTATTAATCATCGGAATGAGCAATGAATAATTATAAAGATAAAATAACTGCAAACGCTTTACAGAATTTAATTGGAACATTGCCCCCCAAACACCAGACTCCTGATCATATTCCCAACTTCTTCTCTCAAGTTTGGAACTGTGGACGGAATTCCCCCATTTTGAAAGCAAGTGCGGTCGGGAACGTGGAGTGTTTCCCGCTGCGGCGGCTGGCAGGATCTTCCAGCCCCGACCTCATTATTTATGCACCCGAGTGTTTCACACCATATTCAGTGATGGGGCAGGCCTGGATGGCGCGTAGTCGGCCCTTGTGTCTGGGCGCCGTATGGAAAAGGAGCCCAAGCTCGCTGATCCATTACTGAAGAGAGATGGTGGACCTCCTGAGAAAGAAGATAGATCTCCGGGAACATTCTGAGGCTGGAAGGTGGACCCCATCCAGGAGACCGAACTGGGATGGTCCACCTACAGATGCTTCCCCCCCTTGCCGTGGTGTTCCAGGGTTGAAGGTGGCCCCCATCCTCAACTCCGGCATTGTTCAGATAGGTCCCCGTACATGCACGCCATGTTCTTCTGAGCGTGTTTTCCCACCGGTGTCATGGTGAATCTGGCATGGAGGGGGTCATTGATGGGATGCAAATGAGGTTCACATCGGCCTCTGCTGGGTCTTTTGGACTGTGGGAAGAAACCGGAGCACCCGGAGGAAACCCACGCAGTGACGGAGAGAACGTACAGACTTCGCACAGACAGTGACCCAAGCCGAGAATCCCTGGCACTGTGAGGCAGCAGTGCTAACCACTGTGCCACCGTGCCGCCCAAAACAAGCATTAATAACTTAATAATATGATTTATAATCATATACGCTTTGCACTCAGTTTTACTTCCTACTTCACCCTGGAATTCTCTTACAAGAGAGTTATTTACATCTGTAGGGACTATCTATGCGTATGCCACAGTCCCATAACGACTTTCCCTCAGCTCCAGATATTCTCAGAGGTGAAACTTTAATTTGCCACATCCTGACTGTGGAGGCCTTAGTCCCTTGTTTTGTTTACTTTTCCAATGTTTTCAGGTTAATTGGCTGCTTACTTTCTTTTGCAGTGACACTCTGTGGGGCCTACTGTAGATTCTGCCACCAGCTTCAAGCAAGGAAATCTTAAAGCTTCTGTTCCTAACAAGAATCAAACTGAGATTAAGGCTCACATGCCTTCCACACATCCAGTGATGAAGCTAGTGTTTTACTCTGCTTACTGCTTAGGTCTATCTAACATTCATCTATTTTTGCTATCTTCACTCAGAAAGCTGCAAACCACACATGGTCCAAACTGCAATGAGAAACCTCATGCAGCAAACAAACCAAAACGAGAGATCTTTCCTAAGCGCCACCCATTTCCATGAGCACATAGGCTATCCCCAACCCGCCCTCCAAGCCAATTACCCCTCATTTTCAATTTCTCCAGCTAAATAGAATCACCTGCTATACAGAGGGCACACGGGGGCAACCTGGCCATTCCAGTGATGGGCAACCTAGACTAGTGAGTGGGCCACATGATTGGCCCTCCTTCACCTCAGTGGGCCACAAGATTGAAATTGGACTTGTTCGCTAAGCACAGCCCCATGAATAAGATTAAATACATTTAATACACGCCTAATTAGTTATAGAGAATGCTAAATCATTTATATATCAATGGAGCTATCAACTTCAAGTGGTAAAAGCTAAAGAAATATTTACACTTTGGACGCAATATTGTGTCGATGTTGTGAGCAATCAGCACGCACCTCACCTCACTTGCCCTTGCTTTACGTGCGAATCACTTCAGTCATACTGGATGGAAACTAATGGAACGTTTTGGTTTCTAAAATAGACAGTTAGACAGACCTAGGTTGTAAGCAGAGTAAAGCACTAACTTCATCATTAACCATGTAGAAGGCACATGAGTCTTAATCCAAGCTTGATTCTTGTTGGGAACAGAAGCTTTAAGATTAAGTTGATTGGTCGTGCTAAATTGCCCTTGAGTGTCAGGGGGATCAGCAGGGTAAATACGTGAGGTTTTGGGGATAGGGCCTAGTTGGGATTGTTGTCGGTACAGGCTCAACGGGCTGAATGGCCTCCTTCTGCACTGTAGGGATTCTATGATTTCCTTGCGCATGAGTAACAGTCAACTCAATGTCTCGTGGGCTGCATTCAGAACCAAAATGGGCCGCGTGTGGCCTGCGGGCCGCAGGTTAGTCCCCACTGGTCTACTCCCAACTCCCCCTGGAGCTTGTATAGCTTTGAGAAGATACTAAGTGTGCATACTTTGGTGCACAAGGCATCACCATAGTGAGGGGCAAGGTGGTTGGATTAGTGGGTCTTTTGCTGTCTGCCATTGTTTGCATGTTCACTTGACGAAGCATAGTGTTTCTTTCAGGAATGTGTCTCCTCTGCATTGTTGCAGCAATGGGCCTTATGCAAGTCTACTTTACAACACTTAAACTGTAACGCTGCACTCTGTATTCTTCATGGCTGGAAGTGAAATACATGGTTTTTCTTAAACTTGCACTGATGAGAATTACTTGCATTCATCCTCCAGCCTTGTCACACATGTAAATTTCACCAGGCAGGAAGGCTTTGACATTTTTATGTTAATATGAAATTTTGCTTGTATCTTTCAAAAGCTAGAGTAAGATCAGTTTTGTTTTGTTTGATGAAAATAAATGCTTCATGTAGTTGATATTTTTTTAGAAATCGGTGGTTGATTATGTTCTTTCCTTGCTTTTATTGAGTCATAGCGGTTTACAGCATGGAAATAGCCCCTTCGGCCCAACCTGTCCATGCCGCCCCAGTTTTTACCACTTAGCTAGGCCCAGTTGACCCCGTTTGGTCCATATTCCTCTACACCCGTCTTACCCATGTAACTGTCTAAATGCTTTTTAACAGACAAAATTGTACCTGCCTCTAGCAGCTTGTTCCAGACACTCACCACCCTCTGTGTGAAAATATTGCCCCTCTGGATCCTTTTGTATCTCTCCCCTCTCACCTTTTAGTCAAGCAGTGAGCCCCACGTGATGCTGAAGCGCAGTTCCTCGCGGCTGGGCTAATGAGCACTATTGGACATTCCTATCCATTCTCTTTTATGATGGGAGCAATGGTCCCGATGTGACATTATTCTGTTCTCCTCGGACGGAACAGTGGGCTCTCTATAGCTCTGATTCACTGAGCAAATAGCCATATGTTTCTCAGAGTAAAAGAGTGAATTGTGCAACGCCAACATCACAACAGCTCATTCTGTTTCAGTCTCAAAGAAAGGGATATCTTAATGACTGTCAAAGCCACTATTGCCTCAAACAACTCTTGGCATCCATATTGTTCAGTCAATTATCCCGTAGTCTGCTGCTAAACAAAGCCTTATAACGGGCATCTACTAATTATGTTATGTGTAGTGAGTCAGAAGGTTTGTGGGTTCAATCCCAGACCAGAGACGTGCATGCAAAACAGGGCGGCACGGTGGCACAGATACAAAAGAAGGTGGCACAGTGGCACAGTGGTTAGCACTGCTGCCTCACAGCACCAGGGACCTGGGTTCGATTCCCGGCTTGGGTCACTATCTGTGTGGAGTCTGTACGTTCTCCCTGTGTCTGCGTGGGTTTCCTCCTGGTGCTCCGTTTTCCTCCCACAGTCCAAAGGCGTGTGGGTTAGGTTGATTAGCCATGCTAAATTGACCTTAGTTTCGGGGGGATGAGCAGGGTGGGGTTACGGGGTTCGGGTGGGGTTGTTGTCAGTGCAGGCTCGATGGGCTGAATGGCCTCATTCTATGCTGTCGGGATTCTATGAAAACCCCAGCCCACCCTCTAGTGCAGGACTGAGGGAGTGCTGCACTGTAGGAAGTGCAGTTTTTCAGTCAGAGGCCCCGTTTGCTCTTTCGGGTGGATAACAAATCCCAACGGCGTTGCTTGAGTATGAGTCGATGTGCTGGTCAATAATTAACAGGGTATCCCCTTTGAAAGCCCCCTAATGGAGCTGTTCCACTCTACAAAGGCAATCTGCATCGCTGTGCTGTCATTTGTGTAGAAGTAGATGATAGTCGATTCTCCACGGAGAACGAAAGGATGGACATTTGCAGTCGGGTAATGGAGCCCTGGTGCTGCGTTACTGGCAATAATTCAATCAGAGGCTTTTAATTGAGATGTCCTTAATGATATCATGATGCACCACAAGAGATGTGACGCAAGGTTTCGGAATGTCAAGAGAACATGCTGACAGCCAGTTGCTGCTTATTCTTTATATGTTACATTCACATGGGATTATATTGAATTAACGGCAGCCACAGGTTATTTAACCCAATAGTCAGTATGCTTTGTACGAACCTCCTCCTGCTGTTTACTTCATCATAGCTTTTCTACATATTGCGTACAAAGTGATGATGTGGGGGACAGTGTTCCCTTCAGAATGTTGTTTCTTTGTCCATGGCCAGTTCATACATTTTGTGAGCAAAATATGACAGTGTCCAGAATATTAAATAAAGTATACAAGCTCAGGTGGAGCATGACTGAGACCAAAGAACAATAAACGTGGCACCAACATAGGATTTGACCTGATTGGTTAACTGATGTGTAGGTCACTCTATCGCTGGCAACAGATCGTGCATGCGCATGCGTGTGTGTGCGTAAATTGTACACATGTATGTGTGTGTGTGTGCATGTGTGTGTGTGTGAATTGTACACAAGTATGTGTGTAAATTGTACGCAAGTGTGTGTGTAAATTGTACATAAGTGTGTGTGTGTGTTGCGTGTGCAAATTGTACGCAAATGTGTGTGTAAATTGTACATAAATGTGTGTTGTGTTTGTGTAAATTGTACACAAATGTGTGTGCTTTTGCGTGTATGAGCATGTGCATGTTGTGTGTTGTGTGTGCTTGTGTGCATGTCAGTGTGTGTGTGTGAGCATGTGCGTGTGTATGTTGTGTGTGTGTGTGTGTATGTCAATGTGTGTGTGTGCGCGCGTGAGATAAAGAGCCATAAAAACGTAATGGCACAGGAGGAGGCCATTCAGCCCATTCACTGTCTGTGCTGGCCAAAGTTTGAAGAGTTTGTCTGACAGCTTTAGCTGTTCACACTCACTGGTGGAGATTAAACTTTGATTTTAACATTTAAATTTCGAGAGTTACAAAAAAAAAGAAGCTGTATGGTAGAATGGCAGAACATTTTTAACGGTGGCGATACGGTCAGCCTTGTAACAGCAAACATTCTGTCAGCATTCGGAATCAGTCAGCACGGGATTGTGAATAGCTTGAAGTACACATTCAGTGCTTTGCTTTCCACTTGATTCAATAGCAATTGATTGTATAAATATCAGTTTGCAGGGCTGTCAAGTATGTGTACTATGTAAACCGCAGCACTCGCTTCCCTCAAAATGCTGTTAAGATTGGGGGTCAATTGAAAATTGATCTAAGAAGCAACTGGGTGCCATTTATGTGACAAAATTTAAAATGTTCAATAATATGTGGTTAAAGTAACTCAGTATCAGAGTCCCTGTTATAATGTGACTGTGTTTTCATAAGATTTACAAGGATGTCACCGGGACTGGAAGGTTTGAATTATAAGCAGAGGCTGGATAGGCTAGGAGTTTTTTCCCTGGGGTATAGGAGGATGAGGGGTGACCTTATAGAGGTTTACAAAATCATGAGGGGCATAGATAAGGTGAATAGCCAAGGTCTTTTCCTCAGAGTAGGAGAGTCCAAAACTAGAAGGCACAGGTTTAAGGCGAGAGAGGAAAGATTTAAAAGGGACAGCTTTTTCACACAGAGGGCGCTGCAAATGTGGAATGAACTGTCAGAGGAGGTGGTAGAGGTGGGTACAATTATAACAGTTAGAAGACATTTGGACAGGTACATGGATAGGAAAGGTTCAGAGGGATATGGGCCAAACGCAGGCAAATGGGACTAGTTCAGTTTAGGAAATCTGGTCAGCATGGATGAGTTGGGCCGAAGGGCCTGTTTCCATGCTGTGTATCTCGATGGCCCTCTGACCTAAAGTACATGTTTGAAAAACATATTGTGAGGACATGTCAAACTTGCATCGAACTTTGGTTAGAGCACACATGGAGGACTATGCAGAGTAGTGATCTCCAGATTCGCAAAAGGAGATAGAGGCACTTGAGACAGTGTGATATGGATTTACGAGGATGATACCAGAACTGAGAGGTTATACCAATTAGTAAAGATTGAATGAGGTGGAACGCTTTTAAGATGTCAACGGTGGTTCAGTGGGTAGTGCCCTCACTTCTGAATCAGCAGGTTGTGGGTTTTAGCTTGTTGGACCTGAATGAAACACACCTGCTCCTTTTGACCCACAAGAAGTGCTGAAAAAACAGTAAGCTGATACATTCAGACTGTCTCGTCTCTTTTCGCTTGTCTTATTTCCTGAGGCCATCGTGTTGTAGACTAAAGTGGCCAGCTCACGTATACAGCAAAGATAGAAGAATAAAAAGGTTGCCACATGTTGGGTCACTTAACCAGTTAGTGGAGCTTTAGTGGATAAGTGTTGGCTTGCTTTCGGCCCAGGATGGAAGAGAAGGAAAATCTCCCATAATAACTCCAGGAGTCAGCTGTAAAGGAACAGTACTTTATTGCACAAAATAAAGTAAAACGACAAACCTGTTGTGAACACAAACAGGTCCCAGACGGGACAATACAATACTGGGCCCACTCGGGGGCCTGCTTTATTCAGGGCTCATTATGCAAGCTCCACCGGGTGAGTTAATTACCAATCCCCAGGGAGCTCGTATTCAACGATTCCTACAGAGAGGTCAATCAATGATTCCTCATGCAAATCCTGGGGGTTACCAAATCTCCCAAATGTCCCTGATGATGCCATCACATAATCATCACAGAATTCCTGCAGTGCAGAAGGAGGACACTTGGCCCGTCGCGTCTGCACCAACTCTCCAACAGAGCATCCCACCCTCGCCCTCTCCATCACCCTATCCTCATAAGCCCACACATTTTACTGTAACTAATCCACCTAACCTACACATCTTGGAAAAGTAAGGGACAATTTAGCATGGTTAATCCACCTAACATCTTTGGACTGTGGGAGGAAACCCATGCAGACATGGGGAGAACATGCAAACTCCACACAGGCAGTGACCCGAGGCCAGAATCAAACCCGGTTCCGGGCGCTGTGAGGCTAACCACTGTGCCACTGTGCCGCCCCTAGTGACACGCGGCACAGAAATGCATTGGTTTACAAGAGGTAACCCAGGGAAACATGGTTGGCAGTGGTTAAAATCAGAACCTTCATCAAAATGGCGGTATATAGCATCCTTAAAAATCATGAGAGCAGATTAATGTCCCACCCCTCACTTATCTCAGCTAAAACCGGACATGGGTGGATTCAAGCATGTTGAGGTTGCGTTTGTACTTCTTAGCTTCCTACTCACTCCAAACCCAGCTTATTTTTGGGGATCAAAGTTACTTAGGTTTGTAAAAAATAATTCTCCTTGCACACTTTTGTTTATTAGTTCTAAGACATTGGAGATGTTCGCTTCCTTATAGCACCGTGGGTGTACTTACGCCACATGGCCTTTAATGGTTCAGGAAGGCGACTCACCAGCGCCTTCTCAAGGGCAATTGAAAGGAGCAATAAATGGCACCCACACCCCATGAAAGAATGAAACAAATAGTTTTTGGAGGAAATCACACTTGATTTCACACCTTTTCCGCTTCAGCATTTAGATTAAATTTTGAACATTATTGAATCCAAAATGGAGAGGGTTAAGAAATCGCCTCCTCCACGGAACAGTCTACAAGACAACATGAAACATGGTGATCTGACTCAAGGTGCGATAAGTACGGACAACGTGGGGAGGCGGAAAGCTTAAGCTCCTGATATTAGGGTGTGTCCCCCCCTTTGCAGGCCCTGCTTTGGTTCAGTACAAGAATTGTTGTATCTTCTACTTAACTCCTGCTCTCCGTAACCCGCACACTTGATGCTGCTAACCTTGACAAGCACCTAAAATTTATAAATTATTTTATTGATTTATATTTATTGTATATTCCTGAATTCCATGCATTTCAATCAACTCATTTTTAATCCTTCATATTTAGAATGCTGGAAACAGCTCTGGAATACATTCACTACATCTTTCTACCTCATATTCCTCCTTTAAGACACTCCTTAAAACACACCTCTTTGACTAAACTTTGGTCATCTGAACTTATACCGTCCAAAGAAGTACAAGTTAGGCGTATTGACCTTGGTAAATTGCCCCTTTGTGTCTAAAGAGGTGCAGGTTAGGTGGATTGGCCATGGTAAATTGTCCCTTAGTGTCTAAAGAGGTACAGGTTTGATGGATTGGCTAAGCTAAGTTTGCCCTTTAGTGTCCAAAGATGTGCAGGTTAGGTGGCTAAGTGCTTTATTAGGCTCAATAATGCTCTAGTGAAGCATCTTGGGAAATTTCATTATGTTGAAGACACTACATTAAAAAAAAATGCTGTTGTTCCATTCAGCAAAGAGCAACACAATGACGGGGAGAGACTCCTTCCTCCTCCCTTAGAGAACTGTACTCCAGAGTGCTGCCTTCCGAGCTTTCGTTTGGAATCTATTACTCATCCACAGCCTGCACTGATGATTCCCCTGCGAAGAGGTTTACAGCACAGCTTTCAGAGGGGACCTTGTGTTCACAACCAAATACTGACATCCCACCACAACTCCCCTGGGGCCCTAGCCAGCAATTCTGGGCAGAGTTCTGGGCACCTTCTCAATTGCCTCACTCAGCATCTTGTGTCAAACTTTGGGTTGCCAGCTCCATTACGACATTTTCAAGGATATTTCCTCCCAACCCAACTGAGCGACCCTGAAAAACAGCAATTATATACGATTCCCCACGTTATCTGTATTCATTGCACCGATCACCATGTTTCATGTTGTCTTGTAGACTGTTCTGTGGAGGAAGCTATTTCTCAGCCCTCTCCATTTTGGATTCAATAATGTTCAAAATTCAAGCTAAATGCTGAAGCAGCACAGATCACGTAGAACAGATAATAAAGAAAGTGAATAAAATGTTGGTATTTATAGCTAAAGGAATAGAATATAAAGGTAAGGAAGTATTGTTTGCAACTATACAAGGCATTGGTGAGGCCGCACCTGGAGTATTGTGCACAGTTTTGGTCCCCTTATTTGAGGAAAGATGTAGTGGCATTGGAGGCAGATCAGAGGAGGTTCACTAGATTGATTCCAGAGATGAGGGGTTTGTCGTATGAAGAGAGATTGAACAGTTTAGGCCGATACTCTCTGGAATTTAGAAGAATGAGGGGAGATCAAATTGAGGTATACAAGATAATAAAAGGTATGGATAAAGTAGACATGGAGCAGATGCTTCCTCTTGTGGGGCATTCTAGGACGAGAGGTCATAGTCTTAGGATAAGAGGTAGCAAATTTAAAGCAGAGTTGAGAAGGAACTACTTTTCCCAAAGGGTTGTGAATCTGGCGGAATTCACTACCCCAAAGTGCGGTGGATGCTGGGACAGTGAGTAAATTTAAGGAGGAGTTAGACAGATTTTTAATTGGTAATGGGTTGAAGGGTTATGGGGAGAAGGCAGGAAAATGGGGATGAGGAGCATATCAGCCATGATCGAATGGCGGAGCAGACTCGATGGGCCGAATGGCCTAATTCTGCTCCTATATCTTATGAACTTATGAACGTATTTTCAAGTATGATTTCCTCCAAAAATTATTTGTTTAATTCTTTCATGGGACGTGGGTGCCATTTTGTTGCCCATTTTTAATTACCCTTGAGAAGGTGATGGTGAGTTGCCTTCATGAAACATTGCATTGAGTATGGTGTAGGCATAACCCACGCTGCTGTTAGGAAGTGATTCCAGTATACGTACAATTCATTCCATTCACTTATTTTAGCTCCTGAGGCAAGTGACTGACCATATTCAGGGTGATAGCTTGTGGGGACCTTCTTCGAGATCTCACAGAAGAACCTAGTATAACCTTGGGCTATCAACCTAACTGTTTCCACGGTGACACAGTGGCTAGCACTGCTGCCTCACAGCGCCAGGGATCCGGGTTTCGTTACCCGGCTTGGGTCACTGTCTGTGCCGAGTCTGCACGTTCTCCCCGTGTCTGCGTGGGTTTCCTCCGGGGGCTTCGGCTTCCTCCCACAGTCCGAAAGACGTGCTGGTTAGGTGCATGCTAAATTTTCCCTCGGTGTACCCGAACAGGTGCCGGAATGTGGCAGCTAGGGGATTTTCACACGAACTTCTGTCATTGCAGTGTCAATGTAAGCCTACTTGTGACATTAATAAATAAACCTTCAAACTGTGACTGAAGTGACCCACACTCTGGAATGTTCTTTCAATTGTTCTCTGATACAATTAGTGAAGGCAACCAACTGTTTCTTTTAACTTCATTGCAGTGTTAATGTAAGCCTACTTGGGACACTAATGAGTAAACTCTAGTTGACAATTAAGGCCTGTTTGCAACATGTGACACCGTATTTTGTAGAATATTCAAGAATCTATTTTCATATTCTGCCCTTCAGTTCTGTTGTTAAGGAGATGCTTGTTAATTTAAGAAAAAGAATAAAGTTAATTAATTTAACATTGAGCATTAGCTTATTACCAGCAATGCAAGGACAATTGTTCTTTGCTACTCTGCCAGCCAGTTTTAATTTACATTTTTTAAACTATTAAAAGCATCATCAATCTGTGCGCCAGGATTTGATTTGACCTGGGTACTAATGAGAGGTCTCATGGCAAGTAATAATGAAGTGAGATAGTTGAACATCCCTCATGCTGAACAGTTGTATGAAAGTGAGAATGGATCGGGAACTTTGAGGTAAATTTATTTATTAGTGTCGCAAGTAGGCTTACATTAACACTGCAATGAGGTTACTGTGAAAATTCCCTAGTCAGCACACTCCGTTTCAGGTTCACTGAGGGAGAATTTAGCCAATGCACCTAACCAGCACGTCTTTCAGACTGTGGGAGGAAACCGGAGCACCCGGAGGAAACCCCACGCAGACACGGGGAGAACATGCAGACTCCACACAGACAGTGACCCAAGCTGGGAATCGAACCTGGGTCCCTGGCGCTGTGAGGCAGGGACCACTGAGCCACCGTGCCGCCCATACAAAGTAGGGAGTCGACTTGCCGTTCACATTTAGCCCTTTTCCACTTGAGGAACTGTTATAATTCAGTAAAGGAGGAATCTGGAGCTAAGTTTTCTTCAAGGTTTATTCACAAAACCCAGAGGACATAGGCACAAACTTTTCCAGTTGAATCTCCAGGAAAACTCTGAGGTTGGAGGGTGGACCTCTCGCAGATACTGAAACTGGACGATTACCTGATAGATGCTCCCCCCCAACCCACTGCTGTGGATCCATGGTCATTGGCAATCCCCATCCCAAACTCCCGAGGCAGTCCCAGGTCTTCTTCAGGTACGTCCCGACTTTTGGGCCCCTCTTTGGTCCAGACGTGTCCTCGTCCGGCAAATTTACCCGCTGTTGTCCTGGAGAATCGGGCGTGGGATGGAAGATTCCGGCCACGCCTTCATCAGCCTCCCATTAGCAGGAAGCAAATTAGTTTCATGACAGCCTCCAGAGGGTTTCCTGATCCACTACGGCGGGCAGCATCGGAAGATCCCGCTGGAACTTCACGCCGGTGTGTAACCCCGATTTTTGTGCCTCCCACTGAATTCCCCCCCCGCACCCCCGCCGATGGGGATATGGGAGAATTCCGCCCAACGTGTGGAGCAACTAAGGGAGGCCCACCCTTTGGCAATAACCGATTGCTTTGCCAGTGGAACCTATTTCTCCATTTCAGGGCGGCACGGTGGCAGAGTGGTTGGCATTGCTGCCTCACAGTGTCCGGCTTACAGGGATAGGGTAGGGGGAGTGGGCCTGGGTAAGATGCTCTGTTAGAGAGTTCGGGGCAGACTTGATGGGCCGAATGGCCTCCTTCTGCACTATAGGGATTCTATGATTCTCCGAGTGGGCCGGGACCAGGCCCTCGGTAGAGTTGGGGGTGGAGAAGGACTGCCAAAACATACATCTGCTTTCAAGCAAACAGCTTCTAATTTCTGTCACTCCAGCAAGGAAGATCCAACTTTCAAAAGAGAAATGCATCTTGGCACCACCATGTTAATTAAAGTCAAATTCTTCCCGCATGTTTAGAACCAGATGCAAACACTGGTTGCCTGGTGTTAATATTTGTGCCCACTGCTGTCTCAGATATTTGTCTGCAAGTCCTTTGACGTGTGTGGTTTGACAAGGGATTTGCAATGGGCACATTTCAGACAGATTAGCTGAGGTCATCGATCTGTATGGGTGGTAACTGTGTGACCCTTTCAGCTTTTAATAACCCCACATGGTCTGGATCACGAAACACTGACGGGAATATGTTCCTGCAACAGGAAAGTGCAGATTCCGACCCATTTGACTCTCAATTAATCATCATTGTTTATATTTGGCAAAAATATATTGCTTTGACGTAACAGTAAGCGTGTGTAAAATGGTCGTATTCCTGCCCATTGACTCTTGCGTAGCCTTTATTCATCTCTGAGCAATGTTCTTTTTAAAAATATCATTCTCTGGATTTGGGTATGATGAGCAAGGCCGGCTTTTATTGCCCCTTGCTAGTTGCCCTTGAGAAGTTTAAAGTTTATTTATTAGTGTCACAAGTAGGCTTACATTAACGCTGCAATGAAGTGACTGTGAAAATCCCCTAGCCGCCACACTCCAGTGCCTGTTTGGGCCACGCTGAGGGAGAATTTAGCACGGCCGATCCACCTAACCAGCACGTCTTTCGGACTGTGGGAGGAAACCGGAGCACCCGGAGGAAACCCACGCAGACACGGGGAGCCCCACGCAGACACGGGGAGAATGTGCAGACTCCGCACGGTCACCCGAGGCCGGGCATCGAACCCGGGTCCCTGGCGCTGTGAGGCAGCAGGGCTAACTGCTGTGCCACCGTGCCGCTGTTGTGACTACATGAACCCACCTCCATCTGTGTTGCATATACCTATCAGAGCTTGAATAAGATATTTAGTATCTGTCTGTAAAGCTGCTCAATTACTCTAATGATGCTGAGTAAAACAGATAGAAGTTGAGAATTGGAGAGAAAGCACAGAGATAAATCACAGACAGACAAAAGGATGAAAGCAAAAAAAAGACTTGTGTTTCTCGAGCATCTTTTGTGACCTCAAGACACCCCCGAGCCTTTCGAAGACAATTAAGTATCTTTTGCAGTGCAGTCGCCGCTGTTGTGTAGGAAACACAGCAGCCAGTGTCTGCACAGTAAGATCCCACACACAGCAATGACCTGAGTCAGGGAGCATTCTCCTTCTATTTTTATTATCAGTGTCACAAGTAGGCTCACTGCAATGATGTTACTGTGAAAATCCCCTAGTCGCCACACTCCGGCGCCTGTTCGGGTACACTGAGGGAGGAATTTAGTACGGCCAATGCACCCTAACCAGCATATCTTTCAGACTGTGGGAGGAAACCGGAGCACCCGGAGGAAACCCCCGCAGACACGGGGAGAATGTGCAGACTCTGCACAGACAGTGACCCAAGCTGGGAATCGAACCCTGGTCCCTGGTGCTGTGAGGCAGCGGTGCTAACCACTGTGCCACCGTGCCGCCCAACTTCTCTCCCTCATCATAGGGGCATGGAGTCTTCCATGTCCACCAGAGGGAGCAGACAGGGTTCTCATCTGATAGATGGCACCTCCGACAGTGCAGTGCTCCCTCAGTACTGCACTTGGATGATGTGCTCAGGTTTGCAAGCTCCCAGATTGGAATTTTCAATCCGTACTAAGTCCGCGCTGATCCCTAGCTGGTCCACTGGCTGACGGCGAGGAGAAGGACCCAGCCAGTTGGTCCTCTCATCCTGACTCGCCTTTCTGTGAGCCCTGCAGGAAAGTGCCCAAGCCTGCTGCTTAGTGTGGATAGAACTGAGCTTGGCTGCAATGCCTTCCGTGGCTGAACATGCTGCCTAAGTTCAAGCCTGAAGAATAACAAGTTGACTGAGGTACCAGCACCCGGTTGCATACCAGCAACTGTTAAATAAGAAAAAGATCAGGGAACTTTTCTTGGTGGTTTGGGACTCCATTCTACAGAGCCAGAGTTTTTAGGAGGGAAATTGAACACTTCTACATACAAGGGGTGCGTGTATGGTGCATAAAATGCCCTAAGGCACATCAGAGGAGCATAATCAAACAAAATGTGACAGTGAGCCAGGTTAAGATAATATTTAATATTGGCCTCGGTTGAAGAGGTTTATTTATTATTGTCACAAGCAGGCTTGCATTAACACTGCAATGAAGTTACTGTGAAAATCCCCCAGTTGCCACACTCCGGCACCTGTTCGGGTACACTGAGGGAGAATTTAGCACGGCCAATGCACCTAACCAGCACATCTTTCAGACTGTGGGAGGAAACCGGAGCACCCAGAGGAAACCCACACAGACACGGGGAGAACGTGCAGACTCCGCACAGACAGTGACCCGAGCCGGGAATTGAACCCGGGTCCCTGGCGCTGTGAGGCAGCAACGCTAACCACTGTGCCACCGTGCCGCCAGCAGGTGAGTTTTAATGAGGGGTCTTAAAGATGGAGAGAGGTAGAGAGAAGTAGAGGGGCTTAGTGAGGGAATTCCAGAAATTAGGACTCAGGTCATTGAAAGTTTCCAAGGATGGAACGATTAAAATGTGCACATGGCCAGGAGTACAGATATCTTGGAAGGTTGTGGGGCTGGAACAGGTCACAAAGAGAAGGAGGGTGGATATTGCAAAGAGCAATGGGTGGATGTTGGCACAGTGGTTAGCACTGCTACCTCACAGCGCCAGGGACCCGGGTTCGATTCCAGCCTCAGGTCACCGTCTGTGTGGACTTTGTGCATCCTCCCCCTGTGTCTGCGTGGGTTTCCTCCGGGTGCTCTGGTTTCCTTCCAGAGGTGTGGGTTTAGGTGGATTGGCCGTGTTAAATTGTCCCTTAGTGTCAGGGGGACTAGCAGGGTAAATACGTGGGGTTGAGAGGATAGGGCCTGGGTGGAATGGTTGTCAGTGCAGGCTCAATGCGCCAAATAGCCTCTTTCTGCACAGGACAGCCTCTGGTTTTAGGGATAAGGGGATAAAATTAGCATGAAATATTCCTGCGATTGCATGTGTAGTATTTTTCCCCAGATTCACCAACGTGATCATCAGAAGCAACTGTATTGACGCCGGGAGATTTTTCCTTTTAAAAACACAAATCAACATTTTATTTCCCTGACAGACTTCACTGTGTCCCAAAGGGATTCTGTGGATATGGTGGAAAATCAGCTACGAAGGCACTTGGGACAAAAATAGATTTGGCAGGCTTCCCCCTCCTCCCCGCTATTCACCCCCAATCCACCCCACCACCCTGCCCCCAGGTTCCCCCCCACCACTCCTCCGGTACTAGTGGCTCAGCACTGTAGCACAATGGTTAGCATTGCTGCCTCACAGCGCCAGGGACCCGGGTTCGATTCCCGGCTTGGGTCACTCTGTGGAGTTTGCACATTCTACCCGTGTCTGCGTGGGTTTCCCCTGGGTGCTTGGGTTTCCTCCCGCAGTCTGAAAGACGTGCTGGTTAGGTGCATTGACCTGAACAGGCACCTGACTGTGGTGACTAGGGGAATTTCACAGTAACTTCATTGCAGTGTTAATGTAAGCCTTACTTATGGCTAATCAATAAACTTTAAAACTTTAGCTGGTTAAGTGAGTACGGGGACTGCGCAGACCATGGTAGATCCCATGAAGTTTCACTAGCCTGTTGCCTGGTCTCAAGGGTGTTGGCTATAAGGAGAGGTTGAATAAACTAGGATCGTTTTCACACGAAAGATGGAGGCAGAGGGTAGACCTGATAGAGGTCTACAAAATGATGAGAGGCACAGATAGGGTGGATAGTCAGAGGCTTTTTCCCAGGGTGTTAGTGTCAATTACAAGGGGGCACAGGTTCAATGTGAGAGGGGGAAAGTTTAAGGGAGATGTGCGGGGGAAGTTTTCCACGCAGAGAGTGGTGGGTGCCTGGAACGTGCTGCTAGAGGAGGTGGTGGAAGCAGGCACATTAGCAACATTTAAGAGAGGCATCTGGATGGGTACATGAATAGGGAGGGAATAGTGGGATACGGACCGAGTAAGGGCAGGAGGTTTTTTGTTTAGTTTAGTTAGGGCATCATGATCGGCACAGGCTTGGAGGGCCGAAGGGCCTGTTCTTGTGCTATACTTTCTTTTGCTCACTGTCCTTTATATCTGGCCAATCGGTGCTAAGTCAGCTGAGGTTAGCACAGAATCGCAGGAGTGCGAAGGGTGGCGTTTATTATCAGTGCCACCCATGGAAAACCTGCTTAAATATATAGAGCCGCGT
Organism: Mustelus asterias; assembly: GCF_964213995.1. NCBI lineage: Eukaryota > Metazoa > Chordata > Chondrichthyes > Carcharhiniformes > Triakidae > Mustelus > Mustelus asterias. The sequence continues at coordinate 55,982,363 of NC_135823.1, read as the reverse complement.
TCACCTTTTCACGAGCAGCGCAAATCCAAATGGGGCATGCATTCAGACCACACTGACTAAACAGCATTCTTAATTATTGGCATGTGTTGAATTAGTTGATTATTTTAATCCTAGTATCTGGACCAGTTGTTTTGCAGCGATGGTTGTTACAAGAGCAATTTAGTCGATTAAAGCTTAAATTAATGCAAAATTGCTGTTTGAAATCATTAATGTATTAAGGAGTGACTGTACCCAGCGGAGTGCACTCTGACCTCCGAACAGTAAACAGAGCCATCCACTGTGCAGTGAGGCCTACTGAGTATGACTGGCAGCTAGAGTACATATTGCAAGTTTTATGCTTGAGAACCTTCTGATATATTTGGAGCGTGGCTTAGAATAAATAGAATCCCTACAGTCCAGAAGGAGGCCATTTGACCCAGCTGCACTGACAGCAATTCCACCCAGGTCCTATTCCTGCTGTCCTACACATTTGCACTGCTGGTCCCCCTGACACAAAAGGGCAATTTAGCATGGCCAATCATCCTAACCCGCACACCTTTGGACTGTGGGAGGTAACCAGAACACCCGGAGGAAACCCACGCAGACACGGGGAGAACGTGCAAACTCCACACAGAAGTGACCGAAGCCGGGAGTCGAACTCGGTCCCTGGCGCTGTGAGGCAGCAGCGCTAACCACTGTGCCACCTAGCCCTTGCGCCAACTGGCATAGCCATGAACATAGCAAGTTGCCCAGTGGAAAATCGGGGCTTTCTCGGCTGAGGTTCTCCTCCGTGGATGCAAAATGGTGAGTGTGACATCGGTGGTTTTTTTCATGTCTCCTGAGAACTATGAACTGGCTCCTGGAAATGACCGTGAAAGCTTTCGGATGATAGACTTCCTCCCCCCCACCACCCCCACCCGGCTCACCGATACCTCCTGAGGATGGGGAAACTCCCAATGTCCATTTGGTTTTTCCCTGCACATAACAACAATCTCACACAATGTGGCTGATGTAGAAACAGGAATAGGCCATTCAGCCCTTCCAAGCTGGTGTGCTGTAATAATTCAGGAAGTCGACTGGAAAGGAATGACGTTCATTGTAAATCGTAAAGTTAAACCACAATCCTGTGATACGCACACGTAAGTCCTGGCCGGTTCGAGAGTACTGCCTCATCAAGGGCTCAGGTAATGAGCTCGACCTGAGTGGACAATTGCGTGTTACCATGGGAACTCATATTCCCACAGGAAGATCGATGAAGGATTCACCATGGAAGTCCTGGGGGTTATCACTTACACCAACTCTTAATGTGCCTGGAGTGGCCCAGCCAGCCTCTCCACTGTGGGCAGCTGGGAGTGGGCAATAAATATGGGCCTAACTATCACCAGCCACGTCCCACCAACTGATGTAAAGTTTTTTCATGTCTCCTGAGAACTATGAACTGGCTCCTGGAAATGACCGTGAAAGCTTTCGGATGATAGACTTCCTCCCCCCCACCACCCCCACCCGGCGGCACGGTAGCACAGTGGTTAGCACTGCTGCTTCACAGCTCCAGGGACCTGGGTTCGATTCCCGGCTTGGGTCACTGTCTGCGTGGAGTTTGCACATTCTCCTCGTGTCTGCGTGGGTTTCCTCCGGGTGCTCCGGTTTCCTCCCACAGTCCAAAGATGTGCAGGTTAGGTTGATTGGCCAGGTTAAAAATTGCCCCTTAGAGTCCTGAGATGCGGAGTTTAGAGGGATTAGCGGGTAAATATGTGGGGGTAGGGGCCTGGGTGGGACTGTGGTCGGTGCAGACTCGATGGGCCGAATGGCCTCCTTCTGCATTGTAGGGTTTCTATGATTTCTTCTATGATAGTGAAAGGTAGGCCCGGTACAAAGCTTTTGTGCCTGCATAGCAGTAAGGGACCAGACCCAGCCATTCGATGGTATTTTGTTCCTTTTAATGTAGGTCACTTGCATTAAAGTCGGCCTTCAGATTAGCTGTGCCTCAGTGTTTGAATTTAATTCCGATATTCTGTGTATTTCTCACTGAACCATATCGTTACACAGTGTGTTCTCAGCCTGTGGCACTCTGGCTCTCTCCCTCTGACAGGGTCCCAGCTGTTGCCTGTCCTTTGAATGCAGAAACCTGAACGCAGTGTTCGGCTTTTCTGGGACATAGGTGTTCTTTGGCTATGGGGCAACAGTTTGCGCCTCAGGGTAGTTCCTCCAGGCTCATATTTGTGCCCTCAGAGGTGAAATAGGTGATATTGATGCGACAGAATGGCTGTGAAGGCTGTGGGTTCAAGTCCCACAGCAGGGGATATCCGATGGGGTGCTGCACTGCCTGAAGTTCTGTCATTCAGATTAAACATTGAACCCTCCCAGGTGGATGGAAAGGATTTCACAGTCCTATTCGGAGAAGAGCAGCGGGGGTTGGGGAACAGCGGGGGGGGGGGTGGGGGGGCGATCTGCCTGGTGTTCGGCCAATATTTATCCCCCAGTAAACATGACTAATAAAGCAGTAACAGAGGCTGGAATGCCACAGCTGTTCTTGCCGGCAGGATTTTCCCTTCCCGCTGCAGTGAATGGAGATTTGGGTGGGCGCCAGATTCTGCAGCGGGAGCATGGAGTGAACGACTGGTCAGATTGAGCCCCGAAAATGCTGGAAAATCACGGCAGGTCCGACAGCATCTGTGGAAAGAGAACAGAGCCAGTCGTTTCGAGTGTGGATGACCCTTCATCAGAGCCAGCCAGACTCAAAATGTTGGCTCTATTCTCTCTCCACAGATCATAGAATCCCTGCAGTGCAGAAAGAGGCCATTCGGCCCATCGAGTCTGCACCGACCACAATCCCACCCAGGTCCTATTCCCACAATTCCACATTTTTACCCTACTAATCCCCCGACACTAGGGTCAATTTAGCATGGCCAATCAACCTAACCCGCACATCTTTGGACTGTGGGAGGAAACCGGAGCACCCGGAGGAAACCCACGCAGACACGAGGAGAACGTGCAAACTCCACACAGACAGTGACTCGGGGCTGGAATTGAACCCGGGTCCCTGGCACTGTGAGGCAATAGTGCCAACCACTGTGCCACCGTGATGCAGTAAGGAGTCTAACAACACCAGGTTAAAGTCCAACAGGTTTGTTTGGTAGCAAACGCCACTAGCTTTCGGAGCACTGCTCCTTCGTCAGGTGAGGCGTTTGCTACCAAATAAACCTGTTGGACTTTAACCTGGTGTTGTTAGACTCCTTACTGTGTTTACCCCAGTCCAACGCCGGCAACTCCACACCGTGATGCTGTCAGAACTGCTGAGATTTTCCAGCAATTTCTGTTTTTGTTTCAGATTCCAGCATCCACAGTATTTTCCTTTTATCTTGCTCAAAAAGCACCAGATTGTGTGGGAACTTCCTGGATGCAAATTGGCTGCTGAGTTTCCTACCTGTTAGCAGGGTGTTCACTTCAAGAAGTACTTCATTGGCTGTGAAAGGTTCTGTTTAAATGTTTTGTCTCTAGTCTCTTTGTTGCCCCTGCTGCATCCTCATGTAACAGACAGAAATAAGACCAGCAAATGTTCAGCAAGTGGATCTCTGTGACCATTTGGTCTAAAATGGCTCCTCCCATACTCCCCAGTATTTCTTACCCGCTGGGCAATCATTCTGAAGGATCCCGTTGAGGAAAAGTCTAAAAGGTCTCTGGTCACCACATTATAGGAAGGACATGATATGGGCGGCACGGTAGCACAGTGGTTAGCACTGCTGCTTCACAGCTCCAGGGACCTGGGTTCGATTCCCGGCTTGGGTCACTGTCTGTGTGGAGTTCGCACATTCTCCTCGTGTCTGCGTGGATTTCCTCCGGGTGCTCCAGTTTCCTCCCACAGTCCAAAGATGTGCGGGTTAGGTTGATTGGCCATGCTAAAAATTGCTCTTAGTGTCCTGAGATGCGTAGGTTGGAGGGATTAGTGGTGGATATGGGGGTAGGGCCTGGGTGGGTTTGTGGTCGGTGCAGACTTGATGGGCCGAATGGCCTCTTTCTGTACTGTAGGGTTTCGATTTCTACGTGAACACACTGAAGAGGGTCCAGAGGAGATTCACCAGGATGTTGCCTGGGATGGTACATTTAAGTTTTAAAGAGAGGTTGGATAGGATTGGGTTGTTTTCTCTGGAGCAGAGAAGACTGACGGGCGACCTGATTGAGGTGTTCAAGACTATGAGGGGCATGGACAGGGTGGATAGGGAGCAGTTGTTCTCCTTAGTTGAAGGGTCAGTTACGAGGGGACTCAAGTTAAAAGTGAGGTGTGTGAGGTTTAGGAGGGGTTTGAGGAAAAACCTTTTTACTCAGAGAGTGGTGAGGTTCTGGAATGCGCTGCCTGGGAGGGTGGCGGAGGCAGGATGCCTCACATCCTTTAAAAAGGACCTGGATGAGCACTTGACACACCATCACATTCGGAGCTATGGGCCAAGCGCTGGCAAGTGGGATTAGGTGGACAGGTCAGGGCCTTTCATGCATTGGTACAGACTCGATGGGCTGAAGGGCCTCTTCTGCATTGTAGTGTTCTGTGATTCTGTGAATGTAAAAGGCAAATTATTTCAGATTCTCTTCCGTTTTCTTTCATCTGAAAAAAAATTTCCAATTTTGGTCTGGCTCTCATCCAACGCTGCTTAAAATGTAATTTCCAGTTTGTTTTGCCCCACTTGATGTTTCCTCCGCTGTTTTATTCTTAATGAAACTCGTCATTCAATGTCACCAAGTAATATATCACAAGGATCAGCAGGTAACTATCTCCATCACCCTTGCCTTCCTAAACCTTGTCTAGATTAGTGGAAGTTTGCCCTCCATTCTCAGCTAACTGCTGGACTGTGCTGAGTAGATAGGTGTGCTGTTATTAAGACAATGGTTTCATGGTCATCAGTAGATTCTTAATTCCAGATTTTTTAAATTGAATTCAAATTCCACCAACTGCCGTGGCAGGATTCGAACCCAGGTCCCCAGAACATTAGCTGAGTTTCTGAATAGTCTAGCGATAATACCACTCGGCCATTGCCTCTCCCAGTAGACGATTGGAAGGATGATTAAATTGGGCACAAAGTAATCTCCGGGAAGTGAATTTACGATGATTTGGAGCTGAAGATACCTCTTGGTGAACGGAAACTGTGGTGGATTTTCTTTTTTTGCCTGGCTATGGGAGTATGAGTTGTCTCGGGCAGTACTAATTGGGGATATGGTAGAAAGTAGTTAGGTCAATGGAGTCGTAATCTAGCCAGAAGCTCCAGGTTCGAGACCCACTCCAGGACTTGATGGCCAAGGAAGGTGCATTCATGACATGGTCAAACAGGTTTATTATCAACCTGCAAAATCTTTCCAAACATGTCAATGGCTGGCAGTAAGAGCGGGAGAGACTCCTGGTCAGCCATGCTTAATATGGAGTGGCACCCCCTCAAGCTATAAGCCCCTGACGACAGACTGGCAACTTGATCCTGGAATTACTAGCTATAGAAACAGGCAAGAATTCTGCCTTAGTGCACCACTAGTTGCGGGAAGGGAGTTGGAACTCGTAATCCAGTGATCTTGATGAACTAACCTATAGATATGAGTTCAAATTCCACCAAAATTCATAAATTCATAAGATGTAGGAGCAAAATTAGGCCATTCAGCCCATCAGGTCCGCTCTGCCATTTGATCATGGCTGATATGTTCACCCACAACCCTTCAACCCATTACCAATTAAAAATCTGTCCAACTCCTCCTTAAATTTACTCACTGTCCCAGCATCCACCGCAATTTGGGGTAGTGAATTCCACAGATTCACAACCCTTTGGGAGAAGTAGTTGCCACCTGTTATCCTAAGACTATGCCCTCTCGTCCTAGAATGGCCCACCAGTGGTTGGAAGAATTCAAATTCGGATCATTCAATATATTTGGAATAAAAAGCTGCTATCAGTTATTGTGACCACGAAACTGCCAGATTGTCATTAAAAATCCATCTGGTTCACTCATGTCCTTTAGGGAAGGAAATCTGCCGTCCTTACCTGGCTTGGCCTACACGTGGCTCCAGACCCACAGCAATATGGTTGACTCTTAACTGATAACTGCAACAGTCTGTCAAGCCGCTCATAATCACAGAATGAGAATCACAGAACTGTAACAGCCATTTGGCTCATCATGTCACAGCCGTACTCTCAATGAGTGATTCACTACACCGTCTCCCCATAGAATAGAATCCCGATAGTGCAGAAAGGGGGCCATTTGGCCCATCAAGTCTGCACCGACCACAATCCCACCCAGCTCCTATCCCTGTAGCCCCATTTATTTACCCTGCTAATCCCCCTGACACTAAGGGCCTGATTTTACCATTTTGATTCGAAGTGCTGAATCTGGGCGCAATTCAGATCCGACTTGGAAATCTGCTTTCAGGCGCCCCCATACACACTCAGCCTGAAAAAAAAATCACGGGTCTGAATCGCGCTGTGGGCGGGGCTTAGCACGCCCGAAACGACCGGAACTCTGAACTGCGCATGCACAGTTAGAAAAAAATTTGAAAAAGCATGCCTGTGTCAGAAAAGCAGGAGCAATGGCCCCCACAGACATAACTGTCCCCCTTATCCACCCCCCCCCCCACTACCCATACGGAACATGACTCCCTGCCCCCTTCCACCCCACCGATCACCCGCAGAGTGGCAGCGGATCCCCCTGCGCCCCCCCCCCCCACAGAGATACATCTTACCCACCTCCCCCCCCTCCCCACTCCCCCCCCCCCCACAGAGAATGATCTGGCCTCACTCCCCCCCCCCCCACCCCCCCCGACACAGAGAATGATCTGGCCTCACTACCCCCCCCCCCCCCCCCCCCCGCCCTCCAGAGAATGATCTGGCCTCATTTCCCCCCCCCCTCCCCCAGAGAATGATGTGGCCTCACTCCCCCCCCGCCCCCAGACAATGATCTGGCCTCACTCCCCCCACCCCCCCCACCCACCCAAGAGAACGATCTGGCCTCACTCCCCCCACCACCCTCCCCGGAGGTACATCTGACCCGCCTCCTCTCCCTCCCCACCCCCTCACCAGAGAATGATCTGGCCCGCCTCCCTCCCCCCACCAACCAGACAACGATCGGCCCTCCCGCCCGCCCCCCCCGCAACCAGCCAACGATCGGCCCTCCCTCCTCCCACCCCCTCCACCCCCGTCACCAGAAAATGATCTGAACCAACTCCCTGCCTCCTCACCCACTGATCCGAGTCAAAGAGCCATTGGAAGCTCTGAACTTACCTCTTCAGCAGCTGGAGGACCCGATTCAGACTTTCATTCAGCAGGTCCATTTCGGCGCGATTCCGGATCGGCGAACGCGGTGGTAAAGGAGGAAATGCTGATAAAGTTGGGCGGACAGTTCATTAATTCAATTTAAATGCATGCAAATACATTTAAATCGCCGTTGCGCCAGTTTCGGGCGCGAATGGGATCGCGGCCATTCCCGGGTCTCGGTAAAGTGGCCGTCTGCGCGGACGCACACGCGTTAATGGTCTCACACCCGACTTTACCATGTTTTCACGCCCGAAAACGGGCGCAATGGTAAAATTGGGCCCTAAGTGGCAATTTAAAGTAAAGTTTATTCATTAGTCACAAGTAAGGCTTACATTAACACTGCAATGAAGTTACTGTGAAATTCCCCTGGTCACCACAATCCAGCGCCTGTTCGGGTCAATACACCTAATCAGCACGTCTTTCAGAATGTGGGAGGAAACCGGAGCACCCGGAGGAAACCCACGCAGACACGGGGAGAACGTGCAAACTCCATACAGACAGTGACCCAAGCCAGGAGGAGGGGACTGAATCTAGGGTATTCAAGTTTGCTGATGGCACGAAGGTGAGTGGGAAAGCGAATTGCGTGGAGGACGCGGAAAGTCTGCAGAGAGATTTGGATAGGCTGAGCGAGTGGGCGAGGATCTGGCAGATGGAATATAACGTTAGCAAATGTGAGGTTATCCACTTTGGAAGAAATAATAGTAAATTGGAATATTATTTAAATGGAGAAAAATTACATCGTGCGACTGTGCAGAGGGACCTGGGGGTCCTTGTGCACGAATCGCAAAAACTCAGTCTGCAGGTGCAGCAGGTGATCAAGAAGGCGAATGGAATGTTGGCCTTTATCGCGAGGGGGATAGAATATAAAAGCAGGGAGGTCTTGCTGCAACTGTACAAGGCACTGGTGAGGCCGCAACTGGAGTACTGTGTGCAGTTTTGGTCCCCTTATTTGCGAAAGGATATATTGGCCTTGGAGGGAGTGCAGAGAAGGTTCACCAGGTTGATACCGGAGATGAGGGGTGTAGCTTATGAGGAGAGATTAAACAGATTGGGTCTGTACTCGTTGGAGTTTAGAAGGATGAGGGGTGATCTTATAGAGACATATAAGATAATGAAGGGGCTGGATAGGGTAGAGGTGGAGAGATTCTTTCCACTTAGAAGGGAAACCAGAACTAGAGGGCACAGCCTCAAAATAAGGGGGGGCCGGTTCAGAACAGAGTTGAGGGGGAACTTCTTCTCTCAGAGGGTAGTGAATCTCTGGAATTCTCTGCCCATTGAAGTGGTGGAGGCTTCCTCGTTGAATATGTTTAAATCACGGGTAGATAGTTTTCTGATCGATAAGGGAATTAGGGGATATGGGGAGCAGGCGGGTAAGTGGAACTGATTCGCTTCAGATCAGCCATGATCTTGTTGAATGGCGGGGCAGGCTCGAAGGGCCAGATGGCCTACTCCTGCTCCTATTTCTTATGTTCTTATGTTCTTAAATGAGGATGAAGAGGACTGAGAGAGGTGCTCAAAGTGTCCATCAAGTGATCAGAATGTGTGAATGGCAGAACAGAGGTATAGATTGTTAAGGCAGTTGCCTTTAAGAGGGGGCAAAAGGGAGAGTGGGAATGGAGAATTGGAAAAATGGAAGTGAGAAAGAAGGATGATAAAAATGGGTGAATGAAATGAAAAGAAGGAACAGAATGAAATAAAATACATGGAAATGAGGTGAAGGTGGAGGAGAGTTCATGCTCTGAAGTTGTTGAACTCAATGTAGAGGCTCTGAAGTGCCCAATCAAAGATGAGGTGTTGTTACCCCAGTTTGCATTGGGGTTCACTGGAACATTGCAAAAGGCCAAGGATGGACATGTTGAAGTGGCAAGCGACAGGAAGGTCTGGGTGCTGCTTGCGAACGGACTGAAGGTGTTCAACAAAGCGGTCATCCAGTCTGCGTTTGGTCTCTCCGATGTAGAGTAGACCGCATTGGGAGCAGCGAATGTAATAGACCAGATTGAAGAAGATGCATGTGAAGCACTGCTTCACCTGAAAGAGGTGTTTAAGACCTCCATTGAGTTGTGTGGCACTACCATTGTGCTGAGTGGCGTTGGCTCAGGACAGATTTGGCAGCTCAAAATTGGGCACATCGTGAGGCCAATCAACAGCAGCAGAACTATAATCCACCATAATCTGTAACCCCAGGACCCGGCACATCACTCACTCCACCATTACCATCCTCCCAGCTTCAATCACATAACAGTAGGAGCTTGCTGTACACAAATTGGTTGCCGCATTCTCAATAAGTAGTCATTTGGCTGTGAAGTATGTTGGGACATCTTGAAGTTAGCAAAGGAGCTATGTAAACGCAAGTCAGTAATTTTCTTGGAAACTCTCAGCAGTTCAGACAGCACAGTGGTGCAGTGGTTAGCACTGCTGCCTCACAGCGCCAGGAACCCCTGTTGGATTCCCGGCTTGGGCCACTGTCTGTGCGGAGTCTGCACATTCTCCCCGTGTCTGCGTGGGTTTCCTCCAGGCGCTCCGGTTTCCTCCCACAGTCTGAAAGACATAGACATAGAAACCCTACAGTGCAGAAGGAGGCCATTCGGCCCATCGAGTCTGCACTGACCACAATCCCACCCAGGCCCGACCCCCACATATTTTACCCACTAATGTACACATCTCAGGACTCTAAGGGGCAATTTTTAACCTGGCCAATCAACCTAACCCGCACATCTTTGGACTGTGTGCTGGTTAGATGCATTGACCCAAACAGGTGCCGAAGTATTGGGACTAGGGGGACTTTCACAGTAACTTCATTGCAGTGTTAATGTAAGCCTTACTTGGACTAATAAATAAACTTTACCTGTGGAGAAAGAAACAGAGTTAACGGCCAAAGTTTTCCGGCTGTTCCGGCCAACAACCATCCTCCACCATGGGTTCCCTGGCACTGGAGGGTGCGAACAACCATTGACAGCAATGGGACTGGTAGATCCCGCTACTGGCTAATGGCAGGCCTTCTCCGCTGCTATACAACACGCCGCGGGGGAGATGGGGGAGTGGGGGTGGAAAATCCCGCTCAGTGTTTCCGGTCATGACCTTTCATTAGAATGGCGGGAAGGTCAGGAGCTGAAACACTCCTCTCTCCACGGATGCTGCCTGACCTGCTGAGTATTTTTCCAGCACTTTCTGATCCTATTCCTGGATTTCCAGCATCCACGGTACTTTGCTTTTGAGTTTATCCTTCTTTCGCTGTGCTGTTAAAATAGGAAACAAGTGCAGTTGTTGACCGTGATTCTTTATGTGCAAAGCAACCAGAATGTGACAGATGAGGCGAGGTCGGAGTATAATGGATTGGGAAGGGAATCGGGTTAATTTTTGATTTAAGCAATCTTTCACCTCAACGTGTCACAGATGAAGCCAATTCCAGTTTATTATTTTTTGCACAGGTTCTGAGATTCTTTCCTCGGAAGGCCTGCTTGCTTTGAAAACAGCATTATTGGTTTCAGTGGGGTTGGGGGGGGCGTGTATAACAAGGGGAAAGTTAGATGGAATGCAGCTTCATCCTGCTCGCTGACAGAATGACGGAACATTCCAGAGTGCGACGAGCGGCAAAATGAAACTGAAAAGTAGATTCATGCTGAATGGGCAAACTACAGGCAGCCTCAGGTAAACACTGAGATAAAAGCAAATGGCAGCGGGTGCTGGAATCTGAAACAAAAACAGAGAATGCTGGAAAATCTCGGCAGGCCTGACAGCATCTGTGGAGAGAGAGCAGAGCCAACGCTTCAAGTCCGGATGACCCTCTGTTGGAGCTGAGGTAATCATTTGTCCCTGAGGAAGGAAAGGAGTTAACAAAATGCTTTTTGACAGATTTTTATTCCAATTTATATGTGAACTCCGCAGAAGCAGGAACCTTGCTTTCATTAAGTCACCAGCTCCTACCACATTAGCTGGGCTCATAAGATATTGGAGCAGAATTAGGCCATTCGGCCCATCGAGTCTGCCCCACCATTCAACCATGGCTGATAATGTTTCTCAACCACATTCTCCCGCCTTTTCCCTGAAACCCTTGAAACCCTTAGCAATCAAGAACCTATCTGTCTCTGTCTTAAATACACTCAGTGACCCGGCCTCCACAGCCTTCTGTGGCGACGAATTCCATAGATTCACCACCCTCTAGCTGACGAAATTTCTCCTCATCTCAGTTCTAAAGGATCGACCTGATAGAAGTCTACAAGATTATGAGAGGCATGGACAGAGTGGATAGTCAGAAGCTTCTTCCCAGGGTGGAAGAGTCAATTACTAGGGGGCACAGGTTTAAGGTGCGAGGGGCAAGGTTTAAAGGAGATGTACGAGTCAGATTTTTTACACAGAGAGTAGTGGGTGCCTGGAACTCATTGCCGGGGGAGGTAGTGGAAGCAGATACGGTAGTGACTTTTAAGGGGCGTCTTGACAAATACAGGAATAGGATGGGAATAGAGGGGTATGGTCCCCGGAAGGGTAGGGGGTTTTTGTTAAGTCGGGCAGTATGGTCGGTGCAGGCTTGGAGGGCCGAAGGGCCTGTTCCTGTGCTGTAATTTTCTTTGTTCTTTGTTCCTTTGTTCTTTATTCTGAGGCTGTGCCCTAGTCTCTCCTAGTGACGGAAATATCTTCTCCACATCCACTCGATCCAAGCCTTTCAGTATTCTGTAAGTTTCAATGAGATCCCCTCTCATCCTTTTAAATTCCTCCGAGCACAGACCCAGAGTCCTCATACATCAGGCTTTTCATTCCTGGGATTATTTTTGTGAATCTCCTCTGGACGCTCTCCAAGGCCAGCACATCCTTCCTTAGATACGGGGCCCAGAATTGCTCACAATATTCCAAATGTGGTCTAACCAGAGCCTTATAAAGCCTCCAGCAGTGCATCTCTGCTTTTGTATTCTAATTTGGACGGACTGGCCCAATTCTTATTGTTTCCAATGACAGTTTTATATTTGCTTTGCTCCAGAAGAATTAAAACTGGAATGACACAAAATCTCAAATTGATGTGTTGACGCCCCTCCCTGCCCTGTAATTATTCTGTTAAGTATTTCCGCACATGCCTTTGAAGTAACCCACAACAAAGAAATGGCTGGGAATAGATCGGGAGTTTGTTCAGCATCAACAAGGAAGTCAGTGGTAAGCCACATGTCTGTCAGTTGACCTTAGCAGATCCTCCAGGGTTGTGGAGTGATCTGTGCACCCAGCAATGATGAACGTGCGCACTATTCCATGAAGGCAGGCAAGGAGCACTGACATTCTCATTTCTCCATGGGCCAGACAAGTCTGATTTCTGCCGCACATTACCTGCCTGCAGCTATCCTCTGTGCATTTGTAGGGGTCATTTGTTTCCTGCCTTTGATGTCTCTGCTGCCCTCTTTGTTTTTATTTACACTCTCACTTTCCCTGACACTCACACATACATGCTCTCTCCCCTCTCTCTCTTGTGTTGGCTTTCCCCTCCTCTCTCATTCATTCCCTCTCCCTTTCATTCCCTCTCTCATTCATTCCCTCTCTCATTCATTCCCTCTCTCTTTCATTCTCTCTCTCTTTCATTCCCCCTCTCTTTCATTCCCTCTCTCTTTCATTCCCTCTCTCTTTCATTCTCTCTCTTTCATTTCCTCTCTCTTTCATTTCCTCTCTCTTTCATTCCCTCTCTCGTTCATTCCCTCTCTTTCATTCCCTCTCTCTTTCATTTCCTCTCTCTTTCATTTCCTCTCTCTTTCATTCCCTCTCTCTTTCATTCCCTCTCTCTTTCATTCCCTCTCTCTTTCATTCCCTCTCTCTTTCATTCCCCCTCTCGTGCATTCCCTCTCTTTCATTCCCTCTCTCTTTCATTTCCTCTCTCTTTCATTCCCTCTCTCTTTCATTCCCTCTCTCTTTCATTCCCTCTCTCTTTCATTCCCTCTCTCTTTCATTCCCCCTCTCTTTCATTCCCTCTCTCTTTCATTTCCTCTCTCTTTCATTCCCTCTCTCTTTCATTCCCTCTCTCATTCATTCCCTCTCTCTTTCATTCCCTCTCTCATTCATTCCCTCTCTCTTTCATTCCCTCTCTCTTTCATTCCCTCTCTCTTTCATTTCCTCTCTCTTCCATTCCCTCTTTCATTCTCTCTCTCTTCCATTCCCTCTCTCTTTCACTCCATCTCTCTTTTAGTTCCTCTCTCTTTATTTCTTTCTCCTCTTTTTCCTCGTCTCTCATCCTCTTTCCCCTTTCCTCTCACTCTCTTCCTGCACACTTTTTCTTCACCTCTCTCTTTCTCCTTTGCTTTTCCCCTTCCCTCTTTTTCATTTTGCTCCTTCCCTCTCCCCTGCTTCCCCTCTTTCTTTCCCCTTCTCCTTTTTCTCTTTTCTCATCCCTTTTTCCCTTGTTTGCCCTTGTTCCCTTCCTGTTTGCTTTTTTCTGTCCTCTTCTCTTCTGGCGCGGTGGCACAGTGGTTAGCACTGCTGCCTCACAGCACCAGGGACCTGGGTTCGATTCCCAGCCCTGGGGTACTGTCTGTGTGGACTCTGCACGTTCTCCCCATGTCTGTGTGGGTTTCCTGCAGGTGCTCTGGTTTCCTCCCACAGTCCGAAAGATGTGCTGGTTAGGTGCATTGGCCATGCTAAATTCTCCCTCACTGTACCCGAACAGGTGCCAGAGTGTGGCGACTAGGGGATTTTCACAGTAACTTCACTGTAGTGTTAATGTAAGTCTACTCATGACACTAATAAATAAAACTTAAAACTCCCCCTCTCTCTTCCCCTTCACTCTCTCCATCTTTGAGTCTTGCGCTGTTTTCTTCTCCTCTGTTTTGCTCTCCACTGCCCTCTTTGTGTCTCCAGTTAATCGTTTTGCTCTATCTTGGCCGACTCCAACGTAAATTCCTGCGCATGACCTAAATTTGACGTTTTTAAAGGAGTTTGGCCATGTGGTGTTTTGCCAGATGCATACTTGCAGAAATGATATAACTAAAATATGGCAAAAAAAAGGGCCTGGGGAATAGAGCAAATAGCAATCGAGGAATTTTTTAAAAACTGGGGGAGTTGTTAAGAGATCAGGTTTGAAGGAATTCGATAGTGGCTTCCTTATAGAAAAGGTACCTGGTGAAGGAGCAGTGCTCCGAAAGCTCGTGATTCCAAATAAACCTGTTGGACTTTAACCTGGTATTGTGAGACTTCTTACTGTGCCCACCCCAGTCCAACGCCGGCATCTCCACCTTATAGAAAAGGAGTTGTGGACATATAGAACATCCTTCAAGATATCCAAAATGCTTTGCAACTAATGCAGTACGGTCACCATTGTAATGCAGGAAACTCAGCGGCCCAATTTGCGCACAGGAAGGTTCCACAGGAGATCACAGGCGAGATTCTCCGACCTCCCCTCAGCGTTCTTCTCGGTGGCGGGAGGTGGCACGCCGTGCGCTGATAGCAGGATCTTCTGGTCCTGCCACCGTCAATGGGAATTCCCATTGAAACCACCCCATGCCACTGGGAAACCCGGGGCAGGGGGCTGGTGGAACCAGCGAATCCCGCCACCGTGAACGGCCAGAGTATTCTGGCCAATCTCTTTTAGGGATCTTTGAGAAATATAAATTGGCCAGTAAGCTGGGAAAACCCCCCAGTTCTTCTTGGAGCTGGTTGTGGAGGGAGGGGGGGTGGGGAGGTGGCGGGCAGGGGGAAGCCTGGTTTCAACTTCTTACCCCAAATTGGCGCTGCCATCTGTGATACACTGAGGGGTATCAGCCTTGATTTTGCTTTTTGGATTTGATTTGATTTATTATTGTCACATGTATTAGTATACAGTGAAAAGTATTGCTTTTTGCATGCTATCTGACAAAGCATACCATTCATAGAGAAGGAAAGGAAAGAGTGCAGAATGTAGTGTTACAGTCATAGCTAGGGTGTAGAGAAAGATCAACGTAATGCGAGGTAGGTCCATTCAAAAGTCTGACAGCAGCAGGGAAGAAGCTGTTCTTGAGTCAGTTGGTACGTGACCTCAAACTTTTGTATCTTTTTCCCAATGGAAGAAGGTGGAAGAGAGAATGTCCGGGGTGCGTGAGGTCCTTAATTATGCTGGCTGCTTTTCCGAGGCAGCGGGAAGTGTAGGCAGAGCCAATGGATAGGACGCTGGCTTGCGTGATGGATTGGGCTACATTCACGACCTTTTGTAGTTCCTTGCGGTCTTGGGCAGAGCAGGAGCCATACCAAGCTGTGATACAACCAGAAAGAATGCTTGCTATGATACATCTGTAAAAGTTGGTGAGAGTCATAGCTGACATGCCAAATTTCCTTAGTCTTCTGAGAAAGTAGAGGCATTGGTGGGCTTTCTTAACTATAGTGTCGGCATGGGGGGACCAGGACAGGTTGTTGGTGATCTGGACACCCAAAAACTTGAAGCTTTCGACCATCTCTACTTCATCCCCATTGATGTAGACAGGGACATGATCTCCACTACGCTTCCTGAAGTCAATGACTGTACTAGAATCAGTTCAGAGAAGGTTCACTCGACTAATATTTGGGATGGGGGGTATGGAGGATGTGTGGGGAGCATGTTGGCTATCATACGAGGCAGGTTTAGATAGGCTGTGTCAGTACCTGTTGGGAGTTTAGAAGATTGAGAGGTGATCCTATTGAAACATATGAGATGCTAAGGGGACTTGACAGAGTGGATGCAGAGAGGATAAACCTTCCACTTGTGGGACAGACAAGAACTCTGGAGCGCAGTTTACAAATAAGGGAACTCCCATTTAAGACGCAGATGAGAATAACTTTTTGTTCTCTCAGAGGGTCATGAATCTTTGGAACTCGCTGACTCTCCCTCCACTGTTCTCTGGGAAGTGAATATTTTTAAGGTAGAGATAGATTCTTGACTAATAAGGGAGTCAAAGATCATTGGGGGGAGCTGGAATGTGGAGTTGAGGCCGCAATCAGATCAGCCATGATCTTATTGAGTGGTGGAACAGGTTCGAAGGGCCGAATGGCCAACTCCAGCTACTAATTCGTATGTTCCACCATGATGGCTACACGAGCAGGTTCAGTTGTGATTGGACTGGAGACGGTTATCGTTTGATCTTTATTTCTGTTGCCTTTGTTGGCCTTACTGAAACAAGGGGCCACGTTTTTCCATCTGGGATTACGTTCCATGGCGGGTGCGGGGCAGGGAATGTTCCCCGCTGTGAGGCCAATGGGAAACCACACCATTTCCTCCGAATCCGATGTCATTAATTGTGTGCCTGCAGATATTGCTCCATCTTCCATGGTGGGATGGTGCAGGTCCCTCCGCCATATCCGGGTGCCATATTTAAAAGGTGCCCAACATCACTGGGCCACCGTTGAAGAAAGAAGATGGATGTCCAGGAACACTCCGAGGCTGGAAGATGGACCACCTCGAAGATACTGAAGCCGGAAGCTCGACCCGATAGATGCTCATCCCCACCCGCTGCTGTGATATTCCAGGGTCCTTGGCAGCCTCCATGCTGAACTCCATGCAGTCCAAAGTCTTCTTCAGGTTACCCTTGGTTACTCTTGACTTCGGCACGCATCTTTGTTGCAGATAGGCACTGCCCAGCCATGTCGCCGACCATCATGGGGGCTTAGAGTCATAGAAGCGCAAAGTGCAGAAGGAGGCCATTCAGCCCATCGAGTCTGCATCGATCACAATCCCACCCTATCCACATTACCCCATGCATTTACCCTAGCCAGTCCTCCTGACACTAAGATGCAATTTAACATGACCAATCCACCTTGGTGTCTGCTAGTGGAGGTCAGTAGTGACTCTCACCGGGTACACGCCACACCTGAGGGTCGGAAGATCCCAGGAACTGGGAGAATCCGGCATCAAACGGGCTAAGATTGTTAAAATGCTACTGTAAATATGCTAATTGGCCTCGCTTCCTTTCTGGGTGAGATCCAGTTTGCGCCATTAGAAAGGAACCAGGATGATTGCAAATTGCTTGGCGCCGGGCGCGAAACCTGTTTTTAGGCCCGCACCCAATTTTCCGGGAGCAATGCGATCTGTGCCTGGCGCGGCGAGGCCTGAAAAATCACCCCCAGGTGTCCAAATCCCAGTCTATTTGGAGATATGAGGGGGGTGGGGGGGCGGAGTTTCTATCAGTCAGAATGTCTGGGAAGCGACTAAATTTTCTTCACCGCCCGACTGGTTGTCCCTGGAGAATGAAACTTGTCTCTAACTGGAATGTTTCTCCTGCGGTTGACTCTGAACTGACACGTTACGCAAGCCATGCAGTCAGTCCACTACCAGCACCTTCTCCATGGCAACTCGAGGTGGGCAATGAATGCCTAGATTCTCTGAAATATTGAAAGCAAACTTTATATTGAAAGAAACAGTTGGCTGCCTGACTGCTGGATGTCCTTCATGAACCGTACCAGAGGACAACTGAAAGAACATTCCAGAGCGTGGGTCACTTCATTCATCAGTTTGAAAGTTTATTTATTAGTGTCACAAATAGGCTTACATTAACACTGCAATGAAGTTACTGTGAAAATCCCCTAACACCACACTCCGGCGCCTGTTCAGGTACAATTGTTTCATCAGAAGTAACTCTTCAAATGCAGACAATAAAAATAGAACAAAACTTACTCCAACTTATAAAGCAAAGAAAGGGTTTAATAAAGAAACATCATTACTCCAAACTTGGGGCCTCGCCCTGGGCCACTCCAAGCTCTACACAATTCTACGCAGATTCTTATTTATAGTGAGTCAGCTGGTCAGCTGACTAGTACACCATTCTGTAATTGGTTCCATGGTTTACTGGGTCAGCTGACCCTTACATCTTGTTACCATTGGTCACATCACATCCAATACAAAGTCGTCACTGGTTACACTCTAACACACTGAGGGAGTATTTAGCACGGCCAATGCACCTAAGCAGCACGTCTTTTGGACTATGGGAGGAAACCGGAGCACCCGGAGGAAACCCACGCAGACACGGGGAGAACGTGCAGACTCCGCACAGACGGTGACCCAAGCCGGGAATCGAACCGGGGTCCCTGGCGCTGTGAGGCAGCAGCGCTGACCACTGTTGCGTGCATTTGGCCAGCGCTGTTCATACGGAAAGCTGCGACCGCACTGACTGCACCCACCTTCAATTGGACAATACCCCCAGGCTGTTAGACCACAGCATGAAAACAGTTAACGTTTCCCTTGGATGTCTGTGTGCTTTGAGCGCAGGAGAATTTTAACCATGTGTGGAAGAGAATATTGAATTACACGCTTGCCCGTCTCCTGAGTTACCAGCGGAGAATAATGCAATCCTTGTCGGTGCCGACGAACCACTCTGCTCTCCTTAAATTCCAATTTCTATCTCCCTCCACAAATGGTTTTAATTAATTATGGACTGGAAGTCCTGAATGTGGCAGCATATTAAAAATTTAATTAAAATTGATGAGGAATTTCAACTCAGTTCTTTTCAGAGTGAATTATATTCCCCCCCCCACCGCCGCGCCCCCCCTACCTCCCCCGCCACTTTCCAGGCTCAGAAGCCTTTGGTCACATGCTCAGCCATTGCTGCCCGCTCTTGTGCTACTGTGTCAGTTCAGTCTTGTTATGTTTTTGGAGAACTGATGATTGCACGTGACAGACCAGCGACAGCCCCTCACTATTTCATCTGATCCTGCACTCGCTGCGTTCTGGAATGTTTTTGCTGCAGCACAGGATACCATTATCTACCCACCCCCCTCCCCCAACCCCCGCCTTCTCCCTGCTCCCCTATCCCCCCATCAAATGCCCTGGTGATTGTTAAGTTTAAAGTCTATTCATTGGTGTCACAAGTAGGCTTACATTAACGCTGCGATGAAGTTACCCAATTAGCTCAGGCGGGAGAGCATGTGTTTCTTAATCTCAGGGTCGTGGGTTCGTGCCTCACGTTGGGCGCCTTTGCTTAAAGGGCGGCACGGTGGCACAGTGGTGACCGCTGCTGCCTCACAGCGCCAGGGACCTGGGTTTGATTCTGGCCTCGGGTCACTGTCTGTGTGGAGTCTGCACCTTCTCCCTGTGTCTGTGTGGGTTTCCGCCGGGTGCTCCGGTTTCCTCCCACAGTCCAAAGATGTGCAGGTTAGGTTGAGTGGTCATGCTAAATTGCTCCTTGGTGTCCCGGGATGCGTAGGTTAAAGGGATTAGCGGGGTAAATATGTGGGGTTATGGGGATAGGACCTGGGTGGGATTGTTGTCGATGCAGACTCGATGGGCCGAATGGTCTCCTTCTGCACTGTAAGGATTCTACGATTCTATTCTACATCCAGCCCTCCAAAAACATGCGCGCACACAGTAAAACACACGTATGAAATCTCCTGGCTGTGCCTGCATCTTTCTGACTCTTTGCCAGAATTTTCTGGCCATTCGCGTCCCGCCGCCTCTGCCAGCGAGTACGGAGAGTTTGGCGCTCAGCCGAATCTCCATTCACTGCAGCGGGACCGGAGATTCCCAGCTGCGGGCGAGAGTATTGAATTTGGCCCTTTGACTGTCACCGTGGGGGGCTGGAGGGGGCGGTGGGGGTGGGGGGGGGGGGGGGGGGGGGGGGGCGTGATCAGGGAGGATTTTTCCAGGTTTTTCTTCCTGCCTTATTGACCATGGCTGAAATTTGCCCGTGGCTGGGATTCTCCAGTCTCGCTGCTGTGAATGGAGATTTGGCTAAGCGCCAAATTCTCCCTTCTCGCTGCAGCGGTGCCGGGGACGAGCGAGATTGGAGAATTCAAAGAAAGAACAAAGGACGGTGCTGACCAGGAACAGGCCCTTTGGCCCAGCAAGTCTGTGCTGAAACAGATGCCCCTCTAATCTAATATTTTCTTGCCTCTACGTGGTCCATATCTCTCTATTTCCTGCCTATTCACGTATCTATCTAGATGCCTCTTGAACATTATTAAAGAATCTGCTTCAACCACCTCCTGCGGCAGCGCATTCCCAGCATTCACCACCCTCTGTGTGAAAAAAACTTGCAATTCATAGAATCCTAAAGTGCAGAAGGAGGCCATTCAGCCCATCGAGTTCACACTGACCACAATCCCACCCAGGCCTCACCGCCATATCCCGATGCATTTAGTCCCCCTGAGACTAAGGAGCAATTTAGCCTGGCCAATTCACCTAACCCGCACATCTTTGGACTGTTGGAGGAAACCGGAGCACCCGAGGAAACCCACGCAGACATGGGGAGAAGGTGCAAACTCCTCACTGACAGAGACCCAAGCTGGGAATGGAACCTGGGTCCCTGGCGCTGTGAGGCAGCAGTGCTAACCACTGTGCCGCCGTGCCGCTCGTGTTCCGGTCCATGTTTTTTTTGTACCTTGCCCCCACCTCTCCCCAGGTTACACGGAGGCATCATGAGTGTAGGACCGGCTTGATGTGCCTGTTAATTATGTATGCACGCTTGTATCCATGGTGGGGAGGGGGTGGGAGTGAAGAGGAGCACAATGGTAGGTGTCAACATGGTAGAGGGACTGGCTGAGTGGTGTGTAGGTTCGCAAGTTACCCATTAAACCTTCGGAACTGGGGTTCAAATCCATCCCAGATCACTGGGGTAGCTTCTCTGCTTCTGATACGTATGGCAAGTGTACTTTGGTAACTCAGAACTAGATGGCCCACAGATGGGGATAAGCGCATTATAACAAATACACTTCCCATTTATTACTTTGTTATTCACTGTCAAAATGTTCTAGAGGGCCTGGAAATAAAAGTGGTTAGTTATTAGCGCACCAATTTTAGCGTTTACTTGGACATAACAGTTAAGGATTCAGTTCCCATTTGACAGAAGACAAATGGGTGGAAGTACCCATAATTTAACACATGGCACTAAATCAATAGTGTTCACAGTACCTATAAATTGGATCTGAGAGACAGAATTGTCACAGGACTGCAATCAGGATGCCTTGGGGTTTAGGGACTGGGCAACAGTAACTGGAACTTCTAATCCTGAGCCCTAATACAAGTTGATAAAAGACATGGATAAGGTAGACGTGGAGCGGATGCTTCCTCTTGTGGGGTATTCTAGGATGAGAGGTCATAGTCTTAGGATAAGGGGTAGCAAATTTAAAAGAGTTGAGGAGAAACTACCTCTCCCAAAGGGTTGTGAATCTGTGGAATTCGCTACCCCAAAGAGCGGTGGATGCTGGGACAGTGAGTAAATTTAAGGAGGAGTTGGACAGATTTTTAATTGGTAATGGGTTGAAGGGTTATGGGGAGAAGGCAGGAAAATAGGGATGAGGAGCATATCAGCCATGATCGAATGGCGGAGCAGATTCGATGGGCCGAATGGTCTAATTCTGCTCCTATATCTTATGAAGCTGGGCGTGTTTATTGCTGAATCAGGAATGGAAGAGCTGTTTAATTCGTAGTGCCGACATCTCGCGAACCAGCTTTCCCAGGTGTGTGGCAGGTAAAGGCCTGCGTCAATGTTGATCTCGTTTCTTAGAGAAAGGCAAAGCAGACGGATAATTTCAGGCTCTGCATTTTGAAGGATGTTTCTGGAGACAACTTTTCACTGATCAGCTCATTCCTTGGGCAGATTGCCCGGAAGTGTCTCAAATGAAAACTGGACGAAGGAAGTCTGTATTCAAAGCAGAAATCTGTTTCCCCAATTAGCTCTTGGTCGCATGATGTGGAGACAGAAGCTTGTACATGGCACAATACGTGAATTCTTGCAGCCCCGGAGTGAAGCCTGTTGATGTTGGTGCGAGCTTGCCAACTCACGTCCTTCCAACCTGAAATGTTTCTACAAACTAGCGCTTGCATAACTAAACCATTGAGTCTGTTGTCACACTGCTGTGTGTCATTTTATTGAGAGAGATAGTTGGGATCCATGGCACTCAACTTTTAGAAGCCTGGGGCGGGGCGGCACGGTGGCACAGTGGTTAGCACTGCTGCCTCACAGCGCCAGGGACCTGGGTTCAATTCCGGCCTCGGGTCACTGTCTGTGTGGAGTATGCACATTCTCCCCGTGTCTGCGTGGGTTTCCTCTGGGTGCTCTGGTTTCCTCCCACAGTCCAACGATGTGCGGGTTAGGTGCATTGGCCATGTTAAATTGACCCTAGTGTCAGGGGATAGGCAGGGTGGGGTTACGGGAATAGGGTCTGGGTGGGATTGTGGTCGGTGCAGACTCGATGGGCGAATAGCCTCCTTCTGCACTGTGGGGATCCTATTTTATGGATTGTGTGCGTGTGTCTGTGGGTTGAATTCTCCCACCCTGTCTGCAATGGGTTTGGTGGTGGCCAGTGCGGAGAATCTGGTGGGAGCCAAGAAGTCAGAAACCCACCGACATTAGATCCTGTTGTAGTTCCCCCAACGGCGGGTTAAGGACAAGTCACTCGTCCCGCTGGCTGGTGGCACAAACGCCATTTGTGTCCATTTGCTTTTCGTGAACGTTCATTACAACAGCTGCCCACTGCAATCCCATCAGGTGTTTCAATCTTGCGTCACGCCAGCGGGAAATCACAGCAGTGTCAAGCCCGATTGCTAATGAGTGACGGGCACAAGGCGCTCCTCAGTCCGCCAGAGTGGGTGAGTGCAGCAACTTCCTGCCACAGTGCTGCACTGCTCCTGATGTGCTGTTTGCCACTCTGCCGGGGCAGACTGGTTCCTGCCACCATCTCCATGACGAGGTGGTCTTCATGGACAGCACCGTGCTGTTGGACCCGTGGACCCTCTTGTATCACCATCTCAGATCAGCACTGGGGTCTCCCTCCCCTCCCCTGAGGTTAGGGTGTACAGGGGTCACCCTCGTCTCCCCTCCCCTCTCCCACACAGCACTGTCTATCTGGACAGCTGCGGGACTCATGCAGCCACCGCAACAAAGGTCTGAAATTCAACCGGGGGTGGGACTGACGAAGACAAGGACCAATCTGGAAGGAGAGCTGGGCAAGGAGGGGCAGAGGGTGAGGGCACACAATGGCAGGGCAGAGGGGCAAGGAGGTGGATCGAGAAGATGAGCCTTGGAAGGCAGGAGGAAGACCGAGTGGAGGGGAGATGGACGCTGACAAGGCTGCATGAAAACCTCACAAACGAAGGGGTCCAAGGGATACCACGTCATCCACTGGAAGGGGATGGATGAAGACTCCAGATGCGGTGGGTAGAGGTCCAAGCGGGGCCTGGGTGCCTCACAGGTGATGGGCTTGGGGGGGAGGGTGGATGAATTGAGGAACAACTTCCTCTTGACGTTGCTAGCCTTTTCCCTCTGGGTTGCTGATGTCCTGCACGGTCTGGTGAAGGCAGTGGGGAGGGGGCTGGAGAGAGTGATCTCGGTATGCTGGATCAGTATTTAAATATGGCACCAGGACCTTTGAACCCGTCAGCTGAGGGCGGGTGGAAAAATCAGCTGCCGGCCTGCCAGGAGAGTCAGAGGGGAACCCGGCCATGCATTGTTAATGATGTTCCAAGATCAAACTCCCACTACTCTGGCTGGCGGGACAGGCTCCAGCATAGTCACCCACCACTGCACAGTCTCAAAATGGGAGAATTCCGCCTTGCCATAGAGTCATAGCAGTTTACAGCATGGAAACAGGCCCTTCAGCCCAACTTGTCCATGCCGCCCAGTTTTTACCACTAAGCTAGTCCCAATTGCCTGCATTTGGCCTATATCCCTCTATACCCACCTTACCCATGTAACTATCTAAATGCTTTTTAAAAGACACAGAAAGAAGTCCCACAACGCCAGGTTAAGGTCCAACAGGTTTATTTGGAATCATGAGCTTTCGGAGCGCCGCTCCTTCCTCAGGTGAGTGGTCACTCACCTGATGAAGGAGCGGCGCTCCAAAAGCTTATGATTCCAAATAAACCTGTTGGACTTTAACCTGGCATTGTGGGACTTCTTACTGTGCCCATCCCAGTCCAACGCTGGCATCTCCACATCATGGCTACCACTGACACATTTTAAAAGACAAAATTGTACCCGCCTCTACTACTGCATCTGGAAGCTCGTTCCAGACACTCACCACTCTTTGAGTGAAAAAATTGCCCCCTTGGACCATTTTGTATCTCTCTCCTCTCACCTGAAACCTATGCCCTCTAGTTTTAGACTCCCTTAACTTCGGGAAAAGATGTTGACTATCTACCTTATCTATGCCCCTCATTATTTTATAGACCTCTATAAGATCATCCCTAAGTCTCCTACACTCCAGGGAAAAATGCCCCGGTCTATCCAGCCTCTCCTTATAACTCATGCGCTCCACTCACTAGCCTAGGCTGTCCATCACTGGAATAGGCAGCAATGAACAGCAAGTTCCCTCTTTCCTTGTCCAGCAGGTTTGGCGAAGGTGGCATGCTGTAAAACTCACAAGTCTGGAAAGCCTGGATGAGACACATTCAGGTGTGTAAAGATTAGGCAAATCCTAGATCTCAGATTCTAAATGTAAATGATTCAAGGCTGGCTCCAAATCAGGAGGTGTTGCCACTGGTTTGGTCAGTTCTTTCGCACCGGGCTTTCTTTTGAGGTGGATTCCTGGAAATTTCCGGAAATTGGAGACACAGGCTGGAATTTCCTGGCTGTTAATGCCGCTGGGATCTTCTGGTCCAATCTTCTGATAGGATGCCACGGGTTTCTTGGCGGCTGGAGGGTGGAATCAATGGGAAATTCCATCGATAGCGGCAGGAACAGAAGATTCCACTGTTGACGAAAGGCACGCCACCTCCCGCCGTGAGGAACACGCTGCGGAGAGGCCAAGAAATCTGCCCCCCCCCCCCGCCCCCCGCCACCCGCCACCTCTGTTTTGAAAGTAGAAGGAAGGTGATATAATGACTTCAATCAGGCTATTGAGGTTGGCCTATTGGAATATGAACTTCCTGATTAAGGAGTCAATTGATGGGTTAATCAGGGAGTCTTTTCCTTGTATTTAACTGGGACTCTGGCACTCCCGAAGATACACCGCTGACTGATAGCACTCTGTGTACCACTGTTGGAATTGTAAATGAAGGGATTCTGGTGAAGGGACTTCTGCCTCCAAAGTCTTATTCCAGTGATACCTTTGTTCTTGTTGTTGTTGTGAAGGCAGCCTGCTTCATGGTAAAAAAAGTAGATTTAATGTGTACCGCAATGTACCTGATCAGGCACTGCAGTGTGGCGACGAGAAGATTTTCACAGCAACTTAATTGCAGTGTTAATGTAAGCCTACTTGTGACACTAATAAATACACTTAAACTGTCACTCTCTGATTGGGCGCTAACCTTTTGGCTGACTCGGTTCCTGTGAGGCACCGAGGCACATTTTCCTACATTAAAGATATTTTTAAAGACAAGTTGTTATTGCTGACAGCTGCAAGCGGGTTGTATAACCCAGCAGAACCTTACCTCACACTGTCGTGAAAGCTGTATCAGAATCCAGAACAGGTCCTCACTCATTATTGTTGCACGTTTGCAGTTGAATGAAGTGAGGTGCTAATCGCTGTACATGTTGTATAAACAAGATACTTTCCACCAAGACTCCACCCCTCCCCACCCCCACCCCCCGTTCTCTTGTACCTTCTGCCTGTACCTGTGCACAGTGTGGCTGCATAGCAAAGGCTGGTTCAAATTCACTGTGCTAAAGTTTATTTATTAGTGTCACAAGTAGGCTTACATTAATCCTGCAATGAAGTTACTGTGAAAATCCCCTAGTTGTCACACTCTGGCGCCTGTTCGGATACACTTGAGGGAGAATTTAGCACATCCAACACACCTAACCAGCACGTCTTTCAGACTGTGGGAGGAAACCGGAGCACCCGGAGGAAACCCATGCAGACATGGAGAGAACATGCAGACTCCGCACTGACAGTGACCCAAGCCGGGAATCGAACCCGATCCCTGGCGCTGTGAGGCAGCAGTGCTAACCACTGTGCCACCGTGCCGCATCCCATGTGAGTGTGGATGTTGCTGGGAAGAAAAGCATTTATTGCCCATCCCTAATTGCCCCTGAGGGGGGTAGGTAAGAGTCAACCACATTGCTCACATGTGGAGTCACACATAGGCCAGACCAGATAAGGGTGGCAGATTTCCCATCGTTAGACGTTTAATTCAAATTTCACCACCTGCAGTGGCAGGATTCAAACCTGGGCCCCCAGCGCATTAGCCCTTTTAGCTCATTCCTTGCTACCTTGTAACCCTCAAGCGACCCAACTGAACCTTGTTTTCTCATCCTTACATACGCTTCCTTTTTCCTCTTGACAAGACATTCAACCTCTTTTGTGAACCATGGTTCCCTCACTCGGCCATTTCCCCCCTGCCTGACAGGGACATACCTATCAAGGACACGCAGTATTTGTTCCTTGAACAAGCTCCACTTTTCATTTGTGCCTTTCCCTGACAGTTTCTGTTCCCACCTTATGCTCCCTAATTCTTGCCTAATCGCATCATAATTATCCCTCCCCCAATTATAAACCTTGCCCTGCCGTATGGCCCTATCCCTCTCCATTGCAGTAATGAAAGACACCGAATTGTGGTCACTATCCCCAAAGTGCTCTCCCACAAACAAATCTAACACTTGGCCCGGTTCATTACCCAGTACCAAGTCCAATGTGGCCCCACCTCTTGTCGGCCTATCCACATATTGTGTCAGGAAACCCTCCTGCACACACTGCACAAAAACTGCCCCATCCGAACTATTCGACGTATAAAGGTTCCAATCAATATTTGGAAAGTTAAAGTCATCCATGACAACTGCCCTGTGACCTATCCATAATCTGCTTTGCAATTTCTTCCTCCACATCTCTATTACTATTTGGGGGCCTATAGAAAACTCCTAACAACGTGACCGCTCCTATTTCTAACTTCAGCCCATATTACCTCAGTAGGCAGGTCCCCCTCGAACTGCCTTTCTGCAGCCGTTAAACTATCCTTGATTAACAATGCTACTCCTCCACCTAATAGTCCAGCGATAATACCACTAGGCCATCTCCTTGATACAGAAATGTTGGATGCGTATGAAGCATGCAGAATGTTGGCAGATGGACTATAATGTGGGAAAATGGGAACTTGTCCACTTTGGCAAGAAAAGAAATGCAGCAATATTATTTCAATTGAGACTGCAGAACTCTGAGGTACAGAGCGATCTGGCTGACCTGCTACACAAATCACAAAGATTCGGAAGGCAAATGGAACATTGGCGTGTATTGCAAAGGGAACGGAATATACAAGTAGGGAAATTATACTGCAGCTGTTTGGGCCTTGGTGAGATCACATCACCAAGGGAACTAGCTCGGGGAAGTGCATGGGGCAATGGGGATAGGACCTGGGTGGAATTGTGGTCAGTGCAGAGTTGATGGGCTGAATGGCCTCCTTCTGCAGTGTAGGATTCTATGATTCTATGATCTGGAATACTGCGTACAGTTTTGGTCTCCTTATTTGATGAAAGGTATAATTGCATTGGAAGCAGGTCAGAGAAGGTTCACTAGCCTCATTCCTGGGATGAGAGGTTTATCTTATGAAGAAAGGTTGAGCAGGTTGGGGCCAATACCCCTTGGAGTTCAGAAGAATGAGAGATGACCTTAATGAATCATATAAGATTGTGAGGGGATTTCACAGGGTAGACACTGAGAGGATATTTCCATTTGCGGGGGAGACTGGAACCCGGGGACACGGTTTCGGAACAAGAAGTCTACCATTAAAGCTGGAGATGAGGGGAATTTGTTTTATGTTGAAGGGTCATTACCCCACAGAATTCTCTTCCCCAGAGAGCAGTGAAGGCTGGTCCATTGAAGTTATTAATGCAGATAGAGATAGATTTTTGATTGACAGGAGTTATGTGGGAGGGGAGTGGGGGGAGCAGTGGGGTTATTGGAAGAGGTGGTGTGGGGGGTTGCAGATGGCAAAATGGAGTTGAGATGGGATCTGCCATGATCTTAATGAATGATGGAGCAGACTTGAAGGACTGACTTCTACTCCTATGTCCCATGTTCCTATGATTCCTGCCACAGTTATTGCCCACTCACAAGGTTCTACCACCTCAAATCACAGCACTGGATAACACTCATCGCAGCTCCGATCCCAAGCAGCAGTGAGTATGATTGAGTACTCTCAACTTGGGGCAGCACGGTGGCACAGTGGTTAGCACTGCTGCCTCACAGCGCCGGGGACCCGGGTTCAATTCCTGGCTTGGGTCACTGCCTGTGTGGAGTTTGCATGTTCTCCCTGTGTCTGTGTGGGGTTTCCTTCGGGTGCTCCGGTTTCCTCCCACACTCTAAAGATGCGTGGGTTCGGTTGATTGGCCATGCTAAGTTGACCCTAATGTCAGGGGGATTAGCAGGGTAAATCCGTGGGTTTATGGGAATAGGGCCTGGGTGGGATTGTGGTCAGTGCAGACTTGATGGGCCAAACGGCCTCCTTCTGTACTGTAGGGATTCTATGATTGCCTGTATGGATACAGCTCCAACAACAATAGCAACTAACATTTATATAGCACTTTTCACATATTGAATGTCACAAGTCACTTTTTGGAGCATTATAAAACAAAAGTTGACACCGAGTCAGATATTAAGGCAAATGACCCAAACCTTGGTCACGAAGGGGTAGGTTTTAAGGAGCATCTTAAAGAGAGGCAGAGAAGGGTAGGGAAGGAATTTCAGACCTTCATTTTTTAGTAGCTAAAGGCATGGCCACCAATGTTGGGTGATTAAATTCAGAAGTGCACAAGAAACTACAACTAGTGAAGTTCAGATGTCTTGGAAGGTTGTGAGGCAGGAGGAGATCTCAGGAGTTGGGGAAAGGAGAGGCCATGGGGGAATTTGTAAATAGAATTACAATTTTTAAATCAAAGGCAGCATAACCAGAAACCAATGAAGGCAGCAAGCACAGGGGAGAGGTGAACCAGACTTCCTACAGTAAGAGGTCTCACAACACCAGGTTAAAGTCCAACAGGAGCAGCGTTCCAAAAGCTCGTGCTACCAAATATTTTGTTGGACTTTAACCTGGTGTTGTAAAACTTCTTACTGTATCCACACAAGTCCAACACCGGCATCTCCACATCAAGACTTGCTACAAGTAAGGAGGCAGTCAGCAGAGTTTCGGGTGACCTTAAGTTTAAGCAGTGGAGAATAAGGGAGAGCAGATAAGAGTGCAATGCAATGGTCAAGTCCAGATGTACCAAAGGCACGGGCGAGGCTTGAAGTTTATTTATTAGTGTCTCAAGTAGGCTTACATTAACACCGCAATGAAGTTACTGTGAAAATCCCCTAGTCGCCACACTCCGACACCTGTCCGTGTACACTGAGGGAGAATTTAGCTTGGCCAATGCTCCAAACCAGCACGTCTTTCGGAAGGAAACCGGAGCACCCAAAGGAAACCCGTGCAGACGCGGAGAGAACGTGCAAATTCCACACAGACAGTGACCCAAGCCGGGAATTGAACCCAGGGGTCCCTGGCACTGTGAGGCAGCAGTGCTAACCACTGTGCTACCCCAGGCTTTCAGTTGGGTAAGCTGAGACAGGTTGTCTGGTTGGATGATAAGTATATGGAAATGGATGGTCTTGGTGATGGCACAGATATGTGGTCAGAAGTTCATCTTGGGATGCGGACAGTCTGATTCAGTCTTTGACAGTTGCCAGGGAGAGGATGGAATTCATGGCTAAGGAACGGTGAAGACAAAGAAAACTACAGGAACAGGCCCTTCGGTCCGCCAAACCTGCGCTGACACATGATGCCTTTCTAAACTAAAGACTTTTTGCCTCTACGGAGTCTGTATTCCTGCCTATTCATTTATCTGTCAAGATGCCTCTTAAATGTTGCTCTTAATCTGCTCTGGCAGCACATTCCAAGCACTTACCACCCCCTGTGTAAAAAAACTTAACCCTCACATCTCCTTTAAACCTTCCCCTTTTTACCTTAAACCTATGTCCCCTAGCAATTGACATTTCTACCCTGGGAAATCTGCCTTTCCAATATTTAGTTTAATTAGCACTTAAGAAGCTCAACACCAGCCAGATAAAAGTCCAAAGATGTGCAGGTTAGGTTGATTGGCCATGCTAAGTTACCCTTTAGTGTCCTGGGATGTGTATGTTAGAGGGATTAGCAGGGTAAATATGTGGGGTTTCGGGGATAGGGCCTGGGTGGGATTGTTGTCGGTGCAGACTTGAAGGGCCGAATGGCCTCCTTCTGTGCTGTAGGGTTTCTATGATTTCTATGACAACAGACTGTTTGATCAGCATCCATCCAGCACCTTAAACATTCACTCCCTCCACCACTGACACACAGTGGCAGTGGTGTGTACCATCAACGAGATGCACTGCAGCAACTTGCCAAGGCTCCTTTGAATGTACCTTCCAAAACCCGTGACCTCCATCAACTGGAAGGACAAGGGCAGCAGATAAATGGGAACACCACCACCTGCAAGTTCCCCTCCAAGTCTCACATTCTCCTCATTTGGAGCGATACTGCTGTTCCTTCACTGTTGCTGGGTCAAAATCCTGTAACTCTCCTCCATAATAGAACTCTGGGTGTACCTACATCACATGGACTGCAACAAATCAAGGAGTTGGCTCACCATCAATTTCTCATGGGAAATCAAGGCAATAAATGTTGACCTTGTCAGCAATGCCACATACTATGGACAAAAAAGAAGAAAGTTCAAGAGTATATTGAACTAAAAATAATTGAGTAATTTCTGTTTTTGGAAAGTTTAACTTGGAATCTCTCCCAAACTTGGAGAGGAGTGGTGGGTGGTTGAATGACTGAGTTACAACTTGAATGTTAAACTACGATAAAGAGTTAGCTCAAATTTACCAGTTCAATTGTGTTTGAAGTAAAACACTAAACAGGTTATGACAGTTGGTGGATTAAGAACATAAGAACTTGGAGCAGGAGTAGGCCATCTGGCCCCTCTACCCTGCTCCCCCATTCAATAAGATCACGCCTGATCTTTTCATGGACTCAGCTCCACTTACTCGCCCGCTCACCATAACACTAGATTATTTTACTGTTCAAAAATCTATCTATCTTTGTCTTAAAAACATTCAACAAGGTAGCCTCAATTGCTTCACTGGGCAAGGAATTCCACAGGTTCACAACCCTTTGGGTGAAGAAGTTCCTCCTCAACTCAGTCCTAAATCTGCTCCTTCTTTTGAGGCCATGCCCCCTAGTTCTAGTTTCACCTGCCAGTGAAAACAACCTTCCTGCTTCTATCTTATCTATTCCCTTCATAATATATGTTTCTATAAGATCTCCCCTCATTCTTCTGAATTCCAATGAGTATAGTCCCAGTCTACTCGTCTCTCCTCATAAGCCAACCCTCTCAACTCCAGAATCAACCCATTCAACTTGGTGAAGTGCTGGGTAGTGGTTTCATTGACTGAGTTACGCTGGCTTAGGCCATGTTAGCATTCTGGGACAAGGCTAAGGATGTTGGCCTCAATAACTCCCTGCAACAGTACAGGAATTGAACCCACGCTTTTGGCACTATCCTGAACTACGTCCTGGCCACCTAGCCAACCGAGGCAACTGGCCTTACTCTACAGGCTTTTAATTTCCAAGCCATTTTAATAAATAATCAAGTATGGGCTAATACTGGGCGGAATTTTACGAGATTTTTTCTAAGTGTCCAGCTAGCCTGGAAAATGAGATCTGTTTTTTTGGATGAGTTTTCAGGCCCAATCTCTTTCTGAAATTTTGGACTAGTCAGTTTCTGACCAGAGAGGTTGTGGGTGGAGCGTAACTTATCAGACAGTCGGCAGAGGGAGGTATTGCGCATGTGCAGACCTCTGACGCTGCACGTGCGCATTAACAGCAGCAGGGGTTTGACAGACAAAGAGAGCTGTTAGGCCCCGGCTAGTGCAGGCAGCCTGAAGTAGCAACCCCCCCTCCCCACAATTGCAGGGGCCCTGGCCTGAGATGCAGCCCCTGCCGTACCCCTGCTGCCCCGACCGATTGTGGAAACCCTCCCTCCCCCACCGATTGCGGACCAAGGGGCACCCCATATTGCATTTGGCTTCCCCCCGGGGGGGGCCTAAATGGGCTCCGGTTCCACCGGTGAGGCCAACACGGCTGTTCCCTGTTCATGGGGAGCAGGTGTTTTCCTCGCTGGAGAGAACCCCTCCCGATGAGGCCAGAAAGGCAAGCAAGTCCGGACGATTGAGCGTCGGGCTTGCTAAACACATTAAAATGAACATCTGTGTAAATTTCAATAAATTAACCAGCCTCTTGCATATTTCGGGCGAGACTCTGACTGCACTGGAAATCCGGGTGTCATAAAATCACGCTGGTCGTGAAAACTGGCACCATGCGCGCTAGCCACTTGACGCCCGATTTTTCGGCATTTTCCTGCCGCAAAACAGGTGTAAAGTGGTGGTAAAATTCCACCCACTATCTTTAGAAATCGCTTTGCAATTCAACTGTGTTCTCAATGTTCATACTCTTTAAATTTGGGAGATTAATGGGTTGGAACTTTGTTTCGTGAATAGATGTTAATGGTCCCTCTTCCTTTGCCTGCAGCTATGTTGCATTTTCCATTCCCTCGTCTACACACAGCAAGATGGCAAATGCTCCTCGTCCCACTCGTTGGGAGACAGCTGGAGGTTTGAATCTGCCTCATTGCTTCTTGTAATAAGGAGAATGGGAGTGTCATTTTAAAAAAGAAGACAGAATGGTGGAATGGAAGACAGAAAATGGGCACAAGGTGTGTAGAAAGAGAGAAAGAAGGTGTCCAAAATGAAAGAGAGACACATACAATGAAAAGGACAATGGGGGCAGCACGGTGGCACAGTGGTTAGCACTGCTGCCTCACAGCGCCAGGGAACCCTGGTTCAATTCCAGCCTTGGGTGGCTGCGTGAAGTTTGCATCTTCTCCCTGTTCCAGGATCAAAAATCACAATATTCTCTCCTCCTGCAGCCAGGGACAATGATGACCACGAATGTGCCCTATTACTCCCTGTAATGATGGTAGCCACCAGCCTGAGTCTACCATCTGTATACAACTATGCATGTTTGTTATTGGGGCTGGGCAAGATGCTCTTTCGGAGAGTCAGTGCAGACTCGATGGGCTGAATGCCCTCCTACTGCACTGTAGGGGTTCGATGGGTCCATGATTGAGGCATACAGAGAGGTTATTCTGAGGCATACAGAATAAGGCAAGAATATGATTACACACAAACACAGACAAATAAAAATTACAAAATGAGAGAAAAAGAGGGAAGACATTAATGAACTTGTAGGCCTTGAACAACACCACGGGAATTCGATAAATAGCCTTTCTAATTAATATTGCCTTATCTTAGGGTTAAAAATGAGGTTTGTGGTATAGAGGTTTTGTTTAATAATTTTCTGCAGTGTAAACCCTCGCTGTGTTTCAAATAATATTGTTTTGCTGGGAATTTTAATATTCACAGGTGGGGGGGAAACTGAAATTAGATGCAGGATAAGTGCTTTGACAAATTGTCAAATGTAGCGAACAATAAAAAGGGATTATCCAGAGTGTTGGATTGTAATTGTTAAACAAGTCTAACCATAAATGTTTCTCAGAGTGGGAAACAAAATGGTATGCTGGTGCAGTAGGGCTGTCGGCCTAGCTGGGCCGGAGGCATGTTGCCACGGTGACAGATGTGCAGCCTGCACTGCTTGAAGCAGCATGGTTTACTCTGTAGTATTTCATACTGTCACCAATTCTGAAGCAGAGAAACACGCCATTCCCTGAACGCCCTCATCTTGTCTTCCTTCAAACAAAAATTAAATACATAAAATCCTCAACCCTGATTTGATTTTGATCTGAGTTGATTTGATTTATTATAATCACATGTGTTGGTATATAGTGAAAAGTATTGCGCGCTATACAGATAAAGCATACCATTCATAGAGTACATGGGGAGAGGGAAAGGAGAAGTTGCAGCAAAGAGTGTTGTGGTTACAGATAGGGTACAGAGAAAGATCAGCTTAATATAAGATAGGTACATTCGAAAGTCTGATGGCTGCAGGGAAGAAGCTGGTCTTAAGTTGGTTGGTACGTGACCTCAGACGTTTGTATCTTTTCCTGACAGAAGAAGGTGGAAAAGAGTATGTCTAGCGTGTGTGGGTCCTTGATTATGCTGTCTGCTTTTCTGAGGCTTTGGGAAATGTAGATGAAGTCAATGGATGGGAGGTTGGTTTGCATGATGGACTGGGCTACCTTCAGAAAACTTTGTAGTTTCTTGAGGTCTTGGACAGAGCAGGAGCCATACCAAGCTGTGATGCATCCGGAAAGGATGCTTTCTATGTATCTGTAAAAAGCAGCCTTCCCATCTCTGTAACATCCTCCAGCCCTACAAGCCTGTGGGATCTCTGCGTTTCTCTAAATCCGGCCATTGAGCATCCTCGATTTCCATCGTTAGACCACTGGTGGCCATGCCTTCAGCTACCTGGGCCCTAACCTCTGGATTACTCTCCCTAAACCTCTTTGCCTCTCTCCTCCTTCAAGTCACATACTTTTTGGCAAAGCTTTTGATCACCTATCCTGATGGTCAGAATTCTCCGACCTCACCCGTGGCTGGGATTCTCCAGTCCCGCTGCTGTGAAAGGAGATTCGGCTGAGCGCCAAATTGTCCGTTCTCGCTGGCAGCGGAAGTGGGGTGTGCGAGACTGGAGGATTCCGGCCAATATCTCTGCCTTTGGCTCAGCAGCAGTTTTTTGGTTGCTACATTCCCATGAAAAGCCTTGAGATATTTCCCAACATGAATGGCGTTATATAAATGCAAGCAACTGTTGTTGGCGAATGCCAAAATCAATTGGTCTCATTTTGCCTGATGACTTGCTTGATATTGAGCAGTTATTCTCAATGAAGAAAGTGAAGATAATGAAAAATCAGGTGTGAGAATTTGAATTGTAGGAGAGGAACATGGTCTGTGCAATCCCCCTTGGGGATGGGGCTAAATACACAACAGGTGATATTGGCTTGATAGATAGGTCTGGCCTTGAGTGAAGTGCAACAGTGTCTGTTCTGCCCCAGAAGTCTTTTTTTCAAAATTCATTTTATGGGACATAAATGTCGCTGGGCCAGCATTTATTGTCCATCCCTAATCCCCTTTTAGAGGGCATAGAATCATAGAATCCTCCAGTGCAAAAGGAGGCCATTCGGTCCCGTCGAGTCTGCACCAACCACAATCCCACCCAGGCCCTATCCCCCATAACACCATATATTTACTAGAGCTTGTCCCGTGACACTAATGGGTAATTTAGCATGGCCAGTTCATCTAACTCGCACTTTGGACTGTGGGAGGAAACTGGTGCACCCGGAGGAAACCCACGCAGACATGGGGAGAGTGTGAAAACTCCACACAGATAGTGACCCAAACCGGGAATGGAACCCGGGTCCCTGGCGCTGTGAGGCAGTGGTGTTAAGCACTGTGCCACCGTGCCGCATGTGAGAGTCAACCACATTGCTGTGGCTCTGGAGTCACATGTAGGCCAGACCAGGTAAGGACAGCAGATTTCCTTCCCTAAAGGACATAGTGAACCAGATGGGTTTTTCCCAACAATCGACAATGGTTTTATGGTCATCAGTAGATTCTTAATTACAAATATTTTTATTGAATTCAAATTCCACCATCTGCCGTGGCGGGATTTGAGCCGGAGTTCCCAGAGTGTTACCTTGGGTCTCTGGATTACTAGACTGGTGACAATGCTGCTGCATCCCAGTCATCCATTCTCTTTATTGAGAGTGGATCCATCACAGGCTCACTCTCTCGCAGAAGAAGAGCCATGAATTCTTGATGAAACCTTGGTTTTAAATGACTGCTTTAAAAACTCATTTTAACTGAAATGCTGTGGATGAACATCAGATGTGCATTCACTGAGATGTCAAGTTAATTGCTGAAAATTGAAAAAAGCTTCTTTAATAGGGTTAATATTTGGTAACAAATATATATCCTCACAAGAGGGCGATTTCGATGGCAAAGTTTAAAAAACCTGCCATTAATTTTACATCAGTTGCTGAAACAGTGAACTGGCATTGCAAGCATATGCAGAATGATGGGGAGGGAAAGCCTCTTTGAGTCAGTCCCACACGCTATCTATTTTGACCTTTATGGTGATTTTGTGAGGGAGGGAGAGTGGGGAAGAATCTTACACTATTTCTCACCACTAAACCAAAGGATAGATGACTCATTGTTCTTGTCCCTGCCCAGTCTTGCAGTGTGTGCTTATCGCTGACTTTACTTGCTGTTCATCGATTTTGCGGGGTTCTTGTCTCTCTCTGGCCACGGAGTTATTGATAGGTGTTCCCATTTAAGCTGCAGGGAATCTCTGCGGCACCACAGATCCTCCAATCGCAAGCTCCGATGAATCAATATTTTATGTGGATTCATTTTGTGTTTTTCCAAGGACACTTGAGCCGAGGTATCAGATGAGACATCCCACTGAGAGACGTCGAAACAAGGCGTAAACCCACTGAATCTTGGGACCTCAACATCAAGGTGGAAAGGAAGGACTCGCACTCATATAGATCTGAGCGTATCTCAGAACACTTTGCAGCCAGTGAAGCAATTTTAAAGCGTAGTCGCTGTTGTAATGTCAGGAACACGGTAGCCAAGGGTAGTGGCCAATCAAACACAAAATTTAATCAGAAAAAAATCTGTGTTTTACAGTGGTGGGATACTGCTACATACGAGACACCTGTAACATAAGTTGTATCAGCGCATCTGCCACTTACATCTGTGTTCCTGTCACCTCCAGATGTGAGTCTGCTAATAATCCTGTGGTTGGACTCCCACCTTCTTCTCCCTCTGAAATCTGCAGTTCCTCCAAAGGGTGACACGGTGGCGCAGTGGTTAGCATTGCTGCCTCATAGTGCCAGGGACCCGGGTTCAATTCCCAGCTTGGTTCACTGTCTGTGGGGAGTCTGCGTGGGTTTCCACCGGGTGCTCCGGTTTCCTCACACAGAACGAAAGACGTCCTGGTTAGGTGGCCATGCTGCATTCTCCCTCAATGTACCCGAACAGGCATCGGAGTGTGACGACTAAGGAATTTTCAGAGTAACTTCATTGCAGTGTTAATGTAAGCCTACTTGTGACTAATAATAAAATAAAAGGTACTGATGCCCTTATCCTGTTCCACACCTAGCACCTCTGCTTCGGTTCCCAGTCATTGAATCCCTACTGTGCAGGAGGAAGCCTATCGAGCCTGCACCAACAACAATCCCACCCAGGCCCTATCTCCTTAACCCCATGTATTTACCCTACTAATCCCCCTGGCACTAATAGTCAATTTAGCATGGCCAATCCACCTAACCTGCACATCTTTGGAATGTGGGAAGAAACTGGAGCACCCGGAGGAAACCCACGCAGACACGGGGCGAATGTGCAAACTCCGCACAGACAGTGACCCGAGGCCGGATTTGAACCTGGTCCTTGATGCTGTGAGGCAGCAGTGCTATCCACTGTGCCACCATGCCATCATGTCTCCCAGTTTAAAATTCTCATGCTGGTGTTTAAATTCTTTAATGGCCTCGCTTCTCCTTATCTCCCTCCCCTCCTACAATCCTTTCACGTTCCTCCGATTCTGCTTTGATTGTGCATCCCACTCGCTTTGGCCCTATCATTTCTGGCCATGCATTCAGCTATCTAAAAGGCCCCAATCCCACCCCCTCAATCCCTCTGCTTATTCAACTTCCCTCTTTTCAGTGTCCTCAGTAAAGCCCACCCTTCTGACCAAGCTTTTAGACACATAGAAATCACGAAGAGCTTACGACATGGAGGGAGGCCATTTGGCCCATCATGACAGTGTACTCAATGAATATCATCCAGGCACCCTTCCTAATATCACTGGCTTTAGCTTGGCATTCGCTTGTTCTGATTCCACCCCAGTGAAATGCATTATGTATATTATGATGTGTGATGATACTGTGCCTTGGAGAAATGTATTTGTGTCATCTTGTGCAGGGTGCTTCTTTAGCAGTTTGTTTTATTATCGGTGCCATTTTGTCTGGATCCGTCAGCTCTGGTTGTTACTGCAATGACATAATTGATCTTAATTGCTGAAATGCTTGTTTTGATCTGAACTAATGCAGGGTTGTGGTTTTGGTGTTTGCCCCTGGGGCTTGATTAGATTTTTTTGCAGGAAAAATCAGGTGACTAGGCTCACAGGCAGAAAACAAACTCAGTTGCCTTTGGGATCTTTAGAGGGAAGTAGCTTTTTTGCTCTGTCTGACGTCCAGAGACTGGGATCTGCCAGAAACTAGGTCTCCTTCTCTTGAAGGTCTGCTGCTTGAAGGTAGGTCTTTCTCTGGATGTTGCTGTATGAGAGTCAGAAGACAGGTGTCTGTCTGGATCTCTGTCCAGAGGTGTTGAAAGGCTGGGAATCTAGCATCCACATGAGCATATCTGTTTTTGGTTCTGAAGAATGATTTATGACTATGGGAATACTGCTTAAATTTGAACTGTAGAGATAGCTAGCTGGTAAGAATTATACTTTGCCATGTTTTAATTGGTAAAAATTATGCTAATTCTTTTTGAAATATGTGTTCTTAAATAAAGTTTGTTTTACTAAAAGCTTCCTATTGGTTCAATCAAATTACACCTGGAGCAAAACACCTTATGCTCACACTAACACCAAAATCAAAAAATGTTAGGGTCAAGGCTAACTTTAAAATGCAGCTTGGAGTTTCTGATCTGGTCCCTAACAGATCATAGAATCCTACAGTGCAGAAGGAGGCCATTCAGTCCATCGAGTCTGCACTGACCACAATCCCACCCAGGCCTTATTCTTGTAACCCCATGCATTTACCCTAGCTAGTCCCCCTGACACTAAAGGGCAATTTAGCATAGCGAATCCACCTAACCCGCACATCTTTGGGACCCAGGTTCGATTCCGACTTGGGTCACTGTCTGTGTGGAGTTTGCACGTGGGATAAGTGCGTTTAAAATTTAAGAGTCAAACAGACAACGAAACCCTACAAATATTTAGCATAAATGTTTACAAGTCTAAAATGCTTTAAGGGGGAGCAGAGCACGATTTAAAAAAATACAAAGCAGCAATAATTATAGCAACAATAATAGTAGCAACATATATTTGATATATTATCCATATTTTTCCAATGAATTTAACAGAGTAGAGGTCATAGGACAGTTACCAGCCCAAAACAGTGCATTATATGATTCATAACTATTATTCATAAAGCAGCATCAGAATACAAAATATTAAATGTTCATAAATTAAAAAGATGAGTTTTGGGAAATTATCTTTAATGTATTTTATCTAAAACCAACTTGAATTAATATTTGGCCAACAATACAAAGCAGTGTGTATATGCAGTTATCATCCGTCTGCAGAATGTCCTGAGTCAGTGCTGAGATGGGCAAAGTTCATACCCAAAGATCCTCTGATCTTCCAAACTTATAGGTCAGGCTGCTAAAAAATATTAATGCATTTCTGAAAGAACACAGCCAGGCCTGGATACACATTGGTCTACAAAAAATCATTCTTGAAATGGATAAAAGCAGGGAGAGTCAATTCTTCTGCCGATACACCTGGAAACTTAATTGTAGCAACTTTTCACTTGATCTGTTTAATGTCAAATATTCCCAGTAAACTGCCGAACAAAAAATGGGAGTTCTGCAAATTATTAATTTTGTTAAAATGCAGAAAGGCAAATTTGAACTTTACAGTACATCATTCCAGTCACTGGCAAGTAAATCGCGAGGTCCTTCAGCTTTCTTTTCATTGTTTAGTATCTCTGCTGCCAACATCGAATCAGGGCAGCACAGTGACATAGTGGTTAGCGCTGCTGCCTCACAGCGCCGGGAACCCAGGTTCGATTCCGGCTTGGGTCACTGTCTGAGTGGAGTTTGTGCGTTCTCCCCATGTCTGCGTGGGTTTCCTCCGGGTGCGCCGGTTTCCTCCCACAGTCCGAAAGATGTGCTGGTTGGGTGCATTGGCCATGTTAAATTCTCCCTCAGTGTACCCGAACAGGCGCTGGGGTGTGGGGACTAGGGGATTTTCACAGTAACTTCATTGCAGTGTTAATGTAAGCCGCCTTGTGACACTAATAAATAAACTTATAACCCTACAATGCAAAAGAAGGCCATTTCCCATCGAGCCTGCACCGACAACAATCTCACCCAAGCCCTATCCCCATAACCTCACGAATTTATCCCGCTAATTCACCTGACATTAAGGTGCAATTTAGCATTGCCAATCCACCTGACCCGTACATCATCTTTGGCGTGTGGGAGGAAACCGGAGCACCTGGCGGAAACCCAGGCAGACATGGGGAGAACGTGCAGACTCTGCACAGAGAGTCACCCGAAGCTGGAATCGAACCCGGGTCTCTGGCACTGTGCCACCATGCCGTCCACTTCTCAAATACCTTCAAAACACTTGTGAAGCATTTGTTAGTCAGAATCTAGCATCAGGTGATTACTGGATGACATGTCCTGAAATGCAGGCTGGGTTGTAGACTGTGTGCAAGCTCCAAACAGCTCGAGGCCGCAGGAGATGACATCTCAATTAATTTTTTCACTGAATAGTATGTCCTATTTAACAGTTAGATGGGCATTGGTTCTCATATATATACATGTCTGCGCCAACTCGACCATTTTGATATGAAATCATCATTTTATTAAATGATGTGCTTTTGAATGATCATTCACCTTGCTGTAATGAATCAAACAAACCATCAAAGTGAAGGTCTTGAACTACACTTGATATACAAATGGAGCAGAGTATTCGCCCCTTTTAATAAGGACTGTCTAGCAGCAGGACTTGGTTATAAGTTCAGGTGCAGTGAAAGAATTTGTGTTTAGTTCAGTTCCAGGGGATTACTGCCTTGTAGGACATGCCAGGGATGACAAAGGGCTTTACAACCCCTTGAAGACCATCCATCTCGTACATGAACTCTCCAATCATGGGGAAGTGATTACACTTTGAATGGTCCGCACTGTTTTTTTGGCTCTATTACATTCTGCGATGGATGTTTCCCAAACATCCTTCAAGAAAGGCGTCTTGTTTCCTTTGGTGTCTGTTTGAATTGCAATTACCGGCAATTCCCCTTGGAGACTTCGCTTTAGAAAGAGATTGGAATTTAGCTATAAACCTGCGATAGAGAAGACAGTTAAATAAATTGTTTCCTGCAGAAACACACGGAGGGCCTTGACATTCTGAAAGCTGCTCCCAGAAAGGCTGGGTCGAATGAGATGTTGAAGACTGAGGTTAATATTTATTCATATATTTGGCCTGAACGCAGACTGGGTGACCGCTTTGTGGGACATCCTCGCTCAGTCCACAAGCGTGACTCTGGCCTTTGCAGTCGCTTGCCGTTTCAATTCGCCATCTTGCTTTCATGCCCACAGTACTATAATCGGACTGTTGCTTTGTTCCAATGAAGCCCAACGCAAGCTGGAGCGGCAGCACTTCATCTTCCGGTCAGGCACTTCGCAGCATTTTGGACTCAACATTGAGTTCAAGAACATCAGACCATGAACTCTATCCTCCATTTTGAACACCACCCCCCCCTCCCCCCCCCACCCCGAGGTGCCAGTCTGGATCTCGCTCCCATGTTTTTGTATTCAGACAGTGCTGACCTTTATTCTGCTATTAACACATCCTGCTATTTTGCTTTCAGACAGTGCTGACCTTTATTCTGCTATTAACACATCCTGCTATTTTGCTTTCACAGTGCTGAGCTTTTTTCTGCTATTAACACCTACTCTGGACCAATGCTTGTGTCTTTAAAACTATCATTACCCCTCCCTTTGTCCATGATATCCATCATACCTTTGCCATTTAATCTCCCCCACCCTCTAACCGACTCCTGACCTACTGTTTTGCCCCATGTGCCCCTCCCTCATTTTTCAACAGCATAAATCCCATCACATTCCTACCGCTCTGAACAAGAGTCATACTGGACACAAAACATTGGGTGGCATTTTCCAGACCTTTCCCACCGGCGGGATTTTCCAGGCGTTCCCGCCGGCTGGATTTTCCGGTCCCGCCATTGGCGACCCTTTGCCGCGTGTTCGCCTGCGCTGGAGGGTGAAAACAACAGTAAACCTTGTTGACAGCAGCAGGATAGGAAGATCCCGCCATCAGCCATTGGTGAGCTGCCTCTTCCACAGCAAAAACATGCCTTGATCTCAGTGAGCGGTGGAACTGACTGAATCATAGAATCATAGAAGGGGCAATGGAAAATCCTGTCCATTATCTCTGTTTCTCTCTCCAGACGCTGCCAGCCCTGCTGAGTTTTATCAGAATTTTCTGTTTTTATCTCCCATCTCCAGTGTCTGTAGTATTTTGCTTTTATGTTAATATTTATTCAACAAGCAAGGGTTATAAAAGATATTTAATAAAGGTGGGTAGCTGGAATTGAGGCACTGATGGCATTGATTTGGGGCGGCACGGTGGCACAGTGGTTAGCACCGCTGCCTCACAGCGCCAGGGACCCGGGTTCAATTCTCGACCTGGGTCGCTGTCTGTGCGGAGTTTGCACGTTCTCCCCATGTCTGCGTGGGTTTCCTCCGGGTTCTCCAGTTTCCTCCCACAGTTCAAAGATGTGCAAGTTAGGTGCATTGGTCATGCTAAAATGCTCCATAGTGTGAGTGGGACTAGCTCGGGTACATACATGGGGTTACGGGGATCGGGTCTGAGTGGCCATCGGTGCAGGCTCGATGGGCCAAATGGCCTCCTTCTCCTTCTAGGGATTCTATGACAAGTCACAATCATAGTAATTGGCAGACTTGAGGCACTGAATGATTTTCTGCCCTCTCTATCTGCACCAGAAAGGAACTATAGAAAAATATATACATCCAATTAATTTTACAACATAACATTTAGAGCCACATCAATTATAAGATCAGCCGGAAGCCATTCAGCCCCTTCTATGGTTCAGCTGGTTCCACCGCTCACTGAGATCAAGCTTGATCTGTAACCAAATTCGATCTATCTGTCCTGATTCCAAATCCTTTCACACCCGAACAAAAATCTACCCACCTCAGATTTTAAAATGTTGGGCTAAATTTTACGGGTGGAGCGTCATTGGTTGTAAGTGGTGAGGTTATAAGTTCAAACCTGTCTTTTAAAAACAATAAACAAATTGGGGTGGTACAGTGGCACAGTGGTTAGCACTGCTGCTTCACAGCACCAGGGACTTGGGTTTGATTTCCAGCGGCTTGGGTCATTGTCTGTGTGGAGTTTGTACGCTCTCTCCATATCTACGTGGGTTTCCTCCGGGCACTCCGGTTTCCTCCCACAGTTCAAAGACGTGCGGGTTAGGTGTATTGGCCATGCTAAAATTGCCCCTTAGTGTCAGGGGGGGATTAGCTAGAGTAAATGTGTGGGGTTATGGGGAATAGGGCCTGGGTGGGATTGTGGTCGGTGCAACTCGATGGGCTGAATGGCCTCCTACTTCACTGTAGGATTCTATGATTATCTACTCGATATCACCTTGTTGCTTGTGGGATCTTGCTGTGTATTCCTGGTATTACAACAGTGACTACACTTCAGGAGTGCTTCATTGGCTCCTGGAGTGTCCTTGTGAAAGGTTCTACATGAGTGCCAGTCTTTCTTTTTCTGCTGGTCGGTGGCTGTGTGCAAGGATGTTGTATAATGAATCACACGGTGCTTGCAGAGCCATCTCACTGCTCACAGCCTCTGCACAACTGCAATGTGTAATATTTATTTCTATATTGCTATGATCTGTCTATGCTTCAGCAAATTAACTACCTGTCTGACACTGGAATTGGAAATTATCACATGAAAATATGTTTTCTGTTTAAGCAAAGTCTTGTCTTCCTGCTTTGATGTTTCAGTGCCAGACTTTAAACTTGGGATCCTTTGATTGATGCTCAGCACTGGCCTGTTACCTCAGTCCCAATCTACTTGGAGAAAGGGAAGCAAAAGAACTGCCATCCTCTGCAAAATATTCCTCCTTCCATTAATAACCGGAGCTGATGCTCCGTATGCAGTCCTGAGGGAATGCAGGACTGCTGATGGTGATGTCTTTCAAATAATATGCTAAACAAGACCCCTGTCTCCCTCTCAGACATACAAACACGGTGGCACAGTGGTTAGCACTGCTGCCTCATGGTGCCAGGGACCCGGGTTCAATTCCCGGCTGGGTCACTGTCTGTACGGAGTCTGCACGTTCTCCCCGTGTCGGCGTGGTTTTCCTTCGGATACTCCGGTTTCCTCCCACAGTCTGAAAGACGTGCTGGTTGGATGCATTGGCCGTGCTAAATTCTACCTCAGT
The DNA here is from genome assembly GCF_964213995.1 of Mustelus asterias. Classification (NCBI taxonomy): domain Eukaryota; kingdom Metazoa; phylum Chordata; class Chondrichthyes; order Carcharhiniformes; family Triakidae; genus Mustelus; species Mustelus asterias. Next base: position 55,938,019 of record NC_135823.1, on the reverse strand, counting down.
GTACCCGAACAGGTGCCAGAGTGTGGCGACTAGGGGATTTTCACAGCAACTTCATTGCAGTGTTAACGTAAGCCTACTTGTGACACTAATGAATCAACTTATAAAACATATGAATTAGGAGCAGAAGTAGGCCACTCAGCCCCTCGAGTCTGCTCTGCAATTCAATAAGATTATGGCTGATCTGATTGTAAGCTCAACCCTACATTGCCATCTACCTTGATAACCTTTCATCCCTCCCTTGTGTATCAAGAATATCTACCTCTGGCTGAAAAATATTCAAAGAATCTGCTTCCACTGTCTTTGAGAAAGAGAGTTTCAAGCACTCACTACCCTCTGAGAGAAAAAAAATTCACTTCATCTCTGTCTTAAATGGGTGGGCGGCCACTTATTTTTAAACAATGATCCCTGGTACTCTATTCTCCTATAAGAGGAAACATTCTCTCCACATCGACGCTGTCAAGACCCTGAGGATTTATCTGTTTCAAATTGCCTCTTACTCTTCTAACTTCCAATGGATACAAGCCTAGACAACTTTCCCATCCCAGGTATGAGTCTATAAACCTTCTCTGAACTGCTTCCAAAACATTTATATCCGTCTTTAAATAAGGTGGCCAACATTGTACAAGGTACTCCAGATGTAGTCTCACTTGTGTTCTGCACAACTGAAGCATAACCGCCTTACTTTTGTAATCAGTTCCCCTCACAATAAATGCTAACGTTATATTAATTTTCCCAATTAATTGCTGTACCTGCTTTCTAACCTTTTGCAGTTCATGCGCTAGGACACCTGGATCCCTCTGTAGTCTCTTACCATTTAGATCCTATGCTTTTTTATTCTCTCTGCCATAATGGACACTTTCACATTTTCCCACGTTCTACTCCATCTGCCAGATCTTTGCTCACTCACTTAACCTGTCTATATTCCTTTGTAGCTTCCTTATGTCCACTTCACATCTTATTTTCTCCCTATCTTTGTGTCATTGGAAAATTTAGCAACCATACCTTTGGCCCTTTAATCCAAGTCGACTCGTCACATCCTGCTGACCACAAAATGGCCCATTTATGCCAACTCTCTGTTTCCTGTTGGTTAGCCAATATTCCAACTATGCCAATAGATGATGATGGCCTAGAGGTATTATCACTAGACTATTAATCCAGAAACTCAGCTAATGTTCTGGGGACCCGGGTTCAAATCCCACCAAGGCAGTTGGTGGATTTTGAATTGAATAAAAAATATCTGGAATTAAGAATCTACAGATGATCATGAAACCATTGTCGGAAAAACCCATCTGGTTCACTAATGTCCTTTAGGGAAGGAAATCTGCCGCCCTTACCTGGCCTGGCCTACATGTGACTCCAGAGCCACAGCAATGTGGTTGACTCTCAGCTGTCCTCTGAACAAGGGTAACTAGGAATGGGCAATAAATGCTGGTCAGCCAGCGATGCCCATCTCCCACGAATGAATATAAAAAGAAAGTTCCCAAGGAACTTTTAGAAAAAAGAGTTGCTCCCTGATATCTTTACATTAACACTGCAATGAAGTTACCATGAAATTCCTCTAGTCGCCACAATTCGGCACCTGTTCAGGTCAATGCACCTAATCAGCACGTCTTTCAGAATGTGGGAGGAAACCGGAGGAAACCCACGCAGACACGGGGAGAACATGCAAACTCCACACAGACAGTGACCCAAGCCGGGAATCGAACCCGGGTCCCTGGCGCTGTGAAGCAGCAGTGCTAACCACTGTGCCACCGTGACGCCCTGCTTGGTCTACATTTGTACCTCAGCCCAATATCTATAACACATGGCAGCTCATTTATTTCATTAGGTTGTGGGAGCTTGCTGTGCACTATTTGGTTGTGGTGTTTCCTATGTTATGGCAGTGATTATATTTCAAAAATTACGTCATGGGAATGGTGGAGAAAGGTTTGATCATGGCTGCGAAAAGAGCCTTGGATATTCATCTGAAGAGAAAGGAATTGCAGGGCTGCAGGGAAAAAGCAGGAGGGTGGTTTAGGACTGGTTAAGTTACTCCTCCAGAGACTGGGCATGGACACGATGGGCCGAATAGCCTCCTGCTCTGCTTTATCCATTCTATGATTAATTGGCTGCAAACACTTTCATGGTTGTAAGGCCATGAAAGAGACAATATAAATGTGACTCTTTCCTTTTAAAAATATTGTTCTTACTTCAGGCCATTTGTTATTGTTCATGCTATTGTTGCAACTACAGGACATCCCACTGGCAGCCTATACACCCTAATCACCCACTCCCTCCACCACTGACGCACAGTGGCAGCAGTGTGTACCATCTACAAGATGCACTGCAGCAATTCACCAAGGCTCCTTCAACAGCAAGAAACTGCAAAGGGTTGTGAATGTAGCCCAGTCCATCACGCAAACCAACCTCCAATCTATCGACTCCATCTATATTTCCTGCTGCCTCAGAAAATCAGCCAGCATAATCAAGTATCCCACACACCCTGGACATTCTCTCTTCCACCTTCTTCCATCAGGAAAAAGCTACAAAAGTCAGAGATCACATACCAACCGACTCAAGAACAGCTTCTTCCCTGCTGCCAACAGACTTTGGACGTATTATATTAAGTTGATCTTTCTCTACACCCTAGCTATGACTGTAACACTACATTCTGCACCCTCTCCTTTCCTTCTCCCCTATGTACTCTATGAATGGTATACTTTGTACAGCTCGCTAAAAACAATACTTTTCACTGTATCCCAATACATGTGATAATAATAAACCAAATCAGCATCTTCCAAACCCACGATCTCTGTCACTTAGATGAGCAAGGGCAGCAGATACATGGGGAAAGCACCAATTGCATGTTCCCCTCCAAGCCACACACCATCCTGACTTGGAAATAAATCGCCGTTCCTCCAGTATTGCTGGGACAAAATCCTGGAACTCCCTCCCTAACAGCACTGTGAGTGTCCCGACACCATATGGACTGTAACGGTTCAAGAATGCAACTCATCACCCCCTTAGGGATGGGCAATAAATGCTGGGCCTGGCCAGCGATTCTCTCACCCTGTGAAGGGCTAAAACAAAACTCCCAAGTTTATTTTCCACTCCTCAAACAGTGGAGGCTTCATTGACCCGGGCATGCCTGCTGGATGGAAGATGGTCATGTACCCAAGGACTTCCTCCAGTGAGCTGGCCAGAGAGAGCCAAACCGCCAGTAGGATACTCAAGGATGTGTACAAGTGTGACACAAAGGCCTTGGACACTTCTGATTGACACTTCTGGCAGCCATGGGCAGTAGACAGAGGAAAGTGGCAACGCCTCCGATGGGCTGGCCTGCTCCACCATGTAAACCAGTATCACCTGTGGCCCGACAACAGATAGAAATGCCTCAACCAACAAACCAACACACCAAAGCTCAGTAACTTCTCAGATGGGGCACTTATAGTGGGCACAGTGTTTAGCACTGCTGACTCACAGCGCCAGGGACCCAGGTTCGATTCCCGGCTTGGGTCACTGTCTGTGTGGAGTTCGCACATTCTCCCCGTGTCTGCGTGGGTTTCCTCCGGATGCTCCGGTTTCCTCCCACAGTCCAAAGATATGCGGGGTGAGGTGGATTGGCCATGCTAAATTCTCCCTCAGTGTCAGGGGGACTAGCTAGGGTAAATGCACGGGGTTGTGGGGATAGGGCCTGGGTGGGATTGTGGCCGGTGCAGCTTCGATAGGCCGAATAGCCTCCTTCTGCACTGTAGAGATTCTAAACAGAACCTGCTTCTCAAAAAGTGGCCTCTTTAGCCATCAGTAAGAGTGCACCGTATGGAGACCGTTCTCACTTGACCATCCTTAATGGTGCTGTGGGGCTCCAGTAGACTCTCCAGATGGCAAGTATGCCCCCACCCCAACCCTCTCCCCCCATTTCGCAAATATTGAATTCCGCACTATATTTCACTTTTACCTCATTGGCTGACAGCTCTCTGAGGTGTCCTGTGGACATGATAGCCATCACATAAGACGTCAGTCCAGTGCTTGGATCACATCATTGACAGCACCTAAAAAAGATGGACGCTATTTTACAAGCACCACATCTGACAAATGGGATGCAATTAAGGTCCTTTCTGGGATTGGTAAATTATTATGGCAAATCTATTTGAGGCATCAGGGGGATTAACAGGGTAAATGTGTGGGGGATACGGGACTAGGGCCTGGGTGGGATTGTGGTCGGTACAGACTTGATGGGCTAAATGGCCTCCTTCTGTACTGTAGGGATTCTATGATTCTATGCATCGACTGCAAAAGCAGGGAAGTCCTGTCGGAGTTGTACAGAACTTTGACAAGGCCACCGCTGGAGTACTGTGGGCAGTTTTGGTCCCCACATTATCAGAAGGATGTGATTGCACTTGAGGGGGCGCAGAGGAGATTCACCACGACGCTGCCTGGGATGGAACACTTAAGTTATGAAGAGAGATTGGATTGTTTTCGTTGGAGCAGAGAAGCCTGAGAGGTGACCTGATTGAGGTGTACAAGATTATGAGGGGTGTGGACAGAGTGGATAAGGAGAAGCTGTTCCCCTTAACTGAAGGGTCAGTCACAGGGGACCATAGGTACAAGGTGAGGGGCAGGAGTTTTAGGGGGGATGTGAGGAAAACATTTTTACCGTGGGGGTGGTGAGGGTCTGGAATGCGCTGCCTGGGAGGGCGGTGGAGGCGGGTTGCCTCACAACCTTTAAAAAGTACCAGGATGAGCACTCGGCACGTCATAACATTCAGGGCTGTGGGCCAAGTGCTGGCAGATGGGATTAGGTGGGAGGTCAGGTGTTTCTCACGTGTTGGTGCAGACTCGATGGGCCGATCATGATTCCATGATTCTATGTTAGCAACATTACAACAGCAAGCGTCCATCAAAAGTGACTCATGGGACATCCTGAAGACTTCAGAAGTGCTATTGAAATGCAATTTCTCACTGTTGTTCTCTTGCTGTTCTTTGCTAGCTGGGAGGTGAGGTGTTTCTTGCATGCCGGTACGGACTTGATGGGCTGAAGGGCCCCTTCTGCACTGTACGATTCTATGCTAAGTACCTTTCTATAATATAGGATAAGCTGAGATAGGTGATGGCTTGAGATGTTTTTTTAATGATGTTAAAGATGGTAAATAAATGCAAAATGTTGTTACTCAATAAAATGTTCAGTACATAAGGTCACCATCATCATGTATTTTGCTATGTGTGATACATTTGAGAGAATGAGATAGTGGGAGAAGGGAATTATAATTACTGGGAGATTTGTGTATTTGCATTAATTATTCTAATGGCATGTCTGTTGTCCAGTGTGTTTTACAACGATAGCATCTGGCTCATCCACTGGTTTCAACGCTCTACTTCTACTGAACAACTTAAAGGAGAATTTGCGGCAGTGAGCGATTGAATATTTAATTTCATCTCTGAAATGTTAGCAATTAGTCACAGCGATATGTAACTGTTTCCAAAGCCCTCTCTGCCTTTGTGAAGGAAGATTATAACTCGAGGAGTATTCTGTGTCGGCTGTGTTGGGACTGGGCCAGTGAATTACAGATGTTTGGTTTAATTAAATCACTGTTTGCACTGGATCATTGGGGGAACAAATCCAGCTGTTCATTTCAATAACTTAATAATCTGGAGCTCCCCCATCCCCGTTGTGCTAGCGTGCCAGTGGAGGCTGGAATAAAACCATAGTACATAGGAACAGGAGTAAGCCACTCGGCCCCTCTAACCTGCTCCGCCATTCAGTAAGGTCATAAGTTCATAAAATATAGGAGCAGAAGTAAGCTACCCTTTATCCTAAGACTATGACCTCTCGTCCTAGAATGCCCCACCAGCGGAAGCATCCGCTCCACATCTACTTTATCCATACCTTTTATCATCTTGTATACCTCAATTTGATTTCCCCTCATTCTTCTAAATTCCAAAGAGTATCGGCTTAAACTGTTCAATCTCTCTTCATGGTGTGTGTGTGTTGTGTGTTTTTGCGTGCACGCGTGTGTGTGCATTTGTGTGTGTGTGCGCATATGTGTGTGTGTGTGCGCGTGTGTGCATGTGTGCATGTGTGTGTATGCGTGTGTGTGTGCGTGTGTGTGTGTGTGTGCATGTGTGTGTATGTGTGCCTGTGTATGTGTGTGCGCGTGTATGTCTGTATGTGTGTGTGCATGTGTGTGTGCGTGCATGTGTGTGTGCGTGCATGTGTGTGCGTGCATGTGTGTGTGTGTGTGCATGTGTGTGCGTGCATGTGTGTGTGCGTGTGTGTGTGCGTGTGTATGTGCGTGCGTGTGTATGTGTGTGCGTGCATGTGTATGTGTGTGTGTGTGCATGTGTGTGTGCGTGTGTGTGTGTGTGCGCGTGCGTGCGTGTGTGTGCGTGCGTGTCTGTGCGTGCGTGTGTATGTGTGTGTGTGCGTGCGTGTGTGTGTGCGTGCATGTGTGCGTGCGTGCGCGTGCGTGTGTATGTGTGTGCGTGTGTATGTGTGTGCGTGTGTATGTGTGTGCGTGTGTATGTGTGTGCATGTGTCTGTGTGCATGTGTGTGTGTGCACGCGCGTGTGTGTGTGTGCGCATGTGTGTGTGTGCGTGCATGTGTGTGTGCGCACATGTGTGCGCATGTGTGTGTGTGCGCGCATGTGTGTGTGTGCGCGCATGTGTGTGTGTGCGTGCATGTGTGTGTGCGCACATGTGTGCGCGTGTGCATGTGTGCGTGTGTGTGTGGCAGGGGAGGGGGGGGATCAGTGTGTCATGCGAAAAGTCCCATCCACAATTTAGATTTTGCAAGAGGCTTGCATCTTAAGAAACGTGAGGTGATGGCCTAGTGGTATTGTCATGAAACTATTAATCCAGAAACTCAGCTAATGTTCTAGAGACCCGGGTTCGAGAACTCCCTTGCTTTTCCCGTAAAAATTGGGATCTCTTACATCCATCCGTGAGAATAGATGGAGCCTCAGTTTAAGGACTCACGCAGAAGACAGCACCACGGACAGTGCAGCACCCCCTCAGTCCTGCACTGGGCTGTCAGTTTAGATTTGGTGTTCAATTAAAGTTAAAGTTTATTTATCAGTCACAAGTAGGCTTACATTGACACTGCAATGAAGTTACTGTGAAAATACCATAGTCACCACACTCCGGTGCCTGCTCGGGTACACTGAGGAAGAATTTAGCACGGCCAATGCACCTAATCAGCACATTTTTTCGGACTGTGGGAGGAAACCGGAGCACCCGGAGGAAACCCACGCAGACACGGGGAGAACATGCAGACTCCTCACAGACAGTGACCCAAGCCGGGAATCGAACCCGGGTCCCTGGTGCTGTGAGGCAGCAGTGCTAACCAGGGGGAACTTGAACCCAGAACCTTCTCACTCAAGAGATAAGAGTGTTACCGAGCTAATGCTGACACTGTGAAGTTAGGCTTGAATTGGCATGTTCTTGTGGCGGTTCATGTACCTTTATCTTCGTCTTTCTGTTGAAGCATCCCCAATATTAAATTACATACACGGTCTTAGGAAACGACTTTGAAAGCTTCCCCTGGGTAGAAACATCAGATGAAGCACGTTTCCCCCGATCTTAAACCCTTGCACTCCAGCGTCTACAAACGTCGCAAAGATTCAGGAGCAATGGGCTGCAGATGTGAACACAAGATCTCCAGTGCTGCCTCAGATGGATACAGGATACATTGTTAATCAATTCTGTAGATTAGGCCGGGGAATTGGGGAGGGTTGCCAAGCATCTTCGTGACGGTGGCCTGTGCTCGGCTGAAGTGCAAAATGTTGAGTTCTAATTCCTTTCCTTGTACATTATTTTAATTTAGTTGTGACATGAATTTGAGACTCCCCACCCCCACCCCCCCCCCACACCTCCCCCCACCACCCCCCCCCCCGACTGCTAAGTGCGCAGTTCTACAGAAGTTCGAGAGACTTATTCCAGTGAGTACTGCTCCCAATCAATAACTGCGAGCGAAAATGGATTCTAAAAGTGAAACCTCATTTCCTACCAAAACCGTGTTCTGTCCAAGGGCACAATTGATAGTTATTTTTTCAGTGCTTCTCTTCGGGCAAGTCATGTTTGCAACAGAATTAGTGATTGCTTCACCGATGGATCTATCGCTGATCTGAAAGTGCTTCGTTTAGTCCTCTTAATATTCCACCTAAAGTCGCTACAGTCCCAGACGACCTTAGGCTCCATCAAAGGGAAGAGCTGACTGGTGGTGATCTAACCTGAGGGTCACCACATCGCAGGCAAGGGGCAAGGTTGAGAAGGCGGGGCCTTTATGAATAACCTCAGCCGGTACGGGAATTGAACCCCCACTGTTGGCATTGCTCTGCATCACTAACCAGTTGTCTAGCCAACTGAGTTAAACCCTGGTGGGCATTGCCTAGGTGCCAGAGTGGCACTGCCAGTCTGGCATTGCCTAAGGGGCTGCCCCCCCCTTGCCCTTAGCCTCCCTGGCGCCCCCCCCCCCCTTGCCCTCAGCCTCCCTAGGGAGCCTCAGTGGCCTACGGTTCCACCGGCAAGACCAAGTTGAGTGCTCCCCATTCATGGGGAGCATGTCTATTCCTAGCCGGCGAGAACCTTTCCCGGCAAGGTCATAAAGGCAGGTGAGCCCGGACAACTGAATGCTGGGCTCGCTAATGACATGTAAATGCTTCTTTAAATAAATTTCAATAAATTAACCTGCCGCTCCCCCAATTCCAGCGAGAGGCTGACCGCGCCGGAAATCTGGCATTCATAAAATGGCACCAGTGAGGAAAACCGGCGCCGATCACGCTAATTGCTTTACGTGCCACTTTACGACTTTGTCGCGCGCCTGAAAACGGGCACAACGCGATGGTAAAATTGCCCCCAGAGTTTCCAACCATGCAGCCCGCTCTCAGTACAGTTTCCATCAACCTTCTTTTGCTGGTCGGAAATGTAATTGATCTAGCAACAGAAAAGTGACCATAAACCCTGCCAATTAAATATTAATTGCAATGTAACCCCCTTCCAATGGCAATGCTTATTGTTGTTAGGTGCAATCACAGATGCTCAAAGATCTTTAGAATAACTGGAAATGGCAACAAGTTTAATATCGAGGACCATTTTGTAGCCTTTATAGGCAACCATCACTTGCATTTATATAGTACCTTTAACCTCGTCAAGTAACCCGGGACATTCCACAGAGAGCGCTATCAAACAAAACTGAGCTCCATGGAAACTTTTATATATTTAAGTGGTTGCATGATTGCTTTAAGAGTTGATCACGTAATTCGAAGGTGTTGTCATTCGGGTGTCTTACAGGCTGCTGTTTAGTTTCATTTTCTACTCTGTTCTGGCAAAAGCTCCAAAAGTAAATCCATTGTTGTCAGTTTGAATCTATGCGGGCAAACCACATCTTTTCTGTTCTTGTTTAAAACCCACAGCCCCTAACATAGTTAGGACGTTACAGAAACGTAGAAGATATACAGCACAGAAGGAGGCCATTCAGCCCATCATTTGCATGCCTGCTGAAAAAGACATATCCAGCCTCACCACACCTTACAGCAAGATGTCTGTTGCCCAATAGATTAGGGCATTTCAAGTGCACATCCAAGTACTGTTTAAGCATGCTGAAGATTTCTGCCTCTTTCAGGCAGTCACTTCCAATCCCCCATTGTCCCCAGGATGAAAAGAAATTCTCAACTTCCCCCGTTCTGCCAATGAATTTGATATTGTAAAGTTATTGGCATCTCCTGTGCACCTCCCCAAATGCGTTACCTCGCATTTCTCTGACTTAAATTCTGTTTGTCACTTTCCGTCCTCTTGACCAATCCAATGATATCTTCCTCCAGGCTACGGCTTTCCTCCCCATTGTCAGTTAACCTTTGCATTTCATCTGCAAATTTCTTAATCATGCCGCTACACTTACACTTGCATCATTGCTATAGACTAGGAAAAGCAAGGGATCTTATGGGGCAATCTAGAACAAGAGGTCACAGGTATTGGTTGCGAGGCAGTAGATTTAGAATTATAGAATCCCTACAGTGCAAAAGGAAGACATTCAGTCCATCGACTCTGCACCACCCACAATCCCAGCCAGACCCTATCCCCATAACCCCACCTATTTACCGTAGCTAGTTCCCCCTGACACTAAGGGGCAACTTAGCATGGCCAATCAACCTAACCCGCACATTTAAAACTGAGATGAGGAGGAACCACTTCTCGCAGAGGCTGGTGAATTTGTGGAACTCGCTGCCCCATAGCGCGATGGAGTCTGAATCATTGAATGGTTTCAAGAGAGAGATAGATATATTTCTACTAAAAATAGGGAAAGAGGGATATGAGGAACAGGTGGGGAGGTGGATTTGAGACCAGGGGGAGATCAGCCATGATCTGATTGAATGGTGGAGCAGGCTCAAAGGGCAGAATTTGCCTACTTCCGCTCCTAATTCCGATGTTCCTACCTGATACTGAGCCCTGCAGAACCCCACTAGAAACCTCCAGCCACAAAATACCCCATCAACCATCACCTATTGCCTCCTGTCACTGAGCTTTGCTACTACATTTCCTTGGATCCCATGAGCCCTTACCAGTCTACCACTTGGGACTTTGTCAAAAACCCTTGTAGGCTGCATTAAGTGAAGTGCCCTCCATGTTATCACCTCAAAGAAAGAAATGAAATCAAGTTAGTCGGACACTAATAGAACCAGAACATGCTGGAAATACTGTGTAAGTCTGGCAGCATCTGTGGAGAGAGAAACAGAGTTAACGTTTCAGGTAAATGATCTTTCTCCAAAGCTCTGACGAATAGATCCAAATAGCATCCATCGACAAGCAGCAGCCAAGAATGCTTCTCTGTGAATCAATCTTGAGGCTCCCACAGGAACACCACAATACGATTAGCATTACTGTTGTGCAGTGCCTGCTGAATGTTTAATGGGTATTTTAGTCTCTTGATCAATGGATATATCAGGGATGCACTTGAGCTCTCCTTGTCTCACGCTCCATGGAAAAAGTTGAGGAAAGGGCTTAAACCTCATCACTGCACTGTTGGAGTTCCAGTCTTGAGACCAGAATGAAGGCTGTGCATAAATTTGAATATAAGAACATAACGTAAGAACTAGGAACAGGAAGGAGTAGGCAATTTATCCCCTCGAGCCTGCTCCGACGTGTAATACGATCACGGCTGATCGCGTCTTGGCCTTAACTCCACTTTCCTGCCTGTTCTCCATAACCCTTCAACCCATTACTAATTAAAGTTCTGCCCATATCCCCAGAGCGTGGTGACTAGGGGATTTTCACAGTAACTTCATTGCAGTGTTACTGTAAGCTTACTTGTGCCACTAATAAATATATAAATCTGCCACCCCTTATCCTAAAACTATGAGCTCTAATTCTAGTTTGCCCAAGAAAAGGAAACCTCTTCAATCTACTTTGTCAGTTGCCCTTATCATCTTGCACCCCTCAATTAGATCAATGTAAGGTCACATGAATAAAGTCAACAGGGAATTCAGGGGAGACATCTTTGTCTCCAGGATGGTGAGAAAATGCAACTTGTTCCCACAAGGAGTGGTTGAAATGATAGTGGAGATGCATTTATGAGGAAATCAGAGCAGCAGATGAGGGAGAAGGGAGCAGAAAGTTATGCTGATAGGGCTGGATGAAGAAGGCTGGGAAGAGGTTGGTCTGGATCATAGGCACCAGCACGGACCAGTTTGAGAGGAGGCAGTCGCATAGTGGTATTGTCACTGGACTAGTAATCCAGAGGCTCAGGCTAATGCTCTGGGGACACGGGTTCAAATCTCACCACGGCAGCTGGAGGGATTTATAATTCAGTTCATAAACTGGAATGAAAAGCCAGTCTTGGTAATAGTGCTCATGAAACCATTGTCAATTGTCATAAAAACCCATCTGGTTCACTAATGCTCTTGAGGAAAGGGGTTCTGCTGTCTTTACCTGATCTGGACTACACATCACTCCGTAGAATCATAGAATCCTATAGTGCAGAAGGAGGTCATTCGGCCCATCGAGCCTGCGCCAACAACAATCCCACCCAGGCCCTAACCCCTTAACGTATTTACCCTGCTAATCCCCCTGACATTAAGGGGCCATTTAGCATGGCCAATCAACCTAACCTGCACATCTTTGGACTGTGGGAGGAAACTGGAGCACCTGGAAGAAACCCACACAGACACGAGGAGAATGTACAAACTCCACACAGACAGTGATCTGAGGCCAGAATTGAACTTGAGTCCCTGGTGCTGTGAGGCAGCAGTGCTAACCACCGTGCTCTAGACGCACAGCAATGTGGTTGACCTTTTGCTGCTCTCTGCAATGGCCTAGCAAGCCGCTCAGTTGTAACAAACGGCAATAAAACCTCTCAACAGGAATGAAACCCAGTGGATCACTAGGCATCAGTAACATCCAGAAACAGCAATGGCAAACTAACCCTGTCGAGCCTGCAAAGCTCGACTTACTACTGGGGGCTTATGCCAAAATTGGGAGAGCTGTCTCACAAAGAAGTCAAGCAACAGCCTGACGGAGTTGTACTTACGGAATCATACTTTATCTTACGGATAATGTCCCGGGCGCCACCATCACCATTCCTGGGTTTGTCCAATGGCAGGGCAGAGAGGCACGGTGGTATCCACTCAGTTGCCTTGCGAGTTCTCAACATCATCTCTGGAACCCATGAAGTCTCATGGCATCAGGTTTAAAGTTTATTTATTAGTGTCACAAGTAGGCTTGCATTAACACAGCAATGAAGCTACTGTGAAAATCCCTTAGTGGCCACACTCCGGCGCCTGTTCAGGTGCACCGAGGGAGAATTTAGCACGGCTAATACACCCTAACCATGACAAGAGCAGATCAGAAGCTAGGAATCCTGACAAAAGTAACTCACTTCCTGACTCCCCAAAGCCTGTCCACCATCTACATGGCACAAGTCTCAGGAGTGTGATGGAGTGCTCTCCATTTGCCTGCATGAATGCAGCTCCAACAGCACTCAAGAAGGTTGACACTATCCAGGACAAAGCAACCTGCATGATTGGCACCCCTTCCACAAACATTCACTCCCTCCACCACCAATGAACAGTGCATCTACAAGATGAACTGCAGGATCTCACCGAGGCTTCTTTGGCAGTACCTTCGCATGACTACCACCATCTAGAAGGTCAAGAGCAGCAGGTACTTGGGAACACCATCCCCTGATTGTTCCCCTCCAAGCCACTCAACATCCTGACTTGGAAATATATCGGCCGTTCCTTCACCATCGCTGGGCCAAAAACCTGGAACTCCCTCCCTCCCTAATGGCACTGAGGGTGTACCTACACCACATGGACTGCATTGGTTCAAGTAGGAAGCCCACCACCACCTTCTCAAGGACAGTTAGGGATGGGCAATAAATGCTGGCCTAGCCAGCAACGTCCATGTCACGTGGAAAGAATTCAAAAAGTTTTGACTGAGCCTGTTGACTGGCCTGTTGTACTGACTTTAGGAGTGATGGGGCCTTGCATGTATGGTGCTCTATTTCTTTTGTGACAAGTTACAATCGTATGAACCAACTTGAACCTTCAAGGGATGAAGTAGATGCTGGTTTTGTCACATCTTATTGCTGGCCAACAAGCCCGGGCTCATCCAAGCTAAAACCGAGAGGCTGAGCAAATGGTTTACAGTTTAAAGTTTATTTATTGGTGTCACAAGTAGGCTTACATTAACACTGCGATGAAGTTACTGTGTAAATCTCCTAGTCGCCACACTCCAGCACCCATTCGGGTACACTGAGGGAGAATTTAGCAATGCACCTAACTGGCACGTCTTTCAGATTGCGGGAGGAAATTGGTACACCCACAGTTTAAGTTTATTAGTGTCACAAGTAGGATTACATTAACACTGCAATGAAATTACTGTGAAAATCCCCTAGTCACCACACTCCGGCGCCTGTTCGGGTACACTGAGGGAGAATTTAGCATGGCCAATGCACCTAACCAGCACGTCTTTCGGACTGTGGGAGGAAACCAGAGCACCCGGAGGAAATCCATGCAGACACGGGGGGAGAGCGTGGTGACTCTACACAGACAGTGACCCAAGCAGGGAATCGAACCCGGTCCCTGACGCTGTGAGGCAGCAGTGCTAACCACTGTGCCAAAAGAGATAACGTTTCCAGTTCTTGTCCTGCTGTCATGCATTGCTGACAAATTGATATGTTTTCCTGCCTCTGGACTTGCTAGGAAGTTTCGAAAACTCTATGAAATGAAGCTTCACCGTGAGTAACAATATCCTTGGGCAGACCATGCACAGAGAACATGTCCTCATTTAGCGGAGGGGTTTGGTAAGCAATCAGTGGTTGCTCGATATTATTCCTCCGCAGTGGAAAATGAAAAGTATTCTCACTCCAACTGTGTACCACAATGCATTCAGCTGCTGGTTATAAATTATTATTTCATTAGCTTGAAAGCAGAATATTTCAACTGTACTTTGCATTGTCTTAACCATTATCCGGGTGAAACCATGTGTTTCTGTTTAAAGTGGCGGTAGTAAATTTTAACCAATGTTCTTCGACATTGTGCATAGAGAGAACCAAATTAAACTCCTTTTTAACTTTATCCGCCCCCTCATATATCTAATTTCCCCCTGTTGAACAAGATCATTCTTTGCATGGGTAAGTTCATTGGTAAATTGTATGGATTCATTCAGAAGCTAAACTTAACCAGAAACTGAGGGTATTTTTACTGAAAAGCATTAATGCGATTGGTTTTCAATCAGGGAAGCAATGATGTAGTGTTTTTTTAAATTCATTAGTGGGACATGGGCATTGCCAGCTGGGTCCAGCCTTTATTGCCCATCCCTATTTGCCCTTTGAGGGCAGTTGAGAGTCAATCACATTGCTGTGGCTCTGGAGTCACATGTAGGCCAGACCGGGACAGCAGATTTCCTTCCCTAAAGGACATTAGTGCGCCAGATGGGTTCTTCTGACAATTGGCAATGGTTTTGTGGCCATCAATAGATTCTTAATTCAAGATTTGCTTCAAGAAGACCAACCATCATCCCGGTACCAAAGAAAACCCAGGCACCATGTCTTATTGACTATCGGCTAGTAGCTCTGACATCCATCATTATGAAGTGCTTCGAAAGGTTAGTCATGGCACAAATCAATTCCGGCCTCCCAGATTGCCTGGATCTACTACAGTTCGCCTTCTGCCGCAACAGGTCCACAGCAGACGCCATCTTCCAGGCCCTGCACTCATCCCTGGGACATGTAGACGACAAAGACACCTACGTCAAACTCCTGTTTATTGCCTTCAACACTATTATTCCTGTGAAACACATCTCCAAACTCTGTGGCCTGGGCCTCGGCTCTTCCCTCTGTGACTGGATCCTAAACTTCCTAACTCACAGACCACAATCAGTAAGGATAGACAACAACACCTCCTCCATGATCATCCTCAACACCGGTGCCCCACAAGGCTGTGTTCTCAGCCCCCTACTATACTCCTTATAAACCTGTGATTGTGTGGCTAAATTCCGCTCCAACTCGATTTTCAAGTTTGCTAATGACACCACCGTAGTGGGTCAGATCTCAAACAATGATGAGACTGAGTACAGGAAAGAGATGGACAATCTGGTGAACTGGTGCGGCAACAATAATCTCTCCCTCAAATGTCAACAAAATGAAGGAAATAGCCATCGACTTCAGGAAGCATATTGGAGGACAAGACTCTGTCTAAATCAATGGGGGCCAAGTAGAAAAGGTCGAGAGCTTCAATTTTTTATGTGTCCAGATCACCAACAACCTGTCCTGATCCTTCCACGCCAACACTATCGTTAAGAAAGCCCCCAATGCCTCTACTTTCTCAGAAGACTAAGGAAATTTGGCATGTCAGCTACAACTCTCACCATCTTTCACAGATGCACTATAGAAAGCATTCTTTCCGGTTATATCACAACTTGGTATGGCTCCTGCTCTGTCCAAGACCGCAAGAAACTACAAAGGATGTGAACGAAGCCCAGTCCATCACTCAAACCAGCCGCCCACCCATTGACACTGTTGGGGAGGGGGAGGAGGGGGGGTGGTCTGGACTGTGGTGGTGGGGAATCAGGGGGAGGGGCCTGGAGATCAGGCGGGCTGTGAATGGCCACCGGTAGTTCCGTGGCCACCTTAACCAACGCTAATTTTTAATTCCAGATTTATTTAATGAAATGAAATTGGTTCACAGGCTGCCATGGTGGGATTTGAACTCGTGTCTCCAGATTGATAGTCCAGGCTACTGTCTCATTAGTTCAGTGAGATAACCGCCTGTTACTGTACCAGTCGGACCCCAGGCAGGGATCAATCAACTCTGTTGACCAACAAATCAAAATGGCGTCCTGCTCATGGGAAGCGCAGTGAGCAAACTTTGGTCACCAAGTTGATATGTTTTTAAAACGTCAGCTCGGTGTAACAGGTTCTACATTCATTCTCCAGCTTGGGCATTGATAGCAAGTTTATTGCCCATCCCTAGGTGTCCCTTGTGAAGGTGGTTCTTTATTCCTTCATGGGATGTGGGAATCACTGGCAAAGCCACTGTTTGTTGCCCAATTCCCAATTCCCTTTTCAGAGGGAAGTAAGTAGGCCAGACCAACTGAGTAAGGACATCATATTTCCTTCCCTAAAAAACATCTAGTAAACCAGACAGGTTTTTGCAACAATCAGTGATAGTTTTGTGGTCACCATTAACGCAACGAGCTTTCAAATCCGGATTTATTAATTGAATTTAAATTCCACCAGCTGCCGCGGTGGGATTTGAACCCACATCCCCAGAGCATTAGCCTTAGCCTTTGGATTACTAGTCGGGTGACGTCACCACTACGTCACCATCTCTGGTGTTGAACCTTCTTGGAACAACCACAGTCCAAGTGATAAAAATGTTCACTTTGATTTGATTTGATTTATTATTGTCACACGTATTGGGATACAGTGAAAAGTATTGTTTCTTGCGCGCTATACAGACAAAGCATACCATTCATAGAGTACATGTGGGAGAAAGAAAGTAGAGGATGCAGAGTGTTGTGCTGCAGTTTGAGATAGGGTGCAGAGAAAGATCCACTTAATATAAGATAAGTCTGATGGCAGCAGGGAAGTAGCAGCAGTGTGTGCTATTTACAAGATGCACTGCAGAAATTCACCAAATATCCTTGGACAGCACCTTCCAAACCCAAGACCACTTCCATCTTGGACAAGGGCAGCAGATACATGGGAACACCACCTACTGCAAGTTCTCCGCCAAGCCGCTCATCTTCCTGACTCGGAAATATATCGGCCGTTCCTTTGCAGTCGCTGGGTCAAACTCTTGGAATTCCCTCCCAAACGGCATTGTGGGTCAACCCACAGCACGTGGACTGCAGCGATTCAAGAAGGCAGCTCACCACCACCTTCTCAAGGGCAACTAGGGATGGGCAATAATTTGCTGGCCAGCCAGCGACGTCCATGTCCCGAGAATGAATTACATAAAGCTGTTCTTGAGTCGGTTGGTACGTGATCTCAGACTCCTGTATCTTTTTCCTGATGAAAAAATGGATTTCCTGCAGTACTCTAAGAAGAGAGTTCCAAAACTTTGACCCAGCGGTGATGAAGGAATGGCCGACAGATATCCAATTTGGGATGAGCGTGTGACTCGGACGGAAAGGCGGGGGGGGGGGGGGGGGGGGGGGGAGGTGACGGTGTTCCCGGACATTTGTGGCCCTTTGCCCTCCTAGGTGGTGGAGGCGCTGTTGAGGGAGTCTTGGTGGGCTTTGCTGGAGTGGAATTGGTGGACAGTCCCACACTGCAGCCACGGCACTCTGGCGGGGGAGGAGATGGGTATGGGAAGGTGGTAGCTGGGCTGCGTGCTGATCAAGCGGGCTGCTTTGTCCTGGTTGAACTGCTGAGCACATTATTGTGTAAATCAGCGCGGGGCACTTTGTCAATTGTTTTGCGAGACAAGTTTACAGTGACAGCAGTGGCCCTATTAAAATGATTTTACTGCCTGGTGCTGTCCACTGCGTCATCAAATATTGTTCAGATGTTGCACTTTCCCTTTGTTTGGTTTATGCTTACGGAGATTGTAGTTTAGCTACATATGATGTAGTGTTTTATTCTCAATTTAAGTCCACTTTGTCATTGGGCTGTCATTTTATTTTGCTTGCCTCAGGCCTTATTAGCATATTGTTACCAAAAGCAGATTTAAGATGACATCTTCACCTTGACTTCAGTCATCAATTAATTGTGGCATTTTATAGCCCCCAAGTTCAATTGTTGGCTGTATATCAATCAATTTCTATAATTCAGAGATATTAATCAACAGCTTGCGTCTATGATGCTTACAAATGTGAAATAAGTTCCATGGTCTGCTTATGGAGCAGAATGAAACACCAGAATCCATTGCACGTAAATATATTGTTCTCCGAACTGTGGTGGCCCACTACTATTCATTCAGGGCACTTTTCTGATTGTTTTATGGGCTTTACGTACAATTTATGGGTCAGACAACTAAGATGTCAGAAGTAGGAATCACAGCCTCATTCTAATCAAGCACGTTGTAGTTTAAGAGCTCCTACTAGGAGATCACCTTTAATGTTAGAATTCGGATTCAATTTGTACAATTTTAGAACAGCACGACACAGAATGAGGCCATTCAGGCCATCAGATCTCTGCTGGCTCTTTCAAAGACTAAACCCTTCATGTCCCTGCAATATTTTTTCCTTCAAGTGTTACCCGCTCGCTTTCGAACCCGTTTCCACCATCCTATCAGGGCAGTGCATTCCAAATAGTACCCGCACGTTGTTTCCTCCTGTCACCTCTGGTACTTTAGCCAAGCACATTAAGGGCGGGATTTTCCGGCCGCGCTCGCCCCGAAACCGGAAAATCCAGCCCGAGGTCAACGGACCTTTCCGTGGTCCGCTCCTCCGCCCGCTTCCATTCCCGTGGCGGGCAGGACGGGAAAATGTGCCCCTAAATCTCTGTCATCTGCGGTTTCTTTTCATTTACTCCATCTAAACAATTGCATCAAATCCCCTCTTAGCTTCCTCAAAGAACAATCTCGGCTTCTCCAGCCTTTCAGATCCTGTTAAATGATGTTAGATAATGTTAAAACTGAGGTGGGCATCAAACATCCCATGACGCCATTTTGGAGATGGGCAGGACAGTTCTCCGACCTCACGTCTGGCTAATACGTATCCCTCAGTCAACATCACTCAAAACAGTCTACCTGGTCGCACTGCTGTTTGTGGGATCTTCCTGTGCACAAGTTGGTTACTGCATTTCCCACGTAACAACAGTAACTGCACTTCAAAAAATACTTGATTGGTGGTAATGCAATTGTAGACACCCCCCAGATTGCAGAAAACATTACAGGAATGTAGGTCTTGACACTCTTTCTCTCGCAACAGTTGATGCTGGACCAACTGAGAGTTTCCGGCATGTTCTGATTTTATTTCAGATTTTCTGCATCGGCCATATTTTGCTCTTATTATTATAGAATCCCTATAGTGCAGAAGGAGGCCATTCGGCCCATTGAGTCTGCATCGACCACAATCCCACCCAGGACCTATTCCCTTAACCCCACATATTTACCCTACTCATCCCCTGACACTAAGGGGCAATTTAGCATGGCCAATCAGCCTCACCCGCATATCTTTGGACTGTGGGAGAAAACTGGAGCGCCCGGAGGAAACCCACGCAGATACGGGGAGAATGTGCAAACTCCACACAGATAGCGACTCGAGGCCGGAATTGAACTCAGGTTCCTGGCACTGTGAGGCAGCAGTGCTAACCACTGTGCCACCGTGCCAGCCCATTCGTAAGATCTTGCAGCCCAAGATCTTTCTGCACAGATTTGAAATGATAACACTTAGATGGTGCTGTCTCATAGAAACCCTACAGTGCAGAAGCAGGCCATTCGGCCCATCGAGCTTGCACCGACCACAATCCCACTCAGCCCCTACCCCCACATATTTACCCGCTAATCCCTCTAACCTACGCATCTCAGAATTCTAAGGGGCAATTTTTAACCTGGCCAATCAACCTAACCCGCACATCTTTGGACTGTGGGAGGAAACCGGAGCACCCGGAGGAAACCCACGCAGACACGAGGAGAATGTGCAAACTCCACACAGACAGTGACCCGAGCGGGGAATCGAACCTGGGACCCTGGAGCTGTGAAGCCGCAGTGCTAACCACTGTGGACCGTGCCGCCCTTAACCTTAACCGCCCATCTCAACCTATTCTTCCCACTAAAAGGTTTCCTATATTGAATTAGTTACACAGTGAACCTGGATCTTCGGGAGTAAGGACGAGATTAGGAGGAAAAATGTGGAATAAGATTATTTTTCAAGGTTGTTCCTAAACAATAACGGCAGGAGTGAGAAAAGCCTTGGGAAATGATTCATTTTAGATCCCGGGTGCTACGTGAGTGGCAATGATTCTGAGACAGGTTCCTTGAGCTAATGGCTTGTGAGTGAAGGAATTGTGGGCAGGTCCCGAGTAATTTAGCAGCGCATGTCTCACCATGTTGCACGCCGCTCTGCCGCTGAGCAAAGGAAGGGTTTGAAAGATTGAAATTTGTTTGTTACAAATTTGCTCAAACTTGCTGGTAATCATGTACAGTAAAAATATCTGCTCTGTTTCCCCCCTCGCCGGCGGTCTATTTACCTGATTTCCTCATGCTCTCATTTTGACAAATTGATACAACAAGCATCTTTTTTTTCCCCCGCAATGTTGTTTGCATCTCCTGTTGCCTCTGGCTTCACAGCTAAATTGTTGCCCTGTCATAATGAACAAGGAAACAGCCAGTGACACGTTCTCTCCCAAGCAGTTAAATGAAGGATTGGTCAACTTGAGACGCCAAGCTGACTCACCTCGCCCCATTGCAGCTTCATCCAGATGTTGAGGCTCAAAGCTCACTGCAATTATCATCTGTCACCTTATTTATTATGAAATCTCCTGGCCGGGATTCTCCCCAAAAAATGGGAGTAAATCCCGCTGTTTTTTTTAGCCTGCTTTTCAGAATGAATCTCCCCACACTCTGTGTGCACTGCAGAGTGCCCTAGCGGGATTCCCTCTGAAAATCAGTGGATGGGGCCTATTCCCGCTGGAGAGTGCCACTGCGCACGCGCCGATCTGTCAGCGCAAAACCCTCTGGCAAACCCCTCGGCAGCCCCGACCCCGCCCCACCCGTCCCCACCCAGATGGCCAGCCCCAATCGCCATCTTCCCTCCCTCTACCAGCTATCCTACCACAGGGTGGCACTGGGTCCCCCCACTTCCACCGATCACGCTCCATAGGCCGTGCCCCCAATAGGCCCCACCCCCTCTTGCCCCACCCCCTTGGCACTGCCCGATGCCCGGTAGGCAGTGCCAAGGTGTCCCTTAGGCAGTGCCAGTGCACCAAAGGGGCACCCCCTCTTACCCCCCAATCTCCAGGGGTGCCTCAATTGCCCCTGTTCCCTCCAGCGGGGTCGGGCCACCTATTCTCCATAAATGCCAGGAACAAATGCCAGCCAGCCAACCAGCCAGCGACACCCATGTCCCACGAATGAATAAAAAAAGAGACGCTCGTGGGCATGGAGACTTCAGTCCCGCACCCGCTAATGAAATGGAAATGAAGATTTCCATATGCTAATTAACTCCACTGAGGACGCTGGAAATCTTCGGCTGGGAGATGCGCAGAAGCCATGGCGCCCAGTGGGAAGCCCGCGAAACAGCCTCCGCTGATGTCTCCCAGCCCGCTGCGCTGCAAGAATTCCCGTTGGGAGAATTGCGCTCCCCCCGCCCCTTGTTTTTTTTCCCCTGTTGGTTTTCTTGGAAGGTGCTCTTTTGGTGCAGTGAATAGCTTCCTTGCTTCTGAGCCCAGAGGCTCTGGGTTCAAGTCCCGCTCCAGGATTTGAACTCCAAGCCAAGGGAGTTATGTTCATAATGTAACCAAACAGACTGTTTACCAACCTGTAAATCCTTCAAACCCCACCAATGGCAGGTGGTAAGAGCAGGAGAGGTTCCCGGTCAGCCACGCGATGGGAAGAATGTTAGAACCTCTACCATTACTATCCTTATTCCAGACTATTGTCTGTGTGTAAAAGTGCACATTGCCATGGCAACCTAGGCTCTCTGTAACAAGCCCCATGTTTTTAGATTCAGTGTCTTGTGGTGCAGTGGATAGTGTCTCTGCCTCTGCCTCTGAGCCAGAAGTTCCGGGTTCAAGTCCCACCCCAGGACTTTATTTTTTATTCATTCGTGGGACATGGGTGTCACTGGCTGGCCAGCATTTATTGCCCATCCCAGGTTGCCTGAGGGCAGTTGAGAGTCAACCACATTGCTGTGGCTCTGGAATCACATGTAGGCCAGACCGGGTAAGGACGGCAGATTTCCTTCCCTAAAGGACATTAGTGAACCAGGTGAGTTTTTCCGGCAGCCAACACTAGTCTGACTGGAAATATTTCCTACCCAAATTGTTTGACCACAAGTTATAGGAGCAGAATTAGGCCATTCAGCTCATTGAGTCTGCTCCACCATTCGATCATAGCTAATGTTAACCCCATTATCCCGCCTTTCCCTCATAACCTTTGATCCCCTTATCTCTGTCTTAAATACATTCAATGACATGTCCTGCACAGCCTCCTATGGCAATGAATTCCATAGATTGACCACCCTCTGGCTGAAGAAATTCCTCCTCATCTCGGTTCTAAAAGATCGTCCCTTTACTCTGAGGCTGTGCCCTCGGATCTTAGTCCCTCCTACTAATGGAAACATCTTCCCCACGTCCAGTCTATCCAGGCCTTTCAGTGTTCTGTAAGTTTCAATGAGATCCTCCCTCATTCTTCTGAACTCCATCGAGTACAGACCCAGAGTCCTCAAACGCTCTTCATACATCAAGCTTTTCATTCCCGGGATCGTTATCGTGAACCACCTCTGGGCCCTCTCCAAGGCCAGCACATCCTACCACAGATAGGGGGCCCAAAATTGCTCACAATATTTCAAATGTGGTTTGACCAGAGCCTTGTAAAGCCTCATCAGTACATCCCTGCTTTTGTATTGTTTGGAAGGGACGGTTGAGGAGTCTGGGTCTATACTCGATGGAGTTTAGAAGGATGAGGGGAGGATCTAATTGAAATTTACAGAATACTGAGAGGCCTAGATAGAGTGGAGAGGATGTTTCCACTAGTGGGAGAGACTAGAACGCGAGGGCGCAACCTCAGAATAAAGGGACGCTCCTTTAAAACTGAGATGTGGAGGAATTTCTTCAGCCAGAGGGTGGTGAATCTGTGGAACCCATTGCCACAGAGGGCTGTGGAGGCCAGTTCATTGAGTGTCTTTAAGACAGAGTTAGATAGGTTCTTGATTAAGAAGGGGATCAAGGGTTATGGGGAGAAGGCAGGAGAATGGGGATGAGAATCATATCAGCCAAGATTCGATGGGCCGAATGGCCAAGTTCTGCTCCAATATCTTATGGTCTTATGGAAAAAATGAAGGAGCACGGAAGAGATATAGGATGGTTGACAATGCTTTGCACCGTGCTGTGTTCATCCCCTGCTCTTACAAACAAAGATAAATAAACCTTCCTCCGACTGATGATCACTTGAACTTGGAGGGAGTGTAGGGCAGGTTCACAAGAATGACGCCAGAGTTTAAAGGATTTAATTGAAACAGGCCGCATGGAGTTGTTTGGTATTTGCATACATTTCGATGGTTGGAGAGTGTTTAAAATGATCGAGAGATTCGATTGGATTAGGCCCAGAAGCTCTTCCCTCAGGCTTGGGTGTCCAGAACAAGGGACGTAAATCCTAAAATTCACACTAGGCCATTAAGTAATGAAATGAGGAAGCAGTAGTGGAATGGCGGCACGGTGGCACAGTGGTTAGCACTGCTACCTCACAGTGCCAGGGACCCGGGTTCGATTCCCGGCTTGGGTCCACTGTCTGTGTGGCGTTTGTACGTTCTCCCCATGTCTGCGTGAGTTTTGTCCGGGTGCTCCGGTTTCCTCCCACAGTCCAAAGATGTGTGGGTTAGGTGGATTGGCCATGCTAAATTGTCCCTTAGTGTCAGGGGGACTAGCTAGGGTAAATGCATGTAAATGCATATGGGGGTAGGGCCTGGGTGGGATTATGGTCGGTGCAGACTCGATGGGCAGAATGGTCTCCTTCTGCATTGTAGGATTCAATGAAATCTGGAACTTTCTTCTCAGAAGCATTGTGGATGCTGGCTCAATGGTCAGTTTCAATGCTGAGATTGGTGGTTCTTTGTTGGGCAAGGGTATGTTTCATAACAGAGTCAAGGTAACATTGCTCTATGATCTTTTCATTCATTCGTGAGACAGCATTTATTGCCCATCCCTAGTTGCCCTTGAGAAGGTGGTGGTGAGCTGCCTTCTTGAATCGCTGCCGTCCATGTGCTGTGGGTTGACCCACAATGCCATTAGGGAGGAAATTCCAGGATTTTGACCCAGCAACTGCGAACGAACCGCGATATATTTCCAAGTCAGGATGGTGAGTGGCTTGGAGGGGAACTTGCAGGTGGTGGTGTTCCTATGTACCTGCTGCCCTTGTCCTTCTAGGTAGTAGTGGTGGTGGGTTTGGAAGGTGCAGACTAAGGAACTTTGGTGAATTTCTGAAGTGCGTCTTGCAGATAGTACACACTGCTGCTCCTAAGTGTCGGTGGTGGAGGGAGTGGATGTTTGTGAATGCGGTGCCAATCAAATGGGCTGCTTTGCCCTGGATGGTGTCAAGCTTCTTGAGTGTTGTTGGACCTGCACCCATCCAGACAAGTGGGGAGTATTCCATCACACTCCTGACTTGTGCCTTGTAGATAGTGGACAGGCTTTGGGGAGTCAGGAGGTGAGTTACTCACCACAGTATTCCTAGCCTCTGACCTGCTCTTGTAGCCACTGTGTTTATCTGACTGAGCAATGGAACAAACTCAAGGTGCAGACGGAATCTTTTCCTGTTCCCGTGCTTAGTGCAGGTAGCGAATTCTTATTCACAAAGACTGCTCTGACAGATGACCCCCATGGCACCATAAAGGAATATCAGTGTCTCACTAACTACTCTTGGAAGCTTCATCAGAATCCATCCCAGCCACAGTATGTCCCACTTTTAGCAGCACTGCATGTAGGAAGCTATGCCAGGATAATTGGCCAGTGTATCCTGAGTGCCCTAACTCTCCAAGATGCCACCAACCATATCTGTAGGCCCTGGCACATCAACTTGGCAACCACTGTGAAGAACTGTCTATGCAGAGTCTGTTCAGCAGAGAGCATGGCACATGGCCATGCCATCTGTTACAAAGACATTTCCAACTACCGGCATAGAGCTGGTATATTATGTGGCAGTGCTAGTTAGTTGTGCCCTGTAACTTAGCTCCAACTCTAAGCACAGACGCTGCACTGCGGACAGGTAAAGGACTTGCATTTTTGTAGCGCCTTTCACAACTTCAGGACATTCCCAAAAGCCCTTGACAGCCTCACCCTCCACTGGAATTGTCCATTCCCACCAAATGTCAATGGACTTTAGGCTGGGCTGTCCAATTTTCCTTGGCCAGTCCCGCCAGAAAGTCCCAGCCATAGTGACTTTTGTAATGCAGGAAATGGGCTATCCAATTTTCCCGCAGCAAGATCCCACAAGGAATAATGTGATCATGACCAGATATCTGTTTTTATTTGTGTGATGTTGGCCAGAACACTGGGCGGCACGGTGGCACAGTGGTTGGCACTGCTGCCACACAGCACCAGGGACGCGGGTTCAAATCCCAGCTTGGGTCACTGTGCAAAGTCTGCACATCCGCCCCGTGTCTGCGTGGGTTTCCTCCGGGTGCTCCAGTTTCCTCCTACAGTCCGAAAGACGTGCTGGTTAGATGCGTTGGCCATGCTAAATTCTCCCTCAGTGTACCCGAACAGGTGCTGGAGTGTGGCGACAAGGGGACTTTCACTTCATTGCTGTGTTAATGTCAGCCCACTTCTGACACTAATAAATAAACGTAAACTTAAAACTTACTGCAGAGACTCAGACACATAGTACAGATTAACACACCCAGTGCTGCACTGCCGGGGGCGCTGTTGTTTGGATGAGACATTAAACTGATACTCTGTCAACCCTAGCAGGAAGGCATAAAAGACCCCATGGCATGATTGGACAAAGTGCCAGGGGAATCATGGAATCATAGAATCCCCACAGTACAGAAGGAGGCCATTTGGCCCATCAAGCTTGCACCGACCACAATCCCACCCAGGCCCTATCCCCATATAACCCCACGTATTTACCCTGCTGAACCCCTTGACAGAATGGCTAGTGATTATTGTTTCACCAATTGTGGGGCTGGAGAGGGATCCTTCGGGAAGAGGGCTTGTCTTCCCTTCAAGCACACATGGGGAAGGCAATGAAATCCCCAACCATGTTGGCATGGTGGCACAGTGGTTAGCACTGCTGCCTCACAGCGCCAAGGAGCTGGGTTCAATTCCTGGCTTGGGTCACTGGCTGTGTGGCGCCTGCGTGTTCTCCTCATGTCTGCGTGGGTTTCCTCCAGCTGCTCCGGTTTCCTGCCACAGTCCAAAGATGTGCGGGTTAGGTGCATTGGCCATGCTAAATTGCCCCTTAGTGTCCCAGGATACATAGGCTAGAGGGGTTAGCAGGGTAAATATGTGGGGTTACGGGGATAAGGCCTGGGTGGGATTGTTGTCGGTGCGGGCTCGATGGGCCGAATGGGCTCCTTCTGCACAGTAGGGATTCTATGATCTCAATGATTTATGTATTCCTTCCTTAGTCATGTGGCTCCTTTCTCAGTGAGGTTGAAAATGGGAGGCTCTCACAAGAAGGAGGAAGTGAGGGACTGCAAGGTGTAAAGAAATTAGCAGAGGGTTTGCCCTCAGGAAATAATTACTGCCTACAATCGTGGGGGTGAATTGTCTTGTGGGGACGGCGGGGAGGCTGCTGTGAGAGGGCCACTTGAAGAATTGTGGTAATGTCAAGATGACAGAGCTGATGATGGGAATTCAGAAGCAAATAACTGTGTACCTGAAACAGGCTGGTTCCAGCACTCACGGCCTTTTGTTAACGGCTCATCAGCCATCTGGTTCACTAATGGAACCCGAGGAGATAAACCTGTCACTGAGGACTGGAATTCTTCCCAGTCAGTTTCGGATTTTAAAAACTTTGCATTTGTCTAACGCCTTTCATAGGCCCCGGCATGACCCCAAAGTGCTTTACAACCAATGAAGTACTTTTACAGTATTGTCACTGCTGTAATACAACAAACACGGTGACCAATAAAACACAGCATGAATCATAGAATCCCGACAGTGCAGAAAAGGCCATTCGGTCCATCATAAGACCATAAGACATAGGAGCAGAATTAGGCCACTCGGCCCATTGAGTCTGCTCCGCCATTCAATCATGGCTGATTTTTTTCTCATCCCCATTCTCCTGCCTTTTCCCCATAACCCCTGATCGCCTTATTAATCAAGAACCTATCTTTCTGTCTTAAAGACACACAATGATCTGGCCTCCACAGCCTTCTGCAGCAAAGAGTTCCACTGATTCACCACTCCCTGGCTGAAGAAATTCCTCCTCATCTCTGTTTTAAAGGATCGCCCCTCTCGCTTGAGGTTGTGCCCTTTGGTTCTACTTTTTCCTACAGGTGGAAACATCCTTTCCACGTCCACTCTATCTAGGCCTTGCAGTATCCTGCACGTTTCAATAAGATCCCCCCTCATCCTTCTAAACTCCAATGAGTACAGACCCAGAGTCCTCAACTGTTCCTCATATGACAAGCTCTTCATTCCAGGGATCATTCTTGTGAATCTCCTCTGGACCTTTTCCAAGGCCAGCACATCTTTCCTTAGATATGGGGCCCAAAACTGCTCACAATACTCCAAATGGGGTCTGACCAGAGTCTTATACAGCCTCAGAAGTACATCCCTGCTCTTGTATTCTAGTCCTCTTGACATGACTGCTAACATTGCATTTGCCTTCCTAACTGCTGACTGAACCTGCACGTTAACCTTAAGAGAATCTTGAACAATGACTTCCAAGTCTCTTTGTGTTTCTAATTTCCTAAGCCTTTTCCCATTTAGAAAATAGTCCATGCCTCCATTCCTCCTTCCAAAGTGCATAACCTCACAGATCAAGTCCTCACTGACCCTCCGACAGAGTAACTTATCCCCGTAACCCCACGCATTTCCAATGGCTAGTCCACCTATTCTGCACATCTTTGGACTGTGGGAGGAAACTGGAGCACCCGGAGGAAACCCACGCTGACACGGGGACAATGTGCAAACTCCTCACAGACAGTGACCCAAAGCCGGAATTGAACCCGGGCCGCTGGCGCTGTGAGGCAGCGGTGCTAACCACTGTGCCACCGTGCCGTTTCTCATCCTCTTGGTCCGGAAACATGGCCATGAGTTTCCCAAAGGATCACATATCCGACTCGGCAAAGACTAAATGGAAGAGATGGATTGTTTATCCCATTAATGTGGGAAAATGTTGGCCCTTGCCTTTACCAACCTAGTTTGCTTGTTTCTTTATCACTTAACTCATCATTATTCAAGAACTGATTGTTAATTAATCTATCCCTTCAATGGCAATATTTACTTGCCCTCGTTTGAAATGAAGCTCTTTATTATTTTCTTCTGTTTGCCCTTCAGTTAATTCGTTCCTTCTCTCTGTACCTGGGGAAGCCCCTCCACACACTCCCAATGGGGATACGAGAATAACGGGATTGATGATCTTCTCCTTACCTCCAATGTTTGTTCCACCTCATTCCTTGTTGCCTTCCCTTGTTTATTAGGATCACTACAGTTATTGAGCGGGATGGGGAGGGAATGGCCCAGTGGTATTATCGCTAGACTAGGGGCGGCACGGTAGCGCAGTGGTTAACACTGCTGTTTCACAGCTCCAGGGTCCCGGGTTCGATTCCCGGCTCGGGTCACTGTCTGTGTGGAGTTTGCACATTCTCCTCGTGTCTGCGTGGGTTTCCTCCGGGTGCTCCGGTTTCCTGTGCTGTGGGTTTCCCCCCACAGTCCAAAGATGTGCGGGTTAGGTTGATTGGCCAGGTTAAAAATTACCCTTTAGAATCCTAAAATGCGTAGGTTAGAGGGATTAGTGGGTAAATATATGTGGGGGTAGGGCCTGGGTGGGATTGTGGTCGGTGCAGACTCGATGGGCTGAATGGCCTCCTTCTGCACTGTAAGGTTTCTATGATTCTATGATTTCTATGAGACTATTAATCCAGAAACTCAGCTAATGTTCTGACCCAGGTTCGATTCCCACCACGGCAGATGGTGGAATCTGAATTCAAAAAAAAATTTGGAATTAAGAATCTACTGATCTCCATGAAACCATTGTCGATTGTCAGAAAAACTCTCGTGCGACATGGTGACACAGTGGTTAGCACTGCTGCCTCACAGCGCCAGTGACCCGGGTTTGACGCCCAGCTTGGGTCACTGTCTGTGTGGCCTGGAGATTTTGAAATTCTGAAGATACGGTATAGGATGAAGTCAGGAAACCGTTGTCGATTGTTGGGAAAAACCCATCTGGTTCACTCATGTCCTTTGGGGAAGGAAATCTGCTGTCCTTACCCGATCTGGCTTATATGTGACTCCAGAGCCACAGCAATGTGGTTGTCTCTCAACTGCCCTCAGGCAACTAGGGATGGGCAATAAATGCTGGCCAACCAGCAACACCCGCGTCCCATGAATAAATTTTAAAAATTGCCTTGCTATCTGCCATGATAGAAAAAAAGACATTTAAGTCCTCAATTTGAGCCTTTTTCACTCAGTCATAGAATCCCTCCAGTGCAGAAGGAGGCCATTCAGCCCATTGAGTCTGCACCGACCACAATCCCACCCAGACCCTATCCCCATAACCCCACATATTTACCCTGCTAATCCCCTGACTCTCGGGTTAATTTAGCATGGCCAATCCACCTAACCCGCACATCTTTGGACTGTGGGAGGAAACCCACGTACCACATATCTTGGTTTTGGAGATTGGGCCGTGGAATTCTGTCATTGAGTTGCACCTGTTTTTAAGACATTGTAAAATGAGTTGATGGTCTGGAGAGATTCTGACACCATAATATCCTGGAAATGCATTTGCAGCTCCACTATAGTAGCCATGGTCGTGATGGTGGGGTAGAAAGGAGCTGGTTGGGGGTACTAGGGGTGCATGAAGGTTAGAGTGCAGGAGATCTTAGCGACAGGCTGAGAGAGCAATGGGGAAGGTGCTTAGCTGAGTCAGTGAACTTGCCAGCTAGCTTGACTGCACGTCTCCTGCTGTGGCTTTCATCCATTTTATATCCTGACTGCAGTGAAACTCATTGCAGTATCTTTTATAGCAATTCATTTCCCACAAAACTTATTTCCCTCATTCTGCATCCTCCTCCTCCTCCTATAATCAATTGATTTTCAAAATGAAAACTTAGAACCAACTCCCAACATTGAAATTCCACACACAATGCAAGATGTTTGATTTTCAAACGAAATGGTTCAATTCTTCTGCCTCATTCTAGCTCAATCTATAAACACCACTCCTTACAAAGGTTTAGACTGGAATTCACTGGTTTCGCACGCCCTGCTACCGCTGCCAGCGTGAACAGAGAATTTGGCGCTCAGCCAAAGATTCATTCACTGCAACGAGATGGGAGAATCCCAGCCGTGGTCAAGGTTGGAGAATTCTGGCCTTAATGTTGTAATGGCCCTCTTGTCAGTAATGCAACACTTAATTCACAACGCACAGAATTGTCACAACACAGAAGGAGGCCATTTGGCCCATCCACACCGGCTCTTCTGCCCTGCCTTCCCCCCCCACCGATAATCCTGCAGAATTTTTTTTCCCTTTTCAGATATCAGGACAAATCCCTCATGGATGCTTTGATCGAACCTGCTTCCACCACAATCTCAGGCAGTGTCTTCCAGCCCCTCGCCACTCGCTGGGTGAAAAAGCCTTTTCTCATGTAGCACTTTTTATTTCTGGTTATGCAGATAACTCGCATAGCTGGATTTTGCAAGCGACTCGTGAAAGATAAATTCAACCTTTTGGAAACTTGGAAAGCGTAACTGTTTTGGATAACATGTTGATTAATTATGCTAATTTGACACTATTAACAGTTGTCAATTATGTAAATAGTTTTCCTACACTATCTCCAAACCAATTCCATATTACAAAATGATTATTGTCACTCTGCAGGTAATGTTGCCGCTGACCTAAATTAAGGGACTGTACTGTACTGTAATAAAACATGGTATCAGCCCTGAATGAGGCTGAGCTGATTAAATTAAATTTAATTTACATTCCATGCTTCTGTAAAGAAGGAATCATGTTTAAAGGGATTATATCATTGAAATAAAATGTTCCCAAGGCTTACTGACACTCACAAGAACCCATTGTCAGTTTTATAACAAGTACATGTTCAAACATTTTGAAAGGTCTGCGCAAAAGTTACAGCTTCAAAGGGGTTTTCGAAACAGTCCACAAAAGGCGCAAAAGACCCCCATGTCAGATCCACCTGTGGTGATAAAAGTTTATTTATTATTGTCACAAGTAGGCTTACATTAACACGGCAATTAAGTTACTGTAAAAAAACCCTAATTGCCACACTCCGGCGCCTGTTCGGGTACACTGAGGGAGAATTTAGCACGGCCAATGCACCTAACCAGCACATCTTTCGGACTGTGGGAGGAAACCCACGCAGACACGAGGAGAACGTGTAAACTCTGCACAGACAGTGACCCGAGCCGGGAATCGAACCCAGGTCCCTGGCGCTTTGAGGCAGCAGTGCTAACCACTGTGCCACCGTGTCGCCCATAGTTGAAGTGGCAGTTGTGGCTCAGAAGCTGTGGTTCACCTCTCGTCATCTAGGCTATGATCAAGTGTAGGATCAAGCCCGAGATCAGGTGCAATGCCTGTTCTTTTAAGTTTGGATCTGATGTCCTGTGTTACTAAATTTAATTCAATCAGCTCAGGGCGGTACACTGGCACAGTGGTTAACACTGCTGCCCCACTGCGCGGGTGGTGGCTGGGATTTCTGGGATCAAGCCTCTGCCACCTATTTTGGATAGGCTGGAGACCCTCTCCATTGTTGCCAAAATTCAGGCCATACATACAGGCTGGTGCAAGTTCAGATCATGGATTCATACAGATCAATCATTTTTCTCAAAGCTCCTGTAATCACAGGGAACAAAAGAGGGGGTGCGGAGGAATTTCTCTGGTGTCTTGCTGAGGCACTTGTCCTGTATTGGCAGAGTACAGCACAGCACCCTGATATTTCAGCCAGTGATTGAGAGGGGACAGTCCAGGCCATTCAAACAACACTGGCCCTGTAACGTTTTCCTTAACTGCTGATTCATTTTGTTTGAATTTTGGGAGCCTTTTGCTAATGCTGTCCTTATCACTGTTGCATTATTGGCAGATATTTCCTTGATCAATATGCTAAGATCTGGTAGTTTGCATTGTGTGTAATATATGCACATAAATGCACATTAGATGGATTGGCCATGCTAAATTGCTCCTTAGTGTCCCAGGATGTATGGGTTAGGGGGATCTGAGGGGTAAATAGGTGAGTTTATGGAGATAGGGCCCGGATAGGATGCACTGTCAAAGAGTCAGTGCAGAATTGATGGGCCAAATGGCCTCCTGTAGGGATTCTATGAGAGACAGGGATTTAACATTTACTAGTGCCCTTCATGGTATGCCCCCTAAGCTTCATACCAAGGGCAGTAGATGCATGAAAATACCACTATCCACAAGTCCACCTCCAAACCATACGCCATCCTGACTTGGAACTACATCGATGTTCCTTCATTGTCTCTGGGCCAAAAACAACGAACACTACCCTCCCTAAAAGCAACATGGGTTTACCTTCACGATATGGACTGCAGCAATTCAACAACCATCTTCTCAAGGGTAACTAGGAATGGGCAACAAATGCTGGTCTTGCCAACAATGTCCACATCCCATATGAAAGGCATAGATAGGGTGAACGGTGGGAAGCTTTTTCCCAAGTCGGTGGTGACGTTCACGAGGGGTCATAGGTTCAAGGTGAGGGGGGGAGGTTTAACACAGATATCAGAAGGACGTATTTTACGCAGAGGGTGGTGGGGGCCTGGAATGCGCTGCCGGGCAAGGTGGTGGAGGCGGACACACTGGGAATGTTTAAGACTTATCTAGATAGCCACATGAACGGAGTGGGAATGGAGGGATACAAAACAATGGTCTAGTTTGGACCAGGGAGCGGCGCGGGCTTGGAGGGCCGAAGGGCCTGTTCCTGTGCTGTATTGTTCTTTGTTCTTATCCCATGAAAGTTTTTTTTTAAATCAGTAGAAATCATAGAATCCGTACAACGTTGAAGAAGACCATTCGGCCCATTGAGTCTGCACCAACAACAATCCACCCAGACCCTATCCCAGTTTAGTTACCTGCTAATCCCTCTAACCTATCACATCCCAGCACACTAAGGGTTAATTTAACATGTCCAATCAACCTGACCTGCACATCTTTGGATTTTGGGAGGAAACTGGGGGCAGTCGGAGGAAATCCACGCAGACACGGGGAGAATGTGCAAACTCCACACGGACAGTGACCCAAGTTGGGAATTGAACCCGGGTCCCTGGAACTGTGAGGCAGCAATGCTAACCACTGTGCCACCGTGCCGCCCTGTACTACCTGCAAAAATGGCAAACACTTTAATCTTTACCTGTGGATGGAATTGAGATTTGCTCAATGTTTTGATATATATCCAATGACAGATCTAGCCAAGAGTGGACTGTTTGTGCTGACAGTGGATTACTGCAGTGTCCCCATAAAACCATGTCAAACATGTCTTCAGCTATTGTGCTTGTCATGGGCCTGAGAGGAATGTGGCACAAGCACTGATGTGTACATTATTTTTCTCTTACATATCACATCATCAAATCCAGTGATGCATGTTCTTCACTGCAATATTCTCTCTCATACAGGGTTTTATTTCTTATGCTTCAATGTATAGTTGCAGTGACGGTCTGCAGTCTTCACTGTGTTGACTGTGTGGTGCTTATTGCTGCTTCAAGAGGATTGAACTGGTCAAAATGGGGGCAGATGTAAAATGAGCTGCCGGCTCACTGTAGCATAAAGGCAAACACTCCCCATGTCTGTTTGATTCGACAGGAAACCATGTTAAAATGTTTAATGTTTATTTATTAGTGTCAGAAGTAGGCTTACATTAACACTGCAATGAAGTTACTGTGAAAATCCCCTAGTCGCCACACTCCGGCGCCTGTTCGGGTACACTGAGGGAGAATTTAGCACGGCCAATGCACCTAACCCAACACATCTTTCGGATTATCCCTGAGTGTTTCCTTTATCCTTTCAGGGTCCCTGGCTCTGTGAGGCAACAGTGCTAACCACTGTGCCGCCACCATGCCGCAAATCGGTGCTGTGAGAGATGTGACCATCAGCCACAGGTAGATATAGTGGGCGTGGAGGTCTTGTGGCCCAGTGTTACTGACCCTATATCTGGGCTAGAAGCTCGGGGTTCAAATCCCACTTCAGGATTTGGCAGCCATGAAAGGTGTGTTCATAACACATTGATTATCAGCCCGTAAATCCTTCCAGTAAAGCTGATGGCAGATGGTAAGAGCAGGTGGATTTCTTGGTTGGTCATATGGCAAAAACACTGCAGTATTTTGCCTATAAGCACAGGTCAATCCAATCGAAGTCCATGATTGCCAATGTCCTCTTGGGGCATAGTACCTGAAGGTGGAAGAGGAAATTGAGAGGGAGGTCTTGTGGTGCCATTGATAGAGTCCCTGCCTCTGAGCCAGAATCATAGAATCCCTACAGTGCAGAAGGAGGCCATTCAGCCCATCGAGTCTGCACCGTCCACAATCCTAGCCAGGCCCTTTTCTCGTAACCCGAAATATTTACCCTGCTAATCCCCCTGACACTAATAGACAACTTAGCATGGCCAACCTAACCCACACATCTTTGGACTGTGGGAGGAAACCGGAGCACCCGGAGGAAACCCACGCAGACATGGGGAGAATGTGCATACTCCACACAGACAGTAACTTGATGCCGCAATTGAAGTCAGGTCCCTGACACTGTAAGGCAACAGTGCTAACCACTGTACCACTGTGCCACTCTGGATTGAAGACCCATCCAGAATTTGATAGCTAGGGAAGGTGTGTTCATAATGTGGCCAAAAAGGTTGACTATCAACCTGTAAATCCTTCCAATACACCTGTGGCAAGTGGTAAGGGCTGAAGAGTCTCCTCATCAGCCAGAACCTGCACAAGGCAAATCATATTGCAAATCACTGCCGTATGCACCATAGAAAACATTCTTTCTGGTTGCATCACAGCTTGCTATGGCTCCTGCTCTGCCCAAGAAACTACAAAACGTCGTGAATGTAGCCCAATCCATCACGCAAACCAGCCTCCCATCCATTGACTCTGTTCACACTTCCCGCTGTCTCGGCAAAGCAGCCAGCATAATTAAGGACCTCACACACCCTGGACATTCTCTCTTCCACCTTCTTCCGTTGAGAAAAAGATACAAAAGTCTGAGGTCACGTACCAACCAATTCAAGAACAGCTTCTTCCCTGCTGCTGTCAGACTTTTGAATGGACCTACCTTGCATTAAGTTGATCTTTCTCTACACTCTAGCTATGACCGTAACACTACATTCTGCACTCTCTCCTTTCCTTCTCTATGAATGGTATGCTTTGTCTGTATAGCACGCAAGAAACAATACTTTTCACTGTATGTTAATACATGTGACAATAATAATTCAAATCAAATCAAATCAAAAGTATCTTGCCAAGAATAATTATGGAGCAACACATGGAAGTCCAACCTCTGCCATTGTAAAACACATCACGTGGGGCTAAAAATCCCACCCTACGTCTATGCACGGAAGTGTAAGTATCGCTTTTTCATTTATACTGCTGATTGCTGTAGTCATTACATGCCTTTGAATCTCAGTTATGAACACCCTTTTACAAAGTCATGGCTTTTTGAAGCTTATCATTTTTGACAATATAAAACAATCTAATTTAATTTTCCAATTAAAAATTTTAATTGAACTCATCCAAAAAAATCCATCTTTGTTTGAAAGCCCTCGTGGTCAAATTTTGGGTAAGTACTCAAAACTTGGGATCTAATTAAATGCGATGTTCTGTAGCTGAAGATAACATGCAGATGAAATTTGCCATTTCTGTTAGTTTGAGGATCTCCTACTTTTCTTCTGTCATTTCTGGTCTACTTTACATACAGGTCATTCTAAAACTAGAGTAGGCCAGGCAAAGTAGGTAGGCTAATAATAATTCAGTTCCTAAACTAAGACATATGGAAACATTGATGTTTATCACACATTGCCAGGTCTCAAGTCTTATTCTTGTCAGTACAAAGAACTTGTATTTTTTTGTATCATCGAAACATAGAAACTAGAAGCAGGAGTAGGTCATTCGGCCCTTCAAGCCTGCTCCACCATTCATCTTGATCATGGGTGATCATCCAATTCAATATCCTGATCACCACCCTCCCCACCCCCCACGTCCCTTGATCCCTTTTTTCCCCAAGAGCTATATCTAATTTCTTCTTGAACTCACACAATGTTTTAGCCTCAACTACTTTCTGTGATTGTGAATTCCACAGTATCACCGCTCTCTGGGTGAAGAAATTTCTCCTCACCTCAGTCCTAAAGGGAGGTGACTTCTTGCAAGCTGTGCCCAACATACCTTCTACTTCTATCTTTTACTCTTGTTCTATGCTTCAAAAACTTTATTTTAACTCTTTTAAACTCTCTAACAATGCTTTAATGCATAAAGTTGATCTTTCTCGACACCCGAGCTATGACTGTAACATTACATTCTGCACTCTCTCGTTTCCTTCTCTATGAACTGGATGCTTTGTCTGTAAAGTGCGCAAGAAACAATACTTTTCACTGTATGTTAATACATGTGATAATAATAAATCAAATCAAATCAAATGAAAGGATAGTCTCAAACTATGACCCCTAGTTCTGAACTTCCCCCCACCATCGGGAACATTCTTTCTGAATCTACCCTGTTCCAATTTTATAATAAGAAGTCTCACAACACCAGGTTAAAGTCCCACAGGTTTATTTGGAATCACGAGCTTTCGGAGCGCTGCTTCTTCATCAGGTGAGTCGGGCAGCGCTCCGAAAGCTCAGGATTCCAAATAAACCTGTTGGACTTTAACCTGGTGTTGTGAGACTTCTTACTGTGCCCATCCCAGTCCAACGCCAGCATCTCCACATCAGAATTTTATAAGTTTCTATGAGATTCCCTCTAACTCTTCTGAACTCCAATGAATATAATCCTAACAGTAGTCTTTCCTCATATGCCAGACCTGCCATCCCAGGAATGAGCCCGGTATCTTGTGGTATATAAATGCACGACAATTGAGGAATTATGCAATTTCATTTCAGAAGCATGTTTTTTATATTGTAACAAACAGTTAATGTATGTTTTATCAAGTGCATCATGTTTTATCAAGATACCTTAAGGGGCTTTCACCTGATATTTAGTGACACTTGGGCCTAGGTTTTTAGGTTGGAAGACCTTCATTTCCTGGACAATTTTGTCGTGTGGCATGACAGCAAGTGATAATTGTTACCATTCCTGGAAGCATTGCTACTTGGGCACAGGCTCGCTTTGCTATTTGTCAGAATGCTGAGATTCACAATGGATAAGAAAGCCCACCAACGCCTCTACTTTCTCCGGGAGCTAAGGAAATTCGGCATGTCCGCTACAACCCTCACCAACGTTTACAGATGCACCATAGAAAGCATCCTGTCCGGATGTATCATAGCTTGGTATGGCTCCTGCTCCTACCAAGACCGCAAAAAACTACAAAAGGTTGTGAACGTAGCCCAGTCCGTCACTCAAACCAGCCTCTCACCCATTGACTCTGCCTACACTTCCCACTGCTTTGAAAAAGCTGCCAGCATAATCAAAGACCCTACACACTTCGGACATATTCTCTCCCACCTTCTTCCAGCAGGACAAAGATATAAAAGTCTGAGATCACACACCAATCGACTTAAGAACAACTTCTTCCCTGCTGCCATCAGACTTTTGAATGGACCTACCATATATTAAGTTGATGTTTCTCTGCTCCCTAGCTATGACTGTAACACTACGTTCTGCACTCTTTCGTTTCCTTCTCCCCTATGTACTCTATGTGCGGTATGCTTTGTCTGTATAGCGCGCAAGAAACAATGCTTTTCACTGTATCCCAATACATGTGAGAATAATAAATCAAATCAAATCAAACAATAGTTCCAGTAGAGCCATGGATGTGCTGTGCAATTGTATCATGAGGATTGACTCAGAGGTGAAGGTGCTACCGACTTGCGCCATGGCTGTGAAGAACTGCCAGTTGAGTCAAAAACTGTTGAAAGGCTCTGAGGTGTCACAGAGAGCTGGAAGTAACCGTGGCCTCTCTGTCTTTACCAAGACTCGCACTTCCCCTCTCACTTTCCCCCATTCCCCCCACAGCCTTTTCTATGTATCTTCTCGAGAGTTGTAATGCTTGGCTGTTTTTACATGCTCACAGTGTTTGAGACTGGTTAATTCCTCTTCCAGTTGTGTCCCTCTCAACAACAACTCACTTATTTAGCACCTCCACTGTAGTAAAATGTCCCAAGGACCTTTACCAGTGCATTAGCAGATAAAATTTGACACCAAGTCATGTCAAGGGATACGGTGGCACAATGGTTAGCACTGCTGCCTCACAGCGCCAAGGACCTGGGTTCAATTCCCAGCTTGGGTCACTGTCTGTGTGGAGTTTGCACTTTCTCCCTGTGTCTGCATGGGTTTCGTCCAGGTTCTCCAGTTTCCTCCCACACTCCAAAGATGTGCGGGTTAGGTGGATTGGCCATGCTAAATTGCCCTTTAGTGTTTAGGCCCGACGCAGGGTAAATACAGGGGGATAGAGCCTGGGTGGGATTGTTGTCGGTGCAGGCTCAATGGGCTGAATGGCCTCCTTCTGCACTGTAGGGATTCTATGATCAGGCCAGGTGACTATAATGATGTACTTTCAGAGACTTCATCAGTGCAACAAAAAGGGATTTATTTCCAAGTCAGTTACAGGAGCTGTGTGCTTGCAGCTAATTGAAAGTACCCTGGCACTAGGAGAACTCCTCCCCCTGGGGAGATTCCCCACCCTGAGTCCCAATTGGTCACCCACACCGTGTGACCCATAGTCAGCTGTATTATCCTTAAGGGGACAGTCAGCATGGTGACCACTGAATCTGTTCCTGTCCCTGTCTACTCAGCCAGACTGTTTGCAACCTTGGTGTCTGACTTGTCCCTCAGCTGAGCCCCTGGCCCCTAATTTCTTTGTAGCATTACCCAGCTTTGCCACTGCGGCTGTTGCAACTCTCTTCTATGCACTTATTCTCTCTAGATTTGACTGTTCCAATGTCCCCCACCCCCGACTGGTTATCTACCTTGCATTGACCTGAGCTCATCCAAAATTCTAATGCCCCAATCTGTGTCTGCATGCAGGGACAGTGCACCATGCTGGAGGAATCAGAATTTTTAAAATATTCATTCATGGGACATGGGTGTCGCCGGCTGGCCAGCATTCATTGCCCATCCCTGGTTGCTCTTGTTCAGGGGGCAATTGAGAGTCTACAACATTGCTGTGGCTCTGGAGCCACATGTAGGCCAGACCAGGTGAAGATGGCAGATTTCCTTCCCTAAAGAACATTAGTGAACCAGATGGGTTTTTCCGACAATGGTCGTCATTAGATTCTTAAGTCCAGATTTTTAAAATGGGATTCAAATGCCGTGGCGGGATTTGAACCTGGATCCCCAGGACATTCGCTGAGTTTCTGGATTAATAGTCTAGGGATAATAGCACTAGGCCATCGCCTCCCCAGATTTGCAGCTGTACGCGTTTTTACACTGCCTGTCTCCAAGCCATGATATGCACGTGCAGGCTTCCTTTAAGAATCCCTCCTTCAAGAACAGAACCAAAAAGTCTTGCAACCCACAATGAGATATTACCCAGGAGAATGGAATTAAGAACGTGCAGTATTGTTCCCAGCAGTTTATTGTGAATGGTGGTGTTTTTGTCTACCCAATTCATGACAGAAAAGACAAGGGATGGAGGGAGGTGATATGCTTCTGATATCATAGAAATCATAGAAACCCTACAGTACAGAAAGAGGCCATTCAGCCCATCGAGTCTGCACCGACCACAATCCCAACCCCTATATCCCTACATATTTTACCCACTAATCCCTCCAACCTACACATCTCAGGACACTAAGGGCAATTTTTTTTTTTAGCATGGCCAATCAACCTAACCCACACATCTTTGCACTGTGGGGGGAAACCGGAGCATCCGGAGGAAACCCACGCAGACACGAGGAGAATGTGCAAACTCCACACAGACAGTGACCCAAGCCGGGAATCGAACCCAGGTCCCTGGAGCTGTGAAGCAGCAGTGCTAACCACTGTGCTACCGTGCCGCCCTGATATACCGACAGGACTTGAAGGTTCCTTCACTTATCTGGGCTCCGAGGATTGCTTGCAAGTATTTGGGAAATGCACATATCTCTCGGGTGCTGGGTTGGGTGCCCCATGATCTTAGGAGATTTTGCAACCATTGGGGTGATAGAGTGGTTAGCATTGCTGCCTCTCAGCTCCGGGGACCCGGGTTCAATTCCGGCTTCAGGTGACAGTCTGTGTGGAGTTTGCACATTCTCTGCGTGGGTTTCCTCCGGATGCTCCGGTTTCTTCCCACGGTCCAAAAATGTGCGGGTTAGGTGGATTGGCCAAATTGCCCCTCCGTGTCCCAAGATGTGTAGGTTAGATGGATTAGTCATGGTAAATGTGTGGGGTCACAGGGATAGGGCAGGGGAGAGGGCCTGGGTAAGATACTCTGTCAGAGTCAGTGCAGACTCGATGGGTTGAATAGCCTCTTCTGCACTGTAGGAATTCTATGATTACTCTTGCAAGTCATGTGTGTCACTGCCAGTTGTGAAAGGGTAGAATCATAGAATCCTCCAGTGCAGAAGGAGGCCATTTGGCCCATCGAATCTGCCCTGACAACAATCCCACCCAAGCCCTATCCCTGCTTAGTTACCCTGCAAATCGCTCTAACTTATCACATCCCAGGACTCTAAGGGTTCATTTAACATATCCAACCAACTTAACCTGCGCATCTTTGGACTGTGGGAGGAAACCCACGCAGACACGGGGAGAATGTGCAAACTCCCCACAGTGACCTAAATCAGGAATCAAACCCGGGTCCCTGGAGCTGTGAGGCAGCAGTGCCAACCACTGTGCCACCGTGCCGCCCAATAAACCAACCCCACAGTGACACCAATCTCCTCCTGTCTGATATAAACCAATCCCAAAGTTGACGTTTGTTTTCTGTGCCAAGTGCCACTCTTATAAGTAAACCAGTGTCAGCACACGTATGCCCTTTCCTGAAAATGGCACAACATCTTTATGGTTCCTCAGAGAAGAGTGTTGAAAATCATCTTATGTTGAGTTCTGATCTAAATCCTAGTCATTACCCTGGACTAACACCATCCATTACATGCCATTAAAACATACATTCGACAGCAGGACAAGTGACAATTGCAATTGGAAATCATTTAAGAAAGCACTAAACCGTCTGTGTTAAAATATATCATTGTCCCTTGATTTATCTATTTTTAATTTAGAAGTTAATACGAGTATCATTTGACAGGAGATGAATGGCTGATCCCATACTCATGAATCCAGAATGAAAAACAATCGATACCAAGTACTAGATTGGCACACCATTCCGAATGGGCACAAAGAGAGTGACACACGGTGGCACAGTGGTTAGCACTGCTGCCTCACAGCGCCAGGGCCCCGGGTTCGATTCCCAGCTTGGGTCACTGCCTGTGCAGAGTCTGCGCGTTCTCCCTGTGTCTGCGTAGGTTTCCTCCGGGTGCTCCGGTTTCCACCCACCGTCCAAAAGGCGTGCTGGTTAGGGTGCATTGGCCATGCTAAATTCTCCCTCAGTGTACCCGAACAGGCACCGGAGTGTGGCGACTAGGGGATTTTCACAGTAACTTCATTGCAGTGTTAATGTAAGTCTACTTGTGACACAAATAAATAAACTTAATCTTGAAACTCAGATTTGCAACGTCCACATTAATACTTATTGACTACCAAGGATGGGATTAAGTCAGGCAGAGAGTGAAGTCCTTCTCTTTGGCAAAGTGAGTAAAAAGCATTAAACGGCAGCAGATGGGAGAATACCTTGGAGTCGCAGTGCCAACACCAACAAGGGTTCCTCCATGTTTCAGCTCTTTACTGGTATCCCTGAAGCTGTTGCTTTTTCTTTGAACTGTGGGTGGGTTTTTAAAAATTATCCTTTCTTAGGATGTTGGCGCCACTGGCTAGGCAAACATTTATTGCCCATCCCCTTTGAGCTTTAAGGGGCATCTGGACAAATACATGAATAGGATGAGAATAGAGGGATATGGTCCCCAGAAGGGCAGGGGGTTTTAGTTCAGTCGGGCAGCATGGTCGGTGCAGGCTTGGAGGACCGAAGGGCCTGTTCCTGTGCTGTAATTTTCTTTGTTCTTTGTTCTAATTGGCCTTGATGAGGTGGGGAGTGAGCTGCCTTCATGAACTGCTGCAGTCCATGTGATGTAAGTACACCCACAGCGCTGTTAAGGAGGGGGTTCCAAGATTTTGACCCAGTGACAGTGAAGGAATGGCCAATATGTTTCCAAGTCAGGATAGTAAGTGACTTGGAGGGGAACCTGTGATGTTCCCATGTATCTGCCACTCTTGTCGTTCTAGGTTTAGTTTATTTATTTATTAGTGTCACAAGTGGACTTACACTAACATCGCAGTGAAGTTACTGTGAAAATTCCCCAGTCGCCACACTCCGGCGCCTGTTCGGGTACACTGAGGGAGAATTTAGCATGGCCAATGCACCTAACCAGCACGTCTTTCGGACTGTGGGAGGAAACCGGAGCACCCGGAGGAAACCCACGCGGACACGGGGAGTACATGCAAACTTCGCACAGTCACCCAAGGCGGGAATCAAACCCGGATCCCTGGCACTGTTAGGCAGCGGTGCTAACCACTGTGCTACTGTAAGAAGTTGGCAGTGAGCTGCATCCTTGAGCCCTCTGCAGTCCATGAGATGTGGGTACACCCTCAGCATTGTTAGGAAGACAGTTCCAGGATTTTGACCCAGCGACAGTGAAGGAACGGCCGATGTGTTTCCAAGTCAGGATGACGAGTGACTTGGAGGTGTTCCCATACATCCGCTGCCTTTGTCCTTCGAGGTGGTAGAGGTCACGGGTTTGGAAGGTACTGCCAAAGGTGCTTGACATGTTGCTGCAGCGCATTATGGGGATGGGGCACACCACTGCCACTGGGCATCAGTTGTGGAGGGAGTGAATGTTTAATGTCACGGCGGATGGGGCACTGATCAAGCGGCTGCTTTGTCCTGTGTTTTGTCAAGCTTCTTGAGTGCTGTTGCTGCCACACTCATCCACGCAAGTGGAGAGCAAGTGCTGTGGGCTATTCTCCAAGATTCAGTTCTTCACCAGAATTATCAGGGGAATTGGAAGCTGGAAATTGGGACCATTCTGTATAAGGACAGAGTGATCCAGATAAATAACAGCAGAGAGAGGCAGCGACTAAGTCATCAACTGATCGCATAAGATCTCATTTCAACTGTACCCTTTGCCGCCAGAAGCTAGGAACATGTTCATAAATCACACAGACAGTGGACAATAGTATTCATTAAATATGACATTCCCCACACAAACGACTATGCACAAAGGACGGTCCGCGAGAAATCCTTTATTGTTGAGGACCCAGGCTTCAGTGCAGTGTGCTCAAAGTGAGTTAACTCATAAAATTCAACTTCAAACTTCACTCCCCTGAGAGACTCATCGCTATATATTTGATCAAACTTCTTAACTGTAGGGGATGTCATCACCTGGACTAATCCCTTTCTTGCCCCATATCCCTGTGTCTCTTCACCAACACCTACCCTCTCTCGCCTGAGGGTGTTGATGACCTTTCTAAACACCATTACTGCTGCCTTAGGTGCAACTAACTATCTTCCAAACCCTCGACCTCTACCACCTAGAAGGACAAAGGCAGCAGATACATGGGAATACCACAAGTTTCCCTCCAAGTCACCCACCATCCTGCCTTGGAAACATATTGGCCATTTCCTCACTGCCACTGGGTCAAAATCTTACAGTCCTGCCGATGGTGCACTCCTGCCGTGGGCCTCCCAGCAGCGAGGGATACTTTCAATGGAAGCCCCAGTGATGACGGCAGGATGATAGGATCCCACCGCCATAAGAACATGGGGGGACCAGGACAGGTTGATGGTGATCTGGACACCTAAAAACCTGAAGCTCTTGACCCTTTCTACATCAACCCCGTTGATGTAGAAAGTATAGTCGGGGGCTGAGAACCCCCTACTATATTCCTTAAAGAAGAAAGACACCTGCATTTTCTTTTGAATAAAGGCTTGACATAGGGGTAATGAAGTAAAACATGGAGCATAGTGAGATGTAGAGAATAAAACCAATTTGGAGAGCTTAGAGGTGTGAATGTACTGACTAATATAGAACTGAATCACCCAACTGTGAATTGTTAC
This sequence comes from Mustelus asterias, assembly GCF_964213995.1. Lineage (NCBI taxonomy): Eukaryota > Metazoa > Chordata > Chondrichthyes > Carcharhiniformes > Triakidae > Mustelus > Mustelus asterias. The sequence continues at coordinate 55,893,445 of NC_135823.1, read as the reverse complement.
ATTTAACCAAGTGAGGATTGACCGAGTGTATAATTTGGAGTTGTCCCTCATCAAGCATATTCAGAGAGTCTACTTGCAAGACAATGAAGATTACTGCATTGAAGCTCTCAACCAATCTCTGTTAGAAAAATGTACTTGAATTGTGATATTAATGAAGAGTAAATGGTTTGGTGTGTGGGAACTGAGTTAACAAGCTCACCATGATCTATATGTGTGTGTAATACTGTTGCACAATAACAGATGCCTGACAGTATGTTCCAGCCTGTTCATTCACTTCCAGCATCTGCCATGTTACCTTAAACAGACAAATACCCAAGCCATTAAAAAGAAAGTTTGCAAAATTATAGCAAAGGACAGAGAATCTGCAGCGCAGAAAGAGGCCATTCAGCCCAATGGATTAATGCTGGTGTGTATATTCCACACGAGGTTCCTCCCACTCCCTCTTATCTCACCCTATCAGCATAATATTCTATTTTGTTCTCTTACACATTTCTATTGAGCATCCCCTTAAACACATCTATACGATTTGCCTCAACTACACTATGGCCGGGCTTCCCACCCTCCTTGCTCACCACACGCCCCACCACCTGTGGCGGGAATTCCTGCATTGGATGTGACAAGCCAGTGGCTGCCGCGGGATCTTCCAGTCCTGCCAACGTCTACGGTCTTTTGCGTGGCTCACCCAGGCTGCCACTGGGGAACCCGCCACGGGGCTTGACTTCGGTGGGACCAGAACATCCCACCAGTGGGAGGGACCTGAAAGTCCCACCCTTGTTTCTCCTGAATTCCCGATCAGATTTATTGGTCATGATGTGGAGATGCCGGTGTTGGACTGGGGTGGGGCACAGTAAGAAGTCTCACAGCACCAGGTTAAAGTCCAACAGGTTTATCTGGAATCACGAGCTTTCGGAGCACTGCTCCTTCCTCAGGTGAGTGGAGAGGTAGGTTCACAAACACATATAGACAAAGACAAAACTGCAAGCTAATTACAGATTGGAATGTGAAGAATGGTTGGAATGCGAGTCTTTACAGGTAATCAAATCTTTACAGGTACAGACAATGTGAGTGGAGAGAGGGACAATCACAGGTTAAAGAGGTGTGAATTGTCTCAAGCTAGGACAGTTAGTAGGATTTTGCAAGCCCAGGCCAAATGGTGGGGGTTACATGTAGGGCCCGATTTTACCAAAATTTCGCGCCATTTGCATGCATTTAAATCAGCATAATGAAGCCCGCGCCCAACTTGCCCAAGGATTCCCACTTTACGAGGCTCCGATCCGATCGGCGCCCGCACATTCACCGTGTTGCTGAATTCAAGTCCGATAGGGCTTCAACTCAGCAACTGAACCATCGAATCGCCCCCGACCACCCTTCGCCGACCGCCCTCGTGAACCACCCCAGCAGCCCACCCCCCCCCCCTCCCACAATCGGACCACCCTGGGACGCAGGCCCCACCAGCAGCCCCCCCCTTCGGGATCGGACCCCCCGGGCCCCCAACCTAACTTGATCGCTGGTGTCCATCGAAAGCATCTTGCGATTCTGGATCCTGGCCTTGCCCCGGGGTTCCTGATGGGTAGGATGATGTCTCTTCACTGGGGGGGGGGGGGGGTGGCGGGGAGCGGGGGGGGGGAGTAGTGGGGGGAATGTGACATTTCTTCCCTGAGAGGGAGGGGAGGGGAGGGGAGAATGTGACTTCTCTGCCCCTGGGGGGGCGGAGACGTCACATCCCCCCGCACCGCACCACCCTCCCCCCCCTCCCCGCCCCAGGAAAGAGACATCACATCCCCCCTCAGGGAAGAGACGTCAGATCCCCCCCCCACCCCCCCCTCCCCCCTCAGGGAAGAGATGGCACATCCCCCCGTACCCCCCCCCCCGCCCCCTTCAGGGAAGAGATGTCAGATCCCCCCCCCACCCCTCCCCCAGGGAAGAGACGTCACCTCCCCCCCTCCCCCCCCTCCCCCCCCCCCCCCCCCCCGACCTCCCCCCCTCAGCGAAGAGACGTCAGATCCCCCCCCAGGGAAGAGATGTCACATCCCCCCCCCCCTCCCCCCCCCCCCCCCCCCCCCCACCCCCCTCACCAGAGAAAGTCAAAGGCAGCGCAGACAGCAGTGCTAGCTCTGTACTGCGCATGTGCAGGTCGGTGCTCCGACAGATGCAAATGCGCTAGGCCCCGCCCACTGGACCCGCACCGAAAAAAGGCGTATGGGGTCGCTGGAGCGCGGCTGCCGGGCGCGGGTCTGATTTACGACCGCACCCGGCACTTAGAGCCGATTTGGTAAAATCGGCCCCTTAGTGTGACATGAACTCAAGATCCCGGTTGAGGCCGTCCTCATGCATGCGGAACTTGGCGACCAGTTTCTGCTCGGCGATTCTGCGTTGTCGTGTGTCTTGAAGGCCGCCTTGGAGAACGCTTACCCGAAGTTCGGAGGCTGAATGCCCTTGACTGCTGAAGTGTTCCCCGACTGGAAGGGAACACTTCCTGGCGATGGTCCATTCATCCGTTGTCGTAGCATCTGCATGGTCTCGCCGATGTACCACGCTTTGGGACATCATTTCCTGCAGCGTATGAGGTAGACAATGTTGGCCGACTTGCATGAGTTGCATGATTTATTGATGGCCATCTCATACTTGCAACAACTAATTTCGGTTTTCCCACAAGTGGAAATGTCTTCGATAGATCTTACATTTCAAACCCCTTCACAGTTTTGAAAAGATTAATGAGGTCGCTCTCACCCTCCTCTTTTCCAGAGAAATTTTCAATCATTTTCATTTTCCAGTCATTCCTGATGAGTTTAATTATGACCATATACTCTCAGTCCTCATATCCTCCTTGTGAATCCTGTTTACACCTTCTCGGGTGCCTCTAGACCTTTTCTCGTATATAATGACCGGAACTGCGCACTCCAATACTCCCAGGTGGTCCAACCAAGACTCGATACAAAGTTATGCCATGGTTTTATTTGCAGGATTGTTGTGTTTTTTTTATTCATGGGACATGGGCATCGCTGGCTGGGCCAGCATTTATTGCCCACCCCTAGTTGCCCTTGAGAAAGTGGTGGTGAGCTACCTTCTTGAATCGCCGCAGTCCATGTTCTGTGGGGTTGATCCACAATGCTGTTCGGGAGGGAATTCCAGGATTTTGACCCAGCCACTGTGAAGGAACAGCGATATATTTCCAAGTTAGGATGGTGAGTGGCTTGGAGGAGAACTTGCAGGTGATGCTGTGTCTGCTCCTGTGTTCTTCTAGAGGGAAATGGTCGTGGGTTTGGAAGGTGCTGTCTAAGGATCTTTGGTGAATTTCTGAAGTGCATCTTGTAGATAGTACACACTGCTGCAACTGAGTGTGGTGGTGGAGGGAGTGGATGTTTGTGAATATGGTGCCAATCAAATGGATTGCTTTGTCTTGAGTGTTGTTGGAGCTGTACCCATCCAGACAAGTGGGGAGTTCTCCATCACACGCCTGAGTTGTGCCTTGTAAATGGTGGACAAGCTTTGTGGGGTCAGGAGGTGAGTTACTTGCCACAGTTATCCTCGCCTCTGACCTGCTCTTGGCGCCACTGTATTTATATGGCAGGTCCAGTTGAGTTTCTGGTCAATGGTAACCCCAAGGATGTTGTGTATTTTGTGCCCTGTATGATCCTATCTGAGGGAGAGCGGTGCTGAAAGATACAAGCTTCCATTCAGGTAGTTAGTAAGAACCACATTCCGATGCAAGCAAACCAGAGGAGAGAAGATCTTGAAAATATATCAGTGCTCTTTTGTCTTGGCTGTGTCAGAATTCTGGAGCTCCCTCCCTAATCAAAGCATCTTGGCCATGTGGACTGCGGTGGCTCAAGAAGATGGTTCACCACTGCGTTTTCAAGGGTACTGAGGAATGGGCAACACATATTTACCTTGGCAGCGATGCTCACATCCCAAGGATGATTTTCTTCAACAATCACTGTTTATGGGGGATGGCAGCACGCAAAACAGGAGGCTACCTTTCCTACATTGTGACAATGGCTTTCAGTCTTGGCTGAAATGTGCTTTGGGACTTCCTGAGGCCAAGAAAGCTTCCATCTAAATGCAATTTCTATCCTTTTTATTTGTTGCGTTAGATCAGTGCCAGGAATGCAGATGGATTTCAGTCTTTTGCCATCCACCAATTGGCATCCCTATTATCTGATACCCAAGATAAGCTTGGTATCAAGGAGCCCATTAGAAATAACATTGCATCCTTAATGCAGATGTGTCCCAGTCCCGTGCCCTTTTGTATTATTGCAGAAAGAATGCTCGTACGTTCATTTCAAACATGGTGTCGTTACAATTGAAAGTCTTTGTACAAATTGCTCTTTGACAGTTCAATCAGTAAGACATAACAAAAGTATACCAAGTGTTCTCCCCAGCTACTCCTTCCCTGCTTTTTGTAAGTAATTAATCAAATCTGCCTCACCACACCGTTCCCCGCAACCAAATCAAGGGCGGCACGGTGGCACAGTGGCTAGCACTGCTGCTTCACAGCGCCAACGACCCGGGTTCAGTTCTGGCCTCGGGTCACTGTCTAGGTGGAGTTTACACATTCTCCCCGTGTCTGCGTGGGTTTCCTCCCACACTCCAAAGATGGTAGGTTAGGTTGATTGGCCATGCTGAATTGCCCCTCAGGTGGCAGGGGGATTAGCAGGGTAAATATGTGGGGTTACGGGGATAGGTTCTGGGTGGGATTGTCGTCGGTGCAGGCTCGATAGGCCGAATCCAAAAGAGAAAATGCTGCAAAATCTCAGCAGGTCTGGCAGCATCTGGAAGGAGAGGAAAGAGCTGACGTTTCGAGTCCAGACGACCCTTTGTCAAAGCTGGAAGGCCTCTTTCTGCACTGTAGGGATTCTACGATTCCGTGAAGAAACCCAGAAATTGCTGTCGAAATCCAGTAGACCCAGGAGTTTGCAGCATTTTTTCAAATGCGTTGAATTTTTAAGCACATTAACCTCACCAGTCAGCAAAGTTCAGCAAGCAGGATAAGTCCAAATGAAAAATGATACAGCATTTTTGTTTTCCATTTTGCACTCTGCCTGCAGTTTGGCTGATTGGATCTGTATTATGTCATTGACAGTGCTTCAGGCGTGAGGTTAAAGGTTGTTTGATGCTGTGTCCTTCACCATATAGAGCAGCGCGCTGCCCCTTGTTTTGACTGAAGGCTACCCTGCTTGGACGTAATTAAAGAAAAAGGGAAGCAAATGGCAAATAACACAGTTGCTGTGCACGAAATGAGACTCTGGCAGATGAAACTATCATTTCTGAGCAGAGTAGAATAGAGTTTGGGAGGGTAATCGTTACTTAATGACCTTCTTGGCGTGAGACGACCTGGAGTTTGCCTGACAGAAACCCTGTGGGACAAAGGGCACTCTCTCTGTATTGAGCTTCAGAAATCACACAGGACTCATGTAGAGCATGCTTTACATGGTATGGCTCCTGCTCTGCCCAAGATCGCAAGGAACTACAAAAGACCGTGAATGTAGCCCAATTCATCACGCAAACCAGCCTCCCATCCAGTGACTGTGTCTACACTTCCCGCTGCCTCGGCAAAGCAGCCAGCATAATTAAGGACCCCACGCACCCCGGACATTCTCTCTTCCACCTTCTTCCTTCAGGAAAAAGATACAAAAGTCTGAGGTCACGTACCAACCGACTCGAGAACAGCTTCTTCCCTGCTGCCGTCAGACTTTTGAATGGACTTACCTTGCATTAAGTTGATCTTTCTCTACACCCTAGCTATGACTGTAACACTACATTCTGCACTCTCGCCTTTCCTTCTCTATGAACAGTATGTTTTGTCTGTATAGCGCGCAAGAAACAATGTGACAATAATAAATCAAATCAAATCATGTAGTACATTCTGAAATCACAGCACCATAACGAAAATAGGGGTAATTTTGAGGTTTTGTGATAGGACCAACATGGTGACACAATAGTTTGCACTGCTGCCTCACAGAGATGCGACTTTGGGGTTGGGTGCTCTGAAATAGCAATGGCTGCTGTGGAGCTTGGACTATGAGGTGGCATGGTGGCACAGTGGTTAGCACTGCTGCCTCACAGCGCCAGGGACCCGGGTTTGATTCCTGCTTGGGTCACTGTCTGTGCGGAGTTTGCACATGCTTCCTGTTTCTGCGTGGGTTTCCTCCAGGTGCTCCAGTTTCCTCCCACAGTCTGAAAGACGTGCTGGTTAGGTGCATTGGCCATGCTAAATTCTCCCTCAGTGTACCCGAACAGGCGTCAGAGTGTGGCGACAAGCATCTCCACAGATGCTGCCTGATCTGCTGAGGTTTTCCAGCATTTTCTGTTTTCAGTTCTGAACAGTATGTTTTGCACCCTCAGTAATTTTTGCTTTTATTTGTAAAACTGTGACCCATGGTCCAAAATATATTCTAAGAAGTAACAAAATAGCACCTGCCCCCAAGCAGTGTGAATCATAAAAGCTGTTGTTATTTAATTCCCAAACAGAGCATTTACAGACGATAAACCTTTTCTCAAAACACAGTGGAACCTTGTCCCTTACTTACTGCTCAAGTTGCACAGGGAAGTTACTAAAGCAAGTGATCCTCTCGCTGGCAGAGATCAACAGAAATAAATACCTTGGCACAGTTTCTCGGCAGACTGCATCCTGCCACCCCAGGAACAGATTGGCAAACTCCGCAGTCCTCAATTAGTCTTCTGCCTGTTCAACCTCCTGTCAATACCTTCCCTCACTGAGACAATCAGGAGAATGCTGCCACGTGTTAGCCCTGTTGCTGCAGAGGGGCGGCACAGTGGCACAGTGGGTAGCACTGCGGCCTCACAGCGCCAGGGACCCGGGTTCGATTCCTGGCTTGGGTCACTGTTTTTGTGAGTCTGTGCAGTTCTCCCCGTGTCTGCGGGGGTTTCCTCCGGGTTCTCCGGTTTCCTCCCACAGTCCGAAAGACGTGCTGGATAGGTGCATTGGCCATGCTAAATTCTCCCTCAGTGTACCCGAACAGGCGCCGGAGTGTGATGACTTGGGAATTTTCACAGTAACTTCATTGCAGTGTTAATGTAAGCCTACTTGTGACACTAATAAAAAATAATAAAAGTAAAATAAATAATAGATTGGCTGAGGAATTGTTAATTACCTTTTATTATCATCTTTTCCCAAATCAAGTTACACTATTCAAAACATTTCAAAGTTTTTTTTAAACTTTTTATGGAAGAATCATAGAAACCTTCAGTGCAGAAGGAGGCCATTCGGCCCATCGCGTCTATTCCCATAACCGCATGCATTTACCCTAGCTAGTCCCCCGACGCTAAGGGGCAATTTAGCATGGCCAATCCACCTAACCTGCACATCTTTGGACTGTGGGAGGAAACCGGAGCACTCGAAGGAAACCCATGCAGACATGGGGAGAACGTGACCCAAGCCGGGATCGAACCCAGGTCCCTGGCGCTGTGAGGCAGCAGTGCTAACCACTGTGCCATGATTGGATTGTGAGGACAAGTTAGTCAGAGAACAACGGCCCCACACTCAGCCGCTGCAACAGTTGGGCTGTTGAAGGCAGCAAATCTATGAAGTCATTAAGGAATAGTTGGGAACCAATTGGGAATGTCGGAAAAGGACCCTTAGGAGATCTCCATCCTAATCAATAGCCTTTGCCAGCCCATTACTGACTTGAACACGGCTTTTAATGAGAAAGCATTGATCAGACAACTTTCCAGGAACGGTTTTGAGACAATTTGCGGAGACATGCAAGCACTTTGCCCCATAATAAAGGCAAATAGTTTCGCACTCTTGTCAATTAGCATCAAGATATCAAGGTCTTCAGCTAGGCGACACTGCCGTTCAGTAAAGCTGTTGTCTAGCCTCTAACTATGCAGGATTTCACACTAGCTGTTGTTATTTTATTTATCACGTCTCTGGTTGTGGCACACTCACCCCAAGAGCCGGAATAGCAGCCTGAACTGGTAATAAAAACCAACGATGCTTGACTGCATTGATTGCCCTGTCCTGAAGCTTGTTCAACCATTTTGCTGCAGTAACATCATTGCAGCTGTTCACCTTATTGCAGCGTTATACACTTAGACTTTTTTTAAAAATCCCCCCGATAACAGTGGAGAAAGTCAAACCGACTACACTAAGATGGACTGGGTGACGTACATTTAAACACCTGGAGTATTGTGTGCAGTTTTGGTGTCCTTATCTGAGGAAGGATGTCCCTTGCTATAGAGGGAGTCCAGCGAAGGTTCACCAGGTTGATTCCTGGGATGGCAGGTCCGTCATATGAGGACAGACTAAGTCAGTTAGGATTATATTCACTGGACTTCATAGAATCCGTACAGCACAGAAGGAGGCCATTCGGCCCATCGAGTCTGCACTGACCACAATCCCACCCAGGTCCTATTCCTGTAACCCCACATATTTACCCTGCTAATCCCCTGACAGTAGGATCAATTTAGCATGGCCAATCAGCCTAACCCGCACATCATTGGACTGTGGGAGGAACCCAGTGCATCCGGAGGAAACCCACGCAGACATGGGGAGAACGTGCAAACTCCACACAGACAGTGACCCGAGACCGGATTTGAATCGGGGTCCTGGCGCTGTGCCACCGTGCCGCGAGTTTAGAAGAGTGAGAGGGGATCTCACAGAAACTTATAAAATTCTAACATGGTTAGACAGGGTAGATTGAGAAAGAATGTTCCCGATGGTGGGGGAGTCCAGAACTATGTGTCATAGTTTGAGGATAAGGGGTAAATCGTTTAGAACTGGGGTGAGGAGAAATTGTTTCACCCAGAGGGTGGTGAATGTGTGGAATTCACTGCAACAGAAAATAGTTAAGGCCAAAAAGTTCTGTGATTTCAAGAAGAAATTAGATATAGCTCTTGGGGCTGAAGGGATCAAGGGACATGGGGGGAAGGGTGAATCAGGACATTGAATTTGATGATCAGCCATGATCATAGTCGCTGAGCAGGCTCGAAGGGCCGAAAGGCCTACTCCTGCTTCTAGTTCCTATGTTTCAATGTCTATGTTTCTGTAAACCAGGCAGTTAGCATTGATCAACTGTGACAGGGACACTAGCCACTCCATTATTTCCACAGTATGCGTGAGTTAGTTCCCTTTCAAGATGGAGCTTACAGGAAAGACATGGCTCAGTTAATAGGTACACTCTGAGCAGTGATGCTGAACTGTGACCTTTAAGGTCAACTAGTGGCCAGAGCAAAAGAGAAACATACCGCAGATGCTGGAAATCTGAAAGTTTGACTAGAAAACACTGGAAGTCTTCAGCAGGTCAGACAAGATCTGGGTCGAGTAGCGAGAAGCATTTAAAAAAAAGAAATTTGAATTTGATTTTAAAGTTCTCATCCTTGTTGTCAAAGCCCTCCATGGCCTCACTCTGTCCCGATCTCCGGAATCTCCTCCAAGCCTCCGAGATGACTACACTTTTGCCAAGCCTCCCATCCATTGACTCTGTCTACACTTCCAGCTGCCTCGGGAAAGCAACCAGCATAATCAAGGACCCCACGCACTCTGGACATACATACTCCCTTCCACATCCTTCCGGTGGGAAAAAGATACGAAAGTCTGAGACTTTTGGATGGACCTACGTTATATTATGCTGATCTTTCACTACACCCTAGCTATGACAGTAACATTGTATTCTGCACTCTCTCATAGAATCATAGAAGTACAGAAGGAGGCCATTCGGCCCAAAGAGTCTGTACCGAATACAATCCCACCCAGATACTATTCCAGTAACCCCACATATTCACCCTGCTAATCCTCCTGACACTAGGGTCAATTTAGCATGGCCAATCAACCTAACCCGCACATCTTCGGAGTGTGGGAGGAAACCGGAGCACCCGGAGGAAACCCACGCAGACACGGGGAGAATGTGCAAACTCCACACAGACAGTAACCCAAGCTGGGAATCGAACCCAGGTCTTTGGAGCTGTGAGGCAGTAGTGCTAACCACTGTGCCACCTTATGTACTCCATGAATGGTATGCTTTGTCTGTGTAGCGCGCAAGAAACAATACTTTTCACTGTATCCCAACACTTGTGACCATAATAAATCAAATCAAAAAAAATATTCTGGCATCAGGATCATTCCCAATTTTCATCGCTGCACGGCCATGCCTTCAGCTTCCCGAATCCTAAACTCTGGAACTCCCTCCCCATCCCTCTTAGCCTCTCAAATCCTCACAACTCCTTCAAACCTCCCCATCAAGTCTATCTCTTTGACCAAGCTTTTGGACATCTGCCCCTTATTTTGCCCGTTGTCAAATTATTTTTGATCATTGCTCCTCGGGATGGTTTAGCACCTTGCAGGGGCTTTATAAGTACAAGTTGTTGTTGACTGAGATAAGAAGATATTTCTTCAGCCAGAGGGCTGTGGACCTTTGGAATTCTCTATTGTCGAGGGCTCTTGTTGCTCAGTCATTGAGTACGTTTCAGGCTGAGATTGATGGATTGCTGGACTCTAAGGGAGGGAATCAAGAGATGAGGGAAATAGTGCGAGAAAGTGCAGTTCACATAAAAGATCAGCTATGATCTTATTGATTGATGGGGCAGACTCAATGAGAGGTTACTTCTGCTCCTATTTCTAATGTTCTTATGAACGGAACGTCACAGACAGGAAAGGCCAGTGCTGAATGAACTGGTCACAATCGGCATGGCAACCGAGGTTAGACCATTATGAGTGGCCTCAAGAAAGGTGGTATTAGAATAGAATCGCTACAGTGCAGAAGGAGGACATTCGGCCCATCAAGCCTGCACTGACAACAATCCCACCCAGGCCCTATCCCTGAAACATAGAAGATAGGAGCAGGAGGAGGCCATTCGGCCCTTCGCGCCTGCTCCGCCATTCATCACGATCATTGCTGATCATCCAACTCAATAACCTAATCCTGTTTTCTTCCCATAACCTTTGATCCCATTCGCCCCCAAGTGCTATATCTAGCCACCTCATGAATACATTCAATGAATAAAACCTGTGTTTTTACCCTGCTGGCCCTCCGGAAACCCACGCAGACATGGGGGGAACATGCAAACTCCACACAGACATGACCCAAGGCTTGGTGGTTAACATTTTGATATGACTTTGGATAGACAGCGTAAATACAATCTGGAGCTTGGGCTGCAGAGGAATCCAATTCAACCCTACCTAATATCTACAGATGCCCACTTCCCAGCTCGGGGTGTGCAAATATTGCATAATAATGGGCAGCACTTGGCACAGTGGTTAACCCTGCAGTCTCATAGCACCAGGACCTGGGTTTGATTCCGGCCTTGAGTCACTGCCTGTGTGGAGTCTGCACACAGTTCCTGTGTTTGCATGGGTTTCCTCCGGGTGCTCCGGTTTCCTCCCACAATCAAAAGCTGTGCTGGTTAAAGTAGAAACATAGAAACTAGAAGCAGGTGGAGGCCATCCAGCCCCTCAAGCCTGCTCCGCCATTCATTAAGATCATGGCTGATCATCAAATCCGTCACAATGAATGGAACACTCCAAAGATGTGCGGGTTAGGTTGATTGGCCATGCAAAATTGCCCCTTAATGTCAGGGGGATTAGCAGGGTAAATACATGGGGTTATGGGGATAGGGCCTGGGTGGGATTGTGGTCGGTGCAGACTCGATGGGCCGAATGGCCTCCTTCTGCAGTGTCGGGATTCTATGATTCTATGATCTTGTCACAATGTGTTCCAGTGAAAAACCCTTCGACTCATTAATTTTCCCCTTTCCAAAGTACCAAAACCTACAATCTTCTTGCTGCAACATCCTGCTGGCTGTTAAATCTGCCTGGCGTATCAGTCTTAATCTCCCTACCCGCCAGCTATTCCAGGGTCCCTTTCTGTAGTGCATTGAAAAATACTCCAAGTGCTCTGTACGATCTGGCAATGGTGTCTCCTCCCCCACCCCCGCTGCTTACAATATCTGACAGCATTGTTCTGGTTCACCGCACTTAAATACCCCTCTCTAAATATCTTGTAAAACCATTTAAGCAATCTACTCAGACATGCCTTTTAAGGTTTATTTACTTCTGTTCATGCCTTCGTTTGTGTGTGTGTGTGTGTGTGATTGGCTCAAAATGCACAAATGAAGTGTCAGCCTGGGCCCCATTTGCTAATACTTGCGTCTCTGCGTCAGATGCTGGAAGTTCAAATCCCCCTTCAGGACCTGAGCAAAGTCACTTTTACTAAACAAGTGCTGTCATTTAGATGAGATTTTAAGCCAAGGTGTTGTCTGCTAGTTTGGGTGCTTGTGAAATAGCGCAGAGGAGGTTCACCAGGATTCTGCCTGGGATGGAACATTTAAGTTAAGCCCTCCCACAGTCCAAAGATGTGCGGGTTAGGTTGAATGGCCATGCTAAAATTGCCCCTTAGTGCCCTGAGGTGCATAGGTTAGAGAGATTAGCGGGTAAATATGTGGGGATATGGGGGTAGGGCCTGGGTGGGATTGTGGTCGGTGCAGGCTCGATGGGCCAAATGGCCTCTTTTTGCGCTGTAGGCTTTCTATGGTTCTACGGTTTCTAAGAGAGGTTGGATAGACTTGAGGTTGTTTTCGTTGGAGCAGAGAAGACTGAGGTGCGACCTGATCGAGGTGTACAAGATTATAAGGAGCATGAACAGAGTGGATAGGGAGCAGCTGTTACCCTAAGCTGAAAGGTCAGTCATGAGGGGATATAGGTTCAAGGTGAGGGGCAGGACATTTAGGGGGGATGTGAGGAACAACCTTTTTTCAGTGGCCCGGTGGCACAGTGGTTAGCATTGCTACCTCACAGCGCCAGGGACCCCGGGTTCAATTCCGGCCTCGGGTGACTGTCTGTGTGGAGTTTGCACATTCTCCCCATTTTTGCATGGGTTTCCTCCGGGTGCTCCGGTTTCCTCCCACAGTCTAAAGATGTGCGGGAGGAAAATGGATCGACTGAAATGCTGTTCAAATAAAGACAAGGACCATTCAGTATTAAAACAGTAAAACTAAATCTTAGTCACTCTCAAAAACTATATGTAACCAGGTCTTATGGCTTGGAAAAGATTTGGAATTCTTTGGTCATTGTCCGCTGTTTGTAATTGCTGTCTGATTTGTTAGTTTTTGCTTGTTAGAGGGTGATTTATGTGAAGACCTGTCTGAAGTTGGCAGAGTTAAGAACCAATTGCTCCAGTTGAGCTAACTGCCCTTAACTGCCTTTAACTGCTTCAGGTGATTGGGCCCTGCTTCTTGTTGCACTCCTGGCTCAACAACTGGTGGAACTGAACTGAAGGCAGTTGAGTTCCTCTTTTATATTCCTGATGACCTCTGCATTCTCCACATCAGGATTGCTTTCATGCTGACAACAACAGCAAACTCCAATCTGATAGGTTCCATTTCGCTGAGTGTCTTCGTTAAACTCATAGGCTACCAAAATGCAAAAACCTGCAGAGCCTGTTACCAAGGCAACCCTGTTGTGTGGTCCTCGGACCAGATGTTGCAACTTAGAGTCTGTGTGTACCCTGCATTTTATACATCTCAGCATTGAACAAATCCAGCTTTTAAAGGGACTGACATAAAACCAGTTTTTAAAGGGATCACACACTGTTGTTTCCCCTCCAAAATTTTACATTCTTTACAGACATTCTGTACATTTTTATAAACTCAACTTCACAACACTATGAAAATGTACACTGAAAATGAAGTGCGCAAAGCCAAAAACCATTTAGCATCATGTTAAGGAGATTGCTGAGGGATCTGTCCTGATTTTCTTGCTGGTGATGTCTCTATCCCATTACTACAGGGCAGCAACAGTTGATTATGCTCTGAGTTCCTCCGAGGAAGGGTTTGGAGACCTGTGTCAGTAAGTCCATATAGATGTCAGCCGTGGCTCAGTTTGCAATACACTTGCCTCTCAGTCGAACAATCAAGGGTTCAAGTGCAAGGAATTGAGAGGGCAAGTATCAAAGCTGACACTGCAGCGCTGAAGGTGCTTGACATTGTCAGAGTTATTCTTCTTAAGATGAGATATTTAAACCAAGGCTTAGTCTGCCCTCTCAAGGTAATAGTTAAAGATTCCATGGTAATATTTGGAAAAAAAAAGGCAGGGAAGTTCTCTCCAATTTCCTGATCAACAGTTAGTTCTCACAACAGCACAGGTGGCATGGTGGCACAGTGGTTAGCACTGCTGCCTCACAGCACCAGGGACCCCGGGTTCAAATCCTGGCTTGGGTCACTGTCTGTGTGGAGTTTGCACGTTCTCCCTGTGTCTGCGTGGGTTTCCTCCGGGTGCTCCGGTTTCCTCCCACTCTCCAAAGATGTGCGGGTTAGGTTGATCGGCCATGCTAAATTTCCCATAGTATCCTGGGATGAGTCGGTTAGAGAGATTAGAGGGGTAAATATGTGGGGTTATGGGGATAGGGCCTGGGTGGGATTGTGGTCGGTGCAGACTCAATGTGCTGAATGGCCTCAATCTGCACCATAGGGATTCTATTTCTATCTATTAACATTAGCAACGGATTGCCTGACCATGTTTTCATTGTGCTTTGTGGGATCTTGCTGTGTACATTAAACTGTTGCATTTGACTACACTTCAAGAAGTGTTTTGGGAGGTTGTGAAAGGTATCATATAAATTGTTGTAATGGTTACAGTACATGTCTGTTAAAGAAGTCCGTGTGTTGATAGAAAGTATTTGTAATTACTTTGAACGATATGTACATATACAGAAAATAGAATAATTAAATCCCTACAGTGCAGAAAGAGGCCATTTGGCCCATCGAGTCTGCACTGACTCTCCGAAAGAGCCCCCCCCTCCTCCCCATCCCCGTAATTGTACCATGGCCAATCCACCTAAACTACACATTTTTGACACAAAGGGACAATTTAGCATGGCCAGTCCGCATAACCAGCACATCTTTGGACTCTGGGAGGAAACTGGAACACCCGGAGGAAACCCACGCAGACATGAGGAGAATGTGCAAACTGCACACAGACAGTGGCCCAAGCTGGGAATTGAACCCGGGTCTCTGGCGCGGTGAGGCAGCAGTGCTAACCACTGTGCCACCATGCCGCCCATAATGGTACAGGCAAGGGGCTATCTCCATATCTCAGTCTAAACATATCTCTGTTCAGCACCACACTGACTCTAGGCCGGGGTCATGTGTCTTCTCACAAC
Source organism: Mustelus asterias (assembly GCF_964213995.1). Classification (NCBI taxonomy): domain Eukaryota; kingdom Metazoa; phylum Chordata; class Chondrichthyes; order Carcharhiniformes; family Triakidae; genus Mustelus; species Mustelus asterias. Next base: position 55,878,329 of record NC_135823.1, on the reverse strand, counting down.
ATTGTGTGGGCTCTACTGTACTCAGTCCCACATTAACCCTGTATGTGCCAGACGCTTATACTACACGTCCTCCAAGTCTTTGTCCCATGGATATGGAGTTAGACTAGTCTTGCATTGTTATTAGTCATTACCTTGCCTTAATGCTATTCCAACATTATTGCTATTATTGTATTAGCATTATTATAACATTCTCACTACCCCATCTCCCCATCTTCAAGTCCTTGAGGTTAAAGGTTCAGGTGGTCTGGGTGGCTTATAACCCTTTCACATCTCATTCGGAGGAGTTGTATGCTCTTTTGGTTATGGTTCTTGCTGTTGGTTTAGAGATGTCACACTACATGTAAGCCCCACCATTTAGCCTGGGCTTGCAAAATCCTACTAACTATCCTGGCTTGAGACAATTCACACCTCTTTAACCTATGATTATCCTTCTCTCCGTTCGCACTGTCTGTGCCTGTAAAGACTTGACTACCGCAAAGAGTCTCATTCCAACCATTATCTTGCAATTGTGTCTCTGTCTATATATGCTGTGTTGTGAAACCTACTTCTCCACTCACCTGAGGAAGGAGCAGCGCTCCGAAAGCCCGTGATTCCAAATTAACCTGTTGCACTTTAACCTCCCGTTGTGAGACTTCTCACTTGGTTTAGAGGTTGGATGGGCAGTGCATTCGTTCCTTACCTCCTTTGCTTTATGTTGAACCATGGAAGTGTGTTCAGCATTGTCCCTTAGTTGCTGTTTCTCTTGGCCATTTCTTGCAAGGTGGACAAAGATGTTATTTGTCTCCTTGGCACTGCTTTGTTTCTTCTTCTTTCTCTGTGAGGGCTGCCCCCTGAGTCTGAGGAAGCTCCCCCCCCCCGAGGCCGAGGAAGTCCCCTGAGGCTGAGGAAGAGTGTTCCGGTGGTGAGAAGTTCAAGTGGAACACTCACCTCTCAGTTTGATTGTCGATGGTGAGGGACCGGTTCCAACGTCCCTTGTGGTTGTGGCATGGAGATGGCAGTGTGTGCACAATGGTTGCTGTGTCAACCAATCTGTACCATCATTGTAGTTGGAGGCAGAGGCTTCTCAGACTGCAGGTGTCGTTTCCACTGGCGTTGCCATGGTAATTTGACGGGCAGTAGGCCGGGCTGACCATTGGGAACTTCTGGAACCTGGATTGATAACAGACAAAGCAGCCTCGCAAATAGAGAAAAGAGTCTGAAGGAGAAATGTGAGAAACACTCTCTAATGTTTGAATACCCAGGACATGCTGTCCCAGTATTGGGAGTATCGACATCCTCTGACATCAATAGGAGATCCAGGGCGACGCAGGCATCCCTACCCAGGAGTGAGAAAGGCTGGTTACAAATGACGCACATTGACTCAATGATCTGTTTTCCACCATACCTCAGTGGTCCCAGGAACTTTGAGATGACCAGGAGTCAGACATTCCCCGCCCTGTAGAGTGAAGCATCCATTGTTCAAAGCGAGTGGTCTTTGGGCTGTGGTTCCTTGTCTGACAGAACTGTCACGCCGGCACCTGGAACCAATTTATAATTTGTCAGATAACTATTTACCAGGGTGTCAGCATGCTAAAATGAAACACCACACCCTTTGGCCTCACCCAAGCAAGAAGACCCACGGTGTCTTTTGGGTTTTTGGTCTCGAACCGACCTTGTGGATGATTCTTGGGTTATCCATGCTGTATTGGAGTTTTGACTTGCACAGTTTCATAGAATCATGGAACAACTGCAGTGCAGAAGGAGGCCATTTGGCCCATCAAGTCTGCACCGATAGTGATCCAACCCAGGCTCTTACCACCATAACCCCACATATTTATTCTGCTTAATCCCCCTGATCCATTCTAAAGCTGTTTAAAGTATTGTTGCAGCTTTAAGTAATGACAGGCTTTCAAGATGGCGTCACCGTTCACTGCAGGGCAAAGAATTTTCCACGCTTGCCAGTTTTGGTGGGCTCCACAAAATGGCAGCGGGGAGCTACTGGAAGGATTCTTTTTAACAATGGCGCGTGGGTTGGCTGGTCTGCTGACTTACATCATTCAGCAATCTATTGTCGTGAGGAACGGGGTGTCCAAATTCGAATGGTCGTGACATTCCCAACAGGCCGAGTCATTTAATTGATTGCTTAGGTGGTGAACATTTGAACTCATCATAGAATCCCTACAGTATAGAAGGAGGCCATTTGGCTCATCGAGTCTGCACCAACCACCCTCCCACCCAAGCCCTATTCCCACAACCCCACGCATTTACCCTAGCTAGAACCCTGACACTAAGGAGCAATTTAGCATGGCCAATCCATCTAACCCACAGTCCAGATCTTTGGACAGCGAGAGGAAACCGGAGCACCCAGAGGAAACCCACGCAGACACGGGGAGAATGTGCAGACTCCGCACAGACAGGGAACAAGCAGAGAATCAAACCCGGGTCTCTGGCGCTGTGAGGCAGCAGTGCTAACCATTGTGCCACCGTGCCGCCCACTGTGCCACCCTGCCGCCACTTGCTGTTGCTTTGCTGTGTGCAAGGTGGTGATAAGTGGCTTCCTCACGATGAGATGGCTCCCGCTTCTGAACTGCCTTTCACAGCACTGTCTCCGGATGTAGCAGAGAGCCCATTCACCAGTGGAATAAAACATCGGCATTCACAATCAGCCTGCTTTCCAATTCGAGAGGCATTTAATTAACACCCTTTGAGAACAGACCACTTTGCAGCAGATGGAGCCGCCATCTCACATGGGGCAATGCTGGCTCTGAGCTGCAACCTTAGAGCTGTCCTGAGAATGGAGGCTAACCAGAAATCTGCCCCGTTCCTCTACAGGCACAATCCTGAATGGGCTGCAAATTTAGCCTGATCAAAAGCTGATCACATGTGGCACATTATTCCCGTAACACAAGCATGTGATTTGAAAGTAAAAGGGACCATGGTGACTTCTCCAGCATTGTGGCAGCTTCTACTACTGATGTGGCCATCAAACCCAGCATTAACACCAAAAGTGAAATCTTCCACATGTTTTACTTAAGAGGCATGATTTACCGACGATGCTTAGATGGTGAGGTGAATGGGGATGGTTTGCCCAGCTCTGAGGGGGCAGCTTCACCATTGCTTAGTACATTTCTCTGATAGAGTAACAAGTCTCACAACATCAGGTTAAAGTCCAACAGGTTTATTGGGAATCACGAGCTTTCGGACACTGTTCCTTCATCAGGTGAGTAAAGAGCAGCGCTCCGAAAGCTCGTGATCTCAAATAAGCCTGTTGGACTTTAACCTGGTGTTGTGGGACTTCTTACTGTGCCCCACCCTAGTCCAACGTCAGCATCTCCACATCATGTCAATAGAGATCAAGAGATCACGGTTTGGGGAAATCTCAGGGTCAAACGTCATTGAATCACAGAGTCATACAATCCTGACAGTGCAGAAGGAGGCCATTCGGCCCATTAAGTCTGCACCGACAACAATCCCACCCAGACCCTATCCCATAACCCCATGCATTTACCCTGCTAGCCCCCTGAAACTAAGGGGAAATTTAGCAAGGCCAATCAATCTGACCCACACGTCTTTGGACTGTGGGAGGAAACCGGAGCACCCGGAGGAAACCCACGCAGACACGGGGAGAATGTGCAAATTCTGCGCAGACAGTGACCCGAGGCCAGAATTGAACCGGGGTCCCTGGTGCTGTGAGGCAGCAGTGCTAACCACTGTGCCACTATGCTGCCCTGTAAATATAAATATAAAGCGAAAATGCTGGAAACACTGGTGGAGCAAGAAACAGTGCTAAGTGGTTTACTTTTACTGGCCTCTGGGATTGGAGGTGGAGAGGTAGGGGGAGGGGGGAGCCATCTTGGGATGCGTCCCCATGCTTTCTGCTGCCAGGAAAGTTTCCCAACGGTGGGTAGAAGCTGGGCTTGAGTGTGGCAAAGGTAAAGTCGCCATTGTCCCAGATGATCATAGACTGCTCTCCACTTTGAGGGTGAGAGTTGGCTGGTGGTGATTTAACCTGAGGATCGCCACACCTCAGGCGAGGGATAAGGTCGGGGATGGATGACCTCAGCAGGAATTGAACCCGCGATATTGGTGCCTCCCTGCATCACGAACCAGCCCATCAGCCAGCTGAGCTAAACCCACCCCCTGCCCCAATTAAGCAGAGCCGCCGACATTCAAACAGATGATCTGATAATTATTACATTGTTTGTTTGTGGGAATTTCCTGTGCATAAATTGGCTGCAGCATTTTCTATCTCATATCAGTGACTGCACTGGGCTGTAAGGCACTGAGGTCGCAAAAGGAGTCACGTAAAAGCAAGTTCTCTTTTTGTTCTTTATTTCTCCTCAAACAGCACTGAGAGAAAGAACAAAGAAAATTAAAACTGGAGCCATTCATTTCCATTCATGGTCGCATGTGTAAGTTGTCAAGAACCAGAGTGGCCTAGGGCGGCACGGTGGCACAGTGGTTAGCCTCACAGCGCCAGGGACCTGGCTTCGATTCCCGGCTTGGGGCACTGTCTGTGCAGAGTTTGCACGTTCTCCCTGTGCCTGCGTGGGTTTCCTCCGGGTGCTCCGGTTTCCTCCCACAGTCCAAAGTCGTGCTGGTTAGGTGCTAAATCATGCTAAATTCTCCCTCAGTACCTGGTGTTGGAGTGTGGCGACGAGGGGATTTTCACAGAAACTTCATTGCAGCGTTAATGTAAGCCTATTTGTGACTAATAAATAAACTATTTAAAAAAACTTTTGAGTCCTAACGTGGAAATTGATCTGTCATTAGAATAGGAGGAGGCAATGGCCGTGGTATTATTGCTAGACTATTAATCCAGAAACTGAGCCAATGTTCTGGGGACCCGCGATGGAATCCCGCCATGGCAGATGGTGGAATTTGAATTTAATTTAAAAAATCTGGAGTTAAGAATCTACTGATGACCATGAAACCATTGTCGGAAAAACCCATCTGGTTCACTAATGCCCTTTCGGGAAGGAAATCTACCGTCCTTACCTGGTCTGGCCTACATGTGGCTCCGGAGCCACAGCCATGTGGTTGACTCTCAAATGCCCTCCAAGGGCAACTAGGGATGGGCAATAAATACCGGCCAAGCCAGCGAGGCCCATGTCCCTCAAATGAATTTTTAAAAAATTGTGTTAGGATCTGGAAAATGCCAATTTGTAGGAATTTTTTTTTAACAGTTGTTAAAGCCCCAGTCATGGAAGAGCTTTCTGCTCATCACATCGGAACCTGCGCGGAATTTGTTTTATCATTCCTCTCCAAAGTGTTCAGATTACTTTGCAGGTTACATGGTGGGGAGACGTAATGTTACCCGCTGTGGCCCAGTTCCATGCCACCGAACATCACCCATTAGTTTGCCGAACAGCAGCGACACCTAGGGATTAGGAGTTCTGCGGCCTGACAAACCGGGGGGAAGGGAGTGGACAACATCCAGAATTCTTAGCTAGCAACGTCGGATATCCTGATCTTGTTGTACCTCAGAGCAAATGAGCACACCGTGGGGAGCAGATGGCCCAGGGCATCATCGCTTGACTATTAATCCAGAAACTCAGCGAATGTTCTGGGGAACCGGGTTCGAATCCCACCACGGCAGATGGTGGAATTTGAGTTCAATAAAAAAATATGTAGAATTAAGAATCTACTGATGACCATGAAACCATTGTCAGAAAAACCCATCTGGTTCACTAATGTCCTTTAGGGAAGGAGATCTGCCATCCTTACCCAGTCTGGCCTACAAGTGACTCTCTGGTTGACTCTCTAAAATGGAGGGCAGTTAGGGAAGGGCATTATATGCAGGTCCAGCCAGCGACACCCACATCCCATACAGTGATTATTTAAATAAGTGTATTTGAAGCATGAATCAATATACTTTCGAAGTAGTTACAGAGGCTTTGAAAATGACAGTGAGAGGACAAAGGGACATAACTGAGCGTGCAGCAAGTACAGAATGAAATATCACAGCAAGCATGCTAGATCAGATTGTACCCGGCCCTCAGGACTCTGAATAACCTTTCACCAAGCTCTGTTGCCATTGTCTGTCTAACCCTTCTATTCTTCCCATATCTTGCTCAAGAATATAATTCTGGTGAACATATTTGCGATGCTACTTGTTTAGTTGTGTGTAAGTGTTAGCCAATTCTGTTAATGAGAGTTAGTCTAGTTCTGCAGTGAGCACTGCATGGGGCTATGAAAAAGAATGCTACGCAAAGGAGTTACAAACCCTTGTGATAATGAAACACTTTGAAGTTTTGGATACCTAATCTATCCCATGGGCTGGAGTCTAAGAATCTGTGCTGCCTCATACTTTAATTATTTGAATTTTATCCTTTTGGTATAAGGATCATCTAAATGAAGTAGTGTATATCTCAAGACTCGCGAGATAAGGGCCTTATCCCAAACTCTCCAGCTTCATTGTGTCGTCAATTTAATGACGCCTATTTTCATGAAGATCGTATCATTTCCGCTGTCAGCATCTCAGAGTTCCAGTGGTGAGGGATAACTGGGGGGATAGGGAACGAGAGGGTTTTCTTAGAATCATAGAATCCCTACAGTACAGAGGGAGACCATTCGGCCCATCGAGCCTGCACCGACTCTCTGAAAGAACATCTTACCCAGGCACCCCGTAACCCCACACATTTACCCCTCTAACCTACACATCTGGGGACATCAAGGGGCAATTTAGCATTGCCAATCCACCTAACCTGCACATCTTTGGTTATTAAGGATCAATTTAGCTTGGCCAATCCACCTAACCTACACATCTTGGGACATCAAGGGTCAATTTAGCAAGGCTAATCCACCTAACCTGCACATCTTGGGACACCAAGGGGCAATTTAGCATGGCCAATCCACCTAACCTACACATCTTTGGATACTAAAGGTCAATTTAGCTTGGTCAATCCACCTAACCTACACATCTTTGGATACTAAGGGTCAATTTAGCATGGCTAATCCACCTAACCAACACATCTTGGGACACCAAGGGGCAATTTAGCATCGCCAATCCACCTAACCTACACATCTTGGGACACTAAGGGAAAATTGAGCATGGTTAATTCACCAAGCTTGCACATCTTTGGATTGTGGGAAGAAACCGGAGCACCCGGAGGAAACCCACACAGACATGGGGAGAACGTGCAAACACAACACAGACAGTGACCCAAGGCTGGAATTGAACCCGGGTCACCGCCGCTGTGAGGCAGCAGTGCTGACCACTATGCCACCGTGCCGCCCTTCTCAGTTAAAGATCTCAATGGGGAGATGCCATTTCCCTGTATGTGATGTCCCATTATTTCTCATGCACTGAGAACTGAGGGTGAAAGCGAATCACAGAGGCAGTGAAAATGGATCCATTGGGAGGATTTTGCAGGAGGGTGGGTCAAAGGCAGCAGGGCGACATAAAAAGGTCTCTGCAAGTGCTCATTTTCTGTGCTCATCAATGTGAGAGCTGAGGAAAATGAAACCTTTGCATTTCAGCTGTCCACTTTAATCATTGGGGTTTTGCCTGGTTAGAGTATGGCGGGAACACATTTGCCTATGTTTGCTGAGCAATTGTCCCTCTACCATCTCCCAATCTGTACAGCCAGGCAATGAAGAAGAGCCTTCAAAACTTGAGACCTTTACCACCTAGAAGGACAAGAGCAGCAGATGCAAGGGAACACCACGGGTGCATGGTGACACAGTAGTTAGCACTGCTGTCCCACAGTGCCAGGGACCCGGGTTCAATTTTGCCCTTGGATGACTGTCTGTGGAGTTTGCACGTTCTCCCCGTGTCTGCGTGGGGGGTTTCCTCCAGGTTTTCCAGCTTCCTCCACACTCCAAAGATGTGCAGGTTAGGCGGACTGGCCATGCTAAATTGCTCCTTATTGTCAGAGGGATTAGCAGGGTAAATCATAGAAAGAAGCATAGAAAAAATCATAGAAACTCTACAGTGCAGAAAGAGGCCATTCGGCCCATCGAGTCTGCACCGACCACAATCCCACCCAGGCCCTACCCCCATATTCCTACATATTTACCCACTAGTTCCTCTAACCTACGCATCTCAGGACACGAAGGGCAATTTTAGCATGGCCAATCAACCTAACCCACACATCTTTGGACTGTGGGAGGAAACCGGAGCACCCAGAGGAAACCCACGCAGACACGAGCAGAATGTGCAAACTCCACACAGACAGTGATCCAAGCCGGGAATTGAACCCAGGTCCCTGGAGCTGTGAAGCAACAATTATGCCATAGGGCCTGGGTGGGATTGTTTTCAGTGCAGCCTTGATGAGCCAAATGGTCTCTGTCTGCACTGTAAGGATTCTACGATCTACCACCAAACCACTCACCATCCTGACTTGGGACTATGTCACCATTCTTTCACTGTTGCTGGGTCAAAATCTTGGAAGTCCCTTCCTAACAGCCCTGTGGGTGTTCCTACCACAGCGGTTCTCAGGGGGCATTTTGGGAAGGCAATAAATGCTGGTCTATCAAGCGACGCCCATATCCCTTCAAGGAATAATAAGAAAGAAGAAGAGTCTCGAGCTTGTACGCTGTTATTTGTTTACAGGACACACATTACAGACAAGTGAACATATTCTTCATTATCTGTTTGGCTGATTCTTAATTGTCAGACAAACATTCTTTCTTCCCAATCCAATGTTTTTATAACAAGTAAACCCAGCAAGCACAGTCTCAGGCTGCTCCAACTGAAAGTTCCCCAGTTTATAGTCAACCTGGCATTTATTCAATTGCAGCTGACATTCAACATTCAAAACCAAATGGCAAATCAACCGGAATTTATATTTTCATTATTTTTGTTAATTTATTAGTGTCACAAGTAGGCTTACATTAACACTGCAATGAAGTTACTGTGGAAATCCCCTAGTCGCCACACTCCGGCACCTGTTTGGATACACTGAGGGAGAATTTAGCATTGCCAGTGGAAGGCCAAAAGAGCATCTTACCCAGGCTCTATTCCCGTAACCCCACATATTTATCCCTCTAACTGACACATCTTGGGACATTGGGACAATTTAGCACGGCTAATCCACCCAAGCTACACATCTTGGGACACTAAGGGACAATTTACCTTGGCCAATCCACCCAACCTACACATCTTGGGACACTAAGGGACAATTTACCTTGGCCAATCCACCCAACCTACACATCTTGGGACACTAAGGGACAATTTACCTTGGCCAATCCACCCAACCTACACATCTTGGGACACAAAGGGGCAGTTTAGCATGGCCAATCCACCCAACCTGCACATCTTGAGACACTAACGGACAATTAACTGACTTGTATATAAATCCCTTTTTGTTGCATTGGTGACGTCTCCGAAAGTACATTACAGGTACCTGACCTGATCATGGAACCCCTACAGACAGTCACCTGAAGCCGGGAATCAAACCCAGATCCCTGGCGCTGTGAGGCAGCAGTGCTAACTACTGTGTCACAGAGCATTGGTGATTTTTGGCCACTTATTGGTTGTAAGAAAAAAAATCTTCTCTGGTGTTACTGGGTAGTTTCATATCATTGCTAGTTTTATTCAGAGCACAGCCCTGTCAGAAATGAAAGATAAATTTTTCACTGTTGCTGATTTTCTTCTGGGACATGAGATGCAATGAGTTAGCCATGCCTTGAATGCAGAAACATGCTGCTAGTAAGGGCTCTGTACCAGAGGTATTGGTTTGATATGTTTAAAAGGTCAGATGTGCTTACAAACAGCAAGATCTTATCAGAAATGCACCAAACATCTTTGGGGAAATAAAAATGTCATGCGCTTTCACAGAATCGGAGAATTGTTTTGATTTGATTAAATTTATTATTGTCACATGTATTGGTATACAGTGAAAAGTATTGTTTCTTGCATACTGTACAGACAAAGCATACTGTTCATAGAGTACATAGGGGAGAAGGAAAGGAGAAGGTGCAGAATATAGCGTTGCAGTTAAAGTTAATTTATTAGTCACAAGTAGGCTTACATTAACACAGCAATGAAGTTACTGTGAAAACCTCTTAGTCGCCACATTCCAGTGCCTGTTCGGGTACACTGAGGGAGAATTTAGCATGCCAATACTCCTAACCAGCGCATCTTTCGGACTGTGGGAGGAAACCGGAGCACCTGGAGGAAGCTCACGCAGACACAGGGTGAATGTGCAAACTCCGCACAAACAGTGACCCAAGCCGGGAATCAAACCAGGTCCCTGGATCTGTGAGGCAGCAGTGCTAACCACTGTGCCACCGTGCCACTAGCATGTAGAGAAAGGTAGGTCCATTCAAAAGTCTGACAGCAGCAGGGAAGAAGCTGTTCTTGAGTCGGTTGATACGTGATCTCAGACTTTTGCATCTTTTTCCCGAAGGAAGAAGGCGGAAGAGAGTATGCCTGGGGTGTGTGGGGTACTTGATTATGCTGGCTGCTTTTCCCAGGCAGTAGGATGTGTAGATGGAGTCAATGGAGGCTGGTTTGCGTGATGGATTGGGCTACATTCACGACCCTTTGTCGTTGTTACGGCTCAGAAGGGGGCCATTTGGCCTGTTGTGTCTATGCTGGTTCTCCAAACGGGCATCAAGACTCAGCGCCCTTTCAAAAATAAAGTTAAAGTTTATTTATAAGTCACAAGTATGCTTGCATTCACACTGCAGTGAGGTTAGTGTGAAAATCCTCTTTCGCCTGCCTTTTCCCCGTACCCCTTCACATTGCTTCTATTCAAGTAATCATCGAATGCCCTCTTGAATGCCCTCTCAAAAACGTTTCAAGAACATTAACTGTGCGTGGGTTTGATGTATTTTGACCCAAAGTACGCTTGGAATGCGGGACAGAAGAAGCCTTTTGTGAAAAGTCCTATTGAGGAAATGGTTAGTCAGAGTACATTTAACTTTGTCTGACAACAGATACTACATGTGCTTGCACACGCACAGGCATTGTGCTGCAAAGAATAAGATAACTGTTCGATTGTGCAGGGCTGTCGTGTTTGTACAGAGTTATATAATCAAAGACTCATGTGAAGGCCGGATTACTCTCCTGTTTACACTAGAAGCTTCCGGCTGGTTTCCCACACTAGTTTGGACCTTTCCCTTTCATTTGTCCTGCCTCAGTGCATGCATCCGCATATGCCCCTTAGCGTTGCTTTACTTACAAATGGGCGCCCACAATCTTGAGTTGCCATCACACTCGGACGGCCAAACGTGTTTTGACATCTTCCTGGAGGTTTGATCACATGATCTCCTGCCTGCACGCACCCCTGCCCCAACAACATTGGTCATCCAAAATGGCCACCCTCAACACGCGTGAACAGATTCTTCATTACCCGATTGGCCGATTCTTGATTGTCAGCCAAGCTTTCATTTTCCCCAATCCAATGTTTATCTAAGAAGTTAGCCAAAGTTTTCAAAGAAAATGTAAATAACCACACTGTTTATTGAATGTCCCATTAATTTGTTGGAAACACTGTTTTGGAGGATTAACCTTTGATTCATGGAGCGTTCAGGGCAATCCTACATCAATGGTTAATTTGCTAAAGAGGTTGGATTCCTACCCGCCCCTGGCCAGCAGAACCCGAGAAAGCAGAAACTGCCCTATATCTTCAGTAAGATGTGAAATTTATCAATGGAAGTTGTGACATAACATGCCTCATAAAGAAATCCTCACCTTCTAATTGTCAATCATCTTCTCAGATCCTCCAACACAACAGAGAAAAAAGATAGATTCATAGTGCAACATAGCACGGAAAAGGCCCTTCAGCCCAACCGGTCTATGCCGACCATGGTGCCCTCCCAGCTAGTCCCACTTGCCGGCATTTGGACCATGTCCCTTTAATCCTTTCCCATCCATGTACTTACCCAAATGCTTTTTAAATGTTGCTATTGTACCTCCCTCAACCACTTTCTCAGGCAGCTCATTCCATACACTCTGGCAGCTCATTCCGTGCATGCAAGATGTTCAAGTAGCTCAGCCTAGAGCTCAACCCGTCTTGACGCGCTATTTTTCTTTTGTTTTATTCATTCATGGGACCCCGGCCTGGGTCACTCTCTGTGTGAAGTTTGCACATTCTCCCCGTGTCTGCGTGGGTTTCCTCCGGGTGCTCTGGTTTCCTTCCGCAGTCCAAAGATGTGTAGGTTAGGTGGATTGGCCATGCTAAGTTGCCCCTTAGTGTCAGGGGGACTTGCAGGGTAAACATGTGGGGTTACAGGAATGGGTGGGATTGTGGCCGGTGTAGACTTGATGGGCCGAATGGCCTCCTTCTGCACTGTAGGATTCTATGATGTGAGCATCGCTGTTAAGGCCAGCATTCATTGCTCGACCGCAGTTGCCATGATGCTGTGTAACTGGAAGGGACACTTGCAGGTGGTGGTCTTCCCATGCCTGTACTGTCCTTGTTCTGATAGGTGGTAGAGATGGTCAGTTTGGAAGGTGTTGTTGAAGGAATGTTGGTGAGAAATGAAAGAGGCTTGGAGTATTTTGAATTTGTCTTTGTTACCCAGTGCTACCCTTTGCCCATTTCAACGATTTGCCTGAGGTTGAGCTATCGCCAAGCGAAGAATTGCAAATGTGAACCTGTGGAAGAATGCAGTTTAAAATGCAAAATCTCTAAGAGAATCCAGCCATAAATAAGAAGTTGTAAGATTTTTAAAAGTGATTCCCCGCTGAAGTAGGGATTCAAAATTAAAAGAGTTCACCTCCTAACAAAGGTATAAAAGTTTTTGATTTGATTTATTATTCTCACAAGTATCGGGATACAGTGAAAAGTATTGTTTCTTGAGCGCTATACAGACAAAGCATACCGTTCATAGAGAAGGAAAGGAGAGGGTGCAGAATATAGTGTTACAGTCATAGCTAGGGTGTAAAGAAAGATCAACTTAATGCGAGGTAGGTCCATTGAAATGTCTGCTGGCAAGAGGGAAGAAGCTGTTCTTGAGTCGATTGGTACGTGTCCTCAGACTTTTGTATCTTTTTCCTGATGGAAGAAGGTGGAAGAGAGTTTGTCCAGAGATGTGTGGGGTCCTTAATTATGCTGGCTGCTTTTCCGATGCAGTGGGAAGAGTCAATGGGTGAGGGGCTGGTTTGCCTGATGGATTGGCTACATTCATGACCTTTTGTAGTTTCTTCCAGTCTTGGGCAGAGCAGGAGCCATACCAAGCTATGATACAACCAGAAAGAATTATAAAGATGCCTGGGAATAATTGTGTTCATAAGGACAACAACATCCTTTGACATATCCTCTAATACAAGACAGTTCTGAAGAAACATAAACTGGCCTTTACATCACTTCAGAAGGGCATTGGTAAACTGTAAGATGCTACAATCTAACAATAGAGAACCTTAAGGATGACACTAAATAACTTGTTATCTGCATCTTGGAAACTAGATTACAAGAAAGTGACCATGATTGTACTCTCAGTACCCTGTTTGATTGAAGTCTGTTAATTAAAAACTAAAGGATGTTCATAGAACCATAGAAGCTACAGAGCAGAAGTAGGCCATTTGGCCCATCAAGCCTGCACCAACAACAATCCCACCCACATATTTACAGTCTTAATCCAGGTTGTTGTAATCTGGCTGAAACGTGTTAAAAAGGCTATCTGCAGGATGATTAAGTTACCTGATGGCTCCTTTCCTTTGGGGAAGTTAGATCAATTAAGATTCAGATTTAAGTGTCCGCGAGGCCTGCCTTTCTCAACCTGAAGTGAGAGTTTTTATTTAGATCATTCACGGGATGTGGAGGTAGGACAGCATTTATTCCCCATCCCTAATTGCTTTTAGATGGGCTTGCCAGGCCATTTCAGAGGACAATTAAGAGTCAACCACATTGCTGGGCCTACATATCTGGCCCATATGTAGGCCAGACTGGGTAAAGATGGCAGATTTCTCTCCTGAAATGACATTGGTAACCAGATAGGTCTTATGACAATGGTTTCATTGTTAACATTAGGCTTTCAATTCAAGATCTTTATTGAATCCAAATTCCACCATCGGCCATGGTGGGATTCAAACCCAGGTTGCAGAGCATGCGTCTCTGGATTACTAGACCAGTGACAATACCACTGCATCATCACCTCCCCTTGAGTGAGCATCCGAGGAGTGTGCTTGGTCTGAAATAGTGCCAAGAAGGGGTTAAGGAGTTAGCAATGTTAGCATTCATTTTGAGAGGACTCGATAACAAAAGCAAGGGCGTACTGCTGAGGCTTTATAAGGCCCTGGTGAGACCACATTTGGAATATTGTGAGCAATTCTGGGCCCCGTATCTAAGGAAGGATGTGCTGGCCTTGCAGAGAGTCCAGAAGAGGTTCACAGGAATGATCCCGGGAATGAAAAGTATGAGGAGCATTTGAGGACTCTGGGACTGTACTCGATGGAGTTTAGAAGGATGAGCGGGGAACTCATTGGAACTTACAGAATACCGAAAGGTCTGGATAGAGTGGATTGGAGAAGATGTTTCCATTAATAGGGGAGACTAGGATCCAAGGGCACAGCCTAAAGTCCTTTAGAACAAAGATGAGGAGGAATGTCTTCAGCCGGAGGGTGGTGAATCTGGTGAATTCATTGCCACAGAAGGCTGTGGAGGCCAGGTCATTGAGTGTATTTAAGACAGAGATAGATAGGTTCTTGATTGGTAAGGGGATCAAAGGTTACGAGGAAAAGGTGGGAGAATGGTGGTTGGGAAACATATCAGCCATGATGGAGCAGACTCGATGGGCCGAATGGCCTAATTCTGCTCCTATTCTTATGGTCTTATGGACTAAGGGATTATAATCCTCTTCAAACCAACATGCTTAAACCATAATCTTTTTTGATTATCCATTCATGGAATCTGGGTGTTGCTGGCCAGACCATCATTCATCGCCGATCCCTAAGTGCCTTTGAGAAGGTGGTGGTGAGCCGCCATCTTAAACCACTTCCATCCAATCTTTGTCTTTATAAATGAGCACATCATGTCAACACAGACCAGCATTTCTTCGATCTGGACACGGAGATCCAATGATGCAACCTTGACTCATGCTTTAACCTGCAGTGTATTCCCGATATTCCTGTTTTAAACTGCGCTCCCAACCCTCTCCCGAGTCCTGCTATTTGAGTTTCCAATATTCCAAGGGTTGTGAAGCTCTTGGGAAGTCCTGAGGTCAGGAAAGGCAAGTTCTTACTTCGAAATTTCAATGCATAAAATACTTCACATCTTTAACCAAATGAGAGACGTAGCACTTCACAGGTTTGATTACATGTGTAAATATTCTTGTTAAGTGTTTTGTAAGACTGTATTAAATTGAGCTGATGAGTGAATCACAAGTTATTACGCCGCCTCATCAGTAGATACTTGAGCTGACAGAATTCCTGGGAGAATTAGGCACAACCTTGGCTTAAAATGCCTTCTACCCTTTTATCCACGCTTAACACGTGCATGTAACTGGCAAGTCCAGCATATATTGCCCATCCCTAGAGTCGCTCATGAAACACTGCAAGCCCCTGTGGTGAAAGTGCCCCCACGGTGCCATTAGTGAGGAAGTTCCAGGATTTCGAGACAGCTACAATGAGGAGATGGAAAAATATTTTCACATCAGGGATGGTGTGTGACGGGAGATACTGTGGGTAGCGTCCCTACCCCTGAGCCAGAACTTCAGGGTTCGCGACCCACCCCAGGGCTTGATGGGCCAAGGAAGGTGCGTTCATAATGCGGCCAGACATGTTCAGTGTCAAAATCCTTCCAAACACACCAATGGCTGGCGGTAAGAGAGGGAGAGACTCCTGGTCAGCCATGCTTGATGTGGAATGGTGTCTCTCAAGCCTCTGGTGACACATTACAGACCTGTTCCTGGAATAACTAATTATGGAAACAGACAAAAGTCTGACTTAGTTCCCCACTAGGGGAAAGAGGAAGAAGCTGGCGTCTGACTTGGAGACAATTGTGAGCCACCTTCTTGAAATGCCACTGTCCATGTGGAAAGGCCGGCCTGCAGTGCAGGGTCAACTTGGATTTGTAGAATCCATAGAATCCCTACAGTGCAGACGAGGCCATTCAGTCCCTCGAGTCTGCACCGACCACAATCCCACCCAGGCCATATTCCCGTAACCCCACATATTTACCCTGCTAATCTCCTGACACTAAGGGGCAATTTGGCACGGCCAATCCACCTAACCCATACATCTTTGGAGTGCGGGAAGAATCCAGAGTATCCGGAGGAAACCCACACAGACACAGGGAGAATGTGCAAACTCCACACAGACGGTGACCCGAGGCCGGAATTGAACCCGGGTCCCTGGCGCTGTGAGGCAGCAGTGCTAACCACTGTGCCACCGTGCCGCCCCACTGGAGTGACCTGCACAGCCCCAGGCTCCATGTACTGTATCATGTACAATGCAATCTGTGTATTTGCGTTAAGGTATAAGGAAAACAACCAGCATATAGAAAACACCCAAGGCGCGATCTTACCTGCCGTTCACACCACACTCCAGCTGCAGTGAAGTTGGAGCATTTGGCGGCCAGACAAATCTCCGTTCGCTGTGGCAGGTTGGGAAAATCCTGCTGGCGTGAATGGCGGTAAGTTCCCAGCTTCAGTCATTGAACAATATCTAAACCGTTGCATGATTTTCCTTGATTCCCCGCTTAGCTGGCCAGTTTCAAATAGGTCAGTTATCTGCTTGCTATTGAGTCCTCCTGGAAGAATAAGTGGCATCAGAACTTGGAGATCAAACTATCTGCTATCCTTCAGCATGAACCAGTCTGGGCGGCACGGTAGCATAGTGGTTAGCACTGCTGCTTCACAGCTCCAGGGACCTGGGTTCGATGCTCGGGTCACTGTCTGTGCGGAGTTTGCACATTCTCCCCGTGTCTGCGTGGGTTTCCTCCGGGTGCTCCGGTTTCCTCCCACAGTCCAAAGATGTGCGGGTTAGGTTGATTGGCCAAGCTAAATTGCCCCTTAGTGTCCTGGGATGCGTAGATTAGAGGGATTAGTGGGTAAATGAGGGTTAGAGGGATTAGTAGGTAAATATATGGGGATAGGGCCTGGGTGGGATTGTTGTCGGTGCAGACTCGATGGGCCGAATGGCCTCTTTCTGCGCTGTAGGGATTCTATGGTTCTATGGTTCAAACCAGAGAACAATGCAAGTGTACGGCACAGAAGAAGACCCTTTGAGCTATCACATCCATGCTAGCTGTTTGTTAGAGCAATCTATAACTGATCCCACCACCCTGTTCTCTCTGCAGATGGTTCCCCTCCTGTGCATGTTTATATAGTTGTCCTGTAAATGGTGCAGTGTCTCCACCTCACCTACTCCCTGCGGCAAAACATTCCATGCTCCAAAGATTGGCTGATTGAAGATGTTTTCTCTTGGCATCTGCCTTCATGGAAGATTTGCTCCAAGTGAGGTGATGTTTGAAGAAAGGGAAGTTGTACTCAGGAGTTTTCAGACAAACTGTGTATTAGGGTCACCATCTCCAACAACATCGTAACTGGACGTGGGTAGGATTGGGGGGTGGGACCATAGTTAGAGAACTGATGTTTACTTTGGAGGTATTGAATGTTACACAGAATTAACAAGACGTTAATAGAATCATAGAATCACTACAGTGCAGTCGGAGGCCATTCGGTCCATTGAGTTTGCATTAACTCTCTGATGGAGTATCTTACCCAGGCCCTCTCTCCTGGCTATACCTCTGTAATCCCAGACATTTACCATGGCTAATTCATCCAACCTTTGGACACTAAGGGGCAATTTAGCATGGCCAATCCACCTAACCTGCACATCTTTGGACTGTGGGATGAAAGCGGAGCACCCGGAGACACGGGGAGAATGTGCAAACTCCACACAGACAGTCACGTGAGGCTGGAATTGAACCCGGGTCCCTGGCACTATGAGGCAGCAGTGCTAACCACTGCTGTTAACTTCTCGCATTTCCCTTCATCTAACTCTATCAGTATACACTTCTAATTCTTTCTCGCGTATGAACTTGTCTATCCCCATAAATGCAGTTTTCACCCCAATGCTGCCAACTAATCCTTGTGTTTGCAAGTTCCACATTCTAACACATCTATGGATATGGGGATTTCTACTGAATTCCCCACTGCATTATCATGTGAGTGTACCTTTAAGAAAGTTTTTTAAAAAAAAAATCATGCAGCTTACAGCTTCAGCGATGTCATTAGGGGGTGGAGCATAGCTGTGGCAGTCAGGTGATAGGGTTTTTTTCATTTGGGCTTTCAGTTTCGTTTTGGGGAGTGTGTTTGAAGCAGTTTAGCAGCAAGCTAAGAAGCAGTCTCTCTCTCTCTCCCTGTTTGGTTCTGAAACTCTTATCAGTTAGCTGAAGGAAAGGCTTATTGCCATCCTGCCTTAAAGAAGCTGTGTTTTGGGAAACAGATTTGATTACAACCTCTTCTGAGTTTCTTCACAAGGGATTTTCAGCATTAAACCCAGGAGGCTGGATTCCTGTAACAAGTGGGCATTAACCTATGCTGTATTGTGCTTATTTGGAGGGGTTTGTGTATTGGATGTTGGCTTTGATTGGAACATATTAGAGATATTCCTGAAGAGTTATATATTATCATGGCTGGCTGTGTTCTTGTTTGTAATTGTTAAAAGTTCTTGCGAATTGTCTTACTATACATGTCAACAATATCCTTAATGAAGCTTAGTTTTTGATAAAAGCTCCTCCTGGGTCAGTTCAGTCACACCTGAAAAACCTTTCATGCTCATCCAAGTCAAATTCAACCTAAAACCTTACAGGCCGGGCGAGCTTCATAGAACACCTTGAAATATCCAACCTGACTTGTAACAGTGTTCATTGGATTGTATATTGGATGCATTTTATCTTTAATAACCTCTAGTCTTGGATGACCCCCACATCTTCTTTAATTATCTCCTATTAAACTGGTTCATGGTTTTAAATATGCCTATTAGGACTCCCTTAAAATTGTGACGGGCAGGATAAAATTGTTAACCCTTGGTGGAGAATTCTGCAACCAGGGGACATAGATTCAAGACAAGTGGCAATAGGTGTAGAGGGGGCATGAGGAAGAACTTCTTTACGCAGAGGGTGGTGGGTGTCTGGAATTCACTGCCCGAGTTGATGGTGGAGGCAGAGACCCTAAATTCCTTTTAAAAAATACCTTTATCTGCACCTTAAGTGCTGTAAGCTACAGGGCTATGGGCTGGGTGCAGGTAGGTAGGATTAGAAAGGGCAGCTGGGTGCTGAATGGCCTCCTTCTGGGCTGTAACTTTCCTATGGTTCTAACGACTCCCTCTATTATAACAGGAGCAAGTGAGGAAAAACGGAGTTGGTTTTAAAAGGGCGCTTGATAGTTGAGAAATTTTCCGGCACCTCACTTCACCAGTTATGTCCACAGCTTACATGGGAGGCAATGGCCTAGTGGTATTATCACTAGACTATTAATCCAGAAACTCAGCTAATGTTTTGGGTTCGAATCCCGCCACGGCAGATGGTGGAATTTGAATTCAATAAAAATTATCTGGAATTAGGAATCTACTGATGACCATGAAACCATTGTCAATTGTCGGAAAAACCCATCTGGTTCACTAATGTCCTTTAGGGAAGGAAATCTGCCGTCCTTACCCGGTCTGGCCTACATGTGACTCCTGAGCCACAGCAACGTGGTTGTCACTCAACTGCCCTCAGGCAACTAGGGATTGGCAATAAATGCTGGGCAGCCAGTGACAGTGATTGGTCTAGTTAGACCAAGGAGCGGCACAGGCTTGGAGGGCCGAAGGGCCTGTTTCCTGTGCTGTACTGTTCTTTGTTCTTTGTTGACACCCATGTCCCATGAAGGAATAAAAAAAGAAAGGACTGTCTCGTTCCAATTGAGCAGAGGATAACGCTGTGTTTGAGCGGCGGACATGAGCAGGAATAGCGCGTCACTCTGAACACTCTGCCCGGCTGCCTGCTCTGATAAAGTCACGCAGATGCGGGCATTCTGCTGGCTGGACTGCCAGGTGTTTCTCATTTAATCATACAATCATAGAATCCCTATAGTGCAGAAGGAGGCCATTCGGCCCATCGAGCCTGCACCAACAATAATCCCACCTAGGCCCTATCCCCATAATCACACGTATTTACCCTGCTAATCCCCCTGACACTAAGGGGCAATTTAGCGTGGCCAATCCACCTAACCCGCACATCCTTGGATTGTCGGAGGAAACCCACACAGACATGAGGGAGCTCCGCACAGTCACCTGAGGCTGAAATTGATTCCGGGTCCCTGGCACTGTGAGGCAGCAGTGCTAACCACTGTGCTACCATGCTGCCCATTAATAAATTTGGGTTGGCACATCATCGCATTCTAGTGTTGCAGTGAGACTTTCGGCAGCCCTTCTCAGGAGGAAGTGAGAATAGGCCCAAGACGCAGCCAGTTTAGTTTTATTGCTTTCCTAGAATTCTACGGGGCTCGGAACAATTTGGAAAATCCCACGGGTCAGCTGCAAGGGGAGCCGGTTGCTTTCGAGGACACCCGTTTACCTGCTTTTGAGTTATTGCCTCCCAAGTCACGGTCACTGGGCAGCTCGGCCTTGCTCTGGTAGTTGGAAATAAATTAGCAGCAGCGACGATGGGGGGGGCGGGAAATGCACTGGTGCCATCAAGCTGCTTCTGCAGTGCGTATGAGCTACACATCAAAGCTTGCAACCCAAGGGAAAATAACAGACACAGTGTAGTATAGGAATCAAAACAGATACGACACAGGCAAACATGGTGCAGCATCCAACAGTTCATCCTCGTTAACCGAACGCCACTGCTATTGTGTTAATATTGGCTCATCTTTGTTGAGAATTGGAGTGAGCGAGGCCTGGGAGCACATCAACAGGGATCAGATTGCATTGTGCTACATGAAGGAATGGTTTGTTGTTCCTATAGAGACATACAGATTGGTTCTAATGCTGTCTCTGGTGACTCATTCATTTATTAGTTTTATGAAGCACTCCTGCCTCAGGTTCCCCCTCTCATAATTGGCCAAGGTTAGCTATCTGCCATATAAACTGCTGATAGCGGAGAAGGAGATAAGACTCCCTTTATGTGTAATAAACAAAATCCTTTACGACGTCAGTGAAAATCGCTGTACGTGGTAGTCATTCCCATTTCGAAAGTCAAAAATAAATCTGAAGTGAAATGGATGACTGTCTCTTCTCCAATCTGCAAATGCTATGGATCCGGAAGGTTCTATTTTTAAGTCAACTCTTCGCAGTGTTAAATATTCCATAAATGATTCATTTTATGAAGTGGCTGAAAGCATAAACCGTTTAGGTTAGGATTTTAGCCTCTAAGTATCCTTGGGGTTTTTAATTTGCAGCAAATAATATTGTCAGATGACCCCCCCCCCCCGCAACCCCCACACAGCGCCAGGGACCCGGGTTCGATTCCCGGCTTGGGTCACTGTCTGTGCAGAGTCTGCACGTTTTCCCCGTGTCTGCGTGGGTTTCCTCCGGGTGATATAAATTGGATGCCATTGCACATATACCATTCCCGGTGCCTGCCCCCGCCCCAGTTTTACCAGCATTGGGAAAGGTGTCTGAACCTGGGTTCAGTCCCTGACTTGGGTCGCTGTCTGTGCGGAGTCTGCACCTTCTGCTCGCGTCTGCGTGGGTTTCCTCCGGGTGTTCCGGTTTCCTCCCACACTCCAAAGATCTGTGGATTAGGCGGCTTTGACAAAGCTTTGACAGCGGGTCATCTGGACTTGAAACGTCAGCTCTTTTCTCTCCCTAGAGATGCTGCCAGACCTGCTGAGATTTCCCAGCATTTTCTCTTTTGGTGGCAGATTAGGTGGATTGGTCATGCAAAATTGTCCCTTAGTGTTAGTGGGATTAGCAGGGTAAATAAATGTGATTATGGGGATAGGACCAGGGTGGGATTGTGGTTGGTGCAGACTCGATGGGCCGAATGGCTTCCTTCTGCACTTTAAGATTCTATGATTCTAAGCCTGACCATCCATAGACCAATTGATTTGATTTGATTTATTATTATCGCATGTATTATGATACAGTGAAAAGTATTGTTTCTTGCACGATATACAGACAAAGCATACCGTTCATAGGGAAGGAAAGGAGAGAGTGCAGAATGTAATGTTACAGTCATAAAAGAGTTAAAATGAAGTTTTAGAAGCATAGAGCGAGAGTAAAAGACAGAATTAGAAGCAAGGCTGGGCACAGCTTGCAAGAAGTCGCCACGTTCTGGCGCCATCTTGGTTTCCCAATTACTGGTCACTCAAGGGTCTTCTCCCATCACTACTGTGATTTACCTTGGAGTGGGGGAGGCTCACTCCAAGTGTGAAGGCCCGCAGCTTACACAACTCAGCTGGTGGCCCCAACAAGGGATGAGGGCAACCTCCTTTATGACCCGAATGCACAACTGAGGACCCCAAATTACTCCTAACCATGCGCTTTCCCTCTGCCGCTGCCCTGTCCACTGCACTCCTCCCTCCCCCTCCACCCTCCCCCACGCACACACACACAAACTTACCTTCACGGGTAAGGGCATCAAAGGATGTGGAGGCTCGATACAAATCCACCATGAGCTACCGGAATGGGGCAACAGGTTCGAGTTGTTGAATGGCCTACTCTCGATCCCAAAGTCCCAGAAAGAGAGCCAAGACCCATCAAGATGCTGATAGCTTCGCACAACGTTATGCTCGATAAATCAGATGACATTGCTTTTTTAAAAAAAAAAAATAGGCATTGTGTTTCTGGTGAGGCAGTGGGACTGCTTTGAATAACAATGCGTTGAACAATCAATCATAATCTCATCCTTTTTGCTGAGGTAGCCATGGCAACCGTACAGGGTTGCATGTGGCCGACAGGAGCTGGAAAAGCCAGTTATTCCCTTATCCTCAGAGGTGAACATACTGCAGCAGCGTAAACACATGCTCCATTCAGATTCGCGTTGTAATAAATACATATTACCACTTGTCAGTCAAATTCGTGAGATGAATGTCACGAATGCTGGGAGAGAAAGCCGACTGCACCTGGCATCACTTCCTTTCCCAATCTTGTCATTAGCAGTGCGGTAACTTTTTGAGGTTTCTCCTGCTAATTTAAGGGATGCAGTGAGGCAGTGGCATTGCCATTGTACTTGTAATCTAGAGATCCAGAACAAGTGGCGGCACGGTGGTTAGCACTGCTGCCTCACTGCGCCAGGGACTCAGGTTCAATTCCAGTCTTGGGTGACTGTGTGGAGTTTGCACGTTCTCCCTGTGTCTGGTGCAGGTGAGGGGGATTGGCCATGCTAAGTTGTCCCTTAGTGTCCAAAGATGTGTAGGCTGGGTGAATTAGCAATGGTAAATGCAGCAGTGATTAGCACTACTGCCTCGCATGCCAGGGACCTGGGTTCAATTCCGGCCTCGTGTCATTTTCTGTGTGGAATTTGCACATTCTCCCCGTGTCTGCGTGGGTTTCCTCCGAGTGCTCCGATTTCCTCCCACAATCAAAAAATGTGCGGGTTAGGTAGATTAGCCATGCTAAGTTGCCCCTTAGTGTGTCAGGGGGATTAGAAAGGTTACAGCGATAGGACCCGGGTGGGACTGTTGTCAGTGCAGGCTCAATGGGCTGAATGGCCTCCATCTGCACTGTAGATTCTATAAGATATGGAGACTCAGGTTCAAATCCCGCCAAGACAGAAGGTGAAATTTGAATTCAATAATACAGCTAGAATTAAAAGTCTAATGATAACTATGAAACCATTGTTGATTGTCGTAAAAACCCACCTGGTTCACTAATGTCCTTTAGGGAAGGAAATCTGCCATCCTTACCTGGTCTGGCCTACACGTGACTCCAGATCCACAGCAATGTGGTTGACTCTCAAATGCCCTCTGAAATGGAGGGCAGTTAGGAATGGGCAATAAATGCTGGCCCAGCCAGCGATGTTGCCGTCCCATAAAATGAATGAAAGGAATGAATAACTGACAAGAGACAACAAGAGCTTTATTAGGATGCTTAAGATTTTTGCAATGAATGTGAACATGTTAATAAGGCAAGAGCGGTGACTGGCTATCTGAAACCAAATATCTTTGGAAGGACTGGGTTGGCACCTGCGTGACTATTTCACTGTTTGTCCCATGTCAGAGCCAGATCACCTGATAATGAGCTAGCTGGACCCTCGCCAGTCCACTGAAGGATTCTATCCTTTAATCGGAACCTTCCTCGACCTGCTCTGACACAGAAGCAGCAGGTTAAGAGATTATTTTCATGGAGTGTGGTTGGCGCAATGACAGTGGTGTCTGCTGGAAGGAGATTGTATTTGACATGTGTGTAATGGAATGGATTTGGTTCTGATCTCCCTTGGTAGGATTGGGTTGAAGTGGCTTGTGCTACCAAATAAACCTGTTGGACTTTAATCTGATGTTGTGAGACTTCTTACTGTGTTTACCCCAGTCCAACGCCGGCATCTCCACATCAGGATTGAGTTGGACAGGGCGACTGAGATAATACCACCTGAGAGATAGGTGACTGGGACACTGGCACCATCTGATAGATAGGTGACTGGCATGTTGATACCACAGCAGAGAAATGTGACTGGAACACTGGTACCATCTGATAGGTGACTGGCATGTTGATACCACGCTAGAGATAGGTGACTGGGACACTGGTACCATTTAATAGATAGGTGACTGGTATGTTGATACCACATCAGAGATAGGTGATTGGGACACGAATACCATCTGACAGGTGATTAATTTTGGGGCACGATCATTTGCCATTTTTCTTTCGCTAATGTATTGGAGATATTACTTTGTGCTCCATGGAATGTTCTCTATAACATGGAGTCCTTGACCAGCTAGGCTCATGGACTGCAACCTTTTCCATGGAGATTGACAATCTACTGTCAGAAATGTAAAACCAGGATGAAGAGAAGTAGATGGGGAAGTTGAACGTATAGAAACATGTCAGGAGAGGGGGTGTGTGCCCACGACAGGGCAGCTTGGGATTGGGTAGGGCCAAGGGCCTTGTGAATAATCCACCCAGGCCCCTCGGCCCGTTCAACCATGGACGCCCAGTCTTCCCAGGCAAGCTGGCTCACTCAGTCTGCCAACCAAGGGGGAAGCCAGCTAGAGCACACGTGGATGCCATCTGGTCGGAATTCCTGACTGATTCACGCACAAATATTTCCTTTGTCAGGATTGGTTTGGTTAATGGGTCAAGCGGTTGAACATTTGGCTCCGGGAAGAGCCGGAATCGTCAGCTTCAATAAATCAAGGCCTCTGAGAGTCGTGACAATCCTAACGCAGCGAGAAGCAGCACAGGGACCTGTCATGCAGTCTATTCCCCATAATAACTTAACTTGACAGCTCGATTTGGAGGTAGGCCGGGAGTAACTGGAGATCCATTTAATGACTATTGTCAATCACAAACCCGCGTCTATTTCCAGAAGGAAACCTCTGTTCTTTTTTTTCACTTCCCTGCTCTTTGATTTGACACCGCGGGGACATTGCTCACAAACTAACTCTCCTTGCTGTTTCCTGCGGCCGGCACTTAATGCCAGACATTGGCAAGTGTGGGCGGCAGCATGGCAGAACGAGAGGTGAGATTTTTTAAAAATTCCTTTATGGGCGGCACGGTGGCACAGTGGTTAGCGCTGTTGCTTCACAGCACCAGGGACCTGGGTTCGATTCCCGACTTGGGTGGCTGTCTGTGTGTAGTTTGCACATTCTACCCGTGTCTGCGTGGGTTTCCTCTGGATGCTCCGGTTCCTCCCACAGTCCAAAAATGTGCGGATTAGGTGAATTAGCCATGCTACATTGACCCTTAGTGTCAGGGGGACTAGCAGGGTAAATATGTGGGGTTTATTGAGATAAGGCCTGGGTGGGATTGTTGTTGGTGCAGGCTCGATGGGCCAAATGGCCTCCTTCTGCACTGCAGGGATGCTATGATTCTATGATCTGTGGGACATGGGCGTCACTGACTGGCCAGCATTTATTGCCCATCCTTAGTTGCCGTTTGGAGGATAGTTGAGTATCAATCACATTGCTGCGGCTCTGGAGTCACTTATAGGCCAGATCAGGTAAGGATGGCAGATTTCCTTCCCCACAGGATATCAGTGAACCAGATGGGTTTTTTCCGACAATCGACAAGGGGTTCATGGTCATCAGTAGATTCTTAATTTCAGATATTTATAATTGAATTCAAATTCCATCATCTGCCGTGGCGGGATTCGAACCCGGGTCCCCAGAAATTTAGCTGAGCTTCTGGATTAATAGTCTAGCAATAATACCACTAAACTATGGCCTCCCCGATGAAGTATTTTTTCCAAACTGGATATCAAATATAAAAGGAGGGGGCTTGGGGGAATGGGGTCTTCAGTATGGGGGTAGGAGGGTTATCCCCTTCTCTAAGAAGGATATTTAAACTACTTGAGCAAAATTGGCCAGCTTCTCCAACCTTCTTCACGGGTATTTGCAGTTTATAGATCGTGGGGAGTCCAATGATGTCCAAGATAGAATCCATAGAATCATAGGATACCTACAGTGCAGAAGGAGACCATTTGGCCCATCAAACTTGCACCGACAACAAGCCCACCCAGGTCCTGTCCCCGTGATTGAATGGTGGAGCAGACTCGATGGGCTGAGTGGTCTAATTCTGCTCCTATGTCTTATGGCCACGCTGCTAATCCCCCTGACAATAAGGGGCAATTTAACATGGCCAATCAACCTAACCCGCACATCTTTGGAGTGTGGGAGGAAACCGGAGCCCCCAGAGGAAACCCACGCAGACATGGGGAGAACGCCACACAGTCACCCGAGGCCGGAATTGAGCCCGTGTCCCTGGCGCCGTGAGGCAGCAGAGTTAACGACTGTGCCATCGTGCCGCACAAATAATTCCAATGGAGAATTCAGAGTGTGGTTAGGTTGTGGAACTCTCAGTACTGCAGGGAAATAGCCAAAGTGAAAGTATGGATGCATTTAAGTGCAAAGGGACTTGGGAGTCCTAGTCCAGGATTCTCTAAAGGTAAACTTGCAGGTTGAGTCCGTAATTAAGAAAGCAAATGTAATGTTGTCATTTATCTCAAGAGGCTTGGAATACAAAAGCAGGGATGTACTTCTGAGGCTTTATAAAGCACTGGTTAGGCCCCATTTGGAGTACTGTGAGCAATTTTGGGCCCCACACCTCAGGAAGGACATACTGGCACTGGAGCGGGTCCAGCGGAGATTCACACGGATGATCCCAGGAATGGTAGGCCTGACATACGATGAACGTCTGAGGATCGTGGGATTATATTCATTGGAGTTTAGGAGGTTGAGGGGAGATCTAATAGAAACTTACAAGATAATGAACGGCTTAGATAGGATGGACGTAGGGAAGTTGTTTCCATTAGCAGGGGAGACTAGGACGCGGGGGCACAGCCTTAGAATAAAAGGGAGTCACTTTAGAACAGAGATGAGGAGAAATTTCTTCAGCCAGAGAGTGGTAGGTCTGTGGAATTCATTGCCACAGAGGGCTGTGGAGGCCGAGACGTTGAGCGTCTTCAAGACAGAAATTGATCAATTCTTGATTTCTCGAGGAATTAAGGGCTATGGGGAGAGAGCGGGTAAATGGAGTTGAAACCAACCATGATTGAATGGTGGAGTGGACTCGATGGGCCGAATGGCCTTACGTCCGCTCCTATGTCTTACGGTCTTATGGTCTTAAGACAAGATAGATCAGTACATGATGGAGGAAAGAAGAGAAGGATGTATGGAAGATTATCAACCTGAAAGATTAACTCTGCTTCACTCTTCATTCATCTGCCAGATCTGCTAATCATTTTCAGTATTTGCTCCTTTTACTTCCAAGTTCCAGCATCTGCTGCCTTTTGCTTTTGGAGAGGGACATGTTGACGGAGTGAGATGAAGACAGGGTGATAGGAGACTCGTGTGGAACATAAACATTAGTATCGGCCAGATCCCAGTGGCCTGTTTCTGTGCTATAAATTCTGTGGGGGTGACCCTACCAAAACAATTCTAAATGCCAGATGAGCGTGAAAACGGGAGAGAATCTCACTGAGTTTTTGAGCGAGTTAAAAATCAAATCTTACCTCACTTCAAGGAAAGGAAATGAAGCAGGATCTGTTTGCTGCCAGCAAGGGGAGGGGGAAAGCTCGTGGAAAGCCGGCAGCTTGCAATACAGTGTGCCATTGCGCATGTGCAGATCCCTCTGTTCCGTGCAAATAAAATTGAAATATTGAGTCAGCTCTCGCCGGATATCCGGTGCCGGTAAGATCACAAGAGGTGAGAAATCAGGCGCGAACCCAATTTTTCGGCTCTCTCACCATCTTACCGGCTCGCTCCGGGTTCGATTCCCACTCTGGGACATGATGGCCATGGAATGTGCAGTCATAGTGTGGCCAGATAGGTTGGTTGTCAACCTGCAAGTCTTTTCAGTGCATCAGTAGCAGAGGGTGAGAGTTGCAGTGTCTCCAGGTCAGCACGAACCCCATGTGCAGTTGCTGTGGCAAGTTAAAAGACCCCCATGCCCAGGTTCTTGTGTGAAACGTCCTCCACATTTTGAGGGAAGACCAGGTTAAAAAAAACAGAGCCTCCATTTGATTCCCTGGTACTATGGAAATTAAGTTGCAATTCCAGCTATGGCCAAATATTTAATTCACTTTGTTCTGCAAGATTAAAGATGCTCACTTCAAATAAAGCACCATGAGACTGCTGAAACTTGTGAAACTATAATTAAAAGCCGTTAAAGGCTGCAGATGCTGGTCTGGAAAAATTAAGTTACAACAATTGTGGAAGTTAAAGTGATGACAAACAACACTGTCAAGTAATGGAAAATGCTTATTAGCAAGCAAGGCCTTCAGTGAGGCTAGCGCTTACGTGCTCAGAATAAGTGACTAATCTAAACCTTGTGTCAGTTTCATAAGCACTGTGTTCCCAGCTTTGGCCACAGAATGAAAATAAGACCCTTTAAATAACAAAATTCCAAAGAGCAAGATACGGTGAAGCATAACTGTTACATTCTATGTATGAATCGCCAGTGAAGTTCACTCTGTCTGTTCTCCTTGCTAGAAAGTAATAAAAGCTTAAAAGATTTGAGTACTCACTCTGCACTGCCTGGTTAATTGTTAACTGTACCACATGTCAAGAGGTCCACGTGGTTGACCTCATAATTCTCCAGTAAGAGTCAACACTTTCAGGAGCAGAGGGTCCGAGAATGGAGCCAGAATACACAGGGGAAGAGGCAGTTCCTTACCATCCAACGGGGAGAGTCGCTGCTTGACATATTTAACTGTGATCTGGAATGCACTGGTGGACACGGACTCAATAATAACTTTCAGAAGGGAATACTTTGAAAATAAAATTTGCAAGCCTATGGGGAGAAGATCAGGAATGTGGGCCTAATTGAATCAGTCTTTCAAGGTGATAGCACAGGCACAACCTCTGGTTCTGTATGATTTTCTGATTCTAAAAGAAGCAACCCATGAAGAAAGCATTTGTGGCCAGTTACCAGTTGCAGGATTATTTGGCAAGGTTAGCAGATTTCAATGAGTTAGATTTCCATCTAATCATGACCATCTCCCCCCTCAAAAAATGATCGACTCATCATAAATAGTTCACGGCTACAGTTGTGAAGTGGAACAGTAAACAGCAACTCTGTTATTTTAATTTATATTTTTTAACACAGCGCATGGATCAGAAAATTTAGGGGAAAAAAATGAAGGAAAGGGAGTTTACATATTAGCACATTCCAAGTGGGGCTTTCGGAATTCCTAATACTCAGAATGAGATGCAAACAGTAGTTTGTGTGGAATTGTGCAGAGGTACCCAACTTTAGAGCATCATGTGCAGTCCTGGTCAATATTATTATTCAAAGGGCATGGAGACACTGGGGGGAGTGCAGAAACGATTTATAAGGAGCAGAGAATCATAGAATAGGGATATGGGGGTAGGGCCTGGGTGGGGTGGGGGTAGGGCCTGGGTGGGGTTGTAGTCGGTGCAGACTCGATGGGCCGAATGGCCTCTTTCTGTACTGTAGGGTTTCTATGATTCTTTCTATAGAATCCCTACGGTGCAGAAGGAGGCCATTCGGTCCATCCAGACTGCACCGACCACAATCCCACTCTGGCCCTATCCCCATAACCCCACATATTTACTCTGTTAATCCCCCTGACACTAGGGTCAGCTTACCAAATGATACCAAAAGTGCATCGGTATATGTGTCAGTGCAGACTCGATGGGCTGAAGGACCTCTTCTGCACTGTATGAATCTATGATTCCAAGTATCAGGAATCATAAAATAGAATCCCTACAGCGCAGAAGGAGGTCGTTCGGCCCATCGAACCTGCACTGATAACAATCCCATCCAGGCCCTATCCATTTAACCACACATATTTATGCTGCTAATCCACCTAATCACATCTTGGGACACTAAGGCACAATTTAGCATGGTCAATCAACCTAACCCACACATCTTTGGATTGTGGGGAGAAACCAGAACACCCGGAGGAAACCCACGCAGACACGGGGAGAATGTGCAAACTCCACACAGACAGTGATCCTCGCTGAGAATTGAACCCGGGTCTCTGGCGCTGTGAGGCAGCAGTGCTAACCACTGAGCCACCGTGCTGTCCCCAATGAAATGGAGGGACAAACAGGATTTATTTCCTCCTGGGGGGTGGTGGGGGGAGAAAAGGCCTGAGGGGTGACCTCACAGCGGTATTTAAATTCCCTAAAGGTTTTGATAAATTTTGAAACAGAAAAACACGTGTTTCTTAAATGGTGAGCAGTTGCAAAGTATTTAATTGGGTGTTCTTGAGTCTCT
This sequence comes from Mustelus asterias, assembly GCF_964213995.1. Taxonomy (NCBI): domain Eukaryota; kingdom Metazoa; phylum Chordata; class Chondrichthyes; order Carcharhiniformes; family Triakidae; genus Mustelus; species Mustelus asterias. The sequence goes on along the minus strand of NC_135823.1, from coordinate 55,847,626 downwards.
GAAAGTTAACATCCAGGTACAGCACGCAATGACGAAGGCACAATGGTATGCTGACATTTATTACAAGAGGATTTGAGTCTCGGAGTAAAGATGTCTTGCTGCAATTATAGAGAGCTATGGTGAGACTGCACCTGGTGCATTGTGTGCAGCTTTGGCCTTCTTACCTAAGGAAAGATTTGATTTGATTTGATTTATTATTGTCACATGTATTAACATACAGTGAAAAGTATTGTTTCTTGCGCGCTATATAGACAAAACATACCGTTCATAGAGAAGGAAACGAGAGAATGCAGAATGTAGTGTTACAGTCATAGCAAGGGTGTAGAGAAAGATCAACTTAATGCAAGGTAAGTCCATTCAAAAGTCTGACAGCAGCAGGGAAGAAGCTGTTCTTGAGTCGGTTCATATCTGATCTCAGAGTTTTGTATCTTTTTCCCGAAGGAAGATGGAGGAAGAGAGAATACCCGGGGTGCGTGGGGTCCTTAATTATGCTGGCTGCTTTGTCGAGGCAGCAGGAAGTGTAGACAGAGTCAATGGATGGGAGGCTGGTTTGCGTGATGGATTGGGCTACATTCATGACCTTTTGTAGTTCCTTGCGGTCTTGGGCAGAGCAGGAGCCATATCAAGCTATGATACAACCAGAAAGAATGCTTCCTATGGTGCATCTGTAAAAATTGCTGAGAGTCGAAGCTGACATGCCAAATTTCCTTAGTCTTCTGAGAAAGTAGAGGCGTTGGTGGGCTTTCTTAACTATAGTGTCGGCATGGGGGGACCAGGACAGGTTGTTGGTGATCTGGACACCTAAAAACCTGAAGCTCTCGACCTGCTACAGAGAGAGTGCAACAAAGGTTCACTGGACTAATTTCTGGGATGGAGGATGTCTTCTGGGGAAAGGTTAAATAGACTGGGCCTTTATCCTCAGTTGAAGGCCTGAGTTTCCAGTAGATTTAGCGGCGGACACACACTTGCCCTGCTGCCATTTTATACACCAACGACGATTGATTGGCAGGAGGCAGGGTTCTGCCCTTTACTTGAGAGGCCATCCCACCTTGGAGAGCTGTTAGCCAATGTGATTGTACGGTCGTGTGGTGGGGGTAGGGGGGGTTGGAGGGGTGGGTGATCAATTCACATTGGCGGGGGTGGGTGGGCGATTGATCCGTCCATGCATGGGTGGGGGGAGAAAATTGGTCTTGGAACCCCGTGATAGTGAGGGAGGGAGTAGTGATCAGCTGCAAAGGACAGCGGTAGCTGGGGGGGCAGTGACAGATAGATCTCTGTGTTGTGTGCAGAGAGATCTGAGCATGCGCAATGGCGCCCTCTGCTGCCATTTGGCAAGTTTAGGCCCCACCTCCTCCCCCTGCTGGCGGGAAACAGATCTTGCATTATATTTTTCACAGAATGAAGTAAGATTCGCTTCTTAACTTGCCCCAAAAAAAGCACGATTCTCTCCCGTTTTCGTGCCCTTACGGCACTTAGAATTATTTTGGTTAGATCGCCCCCGAAATGTTTCTTCTTTGGGGTAACTGGAGGCCAACAATATAAGGTAATCACCAAGAAATCCAATAGGGAACTCAGGAGAAACTTCCTTCGCCAAAGAATGGTGGGAATGTGGAACTCACTACCAGAGAGAGTGGCAGCATAGATACATTTAGGGGGAAGCTAGACAAACATTTGAGGGAGAAGGGAATAGAGGGTTCAGATGATAAATTTAGATGTGTAAAGCTCAAAGGAGGCTTGAGTGTAGCAGAGGAGGATGAGATGGCCCAGTGGTATTATCGCTAAACTATTAATTCAGAAACTCAGTTAATGCTCTGGTATCCTGAGTTCAAATCCCGCCATGGCAGCTGGTGGAATTTGAATTCAATAAAAAATATCTGGAATTCAGAATCTACTGATGACCGTGAAACCACTGTCAAGTTAAGTTTATTTATTAGTCACAAGTAAGGCTTATATTAACACTGCAATGAAGTTTCTGTGAAATTCCCCTAGTTGCCACACGCCGGCGCCTGTTCGGGTACACTGAGGGAGAATCTAGCATGGCCAATGCACCTAACCAGCACGTCTTTCGGAATGTGGGAGGAAACTGGAACACCCGGAGGAAACCCACGCAGACACGGGGGAAAACATGCAGCCTCCGCACAGACAGTGACCCAAGCCGGGAATCGAACCCGGGTCCCTGGCGCTGTGAGGTAGCAGTGCTAACCACTGCTTCAATCATTGTTGATTGTGGGAAAAACCCATCTGGTTCAATAATGTCCTTAATCTGCCGTCCTTACCTGGTCTGGCCTACATGTGACTCCAGAGCCACAGCAATGTGGTTGACTCTCAACTGCCCTCTGAAATAAGACCATAAGACCATAAGACATAGGAGCGGAAGTAAGGCCATTCGGCCCATCGAGTCCACTCCACCATTCAATCATGGTTGATTTCAACTCCATTTACCCGCTATAAGACCCAAATGAGGCCCAGCGAGCCACTCAGTTCAAGGGCAACTAGGGATGGGCAATAAATGCTGGCCACCCAGCGATGCCCGTGGCCCACGAATGAATTAAAAATGAAACGGGACTGGGCTGTTAGGACTGAGAGCCTATTTCTGTGTGAAATATATCCTGTGTAATCCTAAGTAATCCTTCAAAGCAACTTTGTTTCATGTTGACTTACCACATTCTCAATGTAGAATTTATAAAGCAGCTTGCTCCACGAATCACTCCCTGTCGTCTGTCTGCCTCTTAGTGCACAAAACACAAAATGCCACGGCTGCTGAAAATCTGAAACAACAATGCTGGGGATGTTCAGCAGGGCAGGGAGCACCTGTGGAGAGAGGAGAGTTGAGGTAAGGATACAGACCCATCACTAAAATGGGAAAGGCAGGTTTGACGAAGAGTTGCTAAATCTGGTTGAAGGTGTCCCCAGAGCTTGATACCTTTAAACATGGATATAGAATCATAGAAGCCCTGCAGTGCAGAAGGAGGCCATTTGGCCCATCAAGCCTACACCGACAACAATCTCATCCAGGCCCTATCTCCATTACCCCACATATTTATCCTGCTAATCCCTTTGATACGAAGTGGTAATTTAGCTTGGCCAATCCACCTAACCTTCACATCTTTGGACACTAAGGAGCAAGTTAGCTTAGCCAATCCATCTAACCTGCACAACTTTGGACACTAAGGGGCAATTTAGTTTGGCCAATCCACCTAACCTATACATCTTTGGACACTAAGGGGCAATTTAGAATAGCCAATCCACCTAACCTATACATCTTTGGACATTAAGAGGCAATTTAACATGGCCAATCCACTAATCTACATATCTTTGGACAGTAAGGGGCAATTTAGCATGGCCAATCCACCTAACCTACACATCTTTGGACATTAAGAGGCAATTTAGCATGGCCAATCCACCTAACCTACACAGCTTTGGGAGGCCATGGAGGGATTTGAATATAAGGGTGAGACTTTTAAACAGAGGTATTCAAAGAAAATGAAAAGAGATGCAAAAGATTGAATTCAGGTTTGTTCCCAGCAAAGATTTTGCGATTAATTTTCAATTCTTGCAGATTCCAGGTCAATATTGAGCATGGGCAGGGCTTTGCAACACAATTTCCTTCTCTCCTCCATTTCATTCTGAATGTCTTTGATAACTCAACTGTACATATCAGGAACAAACAATGATCAAGATTGATGAGGCCAAATGGAAATATTTTGCTTATTTATTCATTCATGGGATGTAGGCATCGCTGGCCAGGCCAGCATTTATTGCCCCTCATTAATTGCCCTTGTGAAGGTGGTGGTGATCTGCCGCCTTGAACTGCTGCAGTCCGTGTGATGTAGGTACACCCACCGTGCTGTCAGGGAGGGAATTCCAGGATTTTGACCCAGCGACAGTGAAGGAACGGTGATATATTTCCAAATCAGAATGGCGTGTGGCTTGGAGGGGAACTCGCGGGTGGTGGTGCTCCCATGTATCTGCCCTTGTCCTTCTAGATGGTAAAGTTCATGGCCTTGGAAGATGCTGTGATATTCCCACAAATAATAACAAGAAAACATGAGGCATCCATTTTGGAACTCAGGCAAGCTAAGCAGGGTCACAAATCCCTGTCCTTTTTCCCTAAAGGAATGCCTGGAGATTGGGAAATTCTGAAGATACGGATATAGGATGAAATCATGAAACCATTGTCAATTGTCTGAAAAACCCATCTGGTTCACTAATGTCCTTTAGGGAAGGAAATCTGCCACCCTTACCTGATCTGGCCTCCATGTGACTCCAGAACCACAGCAATGTGGTTGACTCTCAATCGCCCTCTGAAATGGTCTAGCAAACCACTCAGTTTCAAGGGCAACTAGGGATGGGCAATAAATGCTGGCCTAGCCAGCAATGCCTGTGTCCCACAAATAAAAAAAAACATTGGGACTGCCTGCTGTGGCTCAGTGGGTGTCTCTGAGGAAGAACTCAGAGAAGAACTTGTGTTCTAGTCCCACTCTGGAGCTAGCCTGGCATTTTCTGTGCGGTACGAAGAGAGTGCTTGCACTGTCCCAGGTGCTGTACTTCTGAACAAACTGAAATCTATTTTTTAATTTTGATTTGATTTATTATTGTCAGAGGTATTAGCATACAATGAAAAGTATTGTTCCTTGCACGCTATACAGACAAAGCATACCGTTCATAGAGAAGGAAACGAGAGAGTGCAGAATGGAGTGTTACAGTCATAGCTAGAGTGCAGAGAAAGATCAACTTAATGCAAGGCAAGCCCATTCAAAAGCCTGACAGCAGCAGGGAAGAAGCTGTTCTTGAGTTGGTTGGTACGTGACCTCAGACTTTTGTATCTTTTTCCCGATGGAAAAAGGTGGAAGAGAGAATGTCCGGGGTGCGTGGGGTCCTTAATTATGCTGGCTGCTTTGCGGAGGCAGCGGGAAGTGTAGACAGAGTCAATGGATGGGAGGCTGGTTTGCGTGATGGATTGGGCTACATTCACGACCTTTTGTAGTTTCTCGCAGTCTTGGGCAGAACAGGAGCCATACCAAGCTGTGATATAACCAGAAAGAATGCTTTCTATGGTGCATCTGTAAAAGTTGGCCCTTGCAGGTGGATATAAAAGATCCTATGACACTATTTACAAGAAGAGTTCTTCCTCGTGTCCTGGCCAATACATATCCCTCAACCAGCATCACAAAAGAAAGTGATCTGGTCATTATCTCACTGCTGTTTATTGCGTGCAAATTAGCTGCTGTGCTTCCTCCATTACAACAGGTGAGTACGATTCAAAAAGCATTTCAATAGATGTAAAGTGCTGGGGCATCCTGAGGCTGTGAAAGGCACTATATAAATGCACCTTTTTATTCCATTCCCTTTGCTCAATGGAGACCCTACTAGTCCCCCTGACATTAAGGAGTAATTTAGCATGGCCAATCAACCTAACCCGCACATCTTTGGAGTGTGGGAGGAAACCGGAGCACCCGGAGGAAACCCACGCAGACACGGGGAGAATGTGCAAACTCCACCTAGACAGTGACCCAAGCCGGGAATCGAACCGGGTCCTTGGCACTGTGAGGCAGCAGTGCTAACCACAGTGCCACCGTATATTCCTAAATGTTTTCTTCCAAAGCAGTTTTGGATTGCCAGCTATGTTTTACTCAAAAGATGGGCAGGATAAAAAGGTAATGCGACTGCCTTTCACGGTCCAGTTTCAGTAGAGCTGCTATTCGAGATCCATTCTTTCGCACCCTTCCTGATCTAACAAAAACCAGTAAGCCTGACTGAGTTGGTCACAGGTCATTTAGCACATCTGCTTTGTGCCTAACTCGAAAATGACAAGGTGCTGACACAATTCATTTAACATTATAGCAACAGTTGTCTACCCACCTTCAGACAGATTCACGCTGACGAGAGAATACATAATAATCCGAGCGCCACAGTTGGAGTGACTCTCGTCAATGGCAATCCTGAACCCATTGTAAATGCAACTATCACTGAAAGGCTAACAGGTAATTTTGTCACGGGGTCAGACTGGAATGAGTGCAGCCTGCAAAGGCAGCAATATAACAACAACGCAATGTCTGCTACCCCAAACATGAGTGTGCACAAAGCAGGCTTCCTGCAATGTGAATTAGTGGTCTTAGCATCCCTGCAGTGCAGAAGAAGGCTTCTCGGCACATTGAGCCTGCGCTGACAACAATCCCACTCAGGCCCTATCTCCGTAACCCCACGTATCTACTCTGCTAACCGCCTGAGACTAAGGGGGAATTTAGAATCATTGAATCATAGAATCCCTACAGTGCAGAAGGAGGCCATTCAGCCCATCGTGTCTGCACTGACAACAATTCCACCCAGGCCCTATCCCCGTAACCCCACATATTTACTCTGCTAATCCCCCTGACACTAAGGGGCAATTTAGCATGGCCAATCCATTTAACCAGCACATCTTTGGACTGTGGGAGGAAACCGGAGCACCCGGGGGAAACCCACGCAGACACCACAATCACCCGAGGCCTGAATTGAACCTGGGTCCCTGGCGCTGTGAGGCAGCAGTGCTAACCACTGTGCCACCGTGCCTGTCTTAGGTACATTGGGTCCTCAAATCTGGAGATATTCTGAGACATTCTCCAGATATCAAGGAACACCGTCCCCGCAAAATCTTATAGAAAAAAACTACCCTTTCCGTTTTTCCTTAGCAGAGGAAGTACTTGGCTCTTAAATGTCAGCAGTTCAGGTTGTCACAAATGGTTGTGACTTGTGATCTATTTTTAGTCAATTCTCCACAAAACAAATCCTCTATATATGAATTCCCAGTTGGTCTAATATGCTGAGTGTACATATACCCTTATGCAAAGGTCTCATGATCAAACAAGAAATCATACCAATTGGCTGTTATATTAATATTCTCCTATCAGATCATATTTAGTCTCATATGATGCCAAGTTTGTCCAATTTACAGGCATCTGTGTTACTGAGATTGATGAAAAGGACAGGTCTAGTTGGCTAATGTGCATTAGTCACTGGTCTGTCATCCTTACATGCATTGCTTAACTTTCTGACTAATTTTTAGTCATTATCTTTCTGTCTGAAATGGCATCTGTCTTGGAGCATCACCTAGTTACATGACGTCCACATACCCTGCTGTCTCATTAATTCTACATCCTCCAGAATTCCTCTACATCTCTCACGCTGGACTCAATTCTTCAGGATATTCTGTAAAGTCAGTGACAAACAGGTCCGGTGAAGGGGTGAGCAATAAGAACCAATGAGGTTAAGTATGTGAATACTAATTAGAGTACTCTGGGCAAACATGCTCCTCATTAAATGGGCTCAGGTAGGTGGGAATTTATGTTTTGTAGGAACCACAAAGAATTGTTTGAAGTTGAAGTTTTAAGTTTTTAAGTTTTTGTTAATTTATTAGTGTGACAAGTAGGCTTACTTTTTAAAAATGTCTTATTCGTTCATGGGACATGGGTGTCGTTGGCCGGTCATCCCTAGTTGCCCTTAAAACTGAGTTGCTTGCTCGGCCATTTTGGAGGACAGTTGAGAGTCAACCACATTTGTGGCTCTGGAGTCACATGTAGACCAGACCAGCTTTACTTCCCTAAAGGGCATTAGCGAACCAGATGGACATTTCCAACAATTGACAATGGTTTCATGGTCATCAGCGGATTCTTAATTCCAGATCTTTTTTTATTGAAATCAAACTCCATCATCTGCCTTGGCAGGATTCGAACCCGGGTCCACAAGAACATTAGCTGAGTTTCTGTATTAATTGTCTCGTGATAACACCACCAGGCCATCGCCTGCCCTGCAATGAAGTTCCTGTGAAAATCCCCTCGTTGCCACACTCTGGCGCCTGTTCGGGTACGCTGAGGGAGGATTTAGCATGGCCAATGCACCGAGCCAGCACGTCTTTCGGACTGTGGGAGGAAACCGGAGCACCTGGAGGAAACCCACGCAGACATGGGAAAAACGTACAAACGCCACACAGACAGAGACCCAAGCCGGGAATCGAACCCGGGTCCCTGGCACTGTGAGACAGCAGTGCTAACCACTGTGCCACCAATGTTTTCGATGTACAGCACAAAAACAGGCCATTCAGCCCAACTGGTCAATGCTAGGTATTTATGCTCCACGGAAGCATTCTCCCATTCCTCTTCATCCATCTCTGTGAGCACAACCTTCTAGTCCTTTCTCCCTCATCTAATACACTAATAATGCAACTCCGTGTGATATTACGTTCCACTTTCTAACCACTCTCTAACCCATTAAGTTTAAGTTTATTTATTATTGCCATAAGTAGGCTTACATTAACACTGCAATGAAGTTACTGTGAAAATCCCCTAGTTGCCACACTCCGGCGCCTGTTCGGGTACACTGAGCGAGAATTTAGCATGGCCAATGCACCTAACCAGCACATCTTTCGGACTGTGGGAGGGAAACAGAGGAAACCCACGCACACATGGGGAGAACTTGCAGACTCCGCAAAGACAGTGACCCAAGCCGAGAATCCAACCTGTGTCCCTGGCGCTGTGAGGCAGCAGTGCTAACCACTGTGCTGCTATTAGTTTCCTCACAATATCCTTTTGGATTTATTGATCATCGATTTATTCACCATGTTGGCTGGTTTGAAGGGGTATCACATTAGTTTCTACATTGAGGAGTAATTCTATCTGTACTCTCATGATATTGGAAAAAAATGCAAATTGTACTGGAGGATTTATACTGTAAGTATTAGTTTGGAAGTAATAAGTTAGAAACTGTGATCTGCCTGATGGTGCCAAGTCCATAATTTAATTCCTGCACTGGGAGATTGCTTACACTGTGATGTCTCTAAGTATTACAAATCTAAAAATTGGACTGTGTTTCACAACAATAATCAAATCATTCATTAAAATCTGCCACTATCCTGAGACTACTGTGGCAGAAGGCTGAAAACTAAAGTCCCATTTCTCATTGATTTTGCGACTGAATCCATGAAATATTAATGAAGAATTCCAAATCCAGGGAGGCTATATTGACTGTAAGGCCCCTCAAAGTATTATACGTTGCAATAGGTTCTTTATTTGGGCGGCACAGTGGCGCAGTGGTTTGCACTGCTGCCTCACAGCGTCAGGGACCCGGGTTCGATTCCTGGCTTGGGTCACTGTCTGTGTGGAGTTTGCATGTTCTCCCCGTGTCTGCGTGGGTTTCCTCCGGATGCTCTGGTTTCCTCCCACGGTCTGAAAGGCACGCTGGTTAGGTGCATTGACCCGAACAGGCGACTAGGGGGATTTCACAGTAACTTCATTGCAGTGTTAATGTAAGCCTTAATTGCGACTAATAAATAAACTTTAAAAACTTTACTTTATTTGATAGCAAGCTGCATGTTCTTCTTCCAAATGGCAGGCAAGTGACTAGTGGGGTACCGCAGGGATCAGCGTTGGGATCCCAGCTATTCACAACATATATATACATAAATGATTTAGATGAGGAAACTAAATGTGATATCTCCAAATTTGCAGAAGACAAAGTTGGCTGGGAGGGTGAGCTGTGAGGAGGATGCAGAGATGCTTCAGTGTGACTTGGGCAAGCTGAATGAATGCGCAAATGCATGTTAGATGCAGTATAATATGGATAAAATTGAGGTTACCCACTTTGGTAGCAAAAATAAGAAGGCAGATTATTATCTGGTCATAAATTGGGAGAGGGGAATATGCAACGAGACTTGGATGACCTCATACGCCAATCGCTGAAGGTAAACATGCAGATACAGCAGACAGTAAAAAAGGCAAATGGTATGTTGGCCTTCATAGCGAGAGGATTTGAGTGCAGGAGCAGGGATGTCTTGCTGCAATTTTCAAGGGCCTTGGTGAGGCCACACCTGGAGTATTGTGTGCTATTTTGGTCTCCTTGTCTGAGGAAAGATGTTCTTGCTCTGGAGGGAGTGCAGCGAAGGTTTACCGGACTGATCCCGGGGATGGCAGGACTGACATATGAGGAGAGACTGAGTTGGTTAGGATTGTATTTGCTGGAGTTCAGAAGAATGAGGGGGAATCTCATAGAAACCTATAAAATTCTAATAGGACTAGACAGGGTAGATGCTGGAAGGATACTGTTGATGGTGGGGGCGGCCAGAACCAGGGGTCATCATCTAAGGATAAGCGGTAAACCACTTAGGACAGAGAGGAAGGGAAATGTCTTCACCCGAGAGTGGTAAGCCTGTGGAATTTTGCTACCACAGAAAGCAGCTGAGGGCAAAACCGTATATGTTTTCAAGATGGAGTTAGCTCTCGCTCTTGAGGCTAAAGGGATCAAAGGATATGGGGGGAAGACGGGATCAGGTGATTGAGTTGAATGATCAACCATGATCATAATAAATGTCGGAGCAGGCTTGAAGGGCCGAATGGCCTCCTCCTGCTCCTATTATCTATGTTTCTACCTCAGTCCTCTGCCGGAACTCAGGTCTGACCCACAGTGTCACAACCTCCACCAGAGTTAGTGCAAGGAGGCAGATCCTGAATCCACCCCAGCCAGGACGGTGATCATGGCCTGTTCTGTTTTGACATCAGTCTGATCCACACTGGTTGTCTAGCCGACTGAGCCAGCTGACCCGCCAAAGATTCCTCAGTGGAAGGTCTCTGATTTTCAGGTTACATCCCCTGGTCCTGGAGTGTGCCACCAGCAGAATCTCTCTCTCTGTTTTATTAGTTCCTTTCAAAATGCTGAAACTTCCACCAAATCACTCCCCTGGAGAACAAAGCCTTGCCTAGGCAATCTCATGATCTAACCTCTTGAGCCCTTGGTGACATTCTGATGAATCTGTGCTGCAATCCTTCCAAGACTAATGTGTCCGTTTTAAAGAACAGTGCCCAGAATTGTGCTCCACATGTTGTCTAAACCAGATCTTTCGTTATATCTTGACAGCAGTCAGCACCTTGAGGAAATTGGGAGGTATGGAGTGGGGGGAGAGGGAGAATTGAGAATGAGGTCCCTACCAGTTCACTGGTACACTTATACACTGCACTTGTCAATAGAGATGACAATTTGGGCAAATATCTTATACTGCTGATGATGGTAACACCATAGCAGTTACTAAATTAATTATCCATGCTCATTAGCTCCGAGTCTGTTAGAATTTTGATTTGATTTGATTTATTATTGTTACATGTATTGGGAAACAGTGAAAAGTATTGTTTCTTGCGTGCAAATCAGATAAAGCATGCCATTCATAGAGCACATAGGGGAGAAGGAAAGGGGAGGGTGCAGCATGACAGGCGGGATTTTTCCGGCCTCCCTCACCCCGAAACTGGAAAATCCCACCCGAGGTCAACAGACCTTTCCATGGTCCGCCCCTTGCCCGCTTCGATTCCCGTGGCGGGCGGGAGGGTAAAATTCACCCCATAGTGAGTGTTACAGTCATTTCTAGGGTGAAGAGAAAGATCCGCTTAATGTATATGGTAGGTCCATTCAAAAGTCTGGTGGCAGCAGGGAAGGAGCTGTTCTTGAGTCGGTTGATACGTGTCATTTCTCATTGATTATGCAACTGAATCCATTAAATATTAATGAAGAATTCCAAATCCAGGGAGACTGTATTGACTGTTAGGCCCCTCAAGGTATTATACTTTGCAGTCGGTTCTTTATTTGATAACAAGCTACATGTTCTTCTTCCAAATGGTAGGCAGTGACTAGTGGGGTACTGCAGGGATCAGTGCTGGGGTCCCAGCGACTCACAATACTTTTGTATCTTTTTCCCGACGGAAGAATGTGGAAGAATGTGTGTCCGGGGTGTGTGGGGTCCTTGATTATGCTGGCTGCTTTTCCAAGGCAGCGGGAAGTGTAGACGGAGTCAATGGGTGGGGGGCTGGTTTGCCTGATGGACTGGGCTACTTTCATAATGTGGAGATGCCAGCGTTGGACTGGGGTAAACACAGTAAGAAGTTTAACAACACCAGGTTAAAGTCCAAATAAACCTGTTGGACTTTAACCTGGTGTTGTTAAACTTCTTACTACTTTCATAACCCTTTGTAGTTTCTTGCAGTCTTGGGCAAAGCAGGAGCCATACCAAGCTGTGATACATCCGAAAAGGATGCTTTCTATGGCGCATCTGTTAAAATTGGTGAGAGTCGTAGCGGACATGCCAAATTTCCTTAGCCTTCTATGAAAGTAGAGGCGTTGGTGGGCTTTCTTAACTAAAGCGTCAGCGTGGAGGGATCAAGATTTGATTTATAGAGACTGGGCTTCGTTATGTCTCCTGTCACACATTGTGGGAAATGGCCGGCGGCAATTGCTTCCTTGCTGAACTGGAGGAAACAAAAGACTTTGTTTTCCAATTGAATTGGGCAGGCCCACCAAGCACGTTTCTGCTGTGTAACGGGTTTTTCCTAACCATTAATTGCTCCTGCGAACACACTGGAAGGTTTGTGTAACACTCTCTTGTCCTCAGCAGTCGTATCAAAAGCGTAAGGATTCTCACTCTGCAAACCCAGCGAGACATTCTGAAATGACAGCTATTACTGTCTGTTATCACTGGTTAGCAAAGTGAAACCCTGAAGGATTTGCGAAGCAGGTAGCAGTCCTCAGCTTAGTCAGGCTTCCTTACACTCTGTTCAAATGCACGGCGTTATAGAGGCAAGTTGTTTTCTTTTATTAAGCCCAGCTTTCACACGCTGCGTTTCTTAAAACCTTGGAAAGAAAGGGGCTTGTATTTGTATCACATCTTGCGCAGCTCCAGGACTTTGGACAGTGCTTGCGAACACTGAGCACTCTTGAAGTGCAGTCACTGTTGCAATGCGGGATCTCTCGCCCCTCCGTCAGAAGGACAGAACGCCGAACCCTGAGCTCACAGTCTCAGCTAACATTCCCCGTACAGTTACTGAGGGGAGGATGAACTGTAAGAAGCACCATCTTTTGGATAAGACTTCAACCTGAGGACTCGGTTTATAAAAAAACCCCCGTGGCATGACATTGAAGAAGTGCAGGGGAGTTCTCCCTGTGTGCGGGCAAGCATGCATCCTTCAACCCACACCCCTTGCTCTTTCTCTACACCCTAGCTATGACTGTAACACTACATTCTGCACCCTTTCCTTCTCCCCCATGTATTCTATGAACGGTATGCTTTGTATAGCGCGCAAGAAACAATACTTTTCACTGTATCCCAATACATATGACAATAATAAGTCATATCAATTAAAAAAATCACTAAAGCAGGTATCAGTCCTCAGCTTAGTCAGGGTTCCTTACGCTCTGTTCAGGTACATGACATTATAAAGGCAAGTTGTTTTCTTTTATTAAGCCCAGCTTTCGCACGCTGCGTTTCTTAAAACCCAACCCGCCCATCATAGAATCCCTACAGTGCAGAAGACTGCCATTTGACCCATTCAGCACCGACTCTCTGACAGAGTTCCTTACCCAGGCACCATCCCGCTCTATCCCTGTAACCCCACACATTTACCATGGCCAATCCACCTAACCTACACATCTTTGGACTGTGGGAGGAAACTGGAGCACCCGGAGAAAACCCACGCAGACACGGGGAGGACGTGCAGACTCCACGCAGACAGTGACCCAAGCCGGGAATCGAACCCGTGTCCCTGGCGCCGTGAGGCAGCACTGTGCTAACCACTGTGCCACCGTGCCGCCCATGATCACATTGCTGTTTGTGGGATCTTGCTGTGCACAAAACGGCTGCTGCATTTCTTACATTCCAACAGGGACCACACTTCAAAAAAGTACTGTAAAGGTCTTAGGGGGCCGATTGAGATTGTGAAAGGTGCTACTTAAGTGCAAGTCTGTCTATCTGTAGCATAGCTATAGAACGTCTGGACAAATGGCGCATGCTACAACAACAATGTCCCCCATTAACATGGCCAAACTCCAGAGCAGCATGATCATCCAAAGTTAGCACCAAGTGAAAGTAGGAGATATCAGGAGAGGTGACTGAGAGGCTTGTTGAGAATTGGGTTCTTAAGAGCATCTTAAGATTGGGGTGAGAGAGAGGCGGAGAGGTTTAGGAGGAAATTCCAGAGATTTATTCTGAGATCGCTAAAGGCATTGGCCGCCAGATTGGGACAAAGGGAGTCAGGGATGAGTAAGAGGCAAGAGATGGAGGAACACAGAGTTCTCACCAGTAATGTGAGAGAGAGCTTCATTCCCGCACTTTGGGCTGAATTCCAGCACAGCTGTCTGGAGGAAAAGGGAGAATATTGCAGTCTAGTGTGGCACCTGCTCCTTCAGTTAGTGTCTTTTAAATTTTGTTCCCTTATATGGTACCGAACGTGTAATGAAATATATTTTTTTCACTGCAGTAATACATAAGGAGCTTTGTGACCAAGCTAGTCTAATGGATTCATGGAACGAGCCCAGGTACATTGACAAGTGTCAGGAGGGAATGTGTGCATTAAAAATGCTGATGAGACTGTAGCACTGAAGAGAGAAAATGTTTTATGCCCTGCGGAGGAGGGACTGGCTAAAGAAAATATCGAGAATCTGCTGACACACAGCCCCCCCCGCCCCGCCGCGCCCACTCACCCACCCGGGTAAAGTGGAGATAGGCTGCCGTGGGTTCACCCATTGGGTTGCAAGTTCCCACTGGATATCTCCCTGCAGATTTAATCACATGACATTTAGCCCCAACCGCCCTTCTGGTGGTCAGCTGACACATCCATTCACTATTCCAATTGGACAATGAGCAGGCTTCGCAGCCTCCATGTTGATGGGGATGTGTTCCGTTAACAAGGATGAGTTCGTATGCAGAGAATCATAGAGTTACAGAATCCCTACGGTGCAGAAGCAGGCCATTCTGTCCATCGAGTCTGCACTGACTCTCCGAAAGAGCACCTTACCCAGACTCACCTCCCCCCTCCCCCACCTATTCTCCATAATCCTGCGCATTTACCGTGGCTAATCCATCTAACCTATACATCTTTGGACTGTGGTAAAAAACTGGAGCGCCTGAAGGAAACCCACCCAGATACTCTGAGAACATGTGTGCAAACATGAGGGTGGGGTGTTCCTTACTCAGGGGATATGGGTCTTACCTTTGACCCCCATGGTTCCAATGCCCAACCCTGATTCAGGAAGACTGAAGTCTCCAGGCCCGCTAGTATCTCCCCCTGTGCCGGAGTGGTTTACTCCAGCGGGGTTTAGAGTAGCTCACCACTAATGGGGGACCAGTGACCCAACCCCGCTGGAGTGAAGGGGGGGCAATCGGGGCCCCCTAGAGGGGTGGGTGGTGGGGGGTTCCCCCGGGCATTGGCACCTTGGCAGTGCCAGCCTGTGCCTCCAGCACTGCCCAATGGGCAAAGTGCCAATGCCCAGGGGGTACATTGGCACTGTCCATCGGGCATGGGGCAGTACCAAGGGAATGGAGCCTGTGGGGACGGGGCTTAGGGGGCAATTGGTGGGGGTGGGGTCCCGCTGCCACTCTACAGTCGGGATTGGTGGGGGAAGGAGGGAGGGCAGTGCTCGGGATGTGCTTTGGAGTGTGGAGTGGTAAGCCGGGGGGGGACGGTCAGCAGTGCGGGGGATGTAATTGTCAGGGGGGATTGGTGGGGGGGGGAGGGGCTGGAGATTGGGGCAGGCCGGGGGGTGGGGGGGGCAGGGGGGGTGGTGGGTTGGCACTGTGGGGGGCGGTCAGCACTGCGGAGGGGGGAGGTAATTGTCAGGGGGGATTGGTGGGGGAAGGAGGGAGGGCACTGATTGGGCTATGCTTTGGAGGGGGGAGGGTTAAGCTGGAGGGGGGCGGTCAGCAGTGCGGGGGGTGTAATTGTCAGGGGGGATCGGTGGGGGGGGCGGTGCTGGAGATCGGGGAGGGCCAGGAGTGGGGTGTTGGGGTTGGGCTCAGCGATCAGGCCATGGGGATGGCGGAGAGCCAGCGTTGCGGGGGTCGCGGGGCTGGCTAGCAATCGAGAGGCCATCAGTGCGGGGCCACTGCGGATGTGCTGATCTCGGCGCTGACAGATCGGCACATGCCCAGTGACCCACTCAGCGCGCTGATTTTAACCTGTCCACTGGGAATAGGCCCCGCCCCTAGTTTCTAATGATATTCACGCTGGTGGCCTCTGCACCTGCACAGAGTGTGGGAGATTCTTCTCTAAACTCCCACTGAAAAGACCAGCGTGAATCATGCCACTTTTCACGCAAGTTCAACACTTAGAATTTTTTTGGGAGAATTCCACCCTATAACTCTATATGGGATTGTCCAACCTTTCCAGGGAGAAACTGACCACAATGGTGTTTAACAGCTGCAGGAGTGCATGCAAGCTCTGCCAGATGTTACGGAGGTTGGGTCGATGTGTTTTTGTGCCTGATTAGCATCCAATGTGCTCCACACTGTTGCATTCTCCTTTTTCCCTGTTTCGCTGAGTGTCACCCTCATGAAGGGGTTTGGCAGAATAAATGAGGAGGAATTGTGTCTCGTAGTAACCAGGGAACAGCGATTTAATGGCCAAAAGCATCAGAGGTGACGAGAGAAAGCTAATGTTTACACAGCATCAGGAACTGGAACGCACTGCCTGCAGGGTACAGAAGCAGCAGATTTAATAGTAACTTCCAAAAGGGAACAGGAGTCTGCTTTTTAGCCCCTGAGCCTAGTCTTACTTTCAATAAAATCATGGCTAATCTGTCACCTAACTCCATATACCTACCGTTGCCCCATATCTCCTAACACAATGACGAACACCTTTGACTCCTCCTGTACTGTAGGGATTCTATAGTCCCAGGTTTAAAATTAACATCAGTTGCCATCTGAGGTAGATATGTTTCCCAATTTTGCTCCTGAAATGTTTGATTTGTAATTTTTGGGCTATGTCCCCTCATCCTAGACCCCACCCCCACCCCCTCACTCCCCCACCCCCAACCAGTGGAAACAGATTCTATCTATCTAATTTATCTGTTCCCCTTATTATCTCAGAAACGCCTTCACATCACCCTTTAACCTTCTCCCAGAGAATAGCAACCTAGTTTTTGTAATCTCCCCTCATAATTTATACCTTGGGGGGGTATTATTCAAGTAAATCTACACCGTACATCCTTTAAGACTGATATATCCTCAGGAAGGTGTGGCGCCCTCATAGTGCTCACGGTACTCCACGTGTGGTCTAACCAGGGCTTTGTATGCCTAAATTATGACTCCTTCCCCCACCGTTATGTTCTAGTTCTCGAGAGATAAAGGTCAATATTCCATTAAATGCTTTTAATTTTTTACTGTACTTTTCCTGATGCTTGATAATCTATGTACCTGGACCCTCAAAGCTTTTCTGACCTCCTATCTAGCTTTCCCCCATTTAGCAAGAACTCTGTCTATCTTTCTTGGTCCAAATTGGATAGGCTCACGTCTTCCCACATTGAAATCTATTTCCCACAGTTTTGCCCTTTCATCTTGTTCTTTCTGTTTCTATCCTCAGTGTTTACAATGCCGCTTAGCTTCGTGTCATTGACAGACTTGGATGTGTGGCTTTCCGTCCCACCATTCAGGTTGCTATGAAATACAATGAATAGTTCTTGTCCAACACAGATCGTTGTGGGATACCGCAAAACGTATCCTGTCCATTAGAACCTGTGCCCATAATCCCTACTCCCTGTCTCCTGCCACTCAACAAATTTCCGAACCAGGTCAATAATTTGCCTTCAATTCCACAATCTTAATCTAGCTAACAATCCCTTTCTCAGACTCTTTATCTATGTCTTCTGGAAGCTTTGACTGTCAGTCATAAAGATTGAGGCAATTCACCAAAGGTCCTTAGACAGCACCTTCCAAACCCACGGCCACTTCCATCTAGAAGGACAAAGACAGCAGCTACAAGTCCACCACCTGCAAGTTCCCCTCCAAGCCACTCACCATCCTGACTTGGAAATATATCGGCCGTTCCTTCACAGCCGCTGGGTCAAAATCCTGGAATTCCCTCCCTAACGGCACTGTGGGTCAACCCACAGCACATGGACTGCAGCGATTCAAGAAGGCAGCTCACCACCACCTTCTCAAGGGCAACAAGGAATGGGCAATAAATGCTGGCCAGCCAGCGACTCCCATGTCCCATGAATAAAAAAAAATCTGACAAAGCTACATCAAGGTGATATTACAACAGTTGACTTATAAGTTTAAAAGTTTATTTATTAGTGTCATAAGTAAGCTTACATTAACACAGCAATGAAGTTACTGTGAAAATCCCCTAGTCGCCACACTCCAGCGCCTGTTCGGGTAACACTGAGGGAGAATTTAGCATGGCCAATGCACCTCACCAGCACGTCTTTTGGATTGGCTACCATTATATTATCACACTGACCGCATTTCAAACTGTACCTTATTAGCTGTGGAAGGAAACTGGACTGTGGCAGGAAACCAGAGCACCCGGAGGAAACCCACGCAGACAAGGGGAGAACTTGCAGACTTCGCACAGACAGTGACCCAGCCGGGAATCGAACCCGGCTCCCTGATGCAGTGAGGCAGCAGCATTGTGCTACCGTGTCACTTGTGAGCAACTGTATAGGTTGGCTAAGAAGTAAATTGTAGTCATGATGTGGAGATGCTGGACTGGGGTAAGCACAGTAAGAGTTTTAACAACACCAGGTTAAAGTCCAACAGGTTTATTTGGTAGCAAATACCATTAGCTTTCGGTGCCCTGCTCCTTCGTCAGATGGAGTGGATATCTCCACTCCATCTGACTTCCACTCCTCTCCATCTGATGAAGGAGCAGGGCTCCGAAAGCTAATGGCATTTGCTACCAAATAAACCTGTTGGACTTTAACCTGGTGTTGTTAAAACTCTTACTAAGAAGTAAATTGCCAGAAGTGTTTGAATAGAAGAGAGAGAGAGTGGGGCAGGGAAAGAGAGGCAGAGAGAAAGAGAGAGAGAGATTTAGGAACAGAATCCCAGGGTTGTGAAGTTAGGCCTCAGAAGGTCCGGCAGCCAATGATTCACTGATGAAAATCAGGCCTGTACAGGATGCCAGATTTGGACTCACACAAAGGGTTGTAGAACTGGAAGAGATGGGGAGGGGAGAGGCCACGGAAGGCCATTTGAAAACAAGGATGGTACTTTTAGATTTGATGTGTTTGTAGACTGGGAGCCAATGTAAGTCAACAAGTATGAGTGGGGATAGCAAAAGCACTTGGTGCAAATTAGGACCTGGGCAGCAGAGATTAGAAATTTGCTGTTTCTAATATTAAATCATAATATTAGTGTAGGTTTCTGTCAGGCACACTGGGCTTGATTTAATGGAGGTGACAGTGGTCTCGCCCACCAGCTGGCCTTGAGGGTGAGTCTGCCAACTTAAGTGCCAGTCAGGCACTTAACTATTCAGCGATGAGCCTTCCCTGGGATCAAGGGCCTTCCTGCCATGGACATAATTGTTGTGAAGGCAGGAACAGAGCGGGTAGCCTACCGGCCATCCTTCCGCCTGATTCAACCCCTTCCCCCTCTCCCTCCTGGCCACCAAACTCGCTACATGCGTGGGTATTTAATTCCATGTGGGCAAGGCAGGACATGAACGTTCCGGTAGGCACTGCCTGCTGCGCCCCCGGCTGGGCATGGGCAAGATGGTGGAAGAGAGAGGCCGGCAGGTCAGCGTGACCCTCCCCACAAGCTGCCTTCATCCCGGACCCGGGGATTGAGGTGTAGATCCCGGGAGCAGGCGACAGCTGGCTTACAAAATAAATAAATAAATGTGACTTGGAAAGATATTAATAGAAATGAAACAGTCATGTGAAGGCTGGGGTTGTGAATGTCGCTGCTGCGACACATTTACCATCTGCTGCACTGGAAGCTGTGTGTACTGCAGTCACCATCATAGCCCAGTGTGAGGATGTCAGCAAGAAGCAGCGTTTTCCTCCACACTCCCCAGTGAAATGGGCGGACTCAAAGCTGGCAAGCCCTGCCTGTGTCTTACCAACTCCGTCAACAATCAGCTGGTGAAATGAGTTGGATTGAAAGATGTTTTGTATCTGCTGTTCACACTCCAGACATCCTGGCATTGTCCATAGGGATTGGATCCAGTCTCTAAGACTGCTTTATAAGCCACGTGCCCCTTCTAGATGCGAATGTGTAGACGGAGCGAATCATCATCTGCTGCCTTGTTTCATCCGAGCGGTACCCTCACGTCCAAAGTTTAACCTGTCGCAAGCACAATCCAGCACCAATGTTGCCAGTCACGTCCTGTTTGCCGGAGAGATTAGCATTCCCTCTCCTCATCATTTGGCATGAATGACGTCCACCTTCCACCTGCTTCCTCTATGCCAGTCCCATGATGTACATGAGAGTAACGCCTCATCTTGTTTCCTTTGTATCAACCCTGGCTTGGTGGGCAGTGCCCTCTTCTCCGAGGCAGCGGGCCATAGATTGAGGCCCATTCCAAGGACTTGAGCACAAAGCACGGCCGACACTCCAATGCAGTAGTGAGGGAGTCCAGCATTCTCAGAGGTGTCGTCCTTAGGTGAGGACGTTAAACAAAGTCCCTGTCTTGTGGGACTTTACTAGCTGCCATGATTGCACTACACTTCAGAAAGTGCTTCATTGGCTGTGAGATGTTTCGCTTTGGAACGTTATCCCTTTATCCAAACATCCGACTTTGACGGCATTCCTAAAATTTAGACCCTAGCTGACAATCTCCATGGTTAATTCAACTAGCTCAGGACTCCATGAGAAGAGCGCCCCCTATCAAATCCCCCGGATCATTTGTTTGCACACAATCTGAGGTCCTTCTCACACCATCCTGCCCATATGGGTGCCAATTGTATCCCCGCCATCTGGTACTTGCTCATCTCAGGTTTGACGTTACAGTCCATTGTCCA
This sequence comes from Mustelus asterias, assembly GCF_964213995.1. NCBI lineage: Eukaryota > Metazoa > Chordata > Chondrichthyes > Carcharhiniformes > Triakidae > Mustelus > Mustelus asterias. The sequence continues at coordinate 55,826,881 of NC_135823.1, read as the reverse complement.
GCTGTGATGCAGCTGTTTAACTTGCTGTGGTTGCTGGATGATGCTGGGCACAGCTGTAGAGACTCTGGGCGTTCATTCTGACACTAGTAGCAGAATGAATGGTTTTGGTTAGAAATGTCAAATATGTTTTTCTTATGTTTATTTATGAGTGTTACAAGTAGGCTTACATTAACACTGCAAGAAGGTTCTGTGAAAATCCCCTAGTCACCGCACTCCGGTGCCTGTTCGGGTACACTGAGGTAGAATGTAACATGGCCAATGCTCTTGACCAGTACATCTTTTGGACTGTGAGAGAAAACCGGAACACCCAGAGGAAACCCACACAGACACGGGGAGAATGTGCAAACTCTGCACAGACAGTGACCCGAGGCCGGAATTGAACCCGGGTCGCTGGCGTTGAGAGGCAGCAGTGCTAACCATTGTGCCACCATGCTGCCGTAGGGTTTTTCTGACAATCGACAATGGGTCATCAGTAGATTCTTAATTCTAGATTTTTAAAAAATTGAATTCAAATTCCACCATCTGGCATGGTGGGATTCGAACCCGGGTCCCCAGAACATTAGCTGAATTTCTGGTCCAGCGATAATACCACTAGGCCATTGCCTCCTCTTCTCAGTTAGAGGTGAGTCATGGTACCCTGTTGAAGCAGGGCTAGCATCTTAAAAACTTATGACAAGATCCACTCAGGGCCCCATGTACTCACATGGGGTTCCACAATTCCAACTGCTGCCTTGACTCATGTTCAGCGCCATCACTTACTCTCCAGCCCGGCTCTGTATCCAATGTTGGAATTGTTTCTGGATTTGATTCTGGCTGTTTTAGGCAGAACAGATGAGATGGTTAATGTGCTGCAAACAGGATCAGCTAGTATTGAGCTGGTGCCACTAAACAAAATACCCCTGCCTCTCCATTGTGACAAATCGAATGCTCCAAGTAGACCATCGCCAGTTATATTTGGACTGACTTCCCAAACTCCGGCCCAGCTGCATCCTGATTCTTTTTTTTCCAAGGAATCCCTGTAACAAACAAGGAAGTTCAGTCACACGACTAACAACCAGAACAGAAACAGCGTCAACTTATCTCTTTCTATGAGACACTGTCCTCGAAAGGCCCTTGATAAGAGGATTGAAACATCACTAAAACCTTGACTCACACAGATAATTAATTTTGTTAGCGCACTGCTTGGCCAACACAGAGCTGTGCACCGCCTTCTCTTTGCCTAAGGAAGGGTAGACATGCCTTTGAGGAAGTACAGTAGAGGTTCAGTAGGTTGATTCTTATGGTGAGAAGAGAGTCCAGTTGAGAGATAGGGTAAAATATTCTCTGGAGTTCTGACAAATGGAAGGTCTCATTGAATTGTACACAATCCTGAGGGAGCTTGATAGGGTGGACCCACAGAGACTGTTTGCCCCTGTCTGGAGAATCTAGAACAAGGAGGTAAGGGTTCAGGATAAAAGTTTGACCATTTAATATTAAGTTGAGGGGAAATTTCTTCACTCGGAAGGTTGTGGGTGTTTAGAATTTTCCGCAGGATACTCAGTCGTTGACATTATTGGAGACAGAGATCAATAGATATTTGGGCATTGGAGGAGAATCAAGGGATATGAAGATGGTGGAGGAAGGTGATGTTGAGGGAGAAGATGAGTCATGAATTTATTGAATGGTGAAGTGGGCTCGAGGGCCAAATCATGCAAGTCCATAAAACCATAAGACATAGGAGCAGGATTAGGCCATTTGGTCCATCGAGTCTGCTCTGCCATTCAATCATGGCTGATAGGTTTCTCAAACCCATTCTCCGACCTTTTCCCCGTAACCTTCGATCCCCTTACCAATCAAGAACCTATCTATCTCTGTCATAAATACAGTCAATGAATTCCAGATTCACCACCCTCTGGCTGAAGAAATTCCTCCTCATCTCAGTTCTATCGGGTCATCCCTTTATTCTGAAGCTGTGCCCTCAAATCCTAGTCTCTCCTACTAATGGAAACATCCTTCCCCCTTCCCCGCCCCCACCCCCCGTCCACTCTATCCAGCCCTTTCAGTATTCTGCAAGTGTTATGGTTCAAATCAGAAACTCCAAAGCGTTTTATGGAGCTGGTCTGGATCATTAGTATTGTATCTTGAATTTGGCTAGGATAAGCATGATATGTTTCACTTCAGGTATGATTCAAATGACCATTAGGGAGCTTTAATCAAACAAAGTTTAATTAAGAATATAGTTAACATGTATAGTAAGAAAATTAGCAATAACATTTATCAATTACAACCAATAAAACAACCACAATTATGTATAACCCTTAATAAATATATCTGAGATGTTCCAAACAAAACCAATCCCATAAACAACCCTTTAAACAGGTTCAACACAGCAAAGACTAATGCACACGTGATACTGGAATTGAGTCCTTTGGTTGAATTCTGCAGTTCTCTTGATAGACTCAGAACAGTTTGAAGTCAGAACAGCTTCTCAGCACACCAGGGAGAGACTCTGGTCAAGCCACCAACAGCAAATTTTCCCCTTCACAAAGGCAAGACCTTGTTTTCAGATAACCAACAGAATTTTCAAATAAAACAGGGAGAGAGAAACGTTTTGTTTCAGCTTGCTGTCCCTTCTAAAACTAACCTGCAGCTTAGAATAAAAGAGCTCCTGCCACCTGACCTGACAACCAGCTCCTTCTAATAATGCAGGGGCATAAGCAAATCTCAGAAAGTACCTGAAGCCCCCATTTAAGCCACTTAAGGAGCAATAAAAGGACATTTGGTATTCAGCTCAGCCGCAATGAGAAACACTGAAGCTGTGAGAGCTGCAGAGATTATGATTAAAAAAGACTTTTCTTAAAGATACACTAATGTCACAGTACGTTTCAATGAGAATCCCTCTCATCTTTCTAAGCTCCATCGAATACAGACCCAGAGTCCTCAAACGCTCCTCATACGTCAATCCTTACATTCCCAGAATCATTCTTATGAACCTTCTCTGGGCCCTCTCCAAGGCCAGCACACCCTTCCTTAGATATGGGGCCGAAAATTGCTCACGATATTCCAAATGTAGTTTAACCAGAAACTTATAAAGCCTTAGCAGTACATCTCTGCTTTTGTATTATAGTCCTTTTGAAATGAATGCTAATATTGCATTTGTCTTCCTAACTACCGACTCAACCCTCAAGTTAACCTTAAGAGAATCATAGTAGTCATAGTCGAATGTAGTCCAGCTCCTACCTTTTATGTTCTATTTGGTAAAGGGGAAGAGTATGATATCTCTGTTCCATTGAAGACCACTTTCACAGATGCACCATAGAAAGCATTCTTTCTGGTTGTATCACGGCTTGGTATGGCTCCTGCTCTGTCCAAGACCGCAAGAAACTACAAAAGATCGTGAATGTAGCCCAATCCATCACGCAAACCAGCCTCCCATCCATTGACTGTGTCTACATTTCCCCGCTGCCTCGGCAAAGCAGCCAGCATAATTAAGGGCCCCACGCACCCCGGACATTTTCTTTTCCACCTTCTTCCATCGGGAAAAAGATTCAAAAGCCTGAGATCACGTACCAACCGGCTCAAGAACAGCTTCTTCCCTGCTGCTGTCAGACTTTTGAATGGACCTACCTTGCATTTCTCTATACCCTAGCTATGACTGTAACAATGCACTCTACACTCTGCACTCTCTCATTTCCTTCTCTATGAACGCTCTGCTTTGTCTGTACAGCGTGCAAGAAACAATACTTTTCATTGTATACTCATACATATGACAATAATAAATCAAATCAAATCATTAAAGGAAATTGTGGATCCGGGGGATTGTTGCTGGCATAGGGTGTCACCAGTTGGATTTCTCCAGTTGTTTCTCCAGTGAATTGGATGGTGGCCAGATATTGATGTCCAGTCATTAATTGGAGCAGTGTGAAAGAGCCCACAGGTGGTATTCTGGATCAGGATCATATCATTACCTTTAGTTGCCTTTGGTCTCACCTCAATCAATCTGTTGCTGAAGCTTTCTCCCACCCATGTCCTATCTCTCATTTCCAGAACTCACTATCTCCAATCTTTGTCTACTCTGCTTCCAATCCCTCGTAAACCTCACCCAAAACCCTGCTGCCCATGACCTTTCCCACACCAGGCTTTGGATGCCTGAGCTTCAGGAACAAAGAACAAAGAAAATTACAGCACAGGAACAGGCCCTTTGGCCCTCCAAGCCTGCACCGACCATGCTGCCCGACTTAACAAAAACCCCCTACCCTTCCGGGGACCATATCCCTCTATTCCCATCCTATTCACGTCCTTGTCAATTCGCCCCTTAAAAGTCACTACCGTATCCGCTTCCACTACCTCCCCCGGCAACGTGTTCCAGGCACCCACTACTCTCTGTGTAAAAAATCTGCCTCGTACATCTCCTTTAAACCTTGCCCCTCGCACCTTAAACCTACGCCCCCTAATAATTGACTCTTCCACCCTGGGAAAAAGCTTCTGACGATCCACTCTGTCCATGCCTCTCATAATCTTGTAGACTTCTATCAGGTCTCCCCTCAACCTCCATCGTTCCAGTGAGAACAAACCAAGTTTCTCCAACCTCTCCTCATAGCTGATGCCCTCCATACCAGGCAACATCCTGGTAAATCTTTTCTGTACCCTCTCCAAAGCCTCCACATTGTTCTGGTAGTGTGGCCACTGGCTCCTGGTCTCAAATTTACCATTCGCATATTTTGTCTTTAAATGCTGCCATATTGTCAATCCTTTTCATCTCTGTAACCTCCTCCAGCCCCATAAAGCTCTGTAAACTCTCTGCTCCTCTGGTTCAAACCAGCTGTGCATTCTCTTCTCCTTTCTCTCCAGTATCGAAAATCAGGGGTGGAATTTTATGGCCTTGCTCGCCCCAAAATCGGAGAATCCCGCCCTTGGTCAGCGGACCTTCCCATTGTCTGCCCCTTGCCTGCTCTGATTCCCGGGCGAGGTGGTAAAATTCCAGTCCAGGTCTTCCCTGTCTTATCTGAAAGACAGCACCCAGACACAGCAGCACGCCCTCAGTACTGCACTGGGAATGCCAGCCAAGATTAAGCATTCAAATATCTAGAGTGAATGGAATGATTCTCTACTGAGCCATAGTTGGCATTTAAGCGGGCTTGATGGAAATTAAGCCTTCAACAATGTTGTCATCGAGCCATCCTTGTGCAGATGTTGACGAACATTGGGACGTAGAGAGACTCTCAGGTAACACCACTCCTCCATTAAAAGGTAATCAAGACCTAGGCCCATGCTCTGAAATTCCCTCCTGAAAACCCTCCCTTTCTCTGAGCCACCCCACCACCCATTAAGACATTCCATAACACCCACCTCACTGATCAAGCCTTAATCACCCCTCCTAATCTTTGCATCAGAGGCAGAAAGTGGTATAGTGATATTGCCACTGGGTTAGTAACCCCAAGACCCAGGTCATCTCTAGGGACCCGGGTTTGAAACCCACCACGGAAGATGGTAAAATTTGAATTCTGGTTTTAAAAGTCTAATAATGACCATGAAACCGTTATCACTAATATTGGGCGGCACAGTGGTTAGCACTGCTATCTCACAGCGCCAGGGATCCACGTTCGATTCTGGCCTTGACTGTATGTGCGGAGTCTGCACGTTCTCCCCATATCTGCATGGGGTTTCCTCCGGGTGCTCCAGTCTCCTCCCACAGTCCAGAAATGTGCAGGGTTAGGTTGATAGTCACAAAATGTGTGGATTAATGGGGTAACTATTTTGGGGTTACGGGGATAGGGCCTGGGTAAAATGCTTTGTTGGAGAGTCTGTGCCGACTCGATGGGCTGAATGGCCTCCTTCTGCACTGTAGGGATTCTATGAACAGCTCAAGCTCCATTTTTCCTTCTGTCTCTGTGAAGCACTTTGTTTTTCTATGTTAATACAAGTGACGGTTCTTGCAAGTTCAGAGTCTTTTGAGGAGTTTGAAACAGCTGGTTTGATTGGTGATACTCGAAATATATTTGACCTGACTCTCAGTTGCTGCCGTAACTCCCCATTGTTAAAGAAATGAATCATATTAACAAGTAGGCCTTTCAGCTTATCCACTATTGGTCTTTACTCGCCTCTTGATGACCTTTTAACAGAGGAGTGGTGTTACCTTAGAGTCTCTCTACCTCCCAATGTTCGTCAACATCTGCACAAGGATGGCTTGATGACAACATTGTTGAAGGCTTAATGTACATCAAGCCCACTTAAATGCCAGCCACGGCTCAGTGGGCAATTGTTTCATTCACTCTCGAGATTTGAGTACTTAATCTTGGCTGGTACTCCCAGTGCAGTATTGAGGGAGTGCTGCTATGTCAGAGGTGCTGTCTTCCAGGTAAGATCATAGAAGAATCATCCAATCCCTACAGTGCAGATGGAGGACATTTGGCCCATCGAGCCTGCACCGACTCCTATCCCAACCTTGCCTTATCCCGCACATATATACCCTGCTAATCCCCTTGACACCCAGGATCAATTTAGCATGGCCAATTCACCTAACCTGCACATGTGTGGGAGGGAACCAGAGCACCCAGAGAACCCACGCAGACATGGGGAGAACATGCAAACTCCTCGCAGATAGTCACCCGAGGCAGGAATCGAACCCGGGTCCCGGGGGCCGTGAGGCAGCAGTGCTAACCACTGTGCCACCAGGAATCACCCAAGGCCTGAATTGAACCCAGATCCCTGGTGATCTAAACATCACCAAGCTTGAGTTTCAAAGGTGTTGGGAAAGAATCCTATAATGGTGAGTCCTGAGAAAGAAGTAAGGTTGTGTAAAATACAAGGTTCAGAGTCTTAACTTCAATACTGTGAAGATGTAGTAAAAGGAAGAACAGTTCGAACAATGTATTAAGCCACTGATTGAATTGGAGTTCCCTAGCCCAGTTGAGAGCAACACGATCCAGCAGTTTGGCAATATTACCTTGCATTAGAGTAAATTGGTTAAGTAAATGGAACTGCCATGATTTAATAACATATCAAACTCCAGTCAAGGCTATCAATCAAACTGTAAGTTCAATAGTGTTACAACGTGATCCTAAATGAGCTGCCATTGCTTTGATAGAAACCATTCTTTTGTGACTAAACTGCATTCCTGAATGAATTAATACCCCCAGTGTAAAACTTCTGAAAAACTTTGTAATTTCTGAAGAACAAAACACTGAAACAAGCACAAGCGTGGCACCGAGAATGAGGTCAGACAGACGCTTGATCTCAGCTGATGCTGACAGCTTTGGGCAGTCAGAAATTAATGGGCCACTTTGGAGTGGGGTGGAAATCAGATGTATTTGTCACGCTGTAGGCCTGTAGACCTAGCAAGGCAGAGCCTTTCCTGGAGGCCAAGATGCAGCATTCAGAATGGGACAAGCCTGTTTGATTCAACAGAGGTATCCCGTTGTTTTAAATCACACTTCTCGGTCCCAATATCGAGTGGCACGGTGGCACAGTGGTCAGCACTGCTCCCTCACAGTGCCAGGGATGCAGGTTAGATTCTCGGCTAGGGACACTGTCTGTGCAGAGTCTGCACAGTTCTCTCTGTGTTTGCGTGGGTTTCCTCCGGGTGCTCCGGTTTCCTCCCACGCTCCAAAAGACGTGCTGATAGTTGCATTGGTCATGCTAAATTCTCCCTCAGTGGACCCGAACAGGCGCTGGAGTGTGGCGGCTAGCGGATTTTCACAGTAACTTCAATGCAGTGTTAATGTAGGCACTATTAGTGTAGTCACTATTAGTGACACTAATAAATTTATAACATTTAAACAATGTTTCCCACTTGCTGCATACTTTGGGTACATTATTTTTATTCATTCATGGGATGTGGGCATCACTGGCTGAGCCAGCATTTATTACCCATCCCTTGGGGCATTTAAGAGACAACCACATTGCTGTGGCTCTGGAGTCACATGTAGGCCAGACCCAGGTAAGGACGGCAGATTTCCTTCCCTAAAGGACATTAATGAACCAGATGTGTTTTTACAACAATCAACAATGGTTTCATGGCCATCATTAGACTTGTAATTCCAGACTTTTATTGAATTCAAATTTAACTATCTGTCGTGGTGGGATTTGAACCCAGGTCCCCAGAGCATTGGTCTGGGTCTTTGGATTACTAATCCAGCGACAATACCACTACGCCACTGCCTCCCTGAGTAAGCAGAATTGAAACTTTGATTTGTAAGTTAAAGCCAAGCAGCAACCATTTTCTGGAAGTTCTTTAGTTTCTAGCTTTCGGATAGTCATGGACAATACTTCCTTGTTCCTATGGGGGGCGTGATTGCTTCTTTTCTTGTGCAGTGCGTTTCAGATGATGCGATGAGTGAGGCCTCAACCTGTAACCAATGACCCCAGCAGACTGTCAGTAGGGCCACCTTTTGAAGAAACCTTAAACTGAGGCCATGTTTGCCTGGAGTCCATGGTAGATTCCACAATGCCATTTAAAGAATAGCAAATGATTGTCCCCTCATGTCCATCAAACATTGATCCCAGCAACCAACTCCACCAACAAGGCCAGAACAGGATATTGGCCTCATCGATGTTTGTGGGACCTCACCTACGCAAATTGGTTGTGGACTGGCCTTCAAAGTAATGGTGGCTAGATTTTCACAAGAAGTTTTTGGTTGCAAAGCACTTGGGAGGCTCCTGTGGCTGTGAAAGGTGCTATATTAAGGAAAGATCTTTCTTTGAACAAAGCGCGCCAGTTTTGATAGAGGTGTGGTGCAGCACACCTAACTAATACAGCAGTGTTATCCATTCCACAATGAGTTCACTTGTAATGGTAGGTGGTTGCAACCGTCATGTCTTTACAATGACTGACATGAAGATTTGGCATGAATGGATTTACTGTGTCTCCAACAACAACGCCCTTTTAAATTGAATGGGAAGATTAAAGAGCTAACTGGCACACCAAGCCTTGGGGTGGCACGGTGGAATGGTGGTTAGCACTGCTGCCTCAGAACGCCAGGAACCTGGGTTCAAACCCAGCCTCGGGTGACTGTGTGGAGTTTGCACGTTCTCCCCGTGTCTGCATGGGTTTCCCTCGAGTGCTCCAGTTTCCTCCCACAGTCTAAAGATGTGCGGCTTGGATTGGCCATACTAAAATTGCCCCTCAGTGTCAGGGGGATTAGCAGGGTTATGGGAATAGGACCTGGGTGGGATTGTTGTCGGTGCAGGTTTGATGGGCTGAATGGGGTGGGGGGAGAGGGGTTGGAAAAGGAAGCTTAAAATTCTGGCTTGGACTTGTTTACATATTATAAATTTTGAAATAAAAAGCTAAGAACTTACATTTGCATAGCACCTTTCATAATCTCAGGATATCCCAAAGGCATTTCACAGCCAATGGAGTCCTTTTGAAAGAGGTCGCTGTTACACTTCAGGAAATACAGCAGCAAAGTTTGCAAAGCAAGCTCCCATAAACAGCAATCATTTAATGACTAGATCATGTGCTTTCTTAAATGATGTGGTTGAAGGGTAAATTTTGGACAGGGGACTTTGATTTGAATTGATTTATTATTGTCACATATATTGGGATACAGGGAAAAGTATTGTTCCTTGCGCGCTATACAGACAAAACATACCGTTCACAGAGTACATAGGGGAGAAGGAAAGGACAGGGTGCAGAATGTAGTGTTACAGTCATAGCTAGGGTGTAGAGAAAGATCAGCTGAATATAAAATAGGTTCTAAAGTAGGTCCACTGTGCACACTGGCACAGTGGTGAGAACTGTTGCTTCACAGCGCCAGGGGACCGGGTTTGATTCCCGGCTTGGGTCACTGTCTCTGCAGAGTCTGCACGTTCTCCCTGTGTCTACGTGGGTTTCCTCCGGGTGCTCCGGTTTCCTCCCACACTCCAAAAAATGTGCTGGTTAGGTGTATTGGCCGTACTAAATTCTCCCTCAGTGTACCTGAACAGGCACCAGAGTGTGGCGACTAGGGGGATTTTCACTGTAACTTCATTGTGGTGTTAATGTAAGCCTACTTGTGACACTAATAAATAAACTCAAAAGTCTGACAGCAGCGGGGAAGAAGCTGTTCTTGAGTCGGTTGGTACGTGACTTCAGACTTTTGTATCTTTTTCCCGACGGAAGAAGGTGGAAGAGAGTGTGCAGGATTTTATGGCCTCACTTATCCTGAAACCATAAAATCCCACACCAAGGTCTCTGGAGCTTCCCATTGTCTACACCCACTTTCCCACACACCCCCCTCCCTGATTCCCATCACGGATAAAGCGGTAGAATTCTGGCGTATGTCTGGGGGTGTGGGGTTCTTGATTATGCTGGCTGCTTTTCCAAGGCAGCGGGAAATGTCGACAGAATCAATGGATGGGAGGCTGGTTTGCGTAATGGACTGGGCTACGTTCACAACCCTTTGTAGTTTTCTGTGGTCTTGGTCAGAGCTGGAGCCATACCAAACTGAGATACATCCAGAAAGGATGCTTTCTATAGTGCATCTGTGAAAATTGGTGAGAGTCGTAGCGGACATGCTGAAATTCCTTAGCCTCCTAAGAAAGTTGGTGGACTTTCTTAGCTATAGCATCAGTGTGGAGGGACCAGGACAGGTTGTTGGTGATCTGGACACCTAGAAACTTGAAGCTCTCGACCATTTCCACTTCATCCTCATTGATGTAGACAGGGGCACGCCCTCCACTATGCTTCCTGAAGTCGATGACTATCTCCTTCGTTTTACTGACAGTCTGAGGAGAACTCTGTTAGATCAATCTGAGAGGGCAAACAAGAGCTTTAGTTTAACATTGCACCAGGGAACAGCACCTCCAGCATTCCCTCAGTACTGCACTGAAGTGTCATCCAGGATTATGTGCTGAAGTGCCTGGAGTGGGACTTGAACCCATGACATCTGAGGTCTTGCAGGTGAGAGAGTGTTGCCCACTAAACTGCATGTGCCAAACCTTGGAGGAATTCACAACTGAGCTGGTGAGCTTTTCCAATTTACACTCACAACACTGACTCATTTAGATACCAACACACATGTTTTTCTAAGCAGGCCCAAGAGATCTATTTATTATCTCATTAATAGTAAACGGTGTGCATCCCAAACACTCACTGGTCAATATGCGTGTGCAGAATGGGAAAAACCATAGGTGAAATAGGTTTGCTGCTGTCCCATTGAAAGGAAAGCCACCCATTTCAAGCATTCTATTACAATGGGGAGGCAGTGGCATTGTGGTATTGTCACTGGACTTATAATCCAGTGACCCAGGGCAATGCTCTGGAGACCTGGGTTCAAATTCCACCACCAGATGATGAAATTGGAATTCAATAAAAGCCTGTAATTAAAAGTTTAATGACCATGAACTCATTATCGATTGTCAGAAAAACCCATCTGGTTTGCTAGCATCATAGAATCCTACAGTGTAGAAGGAGGCCATTCAGCCCATCAAGTCTGCACCGATCACAGTCCCACCCAGGCCCTATCCCCATAACCCCATGCATTTACCCCAGCTAGTCCCCCTGACACTAAGGGACAATTTAGCATGGCCAATCCACCAACCCGCACATCTTTGGACACTAATGTCCTTTACCATAGAAACCCTGCAGTGCAGAAACAGCCCATTCAGCTCATCAAGTCCGCACCAACAACAATCCCACCCAGGCCCTATCCCCGTAACTCCACACATTTACCCCACTAATCCCTCTAATTTATGCATCCCGGGACACTAAGGAGCAATTTAGCATGGCCAATCAACCTAACCCGCACATCTTTCAACTGTGGGAATAAACCCACGCAGACACAGGTAGAACGTGCAAATTCCACACAGACAGTGACCCAAGCTGGGAATCGAACCTAGATCCTTGGAGCTGTGAGACAGCAGTGTTAACCACTGTGCCAATCACTGTGCCACCATGCTGCCCATTTATTATGGAAGGAAATCTGCCATCCTTACCTGGTCTGGCCTCCATGTGACTCCAGAGCCACAGCAATGTGGTTAACTCTCAATTAGGGATGGGTAATAAATTCTGGCCCAGCCAATGATTCCCACATCCCATGAACAGATTTTAAAAATCATATAAACACAATAGAAGGAGTTAGGGATTGACCATTCAATCATTGTGCTTTCCCTTGAGTATCTGGTACCCAAATTACTTGTCAACGTGCTTCAAAGCTAACAAGCATTGAGGCTCAGTATCTTGGCAGTGAAGCAGAACGGTGACTGCTGAGGAAAGAGAGGGAAGGAAATGTGGGGCTGTGAATTCCCCCTGCCCCGCCCAGCAACATGCCCCGACTGCGGAAGAGCTTGTCGATCCAGAGTTGAGTGCCTCGGTTAACAGAAGACCGTCAGACGTTATCCTCAATCTTGAGGGTGCATGGATGATGCGAACAAGTGGGTCCTGAGGGAGATGCGTCATGTTTGCCTTTATGATTCCCATGGGCCTCAACTCCTCACCCAACTTTCATTCAGTGCTGTTGTCCCTGCAAGATGTGTGGCAGTGCGTTTGGAAACCCCGATTGTCCTGAAAGCTGCTTTGTCTTTCCCTTTATTCATGTCAACTGTTGAAAAGTGACGGGCGAAGGAGTGGGACAACGAATCAAACTGCCCATTTCTGACCCCTATCATGTCAAGCTCACGGAGATTTCTTTGGATTTTCTTTTTTGGACAGATACATGGATAGGAAAGGTTTAGAGGGACATGGGCCAAATGCAGGCAAATGGGGTTAGCTTCGATGGGCATTTTGGTCGGCATGGACCAGTTTGGGCCGAATGACCTGTCTCTGTGCCGCAGATTCTATGATTCTATCTACTGACCTCCCATAATGGAGTCAGGGTATAGATTAACTGGATGGTGGGATAGACTCATGAGTCGCAGAATGGCCTACTCCTGTTCCGAGGATCATGTGTTTGTCAAAGTCAAGGGCTGACATCCAGTATAGTCTAGGTGATTGTATGGAGTGAAATAAAAGACTGCGCATCTATATAACGCCTCTTGGATGTCCAAAAGTGCTTCACAGCAAATCAAGTGCTATTAAAGTTTATTTATTAGTGTCACAAGTGGGCTTACATTAACACTGCAATGAAGTTACTGTGCAAATCCCCCAGTCGCCACACTCCGGCGCCTGTTCGGGTACACTGAGGGAGAATTTAGCATGGCCAACGCACCTAAGCAGCACGTCTTTCGGACTGTGGGAGGAAACCGGAGCATCCAGAGGAAACCCACGCAGACACGGGGAGAACAGATGTCGAATGCGTGGTCAACAAACTACTGTCCCTTCAACAATGTGCAGCTTCTGAAACAAACAGTCCCTCCGGGAGAGAGGAGAAAAAATCGGGGAAGAAAATATATTGCACCCCCCTCCCCAACCCCTTTCGTTATTTTAATTCATGTAAAAATATGCAAAATAATTTGCATTTCTTCAATCTGGCCATCAGCCCCCTGCGTAGATTAATTCATACACATGGACAGTTTGCAAAATCATTTTCTGACTGGGTTAGAGGGACGGTGCGCATTTTCAATTATCGCCTTTCAATCCATTTAATAATCAGCTTAGCGGCAACATCTATATTAAAAAAAAGACACAAATCATGGAGGTAATGAGAAAATCCAGGAGTTCTCAGCGGCCGACGCGTTTGCAGGTAATGAAATGTGGCAACGTCGGCGCTTGGGGAATGCGGATGCCGTGTCTGAACGGTGGGCTTCTCACAGAGGGTTCAATGAGGAGTGGTGGGAATTCTGCGCCTGGCGTGGATTTGCTTTCAGGATCAGGTGGATGTCGAGCTTGGACCTAACCACGGTGACGAAATCGCGCTGGGAAGAGAATAGGTGAAGGGGAAGACAAAGTAACAGTTGGTTGGAAAGGCCTATCCCCATCAGTCGGAGTGCGGATGCGGCCCAGCATACTGATCGAGTCGACAGTTGATTAAACTGTCACTCAGCGCTGGCCTATAACCGCTAGTTGCCCAATCCCCAGTATGTGCCTGGTAATATATTATTTTAATGTCTGAAAACTCCTTTAATAGCCTGTTATGCATCAATTTATTCCATATTAAAGGAATAAGATGGATAAAAATCAATTATGTTTAAGTCTATCTTCAAAGCTGGATGAGTCCCTCCCCTCGGCTTTCCTCGGGCTTTGTGCAGCTTCAAGATTATTTTAGCTTTTGCCGTTTGCCATCTCATTTTCCTTTTTTCCTTGTCAACTGGATTTGAATGCAAAGCTTCAACTTTGCTTGTTGACCACATCAAAATAATGCTTAACGACGCATGTAGTGTCTGTCAGCGTAATGGATTTTTATTTATTGAGAGAAAAGTGCCACCTCATATAAATAAATGCCCCTCGCTTTTCCCAGCATGGCACGGTGGCACAGTGGTTAGCACTGCTGCCTCACAGCGCCAGGGACCCGCGTTCGACTTCCGGCTTGGGTCACTGTGTGGACTCTGCACGTTCTCCCCGTGTCTGCGTGGGTTTCCTCCGGGTGCTCCAGTTTCCTCCCACAGTCTGAAAGATGTGCTGGTTAGGTGCATTGGCCATGCTAAATTCTCCCTCAGTGTACCCGAACAGGTGCCGGAGTGTGGCGACTGGGGAATTTTCACAGTAACTTCATGGCAGTGTTAATGTAAGCCTACTTGTGATGCTAATAAAATAAATAAAACATCTTTTGAAGCCTTATTGCTTGTCGGATGAGGTGGGTAAAGATGCCAATTGCTGTGCCTTTGCCCTGGGATGTTGAGTTGCCAGCCCTCTGTCATTGCCCTGGCATTGCCAGGAATTCAAGATTAATCTTAAGGATACACTGCAGCGAGCAATTTAGGAATAAAATCTCAGGAGCCTTAAAAATAGTGAGTTTTTAAAAAATCTTTGCACATCTTGGTTTAATTCTTCCAAGAAATATTTAGATGTGGGAAAGAAGGCTGTTTGACTGTCAGTCCAGGATCATCCAATCAGGAGATGAAGAGTCATTTCTAGTTTCTGATTGGCTGTGGAATGGTTGGACACTGCGAGGATGGACATGTTGGCCGACCATTGGTGGGAAGTTTGGGGGCAGGATGGTTGAAGGCAGAGGGTCATGTGGCCACCGCTCTAGGAAACCCACTAAGAGTTGGCAGCCCGAGACAGGAGTGTAACTCGGAGAGGTCTAGGAGCAGCTGTCAGCGGTTACAATATGGTGGACTAGGTCCTCATGATTTCCTGGGGTAATCCCCGGGTGGCCGCACTTGCATGTCAGGAGAGCACAATTTTTGTGTTTTACTTATCCGTCCATGGGATGTGGGCGTCGCTGGCTGGGCCAGCATTTATTGTCCATCCCTGAGGGCATTTAAGAGTCAACCACATTGCTGTGGGTCTGGAGTCACATGTAGGCCAGACCAGGAAAGGACAGCAGATTTCCTTCCCTTAAGGACATTAGTGAACCAGATGGGCTTTTACGACAGTGGTTTTATGGGTCATCATTAGACTTTTTAATCCCAGATTTTTACTGAATTCAAATTTCACCATCTGCCATGGTGGGATTCCAACCCGGGTCCCCAGAGCATTAACTTGGGTCTCTGGATTACTAGCCCAGTGACGATACCACTGCGCCACCACCGCCCCAACTCTGGCAAAGTTTACAGGAGTTCTTCCCCATTTCACCAATACTTCATGCATCAACTTCAACCTTCTTGGGCAGCACAGTGGCACAACGGTTAGCATTGCTGCCTCAGAGCGCCAGGGACCCGGGTTCGATTCCCGGCTTGGGTCACTGTGAAATTTGCACATTCTCCCCGTGTCTGCGTGGGTTTCCTCCGGGTGCTCCGGTTTCCTCCCGCAGTCCAAAGATGTGCGGGTTTGGTCCATTGGCCATGCTAAATTCTCCCTCAGTGTACCCGAGCAGGCGCCAGAGTGTGGCGACTGGGGGATTTTCACAGTAACTTCATTGCAGTGTAAATGTAATCCTACTTGTGACTAATAAATAAACCTTAACTTTTAGTTTGCCCGATCATAACTATTACTGAGCCGTTAATTTTAGAATGGTTACTGCACGGAGGGAGGCCAGTTGACCTGATTTTCACAGTAACTTCATTGCAGTGTTAATGTAATCCTACTTGTGACTAATAAATAGACTTTTACTTTTACTTTGCCCGATCGTAACTATTACTAAGCCGTTAATTTTAGAATGGTTACCGCACGGAGAGAGGCCAGTTGACCTATTGAGTTCATGCCAGCTGACTGCAGGAGCAACGTAGCTTGTCTCACTTCCCCATCCTTTTCCCTTAGCCCTGCAATGTTTTCTTCCTTTCTGGTATTTTTCCAATTTTTGTCTTGTGCAGACTGCATTGATTGTTCACAATGTTTCATCGTTCCTTCTCCAATTGAAATATATTCAGTGCGCACACAATGCATTAACATAGAAACACAGAAACTAGAAGCAGGAGTAGGCCATTCGGCCCTTCGAGCCTGCTCCACCATTCACTTTGATCATGTGATCATCAAATTCAATATCCTGATCCCGTCTTGCCTCCCATATTCCTTGACCCCTTGAGCCCCCAGAGTTATATCTAATTCCTTCTTGAAATCACACGTTTAAGCCTCAACTACTTTCTGAGGTAGTGAATTCCACACATTCCTCACTCTCTGGGTGAAGAAATTTCTCCTCACCTCAGTTCTAAAAGATTTACCCCTTATCCTCAAACTATGACCCCCTAGTTCTGGACTCCCCTACCACCGGGAACATTCTTTCTGATTCTACCCTCTCTAACCCGATAGAATTTTACAAGTTTCTATGGAATCCCCTCTCACTCTTCTAAACTCCAATGAATACAATCCTAACCGCCTTATTCTCTCCTCATATGACAGACCTGCCATCCCAACAATCAGTCTGGTAAACCTTCGCTCTCCTCCCTCTCCCCTTCCTCAGATAAGGACACCAAAACTGCACACAATACCCCAGTCTGGCCTCATCAACGCCCTATACAATTGAAGTTAAAAAAAAAAGATGGGTGGAATTTTCCCATCCTGCCCACCACAGCGGGTGGGACACTGACCATTCAAAGATCCGTTGACCTTGGGCAGGATTTCCCTGTCTTGGGGCGAGCACGGCTGGAAAATCCCATCCAATGTTTGTGTGATTAGATAGGACCTTAAGATATAGGAGCAGAATTAGGCCATTCAACCCATTGAGTCTACTCCGCCATTCAATCATGGCTGTTAATTTTCTCAACCCTATTCTCCTACTTTTTCCCCCGTAACCCTTGATCCCCTTACCAATCAAGAACCTATCTATCTCTGTCTTAAATACACTCAATGACCTGGCCTCTACTTCCTTCTCTGGCAATGAATTCCATAGATTCACCACCCTCTCGCTGAAGAAATTCCTCCTGGACGGAGATTCAATCACAAGATGCCAGTAAAACTCCATGCATCTTGTGATTGGATCTTCCTCCGCCACACTCATAGGCAGTGCGTTCAAGATCCTCACCACTCGTTGCATGTAAAATGTTTTCCTCATGTTGCCTTTGGTTCATTTGCCATTCAGCATGTCCTCTCTCTTTCTTGACCCTTCTGCCTGCCAGTGGGAACCATTTCCCTCCATCCAATCTGTCTCAGCGCCACGTGATTTTGAATACATTTGCTGAATCTCCTCGCAGCCTCCCCTTCTCTAGAATTTAACAGATCCTCCACTCCGTCCAAATGAAGTCCCTCATCCCTGGAATCATTCTCTACAATCTACCACAATGCCACAGCACTTCCTGCGACTAGCAAATAGGAGCCAAGGAGAATCATTCCAATTTCCATCCTGGGGCACTGAGGGCAATTTTAGTGCTCCTTCCTCCTAACGGGGTCAAATTTGAAACACTTAAGTGAAATATTTTTGACTCCTAACACCAGAGAGATTACCAAAGTAGGGGGCAGCACGGTGGCACAGTGGTTAGCACTGCTGCCTCACAACACCAGGGACCCGGGTTCAATTCCCGGCTTGGGTCACTGTGCGGAGTCTGCACGTTCTCTTCGTGCCTTTGTGGGTTTCCTCCGGGTGCTCCGGTTTCCTCCCACAGTCCAAAGATGTGCGGGTTAGGTGGATTGGCCATGGTAAATTGCCCCTTGCTATCAGGGGGCCTAGCTAGGTTAATTACATGGGGTTATGGGGATATGGCCTGGTGGGGTTGTGGTCGGGTGCAGACTTGATGGGCCGAATGGCCTCCTACTCCACTGTAGGGATTCTATGATTCTATAAGTAACTCCGGATAAAGGAAGAATCAAATCTAGGACTCTCTGAATAAAGCACTTTCCAAAACTATTGATGGGATTGCTGCTATTTAAATTAGAATTCGATAAACAGGCCCTGTCTTCACCCTGCCAGGTGAATGCATATCGGGGAGGCAATGGCCTAGTGGTGTTATCACAGGACTGTTAATCCAGAAACTCAGCTAATGTTCTGGGGACCCGGGGTCCAATCCCACCCACGGCAGGTGGTGGAATTCGAATTCAATTTTAAAAAGTCCGGAATTAAAAGAATCCACTGATGGCCATGAAACCATTGCCGATTGTGGGAAAAACCCATCTGGTACCCGAACAGGCGCGGGAATGTGGCGCCTAAGGGATTTTCACAGTAACGTCATTGCAATGTGAATATAAGCCTACTTGTGACTAATAAATTAATGTCCTTCAGGGAAGGAAATCTGCCGTCTTCAGCTGGTCTGGTTTACATGTGACTCCAGAGCCACAGCAATGTGGTTGACTCCCAGCTACCCTCTGAACAAGGACAAGTAGGGATGGGCAATAAATGCTGGCCAACCACTGACGCCCATGTCCCATGAATGAATAAAACAAAAGCCGCAGTGAGTCCACTGGAGCTATGCTCAAAATCTGATGGACGTACTGGTTAATGAACACTGGATTAGGTGAAGCAAACGCATAAATAGAAGGAATGGGAAGCTGATGGAAAAGAAAATAAGACAAAGTGAAGGCACCGTACGACGGTAGTTGAAATCTAGCCCTTGGAGCATTGCCTGCATCCGAGGTTATATAAGTCGTCGACCATCATTTCAGAAGTTTGTTCTAATCAATTACTCTGACAGAGAGCGCTACTTCACTAACAAACCACTTTGAAGTGTCAATTTGTAAGTGATGGGTTGCGCTATGTATTAGATTGCGAACTGTAGCCTTTGGTAATTGGAGCTGCAGCCAAATGGACATCGAAACTAATCGAATAATTTAAAACGGAAATATATTGGGTGATATGTATTAAATATACATGAAGTCTCCAAAAACTGAAATTCCATGAATGCTGAATATTCTTACTAAGAATTGAGAAAATATCTAATGCCAAAGAGAAATCCCCCCCTACCCCCGTACCCTCCCCGAATATTCCCACATAGAGCTAACATAGCTGAGGTGGAAATAAAATTCCAACCATTCTCCGTTCAACTTCAGATGTTCCCCGCCTCCTCCCATCTATTCTGAAGTTATTGATTCTCTATCTTCACTGCTGGGTCTGTCTCTTCCACTGCTCCTGCCCATCACAAGGGGAGGCCTAGTGGTACCATCACTAGACTATTGAACCAGAAACTCAGCTGATGTTCTAGGGACCCAGGTTCGAATCCCAGCACGGCAAATGGAATTTGAATTTAACAAAGAATATCATAGAATAGAATCATAGAATCCCTACACTGCAGAAGGAGCCTGCACTGACAGCAATCCCACCAAGGCCCTATCCCCGTGACACTACGGTGGCGATTCTCCCAAAAGTGCTAGATTGGCAGCAAAACTGTTCTAGATCGCGCCAGTTCTGACAGGTCAGCTTCTCACCCGAATCTCCGCACTCTGTGCACTGAAGAGGTCCCAGTCGTGAACCTCGTTAAAAACCCAGGGGGGCAGGGCCTATTTGTGCCAGAGTCTGACAGCTCCAGAACTCTGCGCATGCGCAGTGGCTCTGATCTGTCAGTCTCCCTGTTTGCTGCCAGCTCAATCGCTGGTCAGCCCAGGATCCCCACAGTGCTGCCTCTCCAGCCGCCCCACCCCACACCCCCAACGGCCTAATCACGCCCCCCACAATTCCTGGGCCATCTTGACCCCCCACGTCCTGGAGCGGCCCGATGCCTAGGCCCCACCCCCCAGCAGTGGCGATACCCCAATCCCCCTCACCCCGGCAGACCCTCCCCCCCCCGCTGACCCCCCCGGAGGCAGCCCCCCTGCTGGCGGACCACCCTTCCCTCCCAAGCCCACTCCAATCGCTGCCCTCCTTCCATCCCAGACCAATCGCAATGCAGAGTGGCAGTGGGACCCTCTACCCCCACCTATCCCCGCCCCCATTAGGCCCCACCCCCATGGCACTGCCCAATGTCTGATGGGCAGTGCCAAGGTGCCCTCTGGGCATGGGCATTTTGCCCCTTGGGCAGTGCTAGGGGGCACAGGCTGGCACTGCCAGGGTGACCATACCCAGGGGGCACCAATCCCCGGCGCCCAACCCCATGGGGGGGGGCCCCGATTGACCCCCCTTCATTCCTGGGGGATTCCCCACTAGCTCCCCAAACGTGGGGAGCTAGTCTGAATCCCGCTGGAATGAAGTACCCCTGGCAGGGTGGGAGATTTAATCGGGACCTGAAAGGTCCTGATGATTAACGAATCTACATATTTAAAATAGATTAAAAAAAGATTTAAATTACTTACCTGCCTTCCCGCCGGTTTCCAGCGTGGTCTGTCGGGCGACTGTTTGCCGGATCTGGGAGATGCGCATGAGTTCCCCGCTCAAGGCCGCAGATGCGTGTCTCCCGGCCGGACCTGCCAGAAATGTGGCGGGCGCGGATTGGGAGAATCGCGGCCCATGTATTTACCCTGCTCATCCCCCGACACTAAGGGGCAATTTAGCATGGCCAATCAACCTAACCTGCACATCTTTGGACTGTGGGAGGAAACCAGAGCACCCAGAGGAAACTCCACACAGACAGTGATCCAAGCTGGGAATCGAACCCGGGTCCCTGCACAGTGGTGAGCATATCTGGAATTAAGAATCTACTGATGACCATGAAACCATTGTCAATTGTCGGAAAAACCCATCTGGTTCACTAATGTCCTTTAGGGAAGGAAATCTGCCGTCCTTACCCGGTCTGGCCAACATGTGACTCCAGAGCCACAGCAACGTGGTTGATTCTCAGTCTACCCTCAGGCAACAAGGGATGAGCAATGAATGCTGGCAGTCAAAGGGGAGCCTGGCAGGTTGTAACCATGTTCTTACAAGGTTTCTAGCTATTATAGTCTTTTTCTTGAAGGAGTGTCAGCTGTGGCGCAGTTGGGAGCACTCTCGCTGCTGAATGAGATCCAAGTTCCACTTCAGAACATGAACCAAAAATCTAAATTCACACTCTGGTAGTACTGAGGGACTATAAGGTGCACTATAAGGTGGCCCGGTGGCACAGTGGTGAGCACTGTTTCCTCACAGCACTGCCAGGGACCCAGTTACAATTCCAGCCTTGGGTCACTGTGTGCATGGAGTTTGCACGTTCTCCCCATATCTGCGTGGGTTACCTCTGGGTGCTTTGGTTTCTTCCCACTGTCCAAAGATGTGCAGGTTAGGTGGATTGGCCATGCTAAATTGATCCTAGTGTAGCAAGATGTATTGGTTAGGTGGATTAGCGGGTAAATGCACGGGATTATGGCATTAGAGTGGGGGGGGGGGGGGGGGGGAGGGAGTGGGGTTAGTGTACCTTTAAGAGATTTTTTTTCAATCATGTTCTCTGCAGCTCTCACAGCCTCAGATTATTTCGCTCTTGCCGAGTTTTCTGTAGGAGTCCTTTTATTGCTCCTTTAGTGGCTTAAATGGAGTTTATTTATTTTTACTTTGGGAACTTTTATGACCCTGCATTGTTAGGAGGAAGATTGGTTGTCAGGTCAGGTGTTCTGGGCTGTTTTTTGTTTCCCTTCCGAGGGAATTTAAGGTTTCATTTTCTGTTTTGGCTGGCTGCAGTTTGAGGTTTAGTTTTAG
Organism: Mustelus asterias; assembly: GCF_964213995.1. Lineage (NCBI taxonomy): Eukaryota > Metazoa > Chordata > Chondrichthyes > Carcharhiniformes > Triakidae > Mustelus > Mustelus asterias. The sequence goes on along the minus strand of NC_135823.1, from coordinate 55,804,979 downwards.
AAGGGACATCAAGCTGAAAAGAAGTGTTTCTCTCTCCCTGGTTTTTGGAAATTCTGCTGGTTAGTTAAAAGAAAGGCTTCTAACCTTCCTTGAGTAGAGCATCTGCTGTTGGTGGCTTGACCAGAGAGTCTCCCTGGTGTTCTGGGATGCCTCTTCTGACTTCAAACTGTTCTAAGTCTATCCAGAGGGTTGCTGGAAGTTACAAGGCTGAGAGATCAGGGTTTCAATTCTCCAACCAAGGTTCTCAATTCCAGTATCACGTGAGTATTAGGCTTTGCTGCGTTAAACCTGTGGAAAGAGTTTTTTTGTCTAAAGGAAGTTTAGTTTGATTTGAACATCTTAGATATATTTCTTAAGGGCTATACATTAGTGCGGTTGTTTTGTTTGTAATTGATAAACGTTATTGTTAATTTTCTTTGTATAGATGTCAACTATATTTTTAAATAAATTTTGTTTGATAAAAGCTCCCTAATGGGTCATTTGAATCATACCTGAAGTGAAACATATCATGCTTACACTAGCCAAATTCAAAGTGCAAAACTTATGATCCAAGCAGGCTTCATAAAACACTTTGGAGTTTTTGACTTGAATTATAGTAGCGGTTGTGGGTGCATTGCTCTTTCGGAGAGTTGATGCAGAGTAAATGAGCTGAAAGGCCTCCTTCTGCACTTTCGGGATTCTATTGGAACACAGTAGAACATGTGTTCTATAATGCAGACATTTTGTGACTGAATAGATATTTGAAAACTCCCGTGAATAAATTTCCTGCGCACATATAACCTGGAGAGTATCATGCCATAAGATATAGGAGCAGAATTAGGCCATTCGGCCCATCGAGTCTACGCCGTCATTCAGTCATGGCTGATAAGTTTCTCAACCCCATTCTCCTGCTTTTTCCCTGAAACCTTTGCTCCCCTTACAATCAAGAACATATCTATCTCAGTCTTAGATGTACTCAATGACTGGCCTCCACGGCCTTTTGTGGCAATGAGTTCCACAGAATCACCACCCTCTGGCTGAAGAAATTCCTCCTCATCTCGGTTCTAAAGGGTTGTCCCTTTACTCTGAGGCTGTGCCTGCATTACTCTGAGATTTGTAGAGGTTGCGAGGTGGATGGAAACCATGGCACTAGTTTGGAGAAGAATCACATGATTGTCTATGCAGTTCAAAAATGTGCAGGTTAGGTTGATTGGCCATGCTAAATTGCTCCTTAGTTTCAGGGGGATATCAGAGGGATTAGTAGGGTAAATATATAGGGTTACGGGGAGAGGGCCTGGGTGGGATTGTTGTTGGTGCCAGCTCGATGGGCCGAATGGCCTCCTTCTGCACAGTAGATATTCGATGATTCTATGATTTGATTTGATTTGATTTATTATTGTCACAAGTATTGGGACAATGTTGTTTGTGAGGATTGTCGTGTGCAAACCTAGCTGCCGCAGATCGCTTGCAAAAGGTGCTTTATTAGATGTGAGATGCTTTGGAAAGCTTTATGTGAATGCAATTTTTTCATGTCTTACACGGCATGGACAAGTTGGGCCGAAGGGCCTGGCTCCATGCTGTAAACCTCTATGACTCTACCATTATCCATAAATGTGTCGGACATTTAAAGAAATAAAATCATGCATTTTCCCTGTTGCATACGCACGAAGCAATGAAACTTTTTTGAAGAGCTCGGAGCGTGATTTATTTATAGACGAGAGTTTGTTTCCCATTACAATAAATTTGGTTACTTTACTGAAACTTCTAATACTCCGTAATGTCTCCAGCTGGAAATTTATCATCTGGAAACACCAGGGAATTGTTTTGGGCAGGTTCATGAATTCCTTCAAAGTCATCGGCATTATTTTAGTCCAGCATTTCAATTGGAAACAGAAACATGGAATATCCAGTATTTGGATCAGTAAGCAACTTTTATCACTGCTTTATAATGTTTGATCACCCCCTTGTGTCTCAGGTCAATATTTGTATCTATGGGGTTTTCCAGTTCATCTAGGGCGGCACGGTGCCTCATAGCTACGGGGACCCAGGTTCGATTATGACCTGGGTAACTAGAATATAGAACAGTACAGCACAGGAACAGGCCTGTCAGCCCACAATGTTGTACCAAACATGGCGCCAAATTAAACTAATCTCTTTTGCCTTCCCTTAGTCAATATTCCTCTATTCCTTGCATATTCATGTGCTCATCTAATCCTAAAATCATAGAAGGAGGCCATTTGGCCCATCGAGCCTGCACCGACCACAATCCCAACCCAGGCCCTTATCCCCATAACGCCATGCATTTACCCTAGCTAGTTCCCCTGACACTAAAGGGCAATTTAGCATGGCCAATCCACCTAACCTGCACATCTTTGGACTGTGGGAGGAAACCGGGGCACCCGGAGGAAACCCACAGAGACAAACTCCAGACAGTGACCCAAGCCGGCAATCGAACTCAGGTCCCTGGCGCTGTGAGTCAGCAGTGCTAACCACTGTGCCACCGTGCCGCCTATAAGCCCCTTACAAGTCCCTATCGTATCTGCCTCCACCACCACCACCCCAGGCAGCGTGATCCAGACACCTACCACTCTGTGTGTAAAAAAAACTTGCTCCTCACATCTCTTTTGAACTTTCACCCTCTTACCTTAAGCGCATGCCTGTGTGGAGTTTGCACATCCAGTATCTGCGTGGATTTCCTCCGGGTGCTCCGGTTTCCTCCCACAGTCCAAAGGTAGTTAGGTGGGTTAGGTGGAAGTTAGGTGGATTGGCCATGCAAAATTTCTCCTCAGGGTCCCAAGATGAGTAGGTTAAGTGGACCAGCCATGGTAAAATGTGTGGGTTTACAGGGATAGGGTGGGGGAGAGAGCCTGGGTAATATACTCTGTCTGAGAGTCGGTGCAGACTCAATGGGCTGAATGGCCTCCTTCTACACTGTATGGATTCTATGATTCTACATTCTTGTGGTTGGGCATTTTAGTGCCATTCTGTAATCCAGAAAATTCCAAAATCCGGAAATGACTTTGTCCCAAGCACTCTGGACTAGAGGTTACCCTGGGGGGGTTGGGGGGAGTGCTGGGGATGGCGAGGGGGGGGTACTTTTTATTAGCAAAACCTTGGAAGCCCCAAGGATAAATTTCATCCCTCACACCTCAATGAAAGGGAATAACAGGCTGATGTTGTTGGTGGTGTGTGTGGTATGTGCTATGAACAATTCCAGCAGACTTCCCGTCTCCAGTTATGTGCCAGCCTTCTGTTTGGGGAGTGTAGTGTTACAGACAGTAATAGCATCCCCACAGAAAAGGCACTCACTGAGTTTGCAAATCCACTATAACTCCATTAGTGAGAGTCGACTATTGGCTCAGCTTGTGGGACTCTCGGCACCTCCACTGCCCTATTTTTAACCAGACTTCGATTAAATATTTCTCTTTTAAAGGATATTAATGAGAGCAGGAAGCAAGGGGCTCATCGACTGCTGTTTCCATGCTGTAAATATACGGGTTACTGAGGAAGAAATGGGCAAGAGGCTTGCCTGCAGTGGCTCTGGTCACTAAATTAAAGGCTGCATTGCCAACCTTTCAAGAACATCCAGGAATTAAAGACCATCTCCTTGAGCAACACCTAAGAGAGGCTTCAGGGAAGGCCAAGGCTGATTATGAGGAAAGGCTGGACCAGTACTCATAGGAGTTTAGAAGAATGAGAGGTAATCTTATTGAAACATTCAGGGGGATTGACTGATAAGTGCTGAGAGGATGTATAAGATCATAAGATATAGGAGCAGAATTAGGCCATTTGGCCCATCGAGTCTGCTCCGCCATTCAGTCATGGCTGATAAGTTTCTCAACCCCATTCTCCTGCTTTTCCCCCGTAACCGTTGATCCCCTCACCAATCAAGAACCTATCTATCTCTGTCTTAAATACATTCAATGACCTGGCCTCCACAGCTTTCTATGGCAATGAATTCCACAGATTCACCACCCTCTGGCTGATGAAATTCCTCCTCAGCTCGGTTTTAATGGATCATCTCTTTACTCTGAGACTGTGCCCTCGGATCCTAATCTCCCCCTACGAACGGAAACATTTTCCGCATCCACTCTATCCAAGCCTTTCAGTATTCTCTACGTTTCTGTCAATGTGGAGACATCTGGAACAGTGGGGGTTAATTCCGGTGATGAGGAGGAATTTCTTCTCTCAGAGGATTGTTTGTCTTTGGAATTCACTTCCAGCGAGGCTGGGTAATTTAATATATTTACGGCCGAATTAGACAGATTTTTGATCGACAAGGGGGATGGGTGACGGGGAGTTGAAGCCACAATCGGATCATCGACGATCTTTTTGAGTGACAGAGCTGGCTTGATGGGCTGAAAGTCATTGACTAGAATCATTGAATCTCTACAGTGCAGAAGGAGACCATTCGGCCCATCGAGTCTGCACCGACCACAATCGCACCCAGGCCCTAACCCTGTAACCCCTTGTATTTACCCTAGCTAGTCCCCCTGACACTAAGGGGCAATTTAGCATGGCCAATCAACCTAACCCGCACATCTTTGGACTGTGGGAGGAAATCAGAGCACCCAGAGGAAACCCATGCAGACACGGGGAGAATGTACAAACTCTACACAGACAGTGACCCGAGGCCGGAATTGAACCCAGCTCCCTGGCGCTGTGAGGCAGCAGTGCTAACCACTGTGCCGCCTCAGTCCTGCTCCTATTTCATATGTTCAAAGGGGGGTTTAAAATAAGTGCACTTTAAGCAATTTTTTCTTTCACCCGCTTTGATTTGTTTGGGAAAAATATCGGAAATTGGGAGAAAAAGTATGTTTAATGACAGTCAAACTGACAGTGCAGAAGCAGGCCATTCAGCCCATCCAGTCTGCACCAACCCTATCTGACAGAGCATCATACCCAGACCCTATCCCCACGTACTAATCCCCCTAACCTACACATCTTGCGACACTGAGGGTAATTTAACATGGCCAATCCACCTAACCCGCACATCTTTGGAGTGTGTGAGGAAGCCGGAGCACCCGGGAGGAAACCCACGCAGACATGGGGGGAACGTGCAAGCTCCACACAGGCATTCACCCAAGGCCAGAATCGAATCCGGTTCCCTGTCACTGTGAGACAGCAGTGCTAACCACTAACCATCTAATCCGCTCCCTAATTGTTTGTTGGAAGGCTGGGGGGGTGGGGGGGGGGGGGGTCGGTGGCTGGTGGCGGCACTGAGAGAATCGACACGTCAAGTGGCTGGAGTGTGGAGCCAGACGGTTGGAGGTGAAAGGTCACGTGTTGACACATCTTGCCCACCCAGAGTTGCCAACCCTGGTCGGGAGGGAACAGTGGTATAAGGCTGCCAGCTACAGAAAGGATGCCGTTTGTTATTGAGCTGTTGGAACTGGTCCACTTGGGTGGGTGGTTTATCTATTTAGGGTGAAAAATAATAATAGGTATTTGTGATTTGAGTCAGAGAGCATGATGACTGGAACAAATGCTTGTTGTGCATTAGGTGTGCAGAAGACAGTAATTAAGCTTTCACCTCTGCAGTGGCTGGAGCTCGTAATAACAGCAAAGAGAAGCCAACTTGGATTGTCACTAAGAGCACTGTGGTACCTGGGAATAACAACTCAAAAGTTAAATCTGGATAAAGGCAACAATTACCCGTGAACGATCTGCATTTAGAAACACCACGCACATGATTTCGAGGGTTCTCAGTCTGGCCAAAGCTTTCGTAAAGGGAATTTGATGACACCAGTTTCTATGTATGTGTAAGCACTTCATTTACTGTGCTCCAAAGTATCTGTAGTCACAAAATGCCTGCACTCATGCTCACAGCTCAGGGTTCCGAGTTCGGTTTATTTTCCTCAGAGTCCACACCCAGGCTTAACCAGTCAGCGCAGTGAGCATCAAGAATAAACAGACTCACATTATTGAACCAGTGACCACTGCAGGAGCAATCCGATAGCTCTTTCAAAGACTTGGCACAGATGAAATGGGTCACTGTCTGTGTGGAGTTTGCACGTTCTCCCCGTGTCTGCGTGGGTTTCCTCCGGGTGCCCCGGTTTCCTCCCACAGTCCAAAGATGTGCAGGTTAGGTTGATTGGCTGTGGTAAATTGACCTTAGTGTCAGGGAGATGAGCATGTGGGGTTACGGGAATAGGGCCTGGGTGGGATGGTGGTCGGTGCAGACTCGGTGGGCCAAATGGCCTCCTTCTGCACTGTAGGGATTCTATGAGGCGTGCTGGTTAGGTGCATTGGCCGTGCTAAATTCTCCCTCAGTGTACCCAAATAGGCGCCAGACTCTGGCGACAAGAGGATTTTCACAGTAACTTCATTGCAGTGTTAATGTAAGCCTACTTGTGACACTAATAAATACACTTTAAACTTTAAATGTGTTGAATGGCCTCTTTCTATGCTGTTTAAGTTGATGAGAGTCAATGATCAACAAATCCAAAAAGGATATTGAGAGGAAACCTAATGGGTTAGAAAGTGGAACTCAGTCTCACAAGCAGTGGTTGAGGTGAATTATTAGTGTAATAGATGAGGTTTTTTTTAGTTTATTTATTCGTGTGACAAGTAGGCTTACATTAACACTGCGATGAAGCTACTGTGAAGATCCCCTCATATACTCGTAACGATCTTATGATTCAATGGGGCGAATTTTCCCGTTTCGCACACCATAGGAATCGTAGTGGGTGAGGACGCGGATCATGGAAAGGTCTGTTGACCTTGAGTGGGATTTTCCAGTTTTGGGGCGAACGCGGCTGGAAACTCCCGCCCAATGTATGGAGTTTGTGTGGCATTGGTATGGATCAAAGGTCACCCTTGTGTCCGGCGACTTACCTGTTTCAATGCAACATCCCACTGCTTCGCCCAATGTTCTCCTCTCTTAAAGACATCAACACCTTGTTGTGATACGCTTCCAGGGAATTGGCCACGCTCAGAACCTCACCGAAGCTGCCATTTCTCAAGGTTGAACCCTGGTCCTGAGTGGATGTGAAGGAATTTCTATTCTTACGTGGCTGTTTATTACGAGGTGGAATACGCTGCCTGAGAGAGGGTGAGGTGGAAGCAGATTCGGTAACAACTACCCAGAAGGAGAATTGGATAAATTTCCAAAAAGGAAACATGAGCAAGGCCAGGATGAAAGAGTGAGCATTTTGCATTAATTGGATAGCTCTTTCAAGCAGCAGAAGCAGGTATCAAAATGGGCCTAATGGCCCCCTACTGTGTTGTAGGATTCTAGTTGAACTTGTATTTAATGTCTTGTCCCATCTGCAAATTGGATTCCCTTTGATGCATAATATCTGTCAGGATATCTGTAAAAAAAATTCACAATGTGCTGTAAGTTGAGCAGATCCTGCACTTCTTAGATCATAATCAGTCCCGTAATGATTGTAGTGAGCGATATTGAATTAAATCCTGGCCTGACCGGTTATCAGCACAACATTAAAAGCAATACTTCATCCTCTCTCTTTTTTTTTAATAGAGTTTAAAAAGGTGAAGAGATATTTCCGTCAGTGCCCACTGCCCGTACTCTATCATCGCACTGCCTCAGATTAATACCTCAGCCTGCTAAATCATGAGCTTAGATATTAATCCTTCCGAGATCTATCGTGAGACTGAACAAAATGAAAGCAATACACCGGATGTATCTTTATTGGAAGTGTTCTGGTTGTCTCTTCCTTCCGGCAGGAAGGAGGACCATAGGAAATGGGAGCAGGAGGTATAGAATAAGAACACAGAATGACACAGAACTTACAGCACAGAAGTAGCCCACTGAGCCTAAATGGTCTGTGTCGGTATTTATACTGCCTATGTATCTCCTGCCACCTTTCAATACAACCTCCTGTTTCTTTCCCTCCCACATGCTTACTGAGCTTCTTCTTAAATTACATCTTTTCTATTCAGCCATGATCATAATGAACGATGCAGCAGGCCTGAAAGGCCCCTTGAGCCTGCTCCGTCATTCAATAGGATCATGGTTGATCCGACATTCCTCACATCCACTTTCTTACCCATTCCCCGTAGTCCATGATTCCCTTACTGATCAAAAATCTATCTATCCATCTCAGCCTTAAGTATACACAAGGAGGAGGCCTAGTGGTGTTATCACTAGACTATCAATCCAGAAACTCAACTAATATTCTGGACACCCAGGATGGAATCCTGCCATGACAGGTAGTGGAATTTGAATTCAATAAAAAAAAATCTGGAATTAAGAATCTGCTGATGACCATTGTTGGAAAAACCCATCTGGTTCCTTTAGGGAAATCTGCCATCCTTTCCTGGTCTGGCCAACATGTGACTCTTGAGCCACAGCAATGTGGTTGACTCTCAACTGCCCTCCTAGGGCAACTAGGGATGGGCAACAAATGCTGGCCAGCCAGCGACGCCCATGTCCCATGAATGCACCTTGGGATGTTAAGGATGCTATATAATCAAATTCTATAAAAGCAAAGATATTGCCCCCACCACCACCACCTCTCTGTGCCAAGGAGTTCCAAAGGCTCACAACCCTCTGAGAGAAGAAATTCCTCCTCACCTCAGTCTTAAATTGGTGCCCCTTTATTCTGAGACTCTACCCTCTGGTCCCAGACTCTCCCATGAAGTAAAGCATCGCTCTCAGCATTTACCCTGTCATTGGAGGCTGAGGGTTGATCTGATCAAAGTCTTCAAGACAACAAAGGGCCCAATAGAATAGACAGAAGATGTTGTCACTTGTGGGGAAGTCTAAGATTAAGGACAATAAATATAAGATAGTCTTTCATGAAGAATTCAGAAAAATCCTATACCTGGGGAGTGATATAGAATGTGGAACTCATTACCCCAAAGTCTGATAAAAGCAAAATACTGCGAATTCTGGAATCTAAAACAAAAACAGAAAATGCTGGAAAATCTCAGCAGATCTGACAGCATCTGTGGAGAGAGGCTGGAGCCAACATTTTTGAGTAAGGCAAAGGGTTATCCAGACCCGAAACGTTGGCTCTATTCTCTCTTCACAGATGCTGTCAGACCTGCTGAGACTTTCCAGCATTTTCTGTTTTTGTTATCCCAAGGTATGGTTGGAGTGAATAGAAACCAGAAGGAGGAGTAGGCCATTCGGCCCTTCGAGCCTGCTGCGCCATTCATTATCATCATGGTTGAATAGCAAAGATGTATTTTAAGGAGAAACTTGATAAGCATGTGGGAGGGAAAGGAACATAAGGATGTATTGAAAGATGGCATAGCAGGAGATACATAGGCAGTATAAATACCTGACCATTTAGGCTGATGGGCTATTTCTGTGCTGTAAGTTCTGTATCTTCTGTATTCTAATTCTATACCTCTAATTGCATTGAATTCTTGTGGAAGTTTCCTCAATAGATGATTGCCCCTTAGTATCTCAAGACGTGTAGGTTAGATGGATTGGCCATGAAAATGTGTGGGGTTACAGTGAAAGGGTGGGGGAGAGGGCCTGGGGAAGATGCTCTGTCAGAGAGAGTCGGTGCAGGTTTGATGGGCCAAATGGCCTCCTTCTGAACTGTAGGGATTCTATGATTCTAAAGTTATTTTCAAGATTGAGGCTGATAGATTTACGCGTTAACAACGAGAGATATGGATTAAAGGTTGATAAATGGAATTGAGGATGAGGTATGGACTGAATAGCGATTATTTTTCTCTTAACATTAACCTTTCTTACAAAATGGGCGTACCTACCCACAAGCTGAGATTACAAATCCACTGCTTTCATCAAAGTGAACGGACAATTTAGAAAAATGCAAAAAAGACTTAGTGCAAACTTCCAGTTGAAATCTTGAAGTAAAAAGACGTCCCCACACCCAGACTGGCTCACCCCACATTCAAACAACAGAGTTGTTGAACTTTGCAGAGTGAACAAGTGCCAAGTGCACGGTGGCACAGTGGTCAGCACTGCTGCCTCACAGTGCCAGGGACCCGGGATAAAAGCAAATTACTGTGGTTGCTGGAACCTGAAACAAAAACAGAAAATGCTGGGAAATCTCAACAGGTCTGGCAGCCTCTGTGGAGAGAGAATAGAGCCAACATTTCGAATCTGGATGACCCTTTGTCAGAGCTGATGAAGAGTCATTTAGGAACCCAGGTTCGATTCCGGCCTCGGTTCACTGTCTGTATGGAGTTTGCACATTCTCCCCGTGTCTGCGTGGGTTTCCTCCGGCTGCTCCGGTTTCCTCCCACAGTCCAAAGATGTGCCGGTTAGGTGGATTGGCCATGCTAAATTGCCCCTGACTGTCCAACGATGTGTCCATTAGGTGGATTGGCCATGCTAAATTGCCCCTGACTGTCCAACGATGTGTCCATTAGATGGATTGGCCATGATAAATGTTGGAGTTACAGGGATAGGGCAGGGGAGAAGGTCTGGGTAAGATGCTCTGTCAGAGAGTCGGTGCAGACTCGATGAGCTGAATGACCTCCTTCTTCACTGAAGGGATTCTATGAAGTCTATGCTACGTTAACTGATGGAAGGCAGGCTCCTGTCAGTGGAATGAGTGTGAACATCAGATGGGGTTCTGATTGTCCCCTAAGGTTGACACCCTGCTGTCAACAACAACGACAGCTTTCACTTACATAGCCCCTTTAACCTATCCACAACATCCAAGGCTCTTCACAAGAGCACCTTCAACCAGACTTTGACACCACATAAGGAGACAAAAATCACAGAAACTGGCACGCAAGTTCACCAGGTAGTCGGGACAGCAAATGGAATGCTGGCCTTGATTTCAACGGGAATGGAGTATAAAATGTAGGGAAGTCTTGCTAAAACTATATGAATCACCAGATAGACCTGGAATACTGTGAACAGTTTTGGTCCCCTTATAGTGTTGAGTAAATATCCTCCACTCACTTTGCAGAGGAATAATCCTGCTTTCATTGGGAGACTTTGCTGTAGTTTCCACGCGTAAGACACGCGATTTGATTTGATTTATTATTGTCACATGTATTAATGTGCAGTGAAAAGTATTGTTTTTTGCACGCTGTCCAGACAAAGCATACCATTCATAGAGAAGGAAAGGAGAGACTGCAGAATATAGTGTTACAGTCATAGCTAGGGTGTAGAGAAAGATCAACTCACTGCAAGGTAGGTCCATTCAAAAGTCTGATGGCAGCAGGGAAGAAGCTGTTCTTGAGTCTGTTGGTACATGACCTCAGACTTTTGTATCTTTTTCCTGACGGGAAGAAGGTGGAAGGGAGAATGTCCAGGGTGCGTGGGGTCCTTAATTATGCTGGCTGCTTTTCCGAGGCAGCGGGAAGTGTAGACGGAGTCAATGGATGGGAGGCTGGTTTGCATGATGGATTGGGCTACATTCATGATCTTTTGTAGTTTCTTGCAGTATTGGGCAGAGCAGGAGCCATACCAAATTTGGTACAACCAGAAAGAATACTTTCTATGCTGCATCTGTAAAAGATGGTGAGAGTCGTAGCTGACATGCCAAATTTCTTTTTTAGTCAGGCTCTGTAAATAGACTTTACTTTGCTGTTCTCTTTAGTTGTGGTGGAAGAGACCAACCTTTGTGGGTCCTGCTAGAAGGCTCACATGCCTCCCAATGGATACCCTGATGTCAACAGACAACCAAACATCATTTAATTCCAGTCATTATTCCAAAATGCTCGAGGGAGGTGTTTCACCTGAAGCATTTGAAAAAGCAAGAGGCTCCTTCCTGTTTGTCCCACCTCTAATTGCAAAGTCAAAGTATTTATTCCCATCCAGTGGGAAAGAACTTCTTTCCATCTGGTATGATTACCAACTCTGCCTTTGGAATAGCGTTTTCAGGTCAGACTGTACAATGGTTCTGTTACTGGGCCAGAGGCCAGGACTACTAATCCAGAGTTACTCTAGGTTCAAATCCCACCCGTAGAAATTATGAAAGTGGATGCTGGAATCTGAAACATGTAGGCTTACATTAACACGGCAATGATGTTACTGTGAAAACTCCCCACTCCGCCGCCTGTTCGGGTACAATGAGGGAGAATTTAGCATGGCCAATGCACCCTAACCAGCATGTCTTTGGAGTGCGGGAGGAAACCGGAGCACCCGTAGGAAACCCACGTAGACATGGGGGAAATGTGCTAACTCCACACAGATAGTCACCCAAGCCAGAATCGAACCTGGGTCCCTGGTGCTGTGCGGCAGTGGTGCTAACCACCGTGTCACAGTGGCACCCAACTTTCCTAAGATTCGGTGCCCAAAGCTGACCACAATATTCCAGTTGGGTCCAACAAAGGCTCAGTGCAACCAAAGCATTACTTCCTCATTTATAAATTGCTACCTCTCCCCCCACTACTTCCCCCACCAACTACCTCCACCCTCCCCAGCCCCCCACCCCATGTGAGATGAAGGCTGACATTCCGTTAGTCTTTTGTGGTTGCCATGGAAAACTAACAGCAGATGAATTCCTGGAGAACTAAGTAGGATCAATGAGATCCCTTCCTCATCTCCAACACCAATTACTGACGGGAACCGAGCGAGTCATTTGTGGGAGATGGGATGGGGGAAGGACTGGAGTCTGTGGCAGGCAGGGAAGGGGCACTGTGACAGTCATATAGCAAAGGGTGCACACTTCCACAAATGGGTTCCCTTTCAGCCGAGAGCAATTGGATCTCATGCTCCCCTTGGTTTCATATCCTGAGTGTATCATGTGGAACGCTAACAAATCGGCTTACAAAACATACTACACCGCGCTACCATGGTAATTGAATTTATTACAGGGAATCAAGTTGCAGTGTAGCTGCAGCAATGTTAGCATTAGAAAGGCTTCTGTGTCTAATTTAGCATTATGTGGAGAGCAGGATCTGTGTGTTTTCCAATGCAGCTGTCTTGATAGCATGTCAAAAAAAAAGTGATTGCATGCTCCCTGCTTCCCATTTTCGGAATTAACTCGCTAACTTCTACGGCATTTTACATGACAGGCCTCCATAGGATAAGCTGTACAGTTGTTATATCGGACGCTCTTTGGCTATTGCTGGTTCAGATCAATTCCAGGAGTCAAATATATCCGATTGAGATGTGATGTGACACAGTGAAGATTTCACATCGCATTAATCTAAGGGAGGAAATACAGCAACCAATTTGCCCACAGCAAAGTTAAAGTTTATTTATTAGCGTCACAAGTAGGCTTACATTAACTCTGCAATGAAGGGACTTTGAAAATCCCCTAATCGCCACATTCCGGCGCCTGTTCAGGTACACTGAGGGAGAATTTAGCATGGCCTAACCAGCACGCCTTTCAGACTGTGGGAGGAAACCGGAGAACCCAGAGGAAACCCACACAGACAATGTGCAGACTCTGCACAGACAGTGACCCAAGCCAGGAATCGAACCCAGGTCTGTGAGGCAGCAGTGCTAACCACTGTGCCACCGTGCCGCCCATAAGTTCCTACAAACAGCAATTCCATAATGACCCTCATCGTGATAAGAAGATGAAAACTCGGAGCAAGAGTAGACCATTCAGCCTTGTGAGCACGTAGCGCTGCTTAATATAATGTGTTGAGGAATGAATATTGGCCGGTTAACTCGGGAGACCTATCCTGCCATTGGATCTTTTACATCCATGTGAGGGGGCAAATGGTTTAACATGTCACCCGAGCAGCTGCACCTCCGACAGAGCACTCCTTCAGAATTGGAGGAGAACGTCAGCCTCATTTTGTGCTCAAATCTAAGCTACAGGACTGCCCCTGCAACTTGCTGACTCAGAGGTGAGAGTGAGACCCACCAAGTCCTGGTTGACAGTTTGATTAATAGACTCTGACAGGAAATTACTGGTTAATTGGCTATTGTTAGCAATATTGCATCGTCTTCCTCAGAACTGGCACAACAGAACTGCTCTGAGTCACATGGAGAGGATTGGAATATTGGGGAATACTGGGCTGGCTGAAATGTTCCAATCTGTCTGATCAAACCATGACCAAGCTCAGAATTTGCTTTACCCTTTGCTGACTGCAGGTACCATCAAATACTCATAGAGTCATAGCCAGAATTTTACCAGCATCAAAATCGGGGTGGGCAAGGCTCGCAGAATGATGTCCTCCGTTGGCCTTGGGTGGGATCTTACGAGCCTCGGGCAGGTGATGTGGTAAAATTCTGGAAATAGAGTCATAGAGGTTTACAGCATGGAAACGGGCTCTTCGGCCCAACTTGTCCGTGCCACCCAGTTTTTACCACTAAGCTAAACCCAATTGCCCACATTTGGCCCGTATCCCTCTATACCCATCTTACCCATGTAACTGTCTAAATGCTTTTTAAAAGACAAAATTGTACCCGCCTCTACTACTACCTTTGGCAGCTCGTTCCACACACTAACCACCCTCTGTGTGAAAAAATTGTCCTTCTGGACCTTTTTGTATCTTTCCCATTCTCTCCTTAAATCTCTGCCCTCTAGTTTTAGACTCCCCTACCTTTGGGAAAAGATGTTGACTATCTACTTTATCTATGCCCCTCATTATTTTATAGTCTTCTACAAATCTCTCGACCTCTACTTGCATGTAACTTGGCCCCAGACTAATTAAAATATAGCACATACTGTCTTCATCCGATCAAAACTTCACTGATACTTCAATGATTTGCTGATATAACTCAACATTCTCTAAGCTTTTTTAACTGCGGCTCTGTTGCGATGGATCAGTGCTGAATCCACTACCGATCTCCAAACTCTTTCAGAACAAAAACAGAAAATGCAGGTAAATCTCAGCAGTTCTGACAGCATCTGGGCGGCACAGTGGGGGTTAGCACTGATGCCCTTGCAGCGCCAGGGACCTGGGTCAATTCCGGCCTCGGTCACTGTTTGTGGCGGGTTTGCACTTTCACCCCGTGGGTTTCCTCCGGGCGCTCCGGCTTCCCCCCACAGTCCAAAGATGTGCAGGTTAGGTGGATTGGCCGTGCTAAATTGACCCTAATGTCAGGGTAAATGTGTGGGATTGCGAGAATAAGGCCTGGGTGGTATTGTGGTCGGTGCAGACTCGGTGGGCCGAATAGCCTCCTTCTGTACTGTAGGGATTCTACGATCTGCGGATGGAAAATAGAGACAACGCTTTTAGTCTGGGTGATCCTTGGGCTCTAATGAAGGATCAATCAGACTCGAAACGTTGGCTCTATTCGCCACTCCATCTGACGAAGGAGCAGCGCTCCGAAAGCTTATGGTATTTGCTACCAAATAAATCTGTTGGACTTTAACCTGGTGTTGTGAGACTTCTTACTCTATTCTCCCTCCACAGATGCTGTCAGACCTGCTGAGATTTTCCAGTATTTTCTGTTTTTGTTTCAGATTCCAGCGTCTGCAGTATTTTGCCTTTACCCAGACTCTTTCAATGTCTTCCTCCACCTAGTTTGACTCCATTCGTGAAGTCAGGCTGTCAGTTTCTATGTTTTTCGTCCAATGTTTCAAACTTCGATTATATTGAATCTCCTCAGTTCACATCTCCGCCAACTCCCATATAAATGTTCTTGGTCCTCTGTAAACTAGCTGCTGCTTATTGAACCTGGAGATGCACATCCAATACAATTGTTGATGAACACTGAAATCCCTGGTGTCATGTGCTGTGTATGAGGTCTAATATGGACTAATAAAAGATCATGAGGTAAGTGGGGGTAAACTAACTGGAACTGTTTATTAACACGTCGTATCTCTAGCACAATCAGCACAAGACTGGCTTGCAAGCTCCATGATGTGGAGATGCCGGTGTTGGACTGGGGTAAACACAGTAAGAGTTTTAACAACACCAGGTTAAAGTCCAACAGGCTTATTTAGTAGCAAATGCCATTAGCTTTCGGAGCGCTGCTCCTTCGTCAGATGGAGTGGAAATCTCCATCTGAAATCTCCATCTGATTTCCACTCCATCTGACGAAGGAGCAGCACTCCGAAAGCTAATGGCATTTGCTACCAAATAAACCTGTTGGACTTTAACCTGGTGCTTGCTCTTATTGCAAGCTCCACCCAGGGTGGATTTTGTGTCCCTGACCTGTTCTCTTAAAGGGGCATGCCCCCAATGTTTTTTTATTCATTCATGGGTGCCAGCATTTATTGCCCATCCCTAGTTGTGTGAGGGCAGTTCAGAGTCAACCACATTGCTGTGGCTCTGGAGTCACATGTAGGCCAGACCAGGTAAGGATGGCAGATATCCTTCCCTGAAGGACATTAGTGAACCAGATGGGTTTTTCCAACAATGGTTCCATGATCATCTGTAGATTCTTAATTCCAGATTTTTTTATTGAATTCAAATCCCACCATCTGCCATGGCAGGATTCGAACCCGAATCCCCAGAACATTAGTTAAGTTTCTGGATTAATAGTCTGGCGATAATATTGTTATCTCCCCTACATAACATCAAGTGGTTGATACTCAGCAAAATATTGCTTCTCAGAACAAGTGCAGTTTGAAAATTAAAGAAAATTGGTTGCAAGGGCATAAGCCACTTGCCTGGATGAGTGCAGCTCTGACCACACTCAAAGAGGCTTTGCACCGTCCTAGACAGAGCATACTGCTTGATTGGCAACGCATCCACCTTCTTCCATTACTGGCACATCATGGCAGTGTTATGTACCATCTACGAGATGCACTGCACAAATAAGGCTTCTTCGCCAGTGTCTTCCAAACCCTCAGCCTCTGCCACCTAAAAAGAACAAGGGTGGCAGACACATAGGGTCACCGTTGCCACCTGCAAGTTTCTCTCTAAGCCACATACCATCCTTACTTGGAACTATATCACTGTCCTCTTCATCATGGCTGGGTAAAGACCCAGAACTCCGTCCCTAACTGCACTGTCGATGCACCTACATGGCGGATCAAGAAGGCGGCTCACCACCACCTTCTTGACACTAAAGTAAGTGGTATTGTAGACAGTGAGGAAGGTTATCAAAAATTGCAGCAGGATCTCGATCAGCTGGGCAAGTGGGCCGAAAAATGGCACACCAATACAGATAAGTGTGAGGTGTTGCATTTTGGAAAGTCAAATCAAGATAGGACTTTCACAGTGAATGGTAGGTCCTTAGGGGGTAATGTGGAACGGAGGAATGGACCTTGGAGTTCAGGTGCACGATTCTCTAAAGCTGGAGGCACAGGTAGAGAAGGCAGCAAGGAAGGCTTTTGGCATGCTGGCCTTCATCAGTCAGGGCATTGAGTATAGCAATTGGGAAGTTATGTTGCAGTTGTACAGGACATTGGTGAGGCTGCACCTGGAGTATTGTGCTCAGATTTGATCGCCTTGCTATAGGAAAGATGTTATTAAACTGGAGAAAGCGCAGAAGAGATTTACAGAGATGTTGCCAGGACTCAAGGGACTGAGTTGTGGGGCGAGATTGGACAGGCTAGGACTTTTCTCTTTGGAGCATAGGAGACTGAGGGGTGATCTTATAGAGGTCTATAAGATCATGAGAGGCATTGATAGGGTGAATGCACTCAGTCTTTTTCCCAAGGTTGGGGAATTAAGAATTAGAGGGCACAGGTTTAAGTTAAGAGGGGAAAGAATTAATGGGAACCTGAGGAGCAACTATTTTACACAGAGGGTGGTACGTGTGTGGAATGTGCTGCCGGAGGAAGTGGTTGAGGCAGGGACATTGACAACATTTAAAAAGCATTTGGACAAATACATGGATAGGACAGTTTTAGAGGGATATGGGCCGAATGCAGGCAAATGGGGTTAGCTTAGATGGGCTTTTTGGTTGGCGTGGACCAGTTTGGGCCAAAGGGCCTGTCTCCCATGCCTTACATTCTATGATTCTTCAGGACAATTGGAGATGGACTGTTAGTGATATTTTTGCTAGCGGGAAGCTTACATTCAACGAGCGAATAGAAAAAAGGCAATTGCACACCCACAACTCAAATGCAAATGGAGTTCCATGACATCCATTTGCTTCCTAAAGCTGATTCTTGTAAAACAAAAGTGCCGTGGCCAATTATTTGTGAGGTTGTCAAATTTGTAGCGTTTGCGAGAATGTGTGGGTTTGCTCCCAGAGCAGGATTAATAGTTTGACTTCCAGAGAGATTCTTAACCAAGCGCTTTATAGTGACACTAACAAATATCTTGTGCATAATTTACATATTCATAATCAGCCCATTGCAGGAATATTCATTGGTTTTTAGGCAGAGCATGATTATGTAACAATAGTTCTTTCACACTCGTGCTGAATTGTTTAATATCTTGAGCTGTTTCTGCAACGTTGCTGCCAATATAATTGCACGGCTGTCAAATGACCTGCTCTTGGAGAAACACACCACAGAAACGTCTGTAAATCTTCTAGAACATTCAGCTCTGATAGTCCCTCAGGTTAAGTCAGTGCCTTGTCAGTTGAAAGTACATAGTCACTGGTGGGCCTTGTCAACTGGTTAGAGTTATGGAAAGAAGTTTGACTTTAACCTCGAATAAGAAAGTTTGTTTCCGATATCTGTGGAGAACAATTCTTACAAGCTCTTAAGATCCTCAGTGGACTGAACGTGTGCTGACCCCCGAACCTTCAGTTGTTCTACGGAGAGTGTCAGCACTTGGACAAATAACTGTTATACTCCCAATAGCCAGTTAGTGAAGGAACCAGTTAGTGAAGGAAGAAGCCAGAGCCTGTCTTTGCTTGGGATATGTTTTATTCACAGAGCGAAACATTAGGGTGACTCCAGTTACACCAGTGTCAGTAAGTCTCTCTTTATATGTACTCAAATAACCAATTAGTGTCCTCCACCTGTTTGTTCTTAACCTTAATTGATACAGTAAACAATAACTACCAATTTTCCCTCCCCCGCTCCACCCACCATTTGTGGTCATGCTTGAAGCCACCTATATCACTTGAATTTCTTTCCCCAACTTTATTGCCGAAAACTACTTCTAAGGCTGAGAGTGTCAGACTTGTCTCATTGCAATCCTCTGAAGAACCTCAGGTTGTTTTACGATGTGAAAGCTGCTAAGTAAATGCAGCCGAATGGATTGGCAAGGTGGCACAGTGGTTAGCACTGCTGCCTCACAGTGCCAGGGACCTGGGTTCGATTCCCGGCTTGGGTCACTGTGTGTGCGGAGTCTGCATGTTCTCCCCGTGTCTGCGTGGGTTTCCTCCGGGTGCTCCAGTTTCCTCCCACAGTCTGAAAGACGTGCTGGTTAGGTGGATTGGCTGTGCTAAATTCTCCCTCAGTGTACCCGAACAGGGGCCGGAGTGTGGTGACTGGGGGATTTTCACAATAACTTCATTGCAGCGTTAATGTAAACCAACTTGTCACACTAATAAATAACTTTAATTTTAAAAAGTTTTTAAAGTCTATTTATTAGTGTCACAAGTAGGCTTACATTAACACTGCAATGAAGTTACTGTGAAAATCCCCTAGTTGCTGCTGTTAATGTCACTAAGGGTGAGATCCCATCCTCAGAATGTTGGAAATGGCTGTCAGTCGATGATCGCTAGTATAATGAAGGTACGTTTGCGGCAACTTTTTCCCCGCAGTTTCTCTGCAGACATGTTTGTTATTCCTGCAAAGGAATCTCTCAATGATGTCTAGCAGTCATAAGCTTTCTGCCAGGGTAAAGTTGATGTAGCGAATTATTTTATGCTACCCTTCACTTCCTTGGTCCCACACCAGGAATGCAATTGATCTGCAGGAAAGCAGGACATCCATCTCTGTCTCAGCATGGCATTTAGCAGGCTGACAGAATACTGACAGTGGCGCAGCTCTGAATCTTAGGAAGTGGTTACATATGCCAAGACATTGTCAGACACAGTAGGCTAGCCTCGCCAATGTTAATGAAAGTTGCGTCTATTTAAAATGCATTGTTTCCCGCATCAATCAGGGAAAAAAAGAGTCAGGACAGGGATAATCCTTCTTGGCGCTCTCAGATTTAACTGCTGGGGGGAGGAGGAGTCGCAAGGGGCATTATACATCGTGCAAGAATTTCACAATTTTGCCAAGACTCATATCAGAATTAATCGCGCCAAACTCCTCCTGCACTGCCTGTACTCTCATATCTATTCATGAGATTTAGAAGCAGTCCAGGTCTTGACTCCAGCCTATCTGCAGCAGCACACGCAGCTGGTTTCTCCTCCAGCTTGGACGAGAATATTCTAGGCACCAAGCAAAGGGACAATATTTTAAAGGAACAATGCTTCTGAATTTTTGTTGTACAACATTAAATATTGATAACTTAAAAGGCTTATTATCCCGTGAGTAATTACAGGTAAGCAAATTCATATGGACTTAATTATGATTCTTCAAGCTTAAAGGCCCTCACTCCAGTCCCTACATGTCACGTCTTGGTCCTGCCGCGCTGACGCTACAGTTAAGAAAGCCCACCAAAGCTTCTACTTTCGCAGAAGCGAAGGAAATTTGGCATGTCCGCTCATGTCTCACCAATTTACCATAGAAAGCATCCTTTTTGGATGTATCACAGCTTGGTATGGCTCCTGCTCTGACCAAGACTACAAGAAACTACAAAGGGTCGTGAAAGTAGCCCAGTCCATCACGCAAACCAGCCCCCCACCCATTGACTCCGTCTACACTTCCTGCTGCCTCAGAAAGCTGCCAGCATAATCAAAGACCTCACGCAGCCCGGACATTCTCTCTTCTACTTTTCTCCGTCGGGACAAAAGTCTGAGGTCACATACCAACCGACTCAGGAACAGCTTTTTCCCTGCTGCCATCAGACTTTTGAATGGACCTACCATATGTCAAGCTAATCTTTCTCTACACCCTAGCTATGACTGTAACACTATATTCTGCACCCTCTCCTTCCCTTCTCCCCATGTACTCTATGAGCGGTATGTTTTGTCTGTATCGCGTGCAAGAAACAATACTTTTCATTGTATCCCGATACATGTGACAATAATAAATCAAATCAAATCTTCTCGATACCTTCTGCCTAAAAGAGGGCTCCACCCTCTGGAGTGATTGCTCACTTTAGGTTCCAATTGGTCCCTCAAGCCAGTTGACCCTCTTCTGCTGAGTTGCCCTTAAAGGGACAATCACTACAATCGCCCTGGGCACGGTTTCTTACACAGCTACCTGAGCAGGCAGATGGGGTCTTAATTCATCTGAAATCAAATGTTTATTAGACATAAACAAAAATGTTAGTGGGAAATTAATCAGAGGTTAAACAGGCCTTGAAGGCTTATCCCTAATCCCACACAAGACTATTCAGGGAAAAGGGATCAGAGACTGAGAATTACTTTTTCAGTAAATCTGTTACGGGTTCCCTGATGCAATGAAACTGATGAATGTGTCATGCAAAAGCAAATAGGAAAAGAAACACTTGCATTTATCACATTTCTCAGAGATCTGTCAAACCGATTCACCTAAAGCTGAATTGCAATCATGATAGTTATCTAGCAACACATGCCAATGATTTTGCAACCAGCAAAATGTTATAAACAGCACTGAGATTAATAAATAAATCCGTTTGGTCACTCCTATCTATTTGGCCTGTTAGGTTATTTTATAATATGCCGTAGATATAATGTCAGGTTCAGTCTACAAATGGTGACATCTATGCCGGAATGTTACCGGCACGCCTGCCCTGGAATCGGGGCGGGCGAGGCTCATATCTTTTATCTCCTTTTCTGTCTCTTATTTCCTCCTCTCTCTCCCCCTTCCCCTCTCTCTCCCCCTTCCGCTCCCTCTCATTCTCCGTTGGCCTCAGGCGGGTTCATACGAGCCTCGGGCGGGCGAGGCGGTAGAGGTCCGGCACTAAAGATGCAACAGACAGCCAGAATGTTCATAGAATCGTAGATTGGTTACAGCACAGCAGGAGGCCATTCAGCCCTCTGCAAGAGCAACTCAGCTAGTACCGCTTCCCCATCCCTTTGCCATAGCTCTGCAATTTCATCCCTCTAAGGGCTTATCCAATTCGCTTTTGGAAACCACAACGGATGTTGAGTTGGATGACTAGAAAGGATTAATCTCTCTCTCCCTCTCTCTCTGCCATTTGCCTCCCTCACCCAATCTCTCCCTCCTTATCTGTGTCACTCTTCCTCTCTCTCTCTCTCTCTCCCTGTCGCTCTTGCTTTATCTCCTTTTCTGTCTCTTATTTCTTCCTCTCTCTCCCCCTCTCTCCCTCTTCCACTCCCTCTCATCATTCACTCATGCCAAGCCTGTCACAAGTCATCTCATCATATGTTGCCATCTACAACTGTGAGATCCCCAGTAAATTTCAGAACTCTGCATTGTTCATGACGACAGATAATGGGCATGAATATTGGCAAGTCCCCAGCACATCATTCAAGTGCTTATTCTTCCTCTAGCCAGAGTTTTCCACTTATAGAGGCAGATATAGGTTCTTGTCCTCATCCAACCTTCACCAAGCTTCTAAAGGGGTCACTGGCTTGTGATCAGGAGCACAAACCCTCGCTGATTTTCTCCTTCTTGGAACCGAGCAGTAGAGTTGCCAACTTTCTAAGATTGCCCTGAAGTCTCCAGAAATTCAAGAGTAATCTCTGGACACTTCTGCAAGCATGTTGGTGAAAGCTCACAGGAGCACTAAATAAATTACAAGCTTTTATTTTCATTTTATTTGACCATTGTAATTTATTAGTGATGGAAATATTGTCAATTGGACAAAAAGAAGGGCTCCCGTACTCACTCCAACTAAGGTCATTAAGAATAGGAGCAGGAGTAGACCATTTGGCCCATCAAGCCTGTTCTATTCACTCAGTATCTGATCTGATTGTGGCTTTAACAACACTTTCCGGTCTATCCCCCATGACCCTTGACTCCATTGTCAATCAAATAACAGTCTAACTCAACCTTGAATATATTCAATGACCCAGCCTCAAAATGTTCACGACTTCCCAAGACTAGCAAACCTTTAAGAGAATAAAACTACCTCATCTGCATCTTAAATGGGAGACCCTTTGGCTGGAATTTTACTGGCATGCCGGCCCCAGAATCGGGGTGGACAAGGCCTTTATCTTTCAACTTTACTTCCTAGTTCTAGATTCTCTCATGAGAGAAACCATCCTTTCAGTATCTACCCTGTCAAGCTCCCTCAGAACCCGTTAATTCAGGAGAGATTGAACCTTGGATTCAGACTGGGATCTTTCTGCTCTGTGTGGCGTAGAATCGTAGCTGCTTCTCCACTGAGATACTGGGAAGGCCTATGTGAACTGTATGGAGTACAGGATGATTTACAGATCAGCTGAAGGATGTGATAGCACTAGAGGGGGTACAGAGGCGGTTCAGCAGTATGTTGCCTGGGATGGAGAACATAAGGACATAAGAACTAGGAGCAGGAATAGGCCATCAGGCCCCTTGAGTCTGCTCCGCCATTCAATAAGATCATGGCTGATCTTTTCGTGGACTCAGCTCCACTTACCCACCCGCTCACCATAACCCTTAATTCCTTTACTGTTCAAAAATGTATCTATCCTTGCCTTAAAATCATTCAATGAGGTAGCCTCAACTGCTTCACTGGGCAGGGAATTCCACAGATTCACAACCCTTTGTGTGAAGAAGTTCCTCCTCAACTCAGTCCTAAATCTGCTCTCTCTTATTTTGAGGCTATGCCCCCTAGTTCTAGTTTCACCCGCTGGTGGAAACAACCTCGCTGCTTCTATCCTATCTATTCCCTTCATAATCCTATATGTTTCTATAAGATCTCCCCTCATTCTTCTGAATTCCAACGAGTATAGCCCCAGTCTACTCAGTCTCTCCTCATAAGCCAACCCTCTCAACTCTGGAATCAACCTAGTGAATCTCCTCTGCACCCCCTCCAGTGTCAGTATATCCTTTCTCAAGTAAGGAGACCAAAACTGTACACAGTTGGAGCATTTGAGCTATAAGGAGAGACTGCATAGGCCCGGGTTGTTTTAATTAGAGCAGAGAAGGCTAAGGGCGGACATGATTGAGCTGTATAAGATTATGAGAGGTATGGGCAGGGTAAGTAAGGAGTAGCTGTTACCCTCCATTGAGGGATCAATCATGCTTAGTTTTAGGGTAAGGAGCAGGAGATTCAGAGTGGAATTGACAAAAAGCTTTTTCACTCAGAGGGTTGTGGAATGCACTGCCTGGGAAGGGAGTGGAGGCTGGAAACCTTACAACCTTTCAAAAGCATTTGAATAAGCGCTTGAAATATCAAGGATATGGGACAAGTGCAGGAAAGTGGGATTAGTGTACCTTTAATGGTGGATATTGTCAGTGCAGACTCAAAGGGCCTTTTCTGCACTGTATGACTCTCTGAAGTTTTGCCATTTTACATGCGTATATGGATTGATGTGTGGAAAATGTAACGGTAGACAAACAAAATGAAACCAACTGCAAGTCAGGAAGCTGGTCTCTGAAAGATCCATTTGAGTCTGATTAGAGACAGGTTTTTTTTGTGGCTACCTTTTCTTTCACTGCAGTTTTTGCCTGCGCCAGCAATGTGCCAATTCCTTCAGGATTGCCGTCTATTGATCACCAACATAATCAGAGAAGAATTAATTATTCATCCGAAGCACTGAGTAATTACTCTAGAAAAATGTCGCTAGGAAGCATAAATGTCTTTGTTAAAGGCCAAGATATTTCTCAGCGCTGGTGCGTCGCCAACCTGATAATCCACAAGAGGTGGAGGCAGGGGCAGTGTTTAAAAGGGGCACTGCCTTTTTGGGGAATTTGCAGTAAAGCCATTTCTCATTGGAAATCCATTCTCTGTTCACTTCCTTGCGGAATAAGGCTCCTCGTTCGCCTACCTCCTCACTGCAAAAGGAAGATTTGGACAATGATGGAGTGAGGCGATGGCCTAGTGGTATTATCGCTCGTCTATTAATCCAGAAACTCGGCTAATGTTCTGGGGACCTGGGTTCGAATCCCTCCACGGCAGATGGTGGAGTTTGAATTCAATAAAAAAACAAATATCTGGAATTAAGAATTTACTGATGACCATGAAACCATTGTCGATCGTTGGAAAAACCCATCTGGTTCACTTATGTCCTTTAGGGAAGGAAATCTGCTGTCCTTACCTGGTCTGGCCTACATGCGACTCCAGAGCCACAGCAATGTGGTTGACTCTTAACTGCTCTCCAAGGGCAACTAGGGATGGGCAATAAATGCTGGCCTAGCCAGCGACGCCCAAACAGCTCACCTTTAAAAACAAACTCCAGTGCAAGCCATATTATCATCAGTCAGAAGGAACCATGGCAACAGTCTGAGGGGATGTCCCTTTTTGTCATTTGTCATAAGGTGGCCCCCTAGTTGACCTGTTATTATAATTGAGATTGGGCAGCATTGTGAGCAAACAAAATGAATCATTGAAGATAAAAGCAGAAAAGGTTGGAAACGATCAGCAGGTCAGGCAGCATCTATGGAGAGTGTTGCAAAGTTGAGTAGAGTAATTGTAGATTGGTGTTTGTAAAATAGAATTGCATGGTCCCTTTAAAAAGATGGTGCTTTTTCTGTGCTTAGAGAGTTAAAATGCAAGTACATATAGAGAACTCAGACTGAAACATTTGTATCAAAGGGCTAGGCAGCAGTGTTGCCAAGACAACAAACAGGCTTTTGAATTTTTTTTGAATTCAGCCAATTAAACTTAGATACCACGGATCTACTGAATTTGAATTTGATGGTTTTGGCAACCTGGGACCAATCCTATTGTGGGGGGATGTTGATATGTCATCACAGGTATAAGGAAGGGGGCAGTGCGACAGAAGCAGAGAGAAACTGCCTCCTGCCACAGTTCATAGCTTTTAGCTCAAAGCCTCATCTAGACAGCAAAGAAGAAAGAAGACAGAAGAATCAACAGAGAAAGCCCAGAATATTCTAGAAGACACAAAACCTGGTTGTAATTTAGAGAGTGACCAAAATTTTTTTTTGTTAATGAGTGGGAATTGTATTTAGGAACTGCATTCCATTGAATCATGTTTTATTCGGTTTGTTAACAGTTTAGTTAACCTGTTCACTGTTAGATAAATAAATTGTTACTTGTTGATTTTACAGAGAGTTTCAGGGAGTTATTTTGATTTAACCACTAAAAGTTGCTGAAGAGCAGATCGTACCTCTTCACACTCACTTCAACAGATTATGAAGCCAGGTACTCCTCTTTGAGTGATTAGGTGTTAGTTCTCAGAGGGGGGATCCACCTCCACTTCATAACAAGAGAAACAGTGTTAATATTTTACGGCGATGACCCGAACTGTTCTGTCAGCAGTTCAATGAAGTTAATAATAAAAGGCACACCTGTCTGGCCGTCATTTGTGGAGGGGACCCCTCTGCTTGCAGCTGTGTTCCTCTGTTCCCCATGGCTCCATAATGGGACGAGTAACAGGAGTAATGGCTTGCTGCTAGCAGGCCGCGTTTGGGAAGCCCAGAAGGTCCCAGCGACTTCATCCATTTGCCTCAAAGTGAGCACCTCATTCTCTTATATGTCTGTCCAGTGCTGCTGGGCTGGTGTCAAACATCTTGAGGAGGCTTGACAGTGTGGAAAGGATGTTTCATCTTGTGGGAGAACCTAATACTAGGGGGCCACTGTTTAAAAATAAGGCTTGCTCATTTACAATGGTGGGGGAGGGGGGGGGGGGGGGTGGTGGTGGGGGGGGGGGGGGGGCGGGGGGGCGGGGAGCACATGGTTAGCATTGCTGCTTCACAGCACCAAGGGCCCAGGTTCAATTCTGGCCTCAGGGGTGACTGTCAGTGTGAAGAAACTGTCCAAGGATACTCGTTGAGTTGGAATGGAAGAGGTATGGCAAAGTGTGATGGGCAAGAAACATGGTTGGCACTGGTTGGCATAAGGGGTATGGGACAAAGGGGGTGGATAGAGGGGCACTAAGTTGGCTTTGGGGTATGGGGCCATGAGTAGTGGATAGAGGGGCATGGATTGGCATAAGATGACATGGATGGGACATGGGGAGTGTGAGGGTGAGGATGGGAGGAATTTCTTTTTCAGTTTCATTGTTATTTCTATTTATTTAACAACAGTGCCAAGGCACAGAGACAGGCCTTGCACCCAACCCACCTCTGCACTGGGCAGCCTTTGTTCCGCCCCAAGTCCTGCACCCTGAAAATTCACCCCGCAGGCGAACATTTTTAAAGGGCAGGTTTGCAGAGCGGGGCAATCTCCCAACTCTGCGAATCCAACCCGGGGACAGAAATCTGGGCTTATGAATGGAAATATTTCCACTTTTAGTTCTATTAATATTTATTTTATTAGGATTACAATATGTGAAATAAAAATGATAGATAATAAAAGATATTCTGCGATCTAATCTCCACCAGACTCTTAAATAATTCAGCACGTCCATGTGTTTTATGGTATCATTTGGATACTTGATGTAACTGATAGCTTAATTAATCAGTCCCAAACATTGTTAATTCTATAAAATGAATAAGAAGCAGTGAAACGTTGCACAAGTATTGCTCACTTCACACCAAGATAAATATTTATTTGAGCTCTTGTGTCTGGTTTCACTGTTGCCTTCACATTTCTTAGGGTTCCTATCTTGGCGTACAGAGCTTCTTGCTGTTGTACATCCATTTAAGTCCATGTCGATCAAAGGATCTTGTCTGCTCTAATGAAACATCTGAGGACCGACGGCATTTGATGAACGCACAAGGGCCATTAATCAATATGGACAGATTCCACGCAATGTATGCCCTTGACCTTTCAGCAACATGCAATGGCGTTCATTGATTTGCATGGGGACCTCTGGGGACTGCTCGGAAAATGGTCAGCAAAGCAATCAGCAAGACGAGAAACACTGAAAAGCTTTCAAGGGAACGTGTCCAAGCTGCAGCGAGCTGTGAGGAGTTTGTACGCGCTGGGTTTCCAGTCATTTACTAATCTCTTTCAAAAGCCTTTGCAGTCAATACCTGTTTAGCGAGTGATACAGTGACTGGAACACTGGGAGATGAACGCAGTGCGCCAGTATTAGAGGACATTCACACACTAGCATTGTTACAGAGCTGAATTGGTTCTATGTCAATATTTTAACTTATGCAGTACTGATCCGATGTCAAAGTCCCAAACTGTGAGATGAACCGGTGGCACAGTGATCAGCACTGCTGCCTCACAGCGCCAGGGACCTGCGTTCGATTCCCGAGTGCAGATTCACTATGCAGAGTTTGCACGTTCTCCCCATGTCTGCGTGGGTTTCCTTCGGGTGCTCTGGTTTCCTCCCACATTCCGAAAGACGTGCTGGTTAGATGCATTGGCCGTGCTAAATTCTCCCTCAGTATGCCCAAACAGGCGTTGGAGTCAGCATTTCAGGATCCATTGTAACATTCCCATTACCCACAGAGACTGCAGCTGTCCACAGACAAGTGCAAAAGTGGAAAAGTAACTGTTCTGTGCGATGGCCTTTAACTCTAAATGCAATGCTGCAGAACACAGTGCCAGGGCAGCTCTGTGCCGCCTCATCGATTGTTGCTCGGGTCTGCATCAGGCTGGGTAGCATTAAGATGGCAGCGGTAAAGGCAGGGTCACGTTTCTCACTTCTCAGCCTCCAGTCCAATCTGATGAACGTACTGAAAAATTCAGCAGCTTTGCAGTTGCTGACTGACCCTGGGGGCAAATGCAATCTTATCAAAGTAAAGAGCAGCATGGTGTTAAGAGCTGCATTAATCCTCTCCAAGCTGATCCCAATTACTTTCCTTCTATAGGCTGGATGATCCTATCAGTGAATGTTGTGTGTGTTGTGTGTGTGCACATTTCTTCCCTCTCCCCAGCAATAAACAAGTTCAGGCCAACACCACGACCTTGCTGACAGCCTCAGCGCGCAAGCCGATTCCTAAGTTGTATTGGCCAATTAAACACAAGGGCCAGCCATGGCGGTATTCTTTCTTCAGTCTTCAGAAGGTCATGGATTCAAATCCCCACCCCGAAGCACATGACCCAGGTGACACTCCACTCCAGTACCGTACCCACTATCGTGCATCAGTCGCTGAAAATAAGTGCGCAGGTACAGCAGGCGGTAAAGAAGGATAATGGTATGTTGGCCTTCA
The DNA here is from genome assembly GCF_964213995.1 of Mustelus asterias. Classification (NCBI taxonomy): domain Eukaryota; kingdom Metazoa; phylum Chordata; class Chondrichthyes; order Carcharhiniformes; family Triakidae; genus Mustelus; species Mustelus asterias. The sequence continues at coordinate 55,776,120 of NC_135823.1, read as the reverse complement.
TAGTGAAAGAATTTGAGTATAGGAATAGGAATGTTTTATTGCAATTGTACAGGGCATTGGTGAGGCCACACCTGGAGTATTGTGTGCAGTTTTGGTCTCCTTAAATGAGGAAGGATGTTCTTGCTATAGAGGGAGCTCAGCGAGGGTTTACCAGGCTGATTACTGGGATGGCAGGTCTGTTATATGAGGAGAGACTAAGTCGGTTAGGATTATATTCAGTGGAGATTAGAAGAGTGAGAGGGGATCTCATAGAAACTTAGAAAATTCTAGCAGGGTTAGACAGGATGGATTCAGAAAGAATGTTCCCGATGGTGGGGGAGTGCAGAACTAGGGGTCATAGTTTGGGGACCTTCTAGGACTGAGGTGAGGAGAAATTTCTTCATCCAGAAGGTGCTAAATGTGTGGAATTCACTACCACAGAAAGTGAAGAGGCCAAAACGTTGTGTGATTTCAAGAAGAAATTAGATATAGCTCTTGGGGCTAAAGGGATCAAAAGGATAAGAGGGGAGGGGTGGAATCAGGATATTGAATTTGATGACCAGCCATGATCAAAATGAATGGTGGAGCAGGCTCGAAGGGCTGAATGGCCTACTCCTGCTTCTAGTTTCTGTTTCTATCTTGTGGATGAGTCATTGAAATGAGATCGTGCCTGCCTGCTCTGGCTTACAAATATCAAAGTTAATTAATTTAGGTAATTAGCATATTGTTACAAGATGCCGTGAATTACCTGAAGATGAGCAGGGCTGTTCTGCTGAACTCACGGCCAATATTTAACTGTCAACCGACATCGTGGAACCATCAGATTACCTGACCGTGTATTCTATTGTTCTTTGTGGGATCTTGCTTGCCAAATTTCCTACATCGAGAAAGTGAAATTTCAAAAATGGGTTTAATTGGCTTTGGGTTACTTTGGAACACAGTGAGGTTAGATAATAGGCAATAGAAATCCAAATCTTTTGTCTTTCATTTCTTCATAGACCATGAGATATAGGAGCGGAATTAGGCCATTTGGCCCATCGAGTCTGTTCTGCCATTCAATCGTGGCTTATTCTGAGGGAGCAGTTAAGTTAGACTAGGAGGTAACTTTTTCATGGCATTATTTTCTATCTGATGCCCATTGGCCTAAGGCATCTGTCCATATTACATCTCATGTGGAACCCATGAAGGGTATTGTATTTGAATGATGCTTATCCCCTGTCTAATCTCAGCGATGCTGTAAATATTTCATATCTCACTCCTGTCAGATGTAAATGTTTAACAGGCAGTATATGCACAGCATGCCATGATCTCGACTGATAAGCAAATGGGCTCAGAACAGGCAAATTACTTCCAAGGAGAACTGTGAGTTGCTCGATCTTTCGCGTTTTGATTATCACTTATTTTACAAGACTGCATTGGCACAAATGAAGGAAGAACGTGCTGATTTCTTAATATCTCCCGTTGCAAATTCATCCTAAACTTAGCACCTGATGCTATTAGCGCAGAGGTGTGATCCTTTTATTAATAGTAAACACCAGTCATAATCAACATCTTGATAACTTGCCAGGTAAATCTTCAAAGATGCTATTTCAGTGAATTATACTCCTTTAATTTGTTCTTGGTTAGAATTATTGCTTTTCCCATTGAGGCATTTGCAGTTTAATTAAATCGTTTTCCTCTGGTACTTTTCTCCTCCATTTTCCTTTGGCTGCCAGGCCTATCACTTTTCAGCCACAAGTGGGTGGCACGGTGCTTAGCACTGCCGCCTCACAGCGCCAGGGACCCGGGTTCGATTCCCGGCTCGGGTCACTGTCTGTGTGGAGTTTGCACGTTCTCCCCGTGTCTGCGTGGGTTTCCTCCGGGTGCTCCGGTTTCCTCCCACAGTCTGAAAGATGTGCCGGTTAGGTGGATTGGCCGTGCTAAATTCTCCCTCAGTGTACCCGAACAGGCGCTGGAGTGTGACGACGAGAGGATTTTCACAGTAACTTCATTGCAATGTTAATGTAGGCCTACTTACGACAGTAATAAATAAACTTAAACAATTGGTGATTGGTAGAAGAGGCGGAGATTGCATGAGGACATTATTCTTTCAGGCTGTGAGTGGTTACGATCAGGAATAGGTTGCCAGAGAGGCTGCCTTTTTCCTCTTTTCATTCTTTCATAGGATATGGTTGTGGCTGGCTGGGCCAGCATTTGTTGCCCGTCTCTCAATGCCCCTTGAACTGAGTGAGTGCCTTGCTAGGCCATTTCAGAAGGCTGTTAAGAGTCTACCACATCGCTCTGGGTCCGGAGCCACATGTAGGCCAGACCGGGTGAGGGCGGCAGATTTCCTTCCCTAAAGGGACATTGGTGAATGCACATACTATGTAATGTATGCATTTAATAGGTATGGGGCATTGTGCAGAGGAAACATAGCTGGCCAAGGCATGGGTGGTACCTGGTACAGGCTGACAGCTGGCTACATGGGGCATTATCAGGAGATTTAGACTTTGTTCCCTGAGTAGATCCAAAAGCAACTCAACTGCAGCTTTAAAACAAAATGTAATGTTTCCTGATGGCATTTTTTTGATTTGATTTATTATTGTCACATGTATCGGGGTACAGTGAAAAGTATTGTTTCTTGCGCTCTATACAAAGCATACTGTATGTAAAGTTTATTTATTAGTGTCACAAGTAGGCTTACATTAACACTGCAATGAAGTTACAGTGAAAATCCCCTAGTTGCCGCACTCCGGCGCCTGTTCGGGTACACTGAGGGAGAATTTAGCATGGCCAATGCACCTAACCAGCACGTCTTTCAGACTGTGGGAGGAAACCGGAGCACCCAGAGCAAACCCACACAGACACGGGGAAAACGTGTGACTCCGCACAGGCAGTGACCCAAGCCGGGAATCGAATCCATGATTCCCTGGCGCTGTGAGGCAGCAACGCTAACCACTGTGCCACCGTGCCGCCCACTATTTGTGGTAAAGTGCATTGGACATCCTGTGGTTGCAAGAAGTACCGTACCAACACAAATTCTTTCTCGTCAAGAATATGAAGTCGTCCAGCGTATCATTGAAACCAGCTCTCGTTTTACAGACACAGTTATATTCCCATGGTCCCCGACCTCCCTTCTTGCTCCAGTGTTTCAGAGAATGAATGGAAGTATGGAATTTTAATTCTGGGATTGTAGAATGAGCAATTTCAGCAACACATTTCATCTGTATCCAAGTGACAGGATTGGTTCATCACTGATCAACATGGGGGGAAGGTGAAGTGTCGCTAATTACAGTAATAAGACAAAGCTCACTTGCACCGAAATGCTATCATTGCCCTGGCCATGTGCTGCTAATTAAACCCTCAGCTAATTGAGTCATCAGTTAAACCAAAATCAAATTATACATTTTAGGTAAATAAAGATGCAGCACGTTAAGTCTTCTCTCTGTGGCGCCTTTTAAACATCCCCCATGACAGCGTGAGTGTGCCGCGCAAAATGGCAGCCCGAATTATGCGTTCGACAGTTCTACACTGTAGGTTCATCATGACAGCTCTCACAGAGAATGAAATTATCACTGGACTGCCAGGCGATATCAGTCGATGGGTTTTCCAGCTCCCTTGTTTGGGCTGGGATGTAGCTGGACATTATTCTAAGTCGTGGTATGTCAACACATTTACTGACTGCGTACGCACCTCCGGAGTATTGAATTTTCTCTCCCCGTTTGTCATCTAGTTTCAACGAGGGGAAGACATTGTTGACCAGGATCACAGACGGGTCTTTGTAGTATATGTTGGATAGCCGGGAAGTGTCTCCCCCTGCCAGGTTCTGTTTTTTGAACTCTCACATAGCCAGCGTTCCAGGCAATGACGAAGGAAACAGTTCAAAGGCACTCAGAAGTTCTCCTTGACATTAATGACTGGGAGGACCTTGCTACCAACCGTGTCAGTATCTGCAGAAGGCGAGTTCACAATGAGTTTGCAGATTCTTGACTGTTGAATGGAATTCCACAGATTGACGGTGAAAAGGAACCCACTCTATCACAAGGAGATGCAACTGGATGGAATTCAAGCACTACTGTGTGTCAATGCTCAAGTCATTTGTGTGGACAGTAGGAAAATAGATACTGGGGGGAATTTTACCATTTTGAGTCTAAGTGCCGGATCTGGGCGTCAAATAGATCCGCGTCTGGAATCCTCTGTCCAGCGTGCCTTTTGCTGGCTCCGGCCCAATCCGCGCTGTGGGCGGGGCTTAGCGCTGGCGGACCGATCGGAGCTCTGAACTGCGCATGCGCAGTTCAAAACAAATCTGACAGCGCGCCCGGGCGTGAAAAAAAAAGCAGAGAGCGGAGAGAGCGGCTCTCTGACGTTCATCCTCTGGTCGGGGGGGTTGGAGGGGGTGTGACCGATCATCCCCTGGCGGGGGGAGGAGAGGGATTGTGACATATCAACCTCTGGTCAGGGGGGTTCTGCTGCCTGTCTGCGGCCGATCCCTCCTGGCACCATCACTGGTACACTATCAGCCACAGCCATCTCTCCCGCTCTCTCGCACCTGCAGGGAAGAGTAATCTGTGGTTGGTCGTGTCCCAGTGATGGTGCCAGGAGGGATCGGCCGCAGACAGGCAGCGGAACCCCCCCCCAACCAGAGGATGAGACGTCACACCCCCTCTCCTCCCCCCACCCCAGGGGATGATCGGTCACACTCCCTCCCCTCCCTCCCCTCCACCCCCCCCCCCCAGGGGATGAGACGTCACACCCTCTCTCCTCCTCCCACCCCCCTCCCGCCCCGACCAGAGGATGACCTGGGTCAGAGAGCCGTTGCAGTCTCTGACTCCGCTCTTCGGAGGCTGCAGCGGCGACTTCAGGCTTTTATTTTGAAGGTCGGTAACAGCGCAGACACGGATCGGGCCAGAAGATGGTAAAGTGGGATTTGGCGGTAGAGTTGGACGCGCGGTTCATTAAGTCGATTTAAATGCATGCGAATGCATTTAAATCGTTGGGCCGCCCAATTCGGGCGCGCGCTGGACCCGCACCCGAATCGGGTGTCGGTAAAGCCGCGATCTGCTCGGAATCGGGTGCAGATCGCGGTATAGGCCCGACGCCCAACTTTACCGCGATTTCGCACCCCAAGTTTTGGTAAAATCAGGCCCACTGTGGTCGCCTGACAGAAACCTGCTTGTGATCAGTAAAATTATTAATGTACACTTGGTGAACAGCCTCTGGCAGACAGAAAGAGGCCAGCAAAAAAGGACCCTAGGTGGGATTTTCCGACCACCTTCACCCCAAAGCTGGAAAATCCTGCTCGAGGTCAATAGATCTTTGCATGGTCCGTGTCCCGCCCGCTATGATTCCCGTGATGAGCGGGACAGGAAAATTCCGGTGCTTGGCTGAAATCCACCAACAGGCATAGAATTGCAGCTAGCTTTTACCTGCTAATTTGAAGGCCCAAACCAGATCTTTGCTTCAAGGGTTGGACTGCACCCCGGCTGGAGTGTAGCCAGAAACCAGCCACTATGAATTCATTGCTGGAGACTTCCAACCTCCATTCCTTCAATGAACCAAATAGAAATTTTTCCATCTCAGTAGACTCAAGTGTAATGCACTTTTTTGAATATTGAAGATCTAGGTGTATGCCGCCTCTTTTGCAATCGTTTTTTCTTTGATGCATGGGTGTCTGATTGTGTGTGAGAATGGGTGCTGTTATGAACACATTCGGCTGTTGAGGAATAAACATGATTCCTCCTTTATTTTTAAACTTTCGAGAAAACTTTATTCTTGGCGGTCGCAACGCATTGAATCTTTTTCTCTTTAAAAATACATCGACCTGCATTCAGTTGAGGGGTGGAAAAAGAGGGAATTAACTTGCCATCTCCCTCCTGCCTGTAAGAATGTCTGTGGGGACATATTGTGTGCAAATTGGCTGCCATCTTTCCTTAGATTACAACAGTGCCCACACTTTTAAAGTACTTCATTGTCTGTAAAATGCTTTAGGACATCTTGGGGTTATCATTGGAGCTTATTAACTTAGATTATTTGCTGCACTCTCATGGACGAACCCATGACCTCTGACCCAGAGGCACGAGAGCTATCAATTGATAATTTATAAGGGGTTCCTTTTCGAGTCTGAGGTGGTGCAACAGCCCTGACCTGCTAATAATACCTATTTGGTGTCTTTGCCTGCATGAAATAGTTGGAAAGGCACAACTGGGAACTGAATTGGCTGCTCATTGTCATGTGCCTACTTTGCAGGATGACCAATATCATTCCTGTAAGCTTAATTTATTAAGAACCGAACATGGACACAATTTCAGGCCTGCAGTCTGATTACAGGTTACATTTGCATGGGTTCTCTGACCTCTGACTCCCAGATCAGGTGACCCAATGAAGTATAGAGTGTAACAAAAACAGAAAATGCTGGAAAATCTCAGCAGGTCTGACAGCATCTGCGGAGAGAGAATAGAGCCAATGTTTCGAATCAAGATGACCCTTTGTCAGAGCCAGCACAGAGTACCATATTGTACCTAATACTGGAATACTCTACCACAATCTCTCTAATATCCTGACATTCTTCCTTTCTAAATAAAACTCCAGGCTAATTTCTGTTTGAGCATAATAGACTGAGTATGGCCTACTCACTCTGTTTTGATCAGTCTATTTTGTCTTTTATTCATCTCTGTATCTCTGTGGGGGGGCGGTTTCACAATCACTCGAATATTGTGACACTTATGATATTGTTAATTTGTTGTATACAAACTGGAGGGGGTACAGATGAAAAATGACACAGTGTCCACGATAAGCAATGGCTTTGTGCCTGAAAATGTGTCAGACGCATCTTGAAGAATGTTTTGTTGAAGCAATTTTGTAATGAAAGCAATTTGTATATCCAGTAAATGTGATGCATAAAAGTTCTTATTGCAGACGCTGTGACTACATGGTGTAAATGCAGAGGTTGCACTCTGTCGTAAAGACAGAAAATTGCCATCTTCTGATGAAATGAGACCAAGCACATCCACTACAGAGTTCAACACAGTTTTATTTTTACGGGTGTCGCCCTGAATAAATAAACCTGCCCCTGATTCCTGCAGCCCATGGTCAGATTGAGTTAGCACATGTTGCCTACGGACTTTCTACAATTGGTCTCAGTGCATTTGCATGGAAGATGGTTCTGATATTACTCCACCTCTTTCTGATGCTCCTTCTGGCTTCTCAACCTCAATCTCTATCCTCCTTTCAACTTCTAAGGTATAGATAGAAATAGATAGGAATAGATAGAAAGGTATAGATAGGGTGAACAGTGGGAAGCTTTGGCCCAGGTCGGAGGTGACGATCACGAGGGTTCACGGGCTCAAAGTGAGAGGGGTGAGGTATAACTCAGATATCAGAGGGATGTTTTTTACAGAGAGTGGTGGGGGCCTGGAATGCGCTGCCAAGAAGGGTGGTGGAGGCAAACACGCTGGCATCGTTTAAGACTTACCTGGATAGTCACATGAGCAGTCTGGGAATGGAGGGATACAAACGAATGGTCTAGTTGGACCAATGAGCGGCACAGGCTTGGGGGGGTCGAAGGGCCTGTTTCCTGTGCTGTACTGTTCTTTGTTCTTGCAAAGCTAACTCTGTGATCCAGATTTGGCTTACCCATCGGAACATGCCCTTCAGAGGCTTGGCATCTGATCATCGTTGCTGCAAAGCACCTTGAGGTGGCTTTGATTTGATTTATTATTGTCACATGCATTAGTGTACAGTGAAAAGTATTGTTTCTTGCACGCTATACAGGCAAAGCATACCGTTCATAGAGAAGGAAAGGAGAGAGTGCAGAATGTAGTGTTACAGTCACCGCTAGGGTGTAGAGAAAGATCAGCTGAATATATGATAGGACCATTCAAAGGTCTGACGGCAGCAGGGAAGAAGTTGTTCTTGAGTCAGCTGGTACGTGATCTCAGACTTTTGTATCTTTTTCCTGACGGAAGAAGGTGGAAGAGAGAATGTCCAGGGCGCGTGGGGTCCTTAATTATGCTGGCTGCTTTTCCAAGACAGCGGGAAGTTTAGACAGAGTCAATGGATGGGAGGTTGGTTTGAGTGATGGACTGGGCTACGTTCATGACCCTTTGTAGTTTCTTGCAGTCTTGGACAGAGCAGGAGCCATACCAAGTTGTGATACAACCAGAAAGGATGCTTTCTATGGTGCATCTGTAAAAATTGGTGAGAGTCGTAATGGACATGCTGAATTTCCTTAGCCTATGTTCACTATGGTAAATTGTTACTACATAAACGTAAGTTGTTGTTGAATGTGACAGTGTGCATGGTGATCTAGGAAAGACAGGATTGAGCTTACCTGGGACACGTCTGATCAAATCTCCAATGTTGACGTTTGCTATTTAAGCTTGGAAATTAAGAATGGTCATCTGGCAAAGGGTCTGAAGGTTAGTGGAACCACAACCAATAATGGGTCAGGAGCAGAAGGGTGAGATTTGATGATTTTATTTTATAAAATGACTCAAACAGAAGAATTTCTGAAATTTCCCTTGGGCCATTAATCACTAGAGACCTGGATGCTTATAAACCAGGCTATCACTTAAAACAAACCAATTGCTGCTGAAATTGTGCACAGTTGAAATAGAGAACCATCCAGTGTGATTATTGTTCTGTTTCAGATAGGGTTAGATTTTCGAAGGTGCAGTGTTCCCTGCTCTCCCCTTTCCCCTGCACCCTACTCCCCCAAACCCCACCCCCTCAAATTCAGTTGGGAGTCCGGCCATGCAGAAGCTGCAACCATTTTACACTCGACAGGACGCTGATTGGCTCAGAGCATGGCTTTTGACCCCATCTGAGTAGGACATCATGTCTTGGAGAGCTGCCAGCCAATCAGGTTGGCCAGCACTCCTGTCATTCCAGCAACACCAGGGTTTGAGCAGTGGCCACCATTTGGGCAATAACCAGAACCTGAAAAGAGGCTAGACTGAGATTACTGTGTTCGGCAAGCCATAGCTGGCAGACCCTAGCAAAGGGTTATGGGGATGGGCGGGGGGGTAGGTGCAAGAAACCCCTTGGAGGGCGCAGGGGGTGGGTGATGTATCTGATAGGCACAGGTGACCCACAGAGGAGGTTGCCCCTTCCCTTGCCTGACACCAGGCTGCCCAGTTAAGGCTGCCGGGCTAGCTACTTCATAGAAGAATCATAGAATCCCTACAGTGCAGAAGGAGGGCATTCGGCCCATCGAGTCTGCACCGACCACAATCCCACCCAGGCCCGACCCCCACATATTTACCCGCTAATCCCGCTAACCTACGCATCTCAGGACTCTAAGGGACAATTTTTAACCTGGCCAATCAACCTAACCCGCACATCTTTGGACTGTGGGAGGAAACCGGAGCACCTGGAGGAAACCCACGCAGACACGAGGTGAATGTGCAAACTCCACACAGACAGTGACCCGAGCCGGGAATCGAACCCGGGACCCTGGAGCTGTGAAGCAGCAGTGCTAACCACTGTGCTACCGTGCCGCCCGGTGTGGGCCTCCCCCTGCTGTGAATACAATGGTAGAAGGGCAGCACGGTGGCACAGAAATTAGCTCTGCTGCCTTACAGCACCAGGGACCTGAGTTCGATTCCCTACTTGGGTCACTGTCTGTGTGGAGTCTGCATATTCTCCCCGTGTCTGTGTGGGTTTCCTCCGGGTGTTCCAGTTTCTTCCCACAGTCCGAAAGACGTGCTGGTTAGGTGCATTGGCCATGCTAAATTCTCCCTCAGTGTACCCAAACAGGCGCCGGAGTGTGGCGACTAGGGGATTTTCACAGTAACTTCATTGCGGTGTTAATGTAAGCTGACTTGTGACATAAATAAATAAATAAGTGGTGATTACTTGGCCATATAAGGGCCTCAATAGACACATGGATGGATGGATTGCACCCGATGCCTCCACTGCAACCCCCCCTCCCCCCAACAAATTGGGACAGGGCAGGTGCAGGCAGGAAGGCAATGAGTGGGCAGGCAACACATTGCATTTTACCATCTGGGTTAGAGCTCACTGGGGTGTCATTCCCCCCCCAGAGTCAGTCCCAGAGCCCTAGGAATCTAAAGCCCTCCCTCCTGCACCATCTTACCAGACACCCATTCATCTGCCTTATCCTCCTATACCTGTATTCCCCTGCATGTGGCACTGGGAGTAATTTTTTACCTAGCTCCCTACCCCATCTCCCTTCTTACCTAGGTCATTCGTACCAATGTGGAGCACAGGCTCCGGCTGTTCACTCTCCCCCAGGAGAATGTGCTGCAGTCCTGCACCTTCACTGAGTGCAGAGCGTTCAGTGTGAGTCTGACACCGACATGAGTATCGGAAGATGAAAAGCAGCATTCTTCCCCTCAGTGGGTCCCTGCTCCAATCCATCAATCCAGCAGAGTGCGCAGAGTACTGTAGGGGGTTACGCACAGACTGTAAATTCAATCTGCAGCCAAACATCTTCAACAGTGTAATGCCTTGGGCACCCTGTTTGGGGAAGAGCAGAAGACATTTTAGACAAAGTGGAAGGGAGCTGGCCACTTGTGTGAATCTTGGAGTGGGCTACTTTCATATCCTTTCCAAGCTCTGTGTTGGATCACGGTGGCACAGTGGTTAGCACTGCTGCCTCAGAGCACCAGGGACCTGGGTTCAATTCCGGCCTCAAGTCACTGTCAGTGTGGAGTTTGTACATTCTCCCCGTGTCTGCGTGGGTTTCCTCTGGGTGCTCTGATTTCCTCACACAGTCCAAAAATGTGCTGGTCAGGTTGATTGGCCATGCTAAATTGACCCTCATGTCAGAGGATTAGCAGGGTAAATGTGCGGGGTTGCGGGAGTGGGGCGTGGGTGGGATTGTGGTCAGTGCAGTCTCGATGGGCCGAGTGGCTTCCTTCTGCACTGTGGGGATTCTATGACTAGTTTAGTGTTGTATTAAGGAGTTGAAACCAAGGCCAAGTAATGCTGAATGGTCAGGAAAGTGCACCTCACTGAAACCTTTTGAAAATTTGCTTGACATCAGGATTCTGACACTTGTGGCACTAACAGAAACTCCGAGGGGGGGCCCATGGCAACATGCAATGTGAAAGGGCTTGAGGCACTTCACCTCGTGCTTCATCATGGCTTAACGCTGGAGGTTTTCTCACACATTTCCTGCTTTTTTTAAAAAGTAACACATCACTAACATTCTTCACAGGATCACCAACTGTGATTAACTTTATTCCTGGAGGTTACATCACATGACTTGCCCTCATCCTCCAGCCATTAGTAGGCCAGCAAGTCCATCCTAATAACACACGGTGGCACAGTGGTTAGCACTGCTGCCTCACAGCGCCAGGGACCCGGGCTCGATTTCGGCCTCAGATGACTGCTGTTGGTTAGTTAATCAACCGGGAACTTTAACTAAACAAGTAACATATCAATTAAAGTAAGGTTCTACTGGAATGCTGTTCAAATAAATACAAGGACCATTCCTTACCAAAAAATCTATAATAATTTAGTCACTCTCTAAAAATATACAAGCATGTTTTGTGGCTTTGGTGTAACCTTTGGAGTTCTACTGGCGATTCCGCTGTCTGTAAGCTCTTTCTGATTTGGTACCCTTTTGTTAGATAAATGGAGAGTTCTCTTAAGAGATATTTTTTAACTGGCAGCTAGCCGCTCTTCCCTCTCTAGATGTTGAGAGGTGGCAGCCCTTCAGTAGAACTCCAGGCAAGCAGTTGAGTTCCTCTTTATAACTGTGATGACCTATTAATTTTCCTACACCAGGATTGGTTTAATGTTGTCAACAGCAGCAAATTCAAATTTGATAGGTTCCTGAGAGTTGAGTGTCTTCTTTAAATTGATAGGCTGTCAAAATTCAAAAGCCTGCGAAGCCTGTCACCAAGGCAACCCTGATGCTTGGTCCTTGTTCCAAATGTTGCAATCTGTGTACCCTGTAGACCTGCATTTTTAAATATCCAAGCACTGTCACAAAACCAGCTTTTAAAGGGACCAGGCTTCACAAACTCAACTTCACAACACTAAATTGCCCCTTAGTGTAAGAGGGATTAGCAGGGTAAATATGTGGGGTTACGGGAATAGGGCCTGAGTGGGATTGTTGTGGGTGCAGACTCGATGGACCGAATGGCCTCCTTCTGCACTGTCGGGATTCTATGATTAGGGCGGGTGAAGAAGGAGAGTCGAACGGGTTTAGGAAGGGAATTCCAGAACGTTAGGAGCTAAGCAGCTGGAAGCATATAACCAATACAGGTGCTGTGTTTGTATGGTGACTATAAGAGTTATGCACGCTGATCTCTATAAATGATGTACTTGTACCCCAGGTAGCTTCAGTAATTAGGCTGACAGCTGTGTCTACAGCCTGCAAATTATGTACTTACTTTCTCTAACATTAAACAACATTAACCCGTGTGTTATAAACAGGTACACGGCTGAGTTAAAATAGCAGCTTCTGACATGAATGTGTTTAGTGTATTGTGCAGAAGATGACACTGTGTATGTAGTTCCTCTGACTGCAATAATTACAATGACATACGTCTAAGTGATTATATATATATATATCTCTCTCTCACCAGTTATAGTGATGGGAATTTTAATAAACCATGTATGCCTTTGTAACTGTATTTGACATGCCAACTCTCGATGAGGATGATGTTTTCATTTCCTGTAACTATAACACTTTTGCAGATAGATGTCTCTATAATTGATATGTAGATGTATTTCCTGGAATTGGAGTAGTTGTGGTGATCATTGTCTCTCTAAGTGATGTGGGTATAACTCATTTAAGTGCAGCAGAGTAGAGACAGGCCTGAATAACATGTATCTCCTGCAGACATGGTGGTTAAAGTGATGGTAGTCCTTGTAAGCGATGTGTTTGCCTCCCGTTACGACATTGGCTGTAAAGCAGCCTTTTTGTCAGAGGTGTGTTTTTAGTGTCCTGTAGTTGCCAGTGTTACATTTGTAGATTTTAGCACTCAGAGCGAGACCTCTTCGCACTTTAGAGGGTTTTTAAATTAATTCATGGGACGTGGGCGTCGCTGGCTGGCCAGCATTTATTGCCCATCCCTAGTCGCCCGAGGGCAGTTGAGAGTCAACCACACTGCTGTGGATCCGGAGTCATATGTAGGTCAGACGAGGTAAGGATGCAGATTTCCTTCCTTAAAGGACATTAGTGAACATCCAAAGATGTGCGTGTTAGGTGCATTGGCAATGCTAAATTGCCCCTTAGTGTCCTGGGATACATAGTTTAGCGGGCTAAATCTGTGGGGTTGCGGGGATAGGGCCTGGGTGGGATTGTTCTCGGTGCAGACTCGATGGGCCAAATAGCCTCCTTCTGCACTGTAGGGATTCTTTGATTTCTATGATTCTATGAACCAGGTGGGTTTTTCTGACAATCAACAATGGTTTCATGGTCATCAGTAGATTCTTAATTCCAGACATTTTTTATTGCCAAGAAAGGAGAGGGTGCAGAATATAGTGTTGCAGTCTGAAATATGAGGTGATATATTTTGGTAGGAAGAGCAAAGAGATAAACTAAATAATAAACTAAAGGGTACAATTTTGAAAGAAGATGCAGGAACGGGGGAGTATACACACAATTCTTTGAACAGGGCAGGGCTAGTTGAGATGACTGAAAAAGGCAGATCGTTTTTGCTTGGCTCTATCAATGGAGGTGTATGTATAAAATCAAGGTCTAAGTATATCGAAAACACTGCTTATGGACCTCAGCTGGAGTAAAACTGGAAATTACACTCTAAGAAGAATATCAAGGCCTTGGAGAGGTTGAAGAGATATTTACTAGAAAGGCACGAGGCACAAAGGAGTTCAATAATCTGGAGAAGCTAGGGTTGTTCCCTTTACAGCAGAGAAGGTAGAGATTTGATAGCGATATTCAGAACTGTAAATGGTTTTGATGGGGTAAATAAAAAGAAACTATTTCCTGTGGTGGAATGGTCAGTAACAAGAGGACACAAACTCCTGGTGAAAGTAAAATGAACCAGAGAGGAATGTGAGGAAACTCTTTTTTTATTCATTTGTGGGACACGGGCGTCGCTGGCTGGCCAGCATTTATTGCCCATCCCTGGTTGCTCTTGAGAAGGTGGTGGTGAGCTGCCTTCTTGAATTGCTGCAGTCCATGTGCTGTGGGTTGACTCACAATGCCGTTAGGGAGGGAATTCCAGGATTTTGACCCAGCGACTGCGAAGAAATGGTGATATATTTCCAAGTCAGGATGGTGAGTGGCTTGGAGGGGAACCTGCAGGTGGTGGTATTCCCATGTATCTGCTGCCCTTGTCCTTCTAGATGGAAGTGGTTGTGTGTTTGGAAGGTGCTGTCTAAAGATCTTTGGTGAATTGCTGCAGTGCATCTTGTAGATAGTACACACTGCTGCTACTGAGCGTCGGTGGTGGAGGGACTGGGTGTTTGTGGATGTGGTGCTGGTCCTGGTCTAGTTTCTTGAGTGTTGTTGGAACTGCACCCATCCAGGCAAATGGGGAGTATTCCATCACACTCCTGACTTACAGATCGTGAGTTGTCATGATCTGTAATGCACTACCTGGAAGGGTGGTGGAAGCAGACATTCAAAAGGGAACTGGATAAATACTTGAAAGGAAAACGTTTGGAGGTAAGCGGGAAAAGAGAAAGGGAGTAAGATTAAATAGATGCTAAAAGTGACCTCCTTCCGTGCTGTGCCATTTTATGATTTTTAAGGAGAAGATTCTTAAAAACCCAGGACAATAATGAAAATGGATTGAAAAGACAGAAGGTTTTTTTAATTCATTTGTGGGACATGGGCGTCGCTGGGTGGCCAGCATTTATTACCCATCCCTAGTTGCCCTTGAAGCTAAGTGTCTTGCTGGGCCATTTCAGAGGGCAGTTGAGAGTCAACCACATTGCTGTGTCTCTGGAGTCACATATAGGCCAGACCAGATAAGGATGGCAAATTTCCTTCCCGAAAGGACATTAATGAACTAGATGGGTTTTTCCGATGATCGGCAATGGTTTTATGGTCATCAGTAGATTCTTAATTCCAGATTTTTTTTATTGAATAGCCTAGCAATAATACCACTAGGCCATGGCCTCCTCACTCAGGTGGTCTGAGTTATTGGCAAAACAAAATGCTGTGAAAGCTGGAAATCTGAAACAGAAAATGCTGGATAAACTCATCTTTGGCAGCATCTTTGGAGAGAGAAAGAGTTAATACTGAGCAAACGCCCAGATCTGTTGCAGAATAGCTGATTTTGAGATGAATCTAGCTATCCAAATGCAGTCATTAAAGTTTGGCATTGGTTTAGTTAGTTAACGCTGATTAGGAATTTAATTGTATGATTGATTATTTAACATCTATTGAAGCTGGAACTTCTTCCTATTTCAGAACGTATCTGGCATCCTCATTGATATTAGGAAATTAAATCAACTGCCTTTACGAACCAGTGGTTGAATGTACATCCTTTTCTGGTGTAATGGAGTCATAAAATCATAGAATCCCTACAGTGCAGAAGGAGGCCATTCGGCCCATTGAGTCTGCACCGACCACAATCCCGCCCAGGCCCTATTCCCATAACCCCACATATTTACCCTGCTAATCCCCTGACACTAGAGTCAATTTAGCATGGCCAATGCACCCAACCCGCACATCTTTGAACTGTGGGAGGAAACTGGAGCACCCGGAGGAAACCCACGCAGACATGGGGAGAATGTGCAAACTCCACCCAGTATTAAGGGCAACAAAGCACATGAATTGTTATTCCTACCCTCTCTCTCTGTGTGCATGCCTTCTACACAATGGGGGCTGGTTGCTCCATTCTTTCCAGTAGGATACAATGACTTGATTAGACCAATTTATTCAGTCACCCAACCACATACATCCCTTTTTGACTGCCAGTCGATCTACTACCAGCCATCCTCCCAGACTTTAACAGCCCCAGTTATTTTCCACAAGAGACCTCAATGAACATCGGACCAGCACAAGGTCACCTTTCTCGTCCTCAGTTGCTTCACCTCGGAGACTGGGAAGGGAAGGAAAATTCACCCAGGATTAATGAGTGCTGTCCACTGGCTCCGCGCTGCAGTGTGGGGTTGTGTTATGAGCGTAAAGTGTATGCGTGAAATTGGGTGACCTTTGGCCATGATGTTTTGCTATCCTTCCACAACACTCTGTTGGCGGGAAAGGGAGGGGGAATGAGGAAATGCGGCCTACATAGAATGTGCAGCACAGATACAGGCCCTTTGGCTGAACTGATATGTTGGTGTTTTATGCTTTAGTTCAGCATGTCCTCCTGCACCTGCTCTCCTCACCGGCTTGTCTAGCTTCCCGTTGAATCCTGGCGTGTTGTGTTCCCCTGAGTTTCTTGGTTCCTGCAGCTGACTAGGCTCTGAAATTCCCTCCCTACACCTCTCTGCTTTCATCTCTTGCCTCCTTTAATATGGTCCTTAAAATCTACCTCTTTAACCAAGCTTTTGGTCATCTGTTCTCGCGTCTCCTTGTGTGGCTCACTGACAGACGGTTATCCTCCTCTGGAATGCACTGCGACATTTTACACCGTCAAAGGCGCTACACAAATTCAGGTTGTTGTACTGTAGAAGCATGCTATTCTATGACACTCACCTCAGCCAGGTCACGGGGCAGCAAGTTTCATATTCTAACCAGGGGTGGCATCGTGGCACAGTGATTAGCACTGCTTCCTCACAACTCCAGGGACCCGGGTTCAATTCAGGCCTCGGGTGACTTGTCTGTGCGGAGTCTGCACGTCCTCACCGTGTCTGCGTGGGTTTCCTCCGGGTGCTCCGGTTTCTCCCCACAGTCCAAAAGATGTGCAGGTTAGGTGGATTGGCCATGCTAGATTAACCCCAAGATGTATAGGTTAGATGGATTAGCCATTGGAAATGTATGGGGTTACGCGGATAGGGGGAGAGGGCCTGGGTAAGTTACTGTGTCAGAGAGATGGTGCAGACTCAATGGGCTGAATGGTCTCTTCTACACTGTAGAGATTCTATGAAAAACCACAGCGGTATTTGGGACCTAGCTAATGCCTGTTGTAGCTAGTCAATGACGGACTATCTTGTGCAGTGAATATACCACAGTTTAATGGCCTTTTCTGTACTGTCATTTCATTAGAATATGACGTCCCTTTATGGACATGTATATAGCTGTACTGTAATGATAGTCAAATAATGGAAACGCATCCTGTTGTGCTCTCTTTTGTCATTCGTAACCAAGCAGAGCAGGTCGCCAGGGGCAATCGTTCATTCCCGGGCCGGCATTGTGGTTAGCAACGGATGGGTGAGGGATATAATTTCAAATACAAAAGAATTGAAAGCTTGAGCAATTGATCCAAGGACTTAGGATGCACTCTACACATTTATCCCATTTCTTTAAAGTGTTGAACCAGCAACGCAGGAGAGTGAGCCTCCGAGCTTTGTTGTTGCCAGTCTCCGGTTTCCCCTCTCTGGGCAACTTCCTGGATGAGGACAGGGAACCACCATCTTGAGACAAAGTTGACCTTTGAAGCTAGAAAATGGCCAATATCCCACTCTACCAATCTTTCCATGTAACTGTCTAAATGTTTTTTAAAGACAAAATTGTACCCACCTCTACCGCTGCCTCTGGCAGCTTGTTCCAGACACTCACCACCCTCTATGCAAATATTTGCCCCTCTGGACCCTTTTGTATCTCTCCCCTCTCACCTTAAACCTATACCCTCTAGTTTTAGACTCCCCTACCTTTGGGAAAAGATATTGACTATCTAGCTGATCTGTGCCACTCATTATTTTATAGACCTCTATAAGATCACCCCTCAGCCTTTTACGCTCCAGAGAAAAAAGTCCCGGTCTATCCAGCCTCTCCTTATAACTCAAACCATCAAGTCCCGGTAGCATCCTAGTAAATCTTTTCTGCACTCTTTCTAGTTTAATAATATCCTTGCTATAATAGGGTGACCAGAACTGCACACAGTATTCCAAGTGTGACCTTACCAACGTCAGTGGCATCGAGGAAGATGGACATCCTCAATGACACTGAAGCTGGAAGGTCCGCTTGATAGATGTTTCTTCCCCCCACCCCCCCCACCCCCCCCCCCCCACCCCCGCCCACTCAACATCTGTGATGTTCAGGGATCCAGGGTCATTGGCAGCCTCCCCATCCCAAACTGAAGGCAGCCCCAGGCTTTCTTCAGGTGAGTCCCACCTCCTGCATGTCATGTTGTTACAAATGTGGCCTGGGCCGACATGCTTTCCCACTGGAGTCACGATGAATCGGAAGTGAGGGGGAGATTCTGATCGGACCTGCATCGGCATCCCATCAGCGGAATGCAAATCAGTGTCATGCTGGTTTTTGGTGGGTTTCCCGGTCCACCATGACGGGGGCGTGTGAGAATTCCGCCCTGTGGTTTTTCAAAAAATTCTTCGAACACTTCGGTTCAATCACTTATTAAAAATATTGGAAATGGGGAAGCAAAGGAAGTTTTCCTTGGCATATTCTACATCCACCTGAGAGGGGGCTTCAGTTTAATGCTTCACTCAATAGTTTTCACCTTTGACAGTGCAGCACTCCCTCAGCACTGTACCAGGAGCGCCAGTCTAGATAATGTGCTTAAATCTTTGGATTTGGCCACAAACCTCATCTCTCAAGATGTGCTGCCAACTGAACCATCGTAAGTACTTGACCAGGCACTGGGGGAGTCACATACAATGTTTAAAGTTTACAGTTTATTTATTAGTGTCACAAATAGGCTTACATTAACACTGCAATGAAGTTACTGTGAAAATCCTCTAGCCGCCACACTCCGGTGCCTGTTCGGGTACACTGAGGGAGAATTTACCATGGCGAATGCACCTAACCAGTACGTCTTTCAGACTGTGGGAGGAAGCCCGAGCCCCCAGAGGAAACCCACGCAGACACAGGGAGAATTTGCAGACTCCGCACAGACAGTGACTCAAGCCAGGAATCGAACCTGGGTCCCTGGCACTTTGAGGCAGCAGTGCTAACCACTGTGCCACTGTGCCATCCACGGGACCTTCTTGTACGATGTTACTTGCCCTACCCGCCAGCCACCCTCAGGGGTCTCTAATATCTGCATCTCCCCATCAGTCACATCTGAAATCAGGAAACCGATTTCAGGAAGGTTGAACAATATATCTCCCTCTCTCTCTGCCATACTGCACAACGCTCCACATTAGTGTCCACACAGGCATTGAGAGTAAGTATACGACCTTGGTAAAGTGAAAATAGCCCGCAATTCACGTGAAGATGAGGCGTTGCACAGCTGTATCACACTGTCTGCCTAGAGCCAGCACTGCAGCTTCCCAACTCAACTGCGAACAATGCAGTCAAAGGGTGCTTGCAGTCCTCTGCAAAAACAGAGAGAGAGAGAGAGAGACACAAGTACTGAGCTGGTCCTGCAGGAAACCAAAATGGTTTTCTCATCCAAATAATTGCCCCTGTTTTACACTTGAAAAGAGCTTTAGGATCAAGGCTTCCCTGCAGCCTGTCGCAGTCCGTTTCCAGGAGGAAATCGATGGCTGTAACAGGACCGCCGGGTTTTGGAGGATCCTGGGAAATTCCTGATGGGAAAATCTTCACCGCTGCTGTGGAAAATGCAAGCTAACTTGAACCCTATTAGCAGACACACCAGACTCATACGCAGCGTTGCTATGGAGGGCTTAACGCAGCAGAAATAATTGGCAGACGCAAAGCAATGTCCCACATTTTTGGCCAATTTTCTTTTTGAATGGTCGTTTAACTTTTTTTTTCATGGTTCCTGTCGGGAGAACAAAAGGAATATTCGCCTCACGCTGAGGGGAAATTTGATTTTTGTTTCCAGTGGTGATTGTGATATTTTTTTCCCCTTTTCAGCTTATATTGAATGTTTGCAGTTAGCAGTAGAATGATTTTGATTTGATTTGATTTATTACTGTCACACGTATCAGTATGCAGTGAAAAGTATTGTTTCTTGCGTGCTGTACAGACAGAGCATACCATACATAGAGAAGGAAAGGAGAGAGTGCAGAATGTAGTGTTACAGTCATAGCCAGGGTGTAGAGAAAGATCAACTTAGTGCGAGGTAGGTCCATTCAAAAGTCTGATGGCAGCAGGGAAGAAGTTGTTCTTGAGTTGGTTGGTACGTGACCTCAGACTTTTGCATCTTTACTCCGACGGAGGAAGAGAGAATGCTGCGTGGAGTCCTTAATTATGCTGGCTGCTTTGCTGAGGCTGTGGGAAGTGTAGACAGAGTCAATGGATGGGAGGCTGGTTTGCGTGATGGATTGGGCTACATTCACGACCTTTTGTAGTTTCCTGCAGTCTTGGGCGGAGCAGGAGCCATACCAAGCTGTGAGACAACCAGAAATAATGCTTTCTATGGTGCACCTGTAAAAGTTGGTGAGAGTTGCAGCTGACATGCCAAATTTCCTTAGTCTTCCAAGAAAGTAGAGGCGTTGGTGGGCTTTCTTAACTGCAGTGTCGGCATGGGGGGACCAGGACAGGTTGTTGCTGATCTGGACACCTAAAACCTGAAGCTTTCGACCATTTCTTCTTTGTCCCTGTTGATGTAGACAGGGTCATGTTCTCCACTACGCTTCCTGAGGTCGATGACAATCCCCTTCATTTTGTTGACATTGAGGGAGAGATTATTGTCATCTCACCAGTTCACCACATTCTCTCTCTCATTCTTGTACTCTGTCTCATCATTGTTTGAGATCTGATCCACTACGGTGGTGTCGTCAGCAAACTTGAAAATCGAGTTGGAGGGGAATTTGGCCACACAGTCATAGGTGTATAAGGAGTATAGTAGGCGGCTGAGAACACAGCCTTGTGGGACACCGGTGTTGAGGATGATCGTGGAGGAGAATGAAACCAAACAAAAGATGCACAGTAGCTCCCCGGATATCAAGGGAAATCCTGTGCATGTGGAAGATTCCCCCCCCCACTTAATGTTTGACCTTTGACCTTCTCCCCTTGCCATCAGCCTCCAGGCCTACGCTAGTAGGCTTCAAGTCACGGGCTATGACAGGGTTGTCAAGCCCCTCAGGATTTCCCTGGGGCCTCTAGGAATTAAAGATTAATCTGCAGGACACTGTCGTGCGCAACCCAGGAGAGAACTCGCAGGTTGTGATTTATTCTTCATTTTCCTTGAACGCTTTTTGTCACAGAGCCCAAACAAACTGAGGTAATAACTGGCAGTGAAAACGCAACCAGATTTATTTACTGTGTTTGTGAAAACAGCACAACGTCGACTGTTTCTGTATTTATTGCGAGCCGTGTTTTGTTCTTTTGACAGTACTCATAGAATCATTGAGTCTTTATGGTCATTCAGCCCGGTGAGTCCATGCTAGCTCTCTGTCAGTCCCATTCCCTGTGGCCCAGTGAGTTTACTTTGCTCAAGTGCCTATCCAGTTTACTTTGGTAATCGCTGATCTCCTCCACTTGTCCCCACTTTTATAGGCAGCCACATCTGGGTCTTTATCACTCACTGCATTAAAAAAGTATTTTTCCCTCATACCTCTAGCATGGGCTGAGTTTTCACCATCACGGTGGGTAGTTTGAGTCAGGACATGTCATGACTTAGCAGGCCCGCCTCAGTTTAAAGGACAAAGTTGCACCCAATTTTCACCCTGGAGAGGGACAGGATAGGGTCATGTTGACCCCTGGAAGCAGATCCTGGGCAGCCATGGGGGCCTGTGACTGTCGAGGTGACTAGTTAGAAGGCCCACTTCAACTCTGGTACTTTGTTCAAGTTGTTTTAGAAGCTGTTAGGCCCACGAGTACTCACCCACCTTCCCCCCACCTCCCCCCCACAATGACCACACATGCTCCATCATACCTTCCTGCCACCTCCATGCAAACTCTATCCCCCACCCAGCCCCATGCCCCCTCATACTCCCATGCTACATACATTGCCATCTCGACCATAGACAAATTTCAGGACCATCTAGTCCAACTCTAACTCATACAGACTTGATAATGAAAAAACACACACTCATGAAACCCATTCAAAATGTCCTCAAGTGGTTAATCTGTTATTAAAACAAATATACATCTAAGGCAGCTAATCCCTTAACAGCCTCTTTAAACTTAATCAAACTGTGAACTCAGAGAACCCTGCTGAGATAATTGTAGCATTTGAAACTCAGACAACAGTTCATGATGGTGGCCTTTGGGAAATGTCAACAAAGAACTCTCTTGAAACTGTGAAACAGATTACCTTTTTTCCCAAATCTACATCAGATGGCATGTTAATCAAAACAGTTCAGAAAGCAGTGTTTTAATTATTTATTAGTCATATTACATTTGCACTGCAATGAAGTTACTGTGAAAATCCCTGAGTCGCCACACTCCGGCACATGTTCAGGTACACTGAGGGAGAATTTAGCATGACCAATACACCTAACCTGCACATTTTTGGATTGTGGGAGGAAACCGGAGCACCCGGAGGAAACACAGGGAGAACATGCAAACTCCACACAGACAGTGACCCAAGCTGGGAATCGAACCCAGGTCCCTGGCGCTGTGAGGCAGCAGTGCTAACCACTGTGCCACTGTGCCACCCCAACTCTCACTGTCATCTTAAACCTGTTTTTTTTTTCAATTTAAAGAGCAGCGAGCAACCAAAATGGGGTCCATTTGAACTCAGTACTAAAAGTTCAAGTAGGTTTGCAGAGTTCAGGCTTTCCACCCATATGAATCACAGCCCCTTCCCTGCAGTTAAAAATAGGAGCTGTTGGAAATGGAGGCATTTGCACCCCCTTCCCCCATCACATTTTTTAAAGTTCCTTGGGGTCTTCCTGAGTCTGTGGAAATCCAGCCCAATATCCCTTTCCCAAAACCTTAAACCTGTTCTGCCTATTCCTTGTGCCATCGGTTAACAGGAACAGCTTTTATAAGGACCACTCATTTATAGAATGGGGTAACTAGCACACCTTTTATTAAGGTGTTTAAGAATCACAGAATACTACAATGCAGAAGAGGCCCTTCAGCCCACCAATGCATGATCTGCCCACCTAATCCCATTTGCCAGCCTTTGGCCCATAGCCCTGGATGTTATGGTGTGCCAAGTCCTCTGCATCCCCTCCAATGCGTTCAAGCCCTTCCTATAATGTGGTGACCAGAACTGCACACAGTACTCCAGCTGTGGCCTCACCAAAGTTCTAAACAAATCCATCATGACCTCTCTGCTTTTGTAACCTATACCCCGATTGATAAAGGCGAGTGTGCCATATGCAAATATACATATATTAAAAATATTATCATAAACAAATTACAGCAAAATACTTTCACTTTCTTATTCATCTTTTCTGAAGAGAAGTATTTTCTGCTGCCTTATATAGAATCATAGAATCCCAACAGTGCAGAAAGAGGCCATTTGGCCCATCGAGTCTGCACCGACCATAATCCCAGCCAGGCCGTATTCCCGTAACCCCACATATTTACCCTGCTAATCCCCCAGACACTGGGGGCAATTTAGCACGGCCAATCAACCTAACCCAGGCATCTTTGGACTGTGGGATGAAACTGAAGCACCCGGAGGAAACCCACGCAGACATAGGGAGAATGTGCAAACTCCACGCAGACAGTGACCTGAGGCTGGAATTGAACCCGGGCCCCTGGCACTGTGAGGCAGCAGTGCTAACCACTGTGCCACCGTGCCGCCCCAGTGTAGTGTTGATCAAAGACAGTATACCACAAGAAGAATAAAAATAAGGGCGGCACGGTGGCACAGTCTGAAAAATGTGCTGGTTTGGTGCATTGACCCGAACAGGTGCCGGAGTGTGGCGACGAGGGGAATTTCACAGTAACTTCATTGCAGTGTTAATGTAAGCCTTACTTGTAACTAATAGATAAACTTTGAAAAATCCGTCAGAAAGGTTTATACATATGTAAGTGTGCATTTGTTTTGGGAACAGCAGCAACTTTATAATCATGCGTTTTCCTCCAAAATTCAGTATTTATACATCGGCTCTGTGGGGCTTGTAGAACATTAGTGTCCCAGGATCTTGTTCCATGTGTTAGCATGTAGCTGACATTGAACATTGTGCATTTATATAGCATCCCAAAGCACTTTGTGAGTGAGGGTGGCCTGTTGTTGTAGACTCACGCTGGTGTTCCAAATGCCACCCTGTGTGTGAGGCTAGACAGCGAATGTCAGCAGACTATTTGACTGTGGGGTGCTTCATGCCAAACCCAATCCCACACACAGTTGGCAACAAGGGGGTTTTAGTCCTGTTACAGTACCTCTAACATTCAACCTGGATAGAATCAGCTAAGTGGAACAATACAGATTAGTTGCCTGCTGGTTAGTACTTTGATCAACTGAACCAGCAGGGTGAGCAGACAATGCCATTTTAACAACTTCCATTTTTAGCACTCTGGTGCAGACACGTTCACACAATAACACAGACGAGGAAGCAGGCTGATCAAAAAGTCACTTTATTCGTTCAACATGGGCTGTCTAATGCGGGCGACAGGCCATGTGCCAGTTTGTACATCATTGCAGTATTGCCTGGAGGAATGATTTGATTTGAGTTATTATTGTCACATGTTTTGATATACAATGAAAGGTATTGTTTGTTGCGCGCTATACAGAGAAGGCATACCGTTCATTGATAAGGAAAGGAGAGAGTGCAGGCTGTAGTGTTACAGTCATAGCTAGGGCGTAGAGAAAGATCAACATTTAAATAAGGTCGGCCCATTCAAAAGTCTGATGGCAGCAGGGAAGAAGCTGTTCTTGAGTCGGTTAGTACACGTCCTCAGACTTTTGTATCTTTTTCCCGATGGAAGAATGGCTGATCCTATCGTCCCTCCTCTGCCTTTAGTATCTCTTGAAAGGATCGCTGTGAAATTCAACAAGCCCAAGACCGTGCAGGCAGTTTAAAGTGCAGCAGCACATCATTGATTTGTTGTTACCTGTCACAGGACATCCAGGACCGTATAACCACGGAAAGAGAGGAAAGGACCGCCATGCCTTTTCAACTATAGGCCGAATTCCTGTGCTTGACAGGGTTACCTCACCTCCCCACACAGTGTTTCCAAAGCCCTGCAATCATTGCACTTTGTCCAGTTCATCGGCACGGTGGCACAGTGGTTAGCACTGCTGTCTCACGCCATCAGGGACCCAGGTTCGATTTCCAGCTTGGGTCTATGCAGAGTCTGCACCTTCTCCCTGTGTCTGCGTGGGTTTCCTCCGGGTGTTCTGATTTCCCCCCACAGTCCGAAGATGTGCTGGTTAGGTGCATCGGCCGTGCTAAATTCTCCCTCAGTGTACCCAAACAGGTGCCAGAGTGTAGCGACTAGGGGATTTTCACAGTCACTGCATTGCAATGTTAATGTAAGCCTACTTGTGACACTTTAAACTTTTAAAAAATCATTCGGACTGCACCTTGATGCTGTTCTCCTTTGAAAAAGCCGGAGGTGATTTGCTGGTGTCAGCTGTAGCTGAGTTCTTGTTGAATCGCCAAGGTTCTGGGTTCAAGTCCCACTCTAGGGTCTGAGCACAAACAAGTGAAAGCTGACACTCCAGTGTGGCACTGAAAGAGTGCTGCACTGTTGGAGATGCTGTCTTTCGGATGGGATATTAAACTGAGGCCTCAGTTGCTTGCTTGGGCGGATGTAAAAGATCATGTGGCAGTATTTTGATGAAGATTGGTGGCTAATATTTATCCAAAGCAAGAAGTCTCACAACACCAGGTTAAAGTCTAACCTTTAACCAAAAGGTTAAAGTATAATATTTATCCCTCAATCAACATCACAAAATTCAGGTTATCTGGTCATTTTATCACAATGCTGTTGGTAGGAGTTGGTTATGTGCCAATTAGCTGCTGCACTACCTACATTACAACATTGACTGCACGTAAAAAAAATACTTCATTGGCTGCAAAGTGCTTTGAGATGTCTGATGGAAAGCACTATATGAATGCAAGTTTATCATGTTTTTTCACCTCCGACCAAACCAAAGCCTCATGAAGTGCACAGGGGAGAAGGAAAGGAGAGAGTACAGAATGTAGTGTTACAGTCATAGCTGGGTGTAGAGAAAGATCAACTCAATGCCAGGTAGGTCCATTCAAAAATCTGATGGCAGCAGGGAAGAAGCTGTTCTTGAGTCGGTTGGGGTATGTGCTCTCAGACTTTTGTATCTTTTTCCCGATGGAAGAAGGTGGAAGAGAGAATGTCCAGGGTGTGTGGGGTCTTTGATTATGCTGGCTGCTTTCCCGGGGCAGCGAGAAGTGTAGATGGGATGAGTCAATGGGTGGGAGGCTGGTTTGAGAGATGGATTGGGCTACGTTCACAACCCTTTGTGGTTTCTTGCGGTCTTGGTCAGAGCAGGAGCCATACCAAGCTGTGATGCAACCAGAAAGAATGCATTCAGTGGTGCATCTGTAAAAATTGATGAGATGCCGTAGCGGACATGCCGAATGTCCTTAGTCTCCTGAGGAAGCAGAGGCATAGGGTAGGGAGCAAGCAGACCCCTCAGCTTCCAATCCAACTTCCCCACACCCGCTGCGAAACTGAAAGATCCAGGCCAATGCATTGAAATGGATTCCTCTCAATATTATTGGAATATATGGAACCAAGTCTCTGCTTCTGCCTGAAATCAAAAACACGGACCAACGAAAGACACGGCTTCTGCAATCATTTGTTCATCCAGCTGCAATTTAAGGGAAAATGTGCTGGGGTTGGGGAGAGCAACCTATGCTTAATATTCTAATCAGCTTCACTGTTTATTTATCATCGTGTGACTGAAATGAGGTGCTTGAGAAAGTCAAGCCAGGCAGGCGAGCAGGATGTAACAGTGCACGCAGCCTCCATGAGTGTTCGGAATCATTCACAAAGACGCTTTATTCTATCTATGGCCAGACAGGGATTGTACAGTTGAATGTTAGGCGGGGGGGTGGGGAGAGCGGTAGGATTGGAGGATCTAATGGCTCAAATATATGTCCAGGCGTCATATGCAGAGTGCTGGATGATGGAGTAGGCTTTGAGTCTGACCTGCCCCGTGCAGTACCAAAGGGAGTGCTGCCCAGTCAGAGTTGCAATGTTTTGGGTGCGACATTAAACTGAGTCCCCATCTGCCCTCTCAGGTGGATAGGGAGGATGGCATGGCACCATTTGGAGAAATATTTATCCCTTAATCAGCCCGTAGGAAGGATGATCTGGACCTTTCAACTCACTGTTGCTTGTGGGAGTTTGCTGTGCTCACATTAGCTCCTGCATTTCCTCAGTGCTATCTGGAATTGGACACAGAGCGAAGTTTGTGCGCTGTGGGGATTCTATGATGGTCACAGTACAAAACGAGGCCATTCAGCCCATTGGGTCCGCACCGATTCTCCGACAGAGCATCTTACCCTGGTTCTATCCCTGTAACCTCATATATTTATCCCGATAATCCCCCTAACTTACACACCTTTGGACACTTTGAGGCAGCAGTGCTAACCACTGTGCCACCATGCCACCCTGGGTATTCTGGGTATTCTGAAGCAACTTTAAGCCAAAAGTCGGTCAGGTAGTTGTGAGAAAACTCCAGCTTTAAAGCAACATCACAGGACAGTTCCACAAGGCTGTCTTACTCTCTCAAGATCAGGCTCACGAGGATATTATTATCAAGACTCGCAAAGGGAGCCTTGTATCCAGTTGAACCTCGTGTTGGGAACCGGGATATACTTGTTTAGATGTATTTGTAAACTTTACAGGTGCTTGCTGATGTCACGTTTCATACTGTTTGGTAGCTCCATTTCTGCTGTCGCAAGAAAATCTGATGGATTCGCAAACGAGTTGTACTTTGACTGTCCAAGTCATTTGGCCCACATCTCTATTTTCTTGATCATCATTTCTATTTTGTCCTGTGTGTGAGAAGCTGTCACTGATTTTCCCTGAAGACTTAGATCGAGACCATTTAAGTGACTGAAAATATCTGCCAATTTGGCAAACTCAGTGAAAATCACTGAGGCATTGTGAGATTTCAAACTTCAAGTCAAGCAACTTCATCATCCGATTCGTAAAGACCTCTCCTCGAGGGAACCGGCGGTCCTTGGCGTGCAGTAGTAGTTGACGGTGATCACCGCCCATCTCCTCACATAGAGCTGCAAATATTTGCAAATTCAGTGGGTGGGCCTTGATAAAATATGAACTGTTTTAACTGTTTTCCTCCAAAATGGTTGTGAGGTAAGCAGGCGTTTTGTTTCGCAGCTAACACCTCCCTGTGGATGCTGCGGTGAATGGATGTTGATAGCAGAGCCACCGTTCTTCCACACGTAACAACCTCACCATGCTGGCCTAAAATGGCACGGCCCGATCCATGCTAACACATTTTGACCAATCAATCCCATTGCGGATAATAATGTAACATCAATTATGATACCTACAAAGTGCGAGTAATTGATTTTTTTTTCCACGGACTATCAGTGGTACCCCCACGGACCACAGGTTGTCCTAGACAGTTCATCTCAGACCCTTTAGAACCGAGATGAGGAGGAATTTCTTCACCCAGAGGGTGGCGAATCTGTGGAATTCATTGCCACAGAAGGCTGTGGAGGCCGGGTCATAGAGTGTGTTTAAGACAAAGATAGATAGGTTCTTGATTGGTAAAGGAATCAAAGGTTACAGGGAAAAGCAGGAGAATGGGATTGAGAAACATATCAACCACGATTGAATGGTGGAACAGACTCAATGGGCCAAATGGCCTGATTCTGCTTCTACATCTTATGGTCTTAAGGACACCAGGAGTGCCACTACATGACAGTGAGCAACATTTCAGGTCGATTGTGCACACTGTTCCTCCGTACTACCACCCTCACAACAACAGACCTACCATTGGAGGGCAAGACTCACAATTTGTATCAACCTTAAGTTACGAAGGTTGCTGTAGGAAGAGCAAGGCTGGCAAAATCGACTTGGTCTTAGGAAGAGAAAGCAAGGAATATAGCGCCTTTCATAGCCTCAGGATTGCCCCAGAGTGTTTCACAGCCAGGTAAGGAGCATGGGGCAGGGCTTTGCTTTCTGGGTTGGAACCCCCAACATCTGGGGGGAGGGTCACCACCCTGCACTGAAGGGGGGCCAGTCTCCCAGACTGGATTTTCTCTGTACTGAGGGGAGACTTGCTATGGCTGGGCTCTCAATAATGGAAAGCCAAGCGGAAGCTTTCCTACCGCTGCTTCCTGCACTCCGGGTAAGAGAGAGAGCGAGGGGGGGGGGGGGGGGGGGGGTTGTGGGGGTGGGGGGGGGGTTGCCTCCATCTTGAGGGTTGGAGGTGAGTTTGGGTCAGAAAGCAGATTTTTCTGAGTTTAACCCTCTCACCTGCCCGTATTTTCCAATTAAAATTCCCTCACGTGATTCTGCAGCGAGGGGATTGAAATTCAGCATTTCAGTCAAAGGGGGCAAAATGGGCAAACTTGTATACCACTCCCCCCTGCTGCCAAAAAGGAAAATCAGCACCGGAATTCTCCCATCCCATCCGCCACTGGAATTCTAGCAGGCGGGGGGTGGGGGAGGGGTGGACCATGTAAAGGTCCATTGAAGTCGGGTGGGAATCTCTGGTTTTCGGGCGAGCAGGGCCAGAGAATCCCGAGGCAGATATTTGGACAGCAGGGTAACTGATTCATCATCACCTGCTTCTACACCTCTGCAAAAGTTCAATGTCAACCCCCCTCCCCACAACCCCAACCCCAACCCCAGGCCTTCCAATCCCAATCTGATGGGTATCCCAAATTCTCATGACAAAATCGGTCTTCAGCATTGAAGTGTGGGCTTTTTCCTTGTTGAGCATTCTTCAGAACTCTTCCAACAGTTCTCTTCCCATCCATCAGTTTTAAAGTTTACTTTATTAGTGTCACAAGTAGGCTTACATTAACACTGCAATGAAAATCCACTAGTCGCCACACTTCGGCGCCTGTTTGGGTACACTGAGGGAGAATTTAGCACGGCCAATGCACCTAACCAGCACGTCTTTCGGACTGTGGGAGGAAACCGGAGCACCCGGAGGAAACCCATGCAGACGCAGGGAGAACAGGCAAACTCGACACAGACAGTGACCCGAGGCTGGAATTGAACCCCCGGGTCCCTGGCGCTGTGAGGCAGCAGTGCTAACCACTGTGCCACCATGCCACCCATGCTTCAATCTAAAAATAACTCGCACCACGACTGAAACACAAAAGGGGCCAGATTCTCTGACCTCGCCCGCAGCTGAGGTTCTCTGCTGCGGTGAACAGAGATTTGTCTGGGCACCAAATTCTCCCTTCCCACCGGCAGCGGCAATGGGGCATGAACAGTCGGATAATTCCAGCCAAAGTGGTTAATTGGTTAGTTATATCACTTAGACACCCATTAAAGATAGTCAACGGATGATTAAGCAGCATTATTGGTCACTTATTTTCCTGATGGCTTGCTCAGTTGTGCCTACGTTAGTCCAAGTTAGTGACTGCGCTTCTGTATGAGTACCACATTGAAAGAGCAAAATCAACCCTTGTTTAATACACGGTCTCCCCATGCCAACTAGTGCCCAATTAGGTGCATCGAACTATACACATCGTAATATTGCCAACTTCCAAGATTGTCCTGGAAACTTCAGGAGTCAATGATTAATCTTCTGGACATTGCTGCAAACAACCCAGAAGACGAAGCCAGCATGGGAGGGAAGCAGTGGCATAGTGGTATTGTCACTAGACGAGTAATACAGAGACCCAGGGTAATTGCTTCGGGGGCCCAGGTTCGAATCCCACCATGACAGATGGTGAAATTTGAATTCAATAAAAATCTGGAATTAAGAATCTACTGACAACCGTGATTGTCATAAAAACCTATCTGGTTCACTAATGTCCTTTAGGGAAGGAACTGTGCTGTCCTTACCGGGAGCCAGACACTTTAGGAACATTTAAGCAGTTATTGGATAGGCACATGGAGCACACCAGGATGATAGGGAGTGGGATAGCTTGATCTTGGTTTCAGATAAAGCTCGGCACAACATCGTGGGCCGAAGGGCCTGTTCTGTGCTGTACTGTTCTATGTTCTATGTTCTACCTGGTCTGGTCTATATGTGATTCCAGAGCCACAGCAATATGGTTGACTCTTAAATGCCCTAAGTGATGGGTAATAAATGCTGCCCCAGCCAGCGATGCCCACATCCCACGAATGGATAAAAAAATGCAAACTTGCTGTATATTTGCTCTTAACGTTTTTGCTTGTTGGCTGTAGAAAGAGAGGCTGTTTGACACAGCAGAAGGATTAGAGGTGGGAGGTCAGGCAACCCAACCTTCAGGAATACATCAGAGCAAAGTTACCAACCTGAAAAGAATCTGGGCTGTGATGCAATGAACGAGTCTTGCCAGCAGCGTCCGTATTCCATGAATGATTGAAAAAAAGACAGTCATTTCTCGTTAAGCCATTGCAGACAGCAGAGGTTTCCATTCCATTAGCCCAAGCTATATTTGAACTTTGGATCCCAGAGGTACAAATCGAACCCACCACACCAGTCAGTCTCATTGTGTACTTGTGCTGAACATCTTGAGCCTTTAGTGCTTCCAGCTTTAAAACAAAGCTTCCAATTCCGGCAAAGAACAAAGAAAATTACAGCACAGGAACAGGCCCTTCGGCCCTCCAAACCGACACCGACTATGCTGCCCGACTGAACTAAATACCCCTACCCGTCCCGGGACCATCCTCCTCTATTCCCATCCTATTCATGAATTTGTCAAGACGCCCCTTAAAAGTCACTATCATATCTGCTTCCACTACCGGAAGGGTAGGGGGTTTTAGTTCAGTCGGGCAGCATGGTCGGTGCAGGCTTAGAGGGCTGAAGGGCCTGCTCCTGTGCTGTAATTTTCTTTGTTCTTTGTACCCAAACAGGTGCTGGAGTGTGGCGACTAGGGGATTTTCACAGTAACTTCGTTGCAGTGTTAATGTGAGCCTACCTGTGCAACTAACAAATAAACTTTAAACTTTACTCCGAATTTTAATCACTCTGCCATTGGCGGTTGTGTCTTTATTATTGATACTTCAGCTGTGCCAGAGCAGCACAAAAAGAAGCCATATTGGGCCAGCACGGCGGCACGGTGGTTAGCACTGCTGTCTCACACCGCCAGGGACCCAGGTTCAATCCCAGTTTGGGTCACTGTCTGTGTGGAGTCTGCACATTCTCCCCCGTGTCTGCGTGGGTTTCCTCCGGGCGCTCCGCTTTGCTCCCACAGTCCAAAGATGTGCGGGTTAGGTGGATTGTTCTTGCTAAATGTCAGGGGGATTAGCAGGGTGAATGTATGGGGTTACAGGAATAGGGCCTGAGTGGGACTGTGGTCGGTACAGACTTGATGCACCCAATGGCCTCATTCTGCACGGTAGGGATTTTATGATTCTTAATTGTCCCTGATGCGCGATTAAATCACTCGGGAGGCGGGATCGTACCCAGGAAATAAAGGCTTTTATTAGTAACAAGAATGGAGCATACTATATAACAATACAATCCCAGACTAAAGGGTCACCAGGCAGTGCAGTGACCTATATACTCCTACAGGTAGGAGGAGCCAACCGGAGTGTACCACAGAACAATACCAACAGGTAGAACACCACAACCCTAACCCCAACAGTGACAACAGTAACATATGTACAAGTACCCATAGTGCTAACCATCTATGGTTCACCACAGTCCCTTAGTGTCAGGGGGATCAGCAGGGTAAATACATGGGCTTGTAGGGATAAGGCCTGGGTGGGATTGTTGTCGGTGCAGGCTGGATGGGCAGAATGGCCTCCTTCTGCACTGTAGGATTCTGTTCTATGATATTTGATGCAAGGTGGGAATCAAACAAGACACCGCCACCTCCGCAAACCCCCCCCCCCCCCCGCCGCCGCCCCCCCCCCCCCCCCCCCCCCCCCACCCCCGCCACTCAGTCTCGTGACAGCACTGGGATCCTACACGGAAGCAACAGGAACTTTTTCAGATTTTTTAATCAACTTCCCAACAAAGCAAATTAATCCTTGGTTTATGGTCCCTTGTGGAGTTAACAAACTGTGGAAGAATCAATAGTTCAGCTTAATGGCAGATTATCGACAGACTGACACTATTGAAGCTCGGCCCTGTTAGGGAAGCTGAGATTCCCCACCAATGGCCTTGCTGAGAACTTATTACCCCCGCACCCTCCCCGCAATCAACAGCACCTCCAGCCCCCACTTACTCACTCTTTGTTCCAGTTACTGTGGGGCCATCTTATGAATGAATACTAAGAAGTGGAGGCTCCACGTAAACCATGAGAATGGGCATCTCAAGAACTGCAATTCTGTTGGCACCAGCTCAAGTGGTCACTATTCCTTAGAAGAATCTTAGAATCATACAGTGCAGAAGGAGGCCATTCGGCCCTTCGAGTCTGCACCGAGCACAATCCCACCCAGGCCCCACACCCATAACTCCATGCATTTACCCTGCTAATCCCCCGACACTGAGGGGAAATTTAGCATGGCCAATCCACCTAACCCGCACACCCTTGGACTGATTCCTGAGTGAGCTTGGCAACTGGGCCAATCCTCCAATCCAGCCAGGTGACATGGTGGCACAGTGGTTAACACTGCTGCCTCACAGCGCCAGGGACCCAGGTTCAATTCCAGCCTTGGGGCACTGTCTGTGTGGAGTTTGCACATTCTTCCGGTGTCTGCGTGGGTTTCCTCTGGGTGCTCCAGTTTCCTCCCACACTCCAAAGATGTGCGGGTTAGGTTGATTGGCCATGTTAAATTGTCCCTAATATCAGGGGGATTAGCAAGATAAATATGTGGGGTTACGGGAATAGGGCCTGGGTGGGATTGTGATCAGTGCAGACTTGATGGGCCGAATGCCCCCCCCCCCCCCCCCCCCCCCCCCCTCTGCCACACTATAGGGATTCTATGATTCTCCCGGAGAGCCCATCACCATTGCTCTCTGTCATCTTGTCATTACCCAGCACCCAGGCACATGAACATCCAGAATATGGTGACGAGGAACAATGAATCCTGGCTAATTTCCTTTGCCCTGCTGTGGCTAATACTGCAACCCTTCCACCTATCTCCCTCAGTCATTGTTGTAACACCACCTGACCCAGCCCAGACAGTGGAATGGCAGACCTTCCTAGCCAGACTATTGTTCACCTAGGGGCAAATTGACCAGATAAGCCACACTTACTTTGGCGGGAATCATAGAATCTGTACAGTGCAGAGGAAGGCCATTTGGCCCATCAAGCCTGCACCGACAACAATCCCAACCAGGCCCTATTCCCATAACCCCAAGTATTTACCTTGCTAATCCCCTGACACAAAAGGGCAATTTTAGCATGGCCAATCAACCTAACCCGCACATCTTTGGACTGTGGGAGGAAACCGGAGCCACCCGGAGGGAAACCCATGCAGACACAGGGGGAATGTGCAAACTCCACACAGACAGTGACCCGAGACTGGAATTGAACCCGGGTCCCTGGCGCTGTGAGGCAGCAGTGCTAACCACTGTGCCACCGTGCCGCCCCGCCAGCTGGATTTTGCTTTCCTCCCCTCCCCCCACCCACCGGAGTTACAATTCCCCGAAAATGACAGAATACACATCAGCAACGTTGGCTTAATATGGAAAGTATTGCATCAGTCAGAGCAGGGATATTATTGCCCCACCCATACACAACGAACATGTCACTGTGGAACATCGTCTTTAATGTTCAGCAAGTTGGCACTCAAAGCACTTTGATTCTAATGGAGAATAAATTATTCACATCTAAAAGAAAATAAAAATAGAGAGAGTAGTGATCCAGCTGTTATGAAGGAAGACGGGAGAGATTTTAGACTGTTTGCTGTGGAAAGAAGATTTCTGCGGGATGGTCCCATGGTGGTACAACAGGTGGAGGAATGGAAAAGGCAACTCTGCAATAATATACATTACATTGGATTCACAGGACAGAAGTGGCACAGTGGTTAGCACTGCTGCCTCACAGCACCAGGGAGCAGGGTTCAATTCCCAGCTTGGGTCACTGTCAGTGCAGAGTCTGCACATTCTCCCAGTGTCTGTGTGGGATTCCTCTCACAGTCCAAAGATGTGCGGGTTAGGTGAATTGGCCATGCTAAATTGCCCCTTAGTGACAGTGGGGGACTAGCTACGGTAAATACATGGAGTTATGGGGGTAGGGCCTGGGTGGGGTTGTGATCGGTGCAGACTTGAATGGCCTCCTTCTGCACTCTAGGGATTCTGTGATTCAAAGCAGTCCATTCCGCCTAACAGATCAATGCTGGCATTTATACTTCACAAGCAGGTCTCGTGGCGCAGTGGGTAATGTCTCTGCCTCTGAGCGAGAAGCTCCGGGTTCGAGTCCCACCCCAGGACTTGATGACCAAGGAGAGCGCGTTCATAACACAGTCAAACAGGTTGAGTGTCAACGTGCAAAATCCTTCCAAACACGCCATGGTTGGCGGTAAGAGCGGGCGATACACTGGTCAGCCACACTTGACGTGGAGTGGCACCTCTCAAGCAATAAGCCCCTGGCGACAGACTAGCGACCTGTTCCAGGAATTACTGGATAAAAGTCTGCCTTAGTGCACCACTAGGCACAGGAAGAGAATTGGAATTTATACTCCACACGGTATCAAGTTGTCAGTCGTTTTTTTGTACCACCCCCAGCAACTAAACATCCTTTTATAAGATGGAGACCGAAACAATGAACAGTAGTCCAAAGGTGGTCCTATTTAAATGATTCTTCAAATTAACTCGCAAGAATAGGACATGGGGACTCCAGATTCAAGCTAGTAAAAGGAACCTTGAGACTGATATTGGAAAATTCTTCTTCAGACGAAGAGTAGTCAATAAATGGAATAGACTCCTTTGAATAGTCCGTGAGATGACAACGCTGGATTCATTTACGAAACAGATAGATGCCAGAAGGCTGGGACTGTAAGATCCCTCTCCATGAATGAATTAAAATGGACTGAATGACACATCCATAACCAGCTGTGATCTTGCCAAAGATCAGGAATGTAAAAGTGATGGCCCAGCTTTGAAATGACGCAGAAACCCATCTTCTTTCGCAGGTCGAAGGTCCACTGACTAATGTAGGAACATGGTTCATAGGTCTGCACATATCTGTTTCGGTTGTGAGATTAAGTTAAATGATGAGTAAAAGAATCCAGTTAGTGTTACTGATTCTATTATTTACGTGCAATTATCTGTGCTTGAAGTAATTGGACCAGTTATTGAACCAGTTATTTTCAACATGACTGCACTGCTGAACACTGTCATGTGTACAGAATGCAGTGTAAGCAATTGAAATTTACCGTGTCTGGGGCCTGTTAATTCTACCTTCGTGTCATGGTGTCTGATGTAGCGCTAGGCCGGGACTTTACAGCCCCGACGCAGCAGGTTCCCCCCGTGGCGGACCTGCCAAGCCATTCAAATCTTGGGTGGTATGGTGGCACGGTGGTTAGCACTGCTGCCTCACAGCACCGGCGGGGGGACCCGGGTTCGATCCCGGCCTCGGGTGTCTGTCTGTGTAGATTTCGCATGTTCTCCCCCGTGCGTGCCTGGGTTCCCTCCGGTTTCCTCCAGTGTAGGTAGATTGGCCATGCTAAATTGTGGGGGGATTAGCAGGGTAATTAGTAGTTAAGCGGATAGGGCCTGGGTGGGATTGTTAAAGGTACAGGCTTGATGGGCCGAATGGTCTCCTTCTGCACTGTAGGGATGCTACGATTCTATGACTTTGCCGGATTGGGAAAAACCTGCCGGTGGGAGGGTCTGGAAAACCCAGTCCCTAGATTCCACTTTGTGTCAGGGAAGGGCATCCATCATGCCTGCTTGCTGCGTTCATCACTCTGGTGATTGCAGCCATCGCTTGACAGCTTCCAAGGTTTCTCGAGGACACAAAAAATTCTGTTCTAAAATTCTGCTTACTTCAACCATTTTGACCATATGCATCCTTGGCTCCCAGCTGTTAAAAATGAAAAGAGAACAATTTTACTATGGTGGAACATTGAAGAGTATAGGAAAAATTAAAAACAAGGCAAGATTAGTGGCCCATTTGGGAGCAGTTTACAAGCCATCTACCCACACAATTTGCTGTCTGGTCTCTACATCACCATAGCTTAATACTGGCATGTTGCTGTCTGAAAGGACTAACATCACTGTGCACCTTCAATGTAGTAAACCATCCCAAGGCACTCTGTAGGTGCTATTATTAAATATAATTTGACACTGAGCCAACTTTGCTTGTGGGACATGGGCATCGCTGGGTGGCCAGCGTTTATTACCCATCCCTAGTTGCCTTTAAACTGAGTGGCTTTTTAGGCCATTTCAGAGGGCAGTTGAGAGTCAACCACATTGCTGCAGCTCCGGAGTCACATGGAGGCCAGACCGGGTAAGGACGGCAGATTTCCTTCCCTAAAAGACATGGCGGCATGGTGGCACAGCGGTTAGCACTGCTACCTCACAGTGCCAGGGACCCGGGTTTGATTCCCCGCCTGGGTCACTGTCTGGGCGGAGTTTCCACGTTCTCCCCGTGTCTGCGTGGGTTTCCTCCGGGTGCTCCAGTTTCCTCCCACAGTCTGAATGACGTGCTGGTTAGGTGCATTGGCCATGCTGGATTCTCCCTCAGTGTACCCGAACAGAGGCCGGAGTGTGGCGACTAGGGGATTTTCACAGTAACTTCACTGCGGTGTTAATGTAAGCCTACTTATGACTAATAAATAAAGTTTAGTGAACCAGATGGGTTTTTCTCGACAATAAATTCATGGTCATCAACAGATTCTTAATTCCAGATATTATCAAATTCCACCATCTGCCATGATAGGATTCGAACCCAGGTCTCCAGGATCTTAGCTGAGTTTCATGGATTAAATAGTCTAGCAACAATATCATGAGACCATCGCCTCCCCTAAAGAGATTGGGATTTGTGAGCAGAATGTTTAGTCATAGAGATATACATTCTAAGGAAAGAAGCAGAGAGACAGGGAGAGAAGTGCAGAGCTTAGGGCCAAGAATATTGACTGCGCGGACACCAATGGTGCAGCAGTAAAAACCAGCGCTGCCTAAGAGATTCAAAATAGAAACTAGAAACAGGAGGAGGCCATTCGGCCCTTCGAGCCTGCTCTGTCATTCATTATAATCATGGCTGATCATCAAATTCAATATCCCGATTCCCCCTCCCCCACATCCCTCCAAGAGAAACTAGAAAAATAAAGTTTATTTATTAGTATCACAAGTGGGATTACATTAACATTGCAATGAAGTTACTGTGAAAATCCTCCAGTCGCCACACTCCCACACCTGTTCGGGTACACCGAGGGAGAATTTAGCATGGCCAATGCACCTTACCAGCACGTCTTTCGGACTGCGGGAGGAAACCCCGGAGCACCCGAAGGAAACCCACGCAGACACGGGGAGAACGGGGGCAGTACGGTGACTCAGTGGTTAGCATTGCTGCCTCACAGCGCCAGGGCCCCAGGTTCGACTCCCGGCTTGGGTCACTGCCTGTCGAGAGTCTGCATATTTTTCCTCCGGGTTCTCCGGTTTCCTCCCGCAGTCCGAAAGACGTGCTGGTTATAGGTGCATTGGCCATGCTAAATTCTCCTTCAGTGTACCCCAGCAGGTGCCAGAGTGTGGCGACTAGGGCATTTTCACAGTAACTTCATTGCAGCGTTAATGTAAGTCTATTTGTGACAATAATAAATAAGCATAAAAAAACTTTAAACTTCAAGCTTCAGAATGTGCAAACTCTGCACAGACAGTGACCCAAGCTGGGAATCAAACCTGGATCCCTGGCGCTGTGAGGCAGCAGTGCTAGCCATTGTGCCACCCCGAGGCAGGGCAGGGATCTCAGGGAACCAGAGGGTCAGAAGGGGTTGGAGAGGTGGGGAAGGGGCAAGGCCAGGGAGGGATTTGAGAACAAGGATGAAAAGGTTAAAATCAAGGCATTTGTCAGACGGGCAGCTGATTTACATCAGCAATGCAGCAGCCTCTGCAAAGCAGCGCAGGAGCCATTATGCTCTGCATGGTTGAAAGGGGTAAATATTTAATCGTGTCTGCCTCTATCGCTGCCAATAACCTTCATTCTGCAGATGTAGCCTGACCCAACTAATGTGTGAGTGAAAAATGACCTGCAGATGTGGCCCTGGAGCACATGACTAAGGTTATAAATGTATTGATATCAAGGATCGTACAGAAATTGCGGAACAACCATTCTCAGTACCTTGGGAGTTATTGTCCTATTTGGGAAGCTTAGAAATGTAAATGGGAATCTTGCACACATGTACCATGTTGGAGCATTTAGAGACGGAATAATTACATTCAGAGGAAACTACCAAGCAATGTCTCGTACTGAATAAACATGAATGGAAAACATTCTTCTGTCCTCATAGAATGGAATCCCTAGAGTGCAGAAGGAGGCCATTTGGCCCATCGAGCCTGTACCGACAACAATCCCACCCTATCCCCGTAGCCCTATGTATTTACCCTGCTAACCCCCCTGACGCTAATGGTCAACTTAGCATGGCCAATCAACCTAACCCGCGTATCTTTGGACTGTGGGAGGAAACTGGAGCAGACATGGGGAGGATGTGCAAACTCCACACAGACAGTGATCCGAGGCTGGAATTGAACCCAGGTCCCTGGCGCTTTGAGGCAGCAGCGCTAACCATTGTGCCACCGTGCCGCCCGTGTTCTAATAAACCCAGTTTTAGAAATGACTCTGTGTTGAAAATGTAGCTGCCTCTTGTGTCCAAAGCAGGCCCCCTGTTTAATCTTTGCCTTGTTAACATGATCCCAATCAGAGCAGAGGCTTTATCTATTTGATTTCAATGTGGAGAGTCACATGGAGGCCAGAACGCCAGCCTTCCTTTGTTCCCTGCAGTACATTGGTGCAGCAGCTGAGCTTCATGACATTTGAGCCACTTCCATACTTACATCTCTTAGTATAATTTGCCAGATTTATTGAAAGTTAATTTGTTGACCCCCTTGGCACTGCCCGATGCCCGATGGGCAGTGCCAAGGTGCCCCCTGGGCATGGGCACTTTGCCCCTTGGGCAGTGCCAAGGGGCACAGGCTGGCACTGTCAGGGTGCCCATGCCCAGGGGGCACCACCCCCTCCGCCGCCCAAGCCCCTGGGGGACCCCAATTGCTGCCCCCTTCATTCCGGCAGGGTCACCCACTAGTTCCTTGAACGTGGAGAGCTACTCTGAACCCCACCGGAACGAAGTACTCCTGGCGAGGTGGAGATTCGATTGGGACCTGAAAGGTCCCAATAATTAACTTATCTATATATTTAAAATAGATTTTAAAAAGGTTTAAATTACTTATCTGCCTCCCTGCTGGTTTCCAGCCTGGTCTGACGGGCGACTGTTCGTCGGCTCTGGACGATGCGCATGCATTCCCGACGCACGCGCAAATCCCCGTTCAAGGCCGCAGAGTGAACCAGATGGGTTTTTCCAACAATCGACAATGGTTTCATGGTCATCAGTAGACTCTTGTTTGCAGATTTTGTTTTCATTGAATTCAAATTCCACCAGCTGCCGTGGCGGGATTCAAACCCGGGTCCCCAGAACATTAGCTGAGTTCCTGGATTACTGGTCTAACGATAATACCACTAGCCTGTTGCCTCCTCTGGGTTATTCCTGCATTCCCATATCTCCCTCCTCAATTGAGTTTCCATTTGGCTCCTTGCTGTGATTTCTTATTCATTTACTCTGGAGATGTGAGCATTGCTGGCAAGGGCAGCATTCATTGTCCATCCTTATTTGCCCTCGGGGAGGAAGTAGTAGGCCTTCTTGAACCATTGCAGTTGGCATGGTTACCGGTACGCTGTCAGGTAGGGAGCTCCAGGATGTTGACCCAGTGACACTGAAGGAAGTGATGAGATATTGCCAAGTTGGAATGGTGTGTGAATTGGTGGAGAACTTAGAGGTGGCAGCACACCCACACAGCAGGTGCCCTTGTCCTTTTAAGTGGAAAGTTTGATTTGATTTGATTTATTATTGTCGCATGTACTGGTATACAGTAAAAAGTATTGTTTTTTGTGCGATATACAGACAAGGTTAAAGTCCAACAAGTTTAACCTGGTGCTGTGAGACTTCTTACTGTGCCCACCCCAATCCAATGCCGGCATCTGCACATTACCTGTACAGACAAAGCATACTCTATAGAGTACATAGTGGAGAAGGAAAAGAGAGGGTGCAGAATGTAATGTTACAGTCATAGCTAGGGTATAGAGAAAGATCAGCTGAACATAAGGAAGGTCCATTCAAATGTCTGATGGCAGCAGGGAAGAAACTGTTCTTGAGTTGGTTGGTACGTAACCTCAGACTTTTGTATCTTTTTCCTGACAGGAAAAGGTGGAAGAGAGTATATCCACGGTGCCTGGGGTCCTTGATTATGCTAGCTGTTTTTCTGAAGCAGTGGGAAGTGTAGACGGAGTCAATGGATGGGAGGCTGGTTTGCGTGATGGATTGGGCTACATTTACAACCCTTTGTAGTTTCTTGCCGTCTTGGTCAGAGCAGGAGCCATACCAAGCTGTGATACAACCAGAAAGGATGCTTTCTATGGTGCATCTGTAAAAATTGATGAGAATCGTAGTGGACGTGCCAAATTTCCTTAGCCTCCTGAGAAAATAGAAGCGTTGGTGGGCTTTCTTAACTATAGTGTCAGCGTGTTTGGGAGGCACTGCAAAATGGCAAGGAATCCTGGAGTTCTCCACTCTGAAGACAACTAAAAAACCTTCACACATCTCGACCAATGAAGCTGACAGAAATGGACTAATAGCTTAAATAAAAAGATGATACCATCTTACAAAACACTGACAGCTCATAAAGTGGCTCTGAATTCACACAAAAGCAAGTAATAACATGGAAAGTGGAGTGAGTGAGAGACAAACTTGTAACTTGAGCTGTACATGTGCCTAACATGGCCTCACTTCAAGCACATGAAAAGGAAACATAAGCATTGAAAGCACAAGATTTCATTTCAAGGGAGTCTGAGAGCACATCCCTCTGATATTTAGATTTTTGACATTTCGCTTGGTTCAATATCCAGTATTTTTGGAATCCACAGTGAGAAGGAGCATTGTGCTTTTTCTTTTGCTCTCTCCATTTGCCATTTTAGAAATGACTTATTGCCTTTATAGCTTGAAATTTATTTCTCCCAGTCGCAGCAGATCTATTACTCAGTGAAATTAATAGATACAGAAGTTGGCTGAATATCCATTCCCGCTGTAGGCAAAAAATCAAATCTAAAAGCTTTCTCACTTCTTGCTGGTACCTTTCTACTGAGGGTGTGGGGGAATTCTCCCCTTTGCCGCAAATACACTTTACAATTGACTTCTAATGTTAAAAAGAGGAACAATAATAGAACTTACATGACTTCAGGTCATCTCACAGCTGGTGAGTACCTTGAAGTGTAGTCATAGTTCTAATGTAGGAAATGTGGCATTCAATATGTGTACAGGAAGCTCCCACACATATCTATCTGATAAATGGCCAGATAATCTGTTTCAGTGATGTTGGTTGAGGAATGAACGTTGGCCAGGGCACTGTGAAGACCTCCCTTACTCTTCCATGGACGGTGTCATTAGGACGTTTGCACCCGGGCCTTGGTTTAATGTCGTGTCTGAAAGTTGGCTCTTCAGACAGTGTGGCACCTCCTCACCACGGCACCAGGATATCAGCCTAGGCCTTGTGTTCCAGTCTCTGCAATGACAGGAAAGTGGACTGGATATGAATAAATATAGGCCGGAAACTTCCCATCCCGCCCGTTGCAGGAATCGTAGCAGGCGATTAAAATTGGGAGGACCAGTTGAAGGATCATTCAGCTCGGGTGGGAATTAACGGTCTTGGGACGCACTCAGTCGAAAAATCCCGCCCATAATCGGTAGTCAATGGTTTCCAGTTTATGGGGTGTCCCAGCAAGAAGGCATTCTGCTTAATTCTTTTGATTTTTCAATTTGGTCTGCATAAGTTCAATAACTTTGGGGAGGCCACGGCCTAGGGGTATTATCGCTAGACTATTAATCCAGAAACTCAGCTAATGTTCTGGGGACCCAGGTTCGAATCCCGTCACAGCAGATGGTGGAATTTGAATTCAAGTTTAAAAATCTGTAATTAAGAATCTACTGATGACCATGGAACCATTGTCGATTGTCAGAAAAACCCACCTGGTTCACTAATGTACTTTAGGGAAGGAAATCTGCCATCCTCACACGGTCTGGCTCCAGAGCCTCAGCAATGTGGCTGACTCTCAACTGCCCTCGGGATGGGAATAGAAACATAGACCTAGAAACATAAAAGATAGGAACAGGAGGAGGCCATTTGGCCCTTCGAGCCTGCTCCACCATTCATTATGATCATGGCTGATCATCCAACTCAATAGCCTAATCCTGCTTTGATAGAAACATAAGTGCTGGCCAGCCAGCAACGCCCATGTCCCACGAATGAATAAAAAAAATAGAACTGTATCTCGTCCAGATTCATTCTCAGTGTCGAATTTCTTGATACCTGCCATTTTGAGCCTCCCTATCAGGCAGACATCCTAATCTTGCTGTCATTCACACTGGTGGGATCTTACAGTCCCGCCAACAGCCGCACCCCTACGGCAGGTTTCCCGGTGGCGAGGGGGCGCGTCCAACAGGAAATCCCATTGACAATGGCATGGACCAGAAGATCCTGCCGCCAGCGAGCGCCGCGCCACCTCCCGCCGTGGCAAAACACACCGCAGAACGGGAGAAAAGTCCCGTTCAATGGCACAACAGTTGTCATTAATTCTTCTTCAACTCAAGCCCGTAAATCTTTTGCTCTCATGAAGAAAGCGAAATGTGCAGGTTAGGTTGATTGGCCGTGCTAAATTGACCCGAGTGTCAGGCGGATTAGCAGCGTAAATATGTGGGGTTACGGGAATAGGGCTTGCGTGGGATTGTGGTCGGTACAGACTCGATGGGCCAAATGGCCTCCTTCTGCAGTGTAGGGATTCTATGATATTCTATGATAACAGCAGACAGCCCCTCCATTCTCAGCTCTGCTCCCATCAGCACTTTGTGAGCTGTAGTCCGAATTTACATCTATATTGATAACCTGTTTGGACTTACTGACAGCAAAT
Organism: Mustelus asterias; assembly: GCF_964213995.1. NCBI lineage: Eukaryota > Metazoa > Chordata > Chondrichthyes > Carcharhiniformes > Triakidae > Mustelus > Mustelus asterias. Next base: position 55,732,140 of record NC_135823.1, on the reverse strand, counting down.
AAATACAAGGATCGTTGCATGCCAGTTTTAAATGAAAAGCAAGCTGTTTATTTAACAGCTAACCTCGGTCCGATAGATTTATCTACGTACTTCCTCCACATTTTGGCCATGCTAAAATTGCCCCTTAGTGTCCTGAGGTGTGTAGGTTAGAGGGATTAGCGGGTAAATGTGTAGGGATATGGGGGTAGGGCCTGGGTGGGATTGTGGTCGGTGCAGACTTGATGGGCCGAATGGCCTGTTTCTGCCCTGTAGGGTTTCTGTGATTCTGTGATTTTCATTCTATGCTCATCCCTGACCCTTGTGAGGGGTAAAAGATCAGCACGCAACTAATGCCAGGCATCAGCCAACTCCAACTGTTCGCTGGGGCTGTGGAAAGGTGAAGGTGGCATACAAAGGGTTGTGAATGAAGCCCAATCCATCACACAAACCAACCTCCCATCCATTGACTCTGTCTACACTTCCCACTGCCTCGGCAAAGCAGCCAGCATAATTAAAGACCCCATGCACCCCAGACATTCTCTCTTCCACCTTCTTCCATCAGGAAAAAGATACAAAAGTCTGAGGTCACGTACCAACCGACTCGAGAACAGCTTCTTCCCTGCTGCCATCAGACTTTTGAACGGACCTACCGCGTATTAAGTTGATCTTTCTCTACACCCTAGTTATGACTGTAACACTACATTCTGCATCCTCTCCTTTCCTTCTCTATGAATAGTATGCTTTGTATAGCGCGCAAGAAACAATACTTTTCACTGTATACTAATACATGTGACAACAATAAATCAAATCAAAATGGATAGCACTGTTAGTGTTGCTGGTGACATGAGACAAGACTCTAGTTAGACCTCCAGCTGGAATATTGTCTACAGTTCTGGGCGTCGCATGATAGAAAGGATGTGAGCGCATTGGAGAGAATGTATTAGAGGTTTAAATGGTTCCAGGGATGAGAAATTTCAGTTATGGGGATAGATTGGAGAGGTTGGAACAGTTTTCCTTGGGGAGAAGAAGGCTGAGAGGAGCTTTGATGTTCAAAATACTGAGGGGGTTGGACAGAGCAGAGAGGGAGAAACTGCCCCCACTCATAAAAGTATCAAGATCGAGAGGGCACAGATTTAAAGGGATTTGCAAAAGAAGCAATTGCAATGTGAGAATAAACTTTTTCACACAATGGGCGGGATTTTACAGCCTTGCTCGGGCGAGACCAGAAATTCCCGCCCGAGGCCAACGGAGATTTCCATTGTCGGACCCTCGCTTGCTCCGATTCTGGGCGGGCGAGGGTGGTAGAGTTCTGGCTAGAGTTGGGGTCTGGAATGCACTGCCTGGAAGTGTGGTGGAGGCAGGTGCAATTGAGGCATTCAAGAGGTCATTAGGTGATTATTTGAATCGAAACGATGTGCAGGGGTACGGGGAAAAGTCAGGGGAATGGCACAAGGACATGCTGCCCGTTTGGAGAGCTGGTGTAGACATGATGGGCCAAATGACCTGCTTCTGCACTGTAACAATCCTGTGATTCTGAATGAGCTGGAGATTGTGATGGTGGCAGCAGCAGTGATAAGAAACAGTGCTGATGGTGCCAGTGATAGTTGCCATAGTGATATTGATAATGAAAATGAGGTATGTGTCCGGTGTGGCTCAGTCTGGGGCGGGGGGTGGGGGGGGAGTCTCACAAAATGGAGGTTGACTCTCCAGTGTAGTACAGAAGGAGTGCCACACTGTTGAAAGTGCTGTCTTTTAGATGAGACATTAAACTGAGGCCCTCACTGCCATGTCAAATAAATATAAAGGCACTAGTTCACAGATGGGCCAGGATAGCATGGTAGCACAGTGGTTAGCACTGATGCTTCACAGCGCCAGGGACCCGGGTTCGATTCCTGGCTTGGGTCACTGTCTGTGCGGAGTTTGCACGTTTTCCCCGTATCGGCGTGGGTTTCCTCCGGGTGCTCCGGTTTGAGAAGGATTTACTTCACTCAATCTGTGGAATTCACTGTCCCAGAGTGCACTGGATGCTGGAACACTGAACGAATTTAAGGAGGAGATAGATCAGTTTTTAATTAGTAGCGGGATGAAGGGTTATGGCGAACGGGCAGGAAGATGGAGATGGGGCAGAGATCAGATCAGCCATGATTGTCCTGAATGGCAGAGCAGGCTCGAGGGGCTGAATTGCCTACTCCTAGTTCTCATGTTCTTAACACACACCAATGACAGTAAGAGCGGGAAGGACTCCAAGTCAACCAGGCTTGGTGTGGAGTGGCGCCTGTCAAGATATAAGCCTCTGATGACAGGCCGATGACCCATTCCAGGTAAAACCCGGTATGGAATCAGATGGAAGTCTCTCTTGCACACCATTGGATGTGGGAAGAGCGACAACAACATACAGAGGAGATATTTCTATTTGTGTTCGGTTGAGGGGAGACCACAACTGGACCCCATAAATATAAAATAGTCGCAAAAAAATACAACAAGGTTCAGGTGAGTGGTTAGATTGTGGAACTTGCTACCACAGGGAGTGGCATTTGAAGCTAGATAAATACATGTGGAGAAAGGATTAGTAGGATATATTGATGGGTTTGTTGAAGTAATAATGTGGCATTTCTGTGCACGCAAATAGACTTTGTCAGAAAATATATACTTTGCACTGGGTGATAAATATTTCCTCATTTTAGTTGAAACTAGGTACACTTACAAATACCCAGCTTGGAACATATAGTTATTGTGGGGAGGCGATGGCCTAGTGGTATTATCACTAAACTATGAATCCACAAACTCAACTGATGATCTGGGGACCCGGATTCAAATCCCGCCACGGCAGATGGTGGAATTTGGATTCAATAAAAAAAAATCTGGAATTAAGAATCTACCACAAACCATTGTTGATTGTTGGAAAAATCCATCTGTTTCACTTATGCACTTTAGGGAAGGAAATCTGCTGTCTGGCCTACATGTCTGGCCTACAGTCTAGCCTATATGTGACTCCAGAGCCCACAGCAATGTGGTTGACTCTCAACTGCCCTCCAAGGGCAACCAGGGATGGGTAATAAATGCTGGCTAGCCAATGATTAGTAGGATATATTGATGGGTTTGTTGAAGTAATAATGTGGCATGTGAGTAGGTTGTTGGGGAGGTAGGAAGAGGGAAGAGTGTGTGTGCGTGTATGTCTGTCCACACCAAATGGGCATGTCCCACGAACACATAAAAGAAAATATAGTGCTACAGATGCCGGAAATCTGAACTATGAACAGAAAATGGTGGATATACTCAGCAGACCAGACTGCATCTATGGGAGGAGAAACAGAATCAATGCTTCAGATCCACGATCTGCACTAGTGCTGATGAAGCCATGGGGAACTAGCTCAATTGAATTTATTATCTATAAGTAAGGTGGATTAGCCATGCTAAATGACAGTAAGAGCGGGAAGGACTCCAGGTCAACTAAAACTGATCTATCTTTGCATGCGAGAGGCAGTGGGATCGATGCCCACATGATTTGGGGCAGCACGTTGGCACAATAGTTAGCAGTGCTGCCTCACAGCTCCAGGGACCTGGGTTCGATTCCCGACTTGGGTCACTGCCTGTGTGGAGTTTGCACGTTCTCCCCCTGTCTGCGTGGGTTTCCTCCGGGAGCTCCGGTTTCCTCCCACAGTCCAAAGGTGTGCGGGTTGGATTGATTGGTCGTGTTAAATTAGCCCTTAGTGTCCCGGGATGTGAGAGGGATTAGCAGGGTAACTAAGCGGGGATAGGGGCTGGGTGGGATTGTTGTCGGTGCAGGCTCGATGGTCCGAATGGCCTCTTTCTGCACTGTAGGCTTTCTATGATTCTATGAATCTATAATTCTATAAGGAGTGACCCTGTTTCTCTCTGCACAGACACCACCAGATGTGCTGAACATTTCCAACACTCCCTCTTTTCATTCGAGTAAAAATAACCCGTCTTGCCAGCCCGCCAAGAAACAACAAGACTCTTCTCAACCTCTCGTTCCGCTTCAGCAGGGAACTTAGCGTAGCTGACTGTGATGTGGTTTGGCACAACATTAAACATGAATTATTTTTTTAAAGCGTAAAAGTATATAAAAATAAGTAAATGCACAAAGAAAATCAACGATAAATTGATGCATTTAATAATTGCGTAATTCATAAAAATTACTCAGCAGCTGAGCTAACCAAAGCAACCCTTTTTTTTTGCCTTTTTGCTTAAACTGAGATAGCAAAAGATGGATGAGTTTCCAAATCCTGGTCAGCAGAGAAGAGGGAGGAGACTGTCGAATGGCGTTAAGGAGTTGGGTTCAATTTATATCGTTCTTGGATTCACCTCCGATGTCCCACGCTCTGAGCTGTTGTTGGTGGAATCCATGTAAAAGTGGGTTGCCTTTCATAAAATCACTACAGCGCAGGAGGGAGCCATTCAGCCCATCGAGTCTGCACGGACTCTCCCAAAGAGCACCCTACCCAGGCCCAACCGTCCCCCCCCCCCCGCCACCGCCTCTCCCCGTAATCTCACGCATTTAGCATGGCTAAACCACCTAACTTATAAATAATAAATTCAATAGTTTAATAAATCAAATAAATAAATTTTAAACTTTGCCATGGCTGATCCACCCAACCTAACATCTTTGGACACTAAGGGGTAATTTTAGCATGGCCAATTCACCAAACCTGCACATCTTTGGACTGTGGGAGGAAACCGGAGCACCCGGAAGAAACCCATGCAGACACAGGGAGAAGGTGCAGACTCCGCACAGTCACCCAAGGCCAGAATCGAACCTGGGGCCCTGGTGCTTTGAGGCAGCAGTGCTAACCACTGTGCCACCTCAATTTGGGTTTTCTTCCTCTCCCTACCTGGTGTGTGAGTAGGTTGTTGGGGAGGTATGAGGAGGGAAGGGTGTGTGTGCGTGTATGTCTGGTCCACACCAAGTGGGCAGGCGGGGTGGGGGGTGGTGGATCGGTGGCCCACCGCCAATCACTGAGGGGTCTGAACAGGACCCTCTGCTTGAAAACTGTGGGGAAATCACATTTCCTTCAGTGGTATTATTTCAGCAGAATTAAATACTTTGAATTATAACTCTCCATTTAAAAGTTAAAGTTTATTTATTAGTCACAAGTAAGGCTTACATTAACACTGCAATGAAGTTACTGTGAAATTCCCCTAGTCACCACAGTCCGGCGTCTATTTGGGCCAATGCACCTAACCTGCACGTCTTTTAGAATGTGGGAGGAAACCGGACACCCAGAGGAAACCCACGCAGACATGGGAAGAACATGCAAACTCCACACAGACAGTGACCCAAGCCGGAAATTGAACCCGGGTCCCTGGCACTGTGAGGCAGCAGTGCTAACCACTGTGCCACCGTGTCATCACTCATTTACCCTTCACTGTCGCTGGGTCAAAATCCCAGAACCCCCTTTCTAATAGCACTGTGGGTGTACCTACACCACAACCACCTTCTCAAGGGCAATTATGGATGGACAATAAATGGTGGCCCAGCCAGCGATGCCCAGTCCCATGAATGATTTTGTTTTGAATGGTCCTCTCACAAACAAAACGTATCGAGTCATAGATCTAAATGGCCATTAATATTGATAGAAATAAGAAATAAATTCACTCACAATGAGTGGAGTGATGAGAGATTTTCTTCTTCAATGGCATCTTCAATCCTATCAGTTTTCAATCAATGTTGAAGACTTCTCTGGTCTGCTGTTGTGAATGAGACAAAATCAATCCGGATTCTCATCTCACTACGTGCTGAGGGCTCCTTTCGTTTTATCTCTCACACGATCTTGTACAATAAATTTGTGGCACTCACTATCAGTGAAAAGAATGATGGGCACGGTAGCGCAGTGGTTAGCACTGCTGCTTCACAGCTCCAGGGTCCCGGGTTCGATTCCCGGCTCGGGTCACTGTGTGGAGTTTGCACATTCTCCTCGTGTCTGCGTGGGTTTCCTCCGGGTGCTCCGGTTTCCTCCCACAGTCCAAAGATGTGCGGGTTAGGTTGATTGGCCAGGTTAAAAATTGTCTCTTAGAATCCTGAGATGCGTAGGTTAGAGGGATTAGCGGGTAAATGTGTGGGGGTAGGGCCTGGGTGGGATTGTGGTCGGTGCAGACTCGATGGGCCAAATGGCCTCCTTCTGCACTGTAGGGTTTCTATGATTTCTATGATTTCTGTGGCTGGGGAAGTGGGATGTGTGTGGGAGGGAGTAGGATGGGGAGTGGGATGGGGAGTGGGATGGGGAGTGGGATGGGGAGTGGGCTGGGGAGTGGGCTGGGGAGTGGGATGGGGAGTGGGGGTCTGCGGGAGGGAGGGGGGTGATGTGGAGTGGGCTGGGTGTGTATGGGGGAGAGGGGGAGATGTGGAGTGGGATGGGGAGTGGGGGTCTGCAGGGGGAAGGGGGCGATGTGGAGTGGGATGGGGAGTGGGGGTCTGCGGGGGGAGGGGGGCGATGTGGAGTGGGATCGGGGAGTGAGTTGGGGGAGTGGGTGTATGGGGGGGGGGGTGATGTGGAGTGGGATGGGGGAGTGGGGGGTTTGCGGGGGGAGGGGGTGCCGTGTGAGGTGGGGTGGGCAGGGGGACTAGGGTTGTGTGGGGAGAGGGGATTCTATGGAGTGATGTGGCCTGGGGAGTGCAGGGGTAGTGTGGGGTGCCTGGGGGGGAAAGGGGTGGGATGGGCTGGGGGTGTGTGCGGGGGATGTAGGGAGCTGTGTGGTTGTGGTGGGCCGGTGTGGGGCGGGGTTGGCTGAGGGATTGGGGTTGTGTATGGGGGAAAGGGTAACAGTGTGCAGGGGAGGGGCCGGTGTGTGTGGGCTGTGCTGAGGGCACTGAGGGTGTGGGTGTGTGCTGGAGGAGGTGGGGGCTGTGTGAGTGGGCTTAGCTCGGGGTACCGAGGGGGGCGGGACGTGTGCGGGGAAGAGGCCGGTGTGGGTGGGCTGGGCTGGAGTCACCGAGGGGGGAGGAGGGGCAGTGTGTGGGGATAGGGGGTGGTGTTGGTGGGCTAGGCTGGGGGCACCGAGGGGAGGGGGGGGTGTGTGCGGGGGGGAGGGGCCAGTGTGGGGGTGGTCTCTTCAGAATCTGCATGGAACCGGTTGCTTCGAATTATCCAAAGCTGTTAAGCAGCACTCGCAAATCACCAAAATGTCTGGCACTTAAAAGAGGGCTGATTCTGAAGATTAAGTACGAGATTGAAATAAAAAATTGACCTTTAATATGTTTTCACAGCCGGGCCCTAAAGGCTGATGTGTGAAAAATGACGATAGGTTTTGATCATCATTCTTCAATCTTGGCGATCTATATCTGCTGGGGTGTAGTTTTTTATTCAGAAGTAGGCAAAGCACAGATATGAATCATTGTCTGATGTTAAGCGTTGAGGAACCGTCAGCAGCTTGTCAGCGCAACCAGAGAGGAGCATTCATACCGTGGATTTAGATTTACGTACTGGCGTGATACCATCTTTTGTGCCATTCGCCAGGGCAGTGGCCTTCCTCGGGGCAGAGTTTAAAAGAAAACAGAAGCCATGAGTGTTCTTCACGACAAGGAAAGGAGCTGATATAGGAGATGCTGCTTTTGAGAGAGGATCAATGTGTTTAATATACTAATTCAGTCGATGATTTTGATTTATCATGACTGAGACACTTGGCGGAATTTTCTCAAAAAAATTATATCACTGGAATTTTACCACCTCATCCACCCGAGGCTCAAAAGATCCCGCTCGAGGCCACTGGAGAATGCTGTTCTGCAAGCCTCGCCCGCCCCAATTCTGGGGCAGGCGTGCCAGTGAAGATTCTGGGGCAGGCGTGCCAGTAAAGATTCTGGGGCAGGCGTGCCAGTAACAATTCTGGGACAGGCGTGCCAGTAAAATTCTGGGGCAGGCGTGCCAGTAAAGATTCTGGGGCAGGCGTGCCAGTAAAATTCTGGGGCAGGCGTGCCAGTAAAAATTCTGGGGCAGGCGTGCCAGTAAAAATTCTGGGGCAGGTGTGCCAGTAAAATTCCAACATAAGTATCCAAAGGACAAGAAAACAGTAGGTTTTTAGCAAGGTAAGTAATGGGAATTAACTCTGTGCAATGCAGAATGTGATTCTCGCCAGTCGGGGAGATGGCGTCTCAGCTCGCCTGAGAAGCCGGCTGCTGAGCCCTCGGGGCGCAAATGCGCAGGCGTGCCCTGATCTCCCCGTGTACTGTGTACACGGGGCTGGTAAGATCACAAGAGGCAAGAATTCGGGTGCGAGCTTGATTTTTTTCCCCCCTCGCTCTATCTTATTGGCTTGCCATGCTGATCAACCGGCGTGGCGGGCCAGTAAGATCGCACCCACCATCCCTGATCTGGGGCTAAGTGGATGTGGAGGTAGAGGCAAATAGGGAATTTCAGAGCTTTGGGGGAAGGAGGGGGGGGCAGGGGGCGATGATTATATCATGGTAATATCACTGGACTAGTGAACCCGAGGCACAGGCTAATGCTCTGGGGGCACAGGTTCAAAACCCACCGTGGAATCTGAATTCAATTAATCATTCTGGAATTGTAAAGCTAGTCTGAGTAATGGTGACCATGAAACTATTATCGACTGTCGTTCAAAAAAAAGAACCCTACATGGTTCTTTAGAGGGATACAAAAGAATGGTCTGGTGGGCACATCAGCGGCGCAGGCTTGGAGGGCCGAAGGGCCTGGTCCTGTGCTGTATTGTTCTTTGTTCTTGGTTCACTAATGCCCCTTTAAGGAAGGAAACCTGCCATCCTTACCTGCTCTGGCTCACATGTGACTCCAGACCCAGGGATTGACTGCCCTCTGAAATGCCCTCACAAGCCACTCAGTTCAAGGGCAAGTAGGGATGGGCAACAAATGCTGGCACTTGCCAACGACGCCCACAATCCAGGAAAGGATTGCATCTTAGGAAGGGCCTCAGCAGCCAGAGGCATGGCCACCAATGTTGGGGTGAGCAAGAGCAAAAAACGCAGAGTTCTTAAGGGGCTGAATGAGAGCTAGAGAGAAAAGGAGGAAAAATGATTCATTTATATGGTGCCTTGCATGACTTCAGGACATCCTGAGGCACCTTATTCCAAATGAAGCATGTCTGAAGTGCAGCCACTGTTGTAATGTAGGAAATATGGAGCCAATGAGCAAGCTCTCACAAATAGCAATATCTTTAAGTGAGGTGTTATTTGGTCCAAACCAGTTTGTGTTGGCAAGTAGTTTTTTTAATCGGACATGGGCGTCGCTGGCTGGCCAGCATTTATTACCCATCCCTAGTTTCCCCGAGGGCAGTTGAGTGACAACCACATTGCTGTGGCTCTGGAGTCATATGTAGGCCAGACTAGGTAAGGACACAGATTTCCTTCCCTAAAGGACATTAGTGAACCAGATGGGGTTTTTCCGACAATCGACAATGGTTTCACGGTCATCAGTAGATTCTTAATTCTAGATTTTTTTTTGTTGAATTCAAGTTCCATCAGCTGCCATGACGGGATTCGAACCCGGGTCCCCAGAACATTAGGTGAGTCTCTGGATTAATAGTCTAGAAATAATACCACTAGGCCATCGCCTCCCTCCAGTTACCCAACCTATCATTATATACTTTCAACACCAGCTTGCTCATCTACATGTTGTGATGTTAGTGTACCTTTAAGAGATTTTTAAAAAATCATGTTCTCTGCAGCTCTCACAGCCTCAGCTTGTCATTGTTGCTCAGTTGTCTGTAGGATCCTTTTATTGCTCCTTCAATGGCTTAAAAGGAGGTTTGTTTATTTTTACTTTGGGATCTTTTATGACCCTGCATTGTTAGGAGGAAGACTGGTTGTCAGGTCATGTGTTCTGGACAGTTTATTTTCCCTTCCCAGTGAATTTAAGGTTTCATTTTCTGTTTGGCTGGCAGCAGTTTAGTTTTAGAAGGGACATCAAGCTGAAAAGAAGTGTTTCTCTCTACCTGGTTTTTAGAAATTCTGCTGGTTAGCTGAAAGCAAGGCTTCTTGCCTTCCTGCAGTAGAAAATCTGCTGATGGTGGCGAGCTTGCCGAGAGAGTCTCTCTCCCTGGTGTTCGAGAAAGCTATTCTAACTTCAAACAGTTCTGGGTTTATCCAGAGGACTGCTTGAAGCTACAAGGGTTTCAATTCTCCAACTAAGGATTCAGTTCCATTATCACCTGAGCATTAGTCTTTGGTGTGTTAAATCTGTGGAAAGGATTTTGTCTGTGGGAAGTTTTGTTTGATTGGAACATTTTAGATATATTTGTTAAGAGTTATACATTATCATGGTTGTTTTGTTTTGTTTGTAATTATTACAAATTCTTGCTAATTTTCTTTCTATACATATTGACTATATTCTTAAATAAACTTTGTTTGGTAAAAGCTCCCTAGTGAGTCATTTGAATCATACCAGAAATGAAACATATCATACTTATCCTAGCCAAATTCAAAGTGCAAAACTTATGATCTAGGCATTCTTTATAAAACACTTTGGAGTTTCTGACATGAATTATACCAATATCCACTGTTCCACTGTCTGTGTGGAGTTTGCACATTCTCCCCGTGTCTGAGTGGGTTTCCTCCAGGTGCTCTGGTTTCCTCCCACACCCCAAAGACGTGCGAGTTAGGCGGATTGGCCATGCCACATTGCCCATTAGTGTCAGGGGGATTAGCAGCGTAAATGCATGGGGTTACGGGGATAGGGCCTGGGTGGGATTGTTGTCGATGCAAGCTCGGTGGGCCGAATGGCCTCCTTCTGCACTGTAGCGATTCTATGTTGATTCTATAATCCTAAACGTTGTCATAGTTTCATGGTCTAGGAGGGAGCCCCTCGTCCACACAACTCCGCATCAAGAAGCTTTTCACATCTTCCATTTTAACCATCTTATCTTTCAGCTTATATCTGTGCCATCTGAACCCCGTAAACACTGCAAAAAGTCTGCTTCAATCTGCCTTGGAAAAGCTTATACTCTTTACCTAGAGAGAGAGAAAGGTGGGTAAATCATAGAATCCTACATTGCAGCAGGAGGCCATTCGGCCTACCGAGTCTGCACCGACAACAATCCCACCCGGGCCTCTATCCCCATAACCCCAAACATTTACCCTAGCTAGTCCTCCTGATACTAAGGGGCAATTTAGCATGGCCAATCCCCCTGACCTGCACATCTTTCGACTGCGGGAGGAAACCGGAGCACCCGGAGGAAACCCACACAGACACGGGGAGAACGTGCAAACTCCACACAGGCAGCGACCCAAGCCGGGAATCGAACCCGGGTCCCTGGCGATGTGAGGCAGAAGTGCTGACCACCGTTCCACTGGTGCCGCCCAATGCAGACACTCTGCAGATTGCAGCCGTAATGTCAACCCCCGTCCTTCTGTATTAAACTCAGTAAAGCGCGAGGTGTCTGTACACGCAGCCAGATCTTCGCAATGGCTGAAATAGGCAGCTGTTGTTAGCATTAAATGCTCATTCTGCTGGTGGCCCAGTGGGCTGTTTATTCCAAGTCACTGTGAGAAGGTGACCAATGATAAGCGATGATAACTCGCACATTTGCCTGCAGGTGCGAGGGCTCCTCGTGTGAAAGACGGCGTTGTGTTATCACATCCTCTATTAGAGAAAATGAATTGCCTGCTGCGATAAATTAATTCACGCAATTAGTTGTCAGGAGGATGAACATTATCCAGTGCCGTTCAGATGAAGAAAAGTGGCTCGGAAATGACAGAAAGCTGCAGGTCCCCCAGCCTCTGTGAAGAGAGGGAGGGAGGGTTAGTGTTTCAGGTTGGTGACTTTTCATCACAGCTCTTCGCTGACCTTAAACGTCAACCTCCCGCTTCCTCTCTCTCCACAAAGCGCCGAGAGCTTCCAGCAATTTCTCTTCCGTTTCTATCCCAGATTTCCAGCTCTCCCCTGGCCACACTATCTGAACTCGGAAGTGTTTGCAACTCATGTGGTCCTGGACTGAGTTTCCCAACCCCGTAATCGGGAAAGGTGCGTGACTAATTGGATCGTCCCTTCAAAGGGCCAACACAAGCACTGTGGGCTGAATGGCCTTCGCCTGTTCTGAAAGACACACTATAAAAGCATAGAGTTTTGTTCTTTGCCTACACTTCCCTACACGGTGAATACTCAACTTCGCCCGAAGGTGGAGAATGGCCATGAAGTGAGAGCCGAACATTTCCCGCAAGAAATGATCCTGATATCCAGCAACTAGTTCGGAACGATGCCGGAATCTGTATTTCGCACTGCCCAGGCCAGAAAAATAATGTAGACGAGGGAACGCGAAAGAGAGAAAAAACATAAAAATGATTGAGTTGTATAGCACATTCGAGGCCATTCGTCCCATCAGGCTGGTGCTAGTTCTTTAAAGAACATTCATTCTTAATCTCCAGCCCTCCACCTCACATTTTATCTGTCAACTGGAATGTTTCTCATCCTCAGTTACCTGTCATACAATCCCTACAGTGCAGAAGGAGGCCATTCGGCCCATCGAGCCTGCACCGACAACAATCCCACCGAGGCCCTATCCCCGTAACCTCACATATTTACCCTGCCAATCCCCCTGACACTAAGGGGCAATCTTAGCATGGCCAGCCCGCCTAACCTTCACATTTTTGGAGTGCGGGAGGAAACCGGAGCACCCGGAGGAAACCCACGCAGACACGGGGAGCACGTGCAGACTCCACACAGACAGTGACCCGAGGCCAGAATCGAAACCGGGTCCCTGGCGCTGTGAGGCAGCAGTGCTAACCACTGTGCCAACGTGTTCTCCCCTCCAATTGCCTTTTTAAATTATATATAGAACCAGCTTCCACCACTGTCTGAAGCAGAACATTCCAGATCCTGAGAACTGGCTGAACAAAAAAAATTCTCCTCATCTCTCCCGTAGATTATTTACCAATGATTTAAAAACCTTCCAATTATTCTCTAACTGGCCAAAGGAACACGTTGGCAATGTAGCAACAAAGTGAAACACTCTTACTGCTGTCGCTATAACATTCCCTGAAAAAATGGTCTCCCTCTCTTGTCTCTCTGGACTTGAATACTGAAATGCTGTCTGACGGATTGAACCTTCTCCAAGGGTCCTTACTTTTTATTTGATTTTTGATTTGGTTTGATTTGATTTGATTTATTATTGTCACGTGTATTAACATACAGTGAAAAGTATTGTTTCTTGAGCGCTATACAGACAAAGCATACCGTTCATAGAGAAGGAAAGGAGAGGTGCAGAATGTAGTGTCACAGTCATAGCTAGGGTGTAGAGAAAGATCAACTTAATGCGAGGTAGGTCCATTCAAAAGTCTGATGGCATAAGGGAAGAAGCTGTTCTTGAGTCGGTTGATACATAATCTCAGACTTTTGCATCTTTTTCTCAATGGAAGAAGGTGGAAGAGAGAATGTCCAGGGTGCGTGGGGTCCTTAATTATGCTGGCTGCTTTGCCGAGGCAGCGGGAAGTGTAGACAGAGTTAATGGATGGGAGGCTGGTTTGTGTGATAGACTGGGCTTCGTTCAAGGCCCTTTGTAGTTTCTTGCGGTCTTGGTCAGAGCAGGAGTCATACCAAGCTGTGATTCATGGGCAGGTGGCTGTCTCCACTGCCAGGCTGCCGGGTTCCACCTTGAGGGGATTTCAGCACGAGGACAACTTAACACAAATTACTTCCAACACTGTTTGCAGATGCCGATTGGTGTTTTTGTGGGAGGATGTGGCATTAGTTGGGGGGAGGAAGGGAGCAGCTATGGGGCCAGGAGAAGAGGACACAGAGATCAACAAACAGCTCAGAAAAGCTGATCTATGAGGCAAGTTCCATCAGGAAAACCGGGAAGTTTGGGAATCTACTGTAGCTTCATCCTATCATTTTCCCAACGGAAGAAGGCGGAAGAGTGCATGTCCGGGGTGCATGTGATCCTTGATTATGCTGGCTGCTTTCCCAAGGCAGCATGGAGTGTAGACGCAACCATTGGATAAAAGACTGGTTTGCATGATGGATTGGACTATGTTCACGACCCTTTGTAGTTTCTTGCAGTCTTGGGCAGAGCAGGAGCCATACCAAGCTGTGATACAACCAGAAAGAATGCTTTCTATGGTGCATCTGTAAAAGTTGGTGAGAGTTGTAGTGGACATGCCAAATTTCCTTAGCCTCTTGAGGAAGTAGAGGTGTTGGTGGGCTTTCTTAACTATAGCGTCGGCATGGAGGGACCAGGACAGGTCTTGGTCAGAGCAGGAGCCATACCAAGCTGTGATACAACCAGGAAGAATGTTTTCTATGGTGCATCTATAAAAGTTGGTGAGAGCCGTAGCGGACATGCCAAATTTCCTTCGGGATGTTTCCACTGTAATAAAGGTGCCATATTAATGCCAGAGGTTGGGCCGGATTCTCGGGTCTCGTTGGTGGCGAGCAAGAACTTTGGAGATCCAGCCAAAACTCCATTGGCTGTTGGCAACACCGGAAAATCCCAGCCGCAAACTAAGACGGATAAATTTTGGCCATTGTTGCTGTGGTTGAGGATTCTCCCGTGAGGTAGAAAAAGAACCGGCAAGGTCCACTTGGGTCGAGCAGCTTGTTTCTGTGCTATAGATTGGACACAACATAAAGAAAAGGACAACTAACGCGAATAATTACATTTAATCAGAGGAAATTGTCATTAAAATGAACTTTACCTCAAAATGGTGCACAAAGTAAGCAGGAAATGCATAGATACATGCACCAGATTTGATTCATCCCCTGGGGACACTGCGAATGAATCAGAGGATGCTTTGTTTTATAAGGGCAGGAACATTGCACTTTGTAAAATAGAACATGGGCTTTGTTCAGTGAAAGTTCCTTGAATTTAGAATGGGGTTAGCTGCAGGTCAGGCTACAGCTTAGAATCTGTGGAACTGGTTTCATTCGGAGAGAGGAAGCATAAGGAAAGGGGGAATTTTACGATCAAAAAAGATGTCACGTGTAACAGGTAGAAAATGCCTCATTGTAAGACATGTTTGAAAGTTTTGGCATTTACACCTGGTTAGTGTCACATAGTATGTTACAAATGTTAACAAAAGCCCATAGCTATCGTATCCCGCTCCTTATAAAAGCACCATGCCACCCATATTGTGGGCGTCACGGTGGCACAGTGGTTAGCACTGCTGCCCTCACAGTGCCAGGGACACGGGTTCGATTCTGGCCTTGGATCACTGTCTGTGTGGAGTCTGCACATTCTCCCCATGTCTGCATGGGTTTCCTCTGGGCGCTCTGGTTTCCTCCCACTGTCCGAAAAACATGCTGGTAAGGTGCGTTGGCCATGCTAAATTCTCTGTCAGTGTACCCAAACAGGTGCTGGAGTGTGGTGACTAAAGGATTTTCACAGTAACCTCATTGCAATGTTAATGTAAGCCTACTTATGACTAATAAACTTTTAGGCTACAAGGATAGGGCCTGGATAAGTTGCTCTGTCGGAGAGTTGGTGCAGACTTGACAGACCGAATGGCCTCCTTCTGCATTGTAGAGATCCAAGATTCAATGATATCCTCTAATATTACCATACAGGATCACCCAGATATTACCATAAGAGACTGCCCTTTGAAATATTCTGCCTACATAGATCTTACGATGTATTAAAATCAAATCTCTGACAAGACAGTGTGTGTGGTAATACAGAGGATGTGATGTTTTACAGGAACAGGAATACCAAACCTTGGAAACTGCTGTGCGTTATTCACCTGTTAAGGTGCATTTGCCTTTGAAGCTACAAAGGCTATTAAGTAAACACTGGGTCACTTCATATGGAAGTCATATGGAAGTTCCTCCCCCACTCCAAAGTTGTGCGGCTTAGGTTGATTGGTCATGCTAGAATTGACCTTAGCATCAGAGGGATTAGCAGGGTAAATATGTGGGGTTACGGGAATAGGACCTGGGTGGGATTGTGGTCGGTACAGACTCGATGGGCCGAATGGCCTCCTTCAGTACTGTCAGGATTCTATGGTTCTATGGTGGTCAGTTTAGAAGCTGTGGATATTCTGGCGCCCTGATTTTGTGGCCCTGGGGTAATTATTGCTTCTTCAAATGCTTTTATTTTCAGTTTGAGACAGAATTTTGAAGGGGGATACTTGAAGTTTGATGGACTGGCAATGTGTACATTTTAAAAATAATATTGACAGATATTTGGATATTCCGAAGAGTAAACTTCCCCTTTAATTGCATGATTTACAGTTATGAAAGCGTACTTTTAAAGCGTACTGTACATTTTCATCAAAGTAAAGGTTATCTATTAGTCACAAGTAAGGCTTACATTAACACTACAATTAAGTTACTGTGAAAATCCCCTAGTCACCACAGTCCGGCGCCTGATCGGGTCAATGCACCTAACCAGCACGCCTTTCGGACTGTGGGAGGAAACTGGAGCACCCAAAGGAAACCCACGCAGACACGGGGAGAATGTGCTAACTCCATGCAGACAGTGACCCAAGATGGGAATCGAACTCGTGTCCCTGGCGCTGTGAGGCAGCAATGCTAACCACTGTGCCACTGTGCTGCCCCATGCATGGCACTTATGCATGGCACCTGTAACATTGCTCTGGCCTAAGTTCATCCTATAGCAGCTGTTCCACTTAAAGCTTGAGCACTACCGGAATAGGGAGATAGATGCAATTTTCCATGATCTGGCACCCACATTAGATTCCTGGCATTGGGAAAACTGTCCCCAATTAATTTGGGGCTGGAAGAGGTTCAACAGCCTACCAGCTGGGGGATGTCAATTAGGCTCCTTAGTGAGCCGTTTGAAGCAAGCTATCTCTGAGCCTGCCGGACATTAAGCTCAGTCCATCACTCAAACCAGCCTCCTACCCAGAGGAAACGCACGCAGACACGGGGAGAATGTGTCGCGGTGGGGGAGGGCGGCCACCGTCGGCAGGACTTGAAGATCCCTTGGTGGGGAGTAGCCGGAAAACTTCGGCCTGGATGGGAAAGGTTTAGAGGGAGATGGGCCAAACGTAGGCAAATGGGACTAGTTCAGTTTAGAAAACCTGGTCGGCATGGACGAGTTGGGCCGAAGGGCCTGTTTCCGTGCTGTATATCTCTATGATGCTATGACTCTAAATTTAAATCCAGACCCAAAATATCCTAATTTGATCACTAGGGTAAAAATGAGACTCATTACCTACTGTCTATCATCACTCCGTTTCACTCTGAACCTCAAAACTATGGGACTACTTGTCTTCCTCAGTCTTATGTAACCCTAACAGTTAGGAAATTTCTTCTTCTTAAAAATTCAAAACCCATGCGTAGCATCATCAGATCCTTGCTGTTGGATAAATCCTATTCCTGTCAAGCTTGGTAATGTGTTGCACTTTGTGTCTTGCCTTCTGTATGTCCCTGCGGTGCAGTAACCCCAGCGTGCATTGGTGCCCTAGTTGAAGCCTTCAACTAGGCTTCTCAATAGAGAATGAGAGGGTGGCAATGCTGACACACGGTATCACCCAGTCACGCTGACTTGTATCCGGTTGATTCACTGTTTTGCCATTGGTTTTCCTGGTTGATCTTTTTAGATCCACATGGCAGGATCTGTAAAAAGCTCCACCGCCACCGAGGAGGATGAGGGCAACAAGTGCACGGAAATGCCATTACATGCCAGTTCCTTTTCAAATCACAAACTGTCCCAGCATGGCTGTGCATTTGCTAATCCCCTGAGTCCCCTACAGTTCAGAAATCTGTCGACCTCAGCCTCCGATATGTTGGTGACTCAGGCTCCAACTCTCCGGGGTGGGAGGATTCCAAAGATTCACCAGCCTTTGAGGGAAAAGTTTAAAGTTAAAGTTTGTTTATTAGTCACAAGTAGGGCTTACATTAACACTGCAATGAAGTTACTGTGGAAATCCCCTAGTCGCCACACTCCGGTTCAGATACACTGAGGGCGAATTTAGCACGGCCCATGTACCTAACCAGCACGTCTTTCGGACTGTGGGAGGAAACCAGAGCACCCAGAGGAAACCCACGCAGACACGGGGAGAGCATGCAGACTCCACACAGACAGTGTGTTCTAAGCCGGGAATCAAACCCGGGTCCCTGGCGCTGTGAGGCAGCAGCGCTAACCACAGTGCCACTGTGCTGCCCTGAAGTGAAGAAATTCCTCTTGGGAAATACCTCGCTGGCATCAGCACAAGCCTTCTGCTCGGCATGAGAATGACACGAATGCCGCAGTTAGGGAGCTGGAATAAAGCACAGCTTGAGCTACGAGCTTCTGCATGTCCCTGCGGTGCAGTAACCCCAGCGTGCATCGGTGCCCTGAAAGTGCCTGTTTGGTTCTAGAATTACCCATTCGGCGCTGGCATCTCTTGTCTCTTACCCCCCACCTCCCCCGGGCGGAGAAGGAAGAACGCGTGAGGCAGATGATCATTCTTCTGCCAATGGAGGTTGTAAATAAGGAAAACTCCTGGAGAGAGTTCAGCGTGGTGCCAAGTAAACCTGCAGCAGATTAACTGTGTTTGCAAATCAGATGCTTGTCGCACAGCACGTCTCATTGACACTTGAAGAATGGAGGCATAAAACTGTGGCCTGCTGATCAAGGGCTTTGCGAACCCCTTAGCCGCTGGAGTCAAATCATTTCAAAATTAATTATTTTCCTACGCCGTAGTCCTGAATAAAACAGGCTATGTAAAAGACTTGTCCAACAGACGAATGAGCAGTGCGCTGGAATCTTAAGTTCACAATTTGAGCGCTGGCTATCGCTTTGGGCTGTTGCCTCTGAGCCAGAGGGTCAGGGGTTCAAGTCATCCTAAAAGATTAGAACACTTAATTCTAGGCTGGGGCCCCACTGGGAGTGCCGCACTGTCAGAGGTGCCATCTTTCAGATGACGTGTTCAGCTTTCAAAGTACAAAGAAAGGAACAGCACAAGAACAGACCCTTCGGCCCTCGAAGCCCATGCCGATCATGATGCCCCAACTAAACTAAAAAAAAACCCTCCTCCCCTTACTCGGTGCGTATCCCTTTATTCTCTCCCTATTCATGTTCCCATCCAGATGCCTCTTAAATGTTGCTAATGTTCCTGCTTCCACCACCTCCTTTGGGAGTGCGTTCCAGGCACCCACCACTCTCTGCATGAAAACGTTTAAGGGTATATCTCCTTTAAACTTTCCCCCTTTCACCTGTGTCCCTTTGTATTTGACACTTCCACCCTTAGAAAAAGCCTCTGACTATCCACCCTTCTATGCCTCTCATCATTTTGTAGACCTCTATTAGGTCTCCCCTCAGCCTCTGTCTTTCCAGTGAAAATAAGCCTAATTTATTCAACCTCTTCTCATAGCCAACATCCTCGAGACCAGGCAACATTCTGGTAAACCTTCTTTGCATTCTCTCCAAAACTTCCACGTCCTTCTGGTAGTGTGGTGACCAGAACTGCACGCAATACTCCAAATGCGGCCTAACCAAAGTTTTATATAGCTGCAACATGATTTCCCAACTCTTGTACTCAATGCCCCGGCTGATAAAGGCAAGCATGTCATATACCTTCTTAATCACCTTGGCCACCTGTGTTGCCACTTGTCGGGAACTGTGGACCTGCACACCCAGATTCCTCTGTATGTTAATGTTCCGAAGGGTTCTGCCATTTACATTATAATTCACACCTAAATTTGATCCTCCAAAATGCATCACCTCACATCAGATTAAACTCAATCTACCATTTCTGTGCCCAAGTCTCCAATCTATCTATATCCTGCTTCCACCACCTCCTTTGGTAGTGCGTTCCTCTGACAATCCCCGGCACTATCAGAAACTCCACCAATCTTTATGTCATTCGCAACGTTACTAATTAGACCCTCCACATTTTCCTCCAGATCATTTATATATGCTACAAACAACAGAGGTCCCAGCACTGATTCTTGGGGGACACCACCAGCTACAGATCTCCATTCTGAATAACACCTTTCCACCTTTTGTCTTCTATAACCAAGCCGGTTCTGTATCCATCGAGCCAGCCCACTCCGAATCCCATGTGATTTTAGTGTTTGTACCAGTCTGCCATGTGGGACCTTGTCAAACGCCTTACTAAAGTCCATATAATCTACATCCACAGCCCTTCCCTCATTAATTATCTTTGTCACCTCTTCACAAAATCAGTCAAATTGGTGAGACATGACCTTCCCCATACAAAACCAGCTGCCTGTCACTAACTAGTTCCATTTTCTTCCAAGTGTACATATATCCTGTCCCTCAGTATCTTCTCCCAAACCTTCCCCACGTCAGGCTTATCGGCCTATAATTTCCTGGATTACCACTGCTTCCTTTCTTAAACAGGGGAACAACATTGGCTAATCTCCAGTCCTCTGGAACCTCGGCTGTGGTCAAAGAGAATGTGAAGATATCTGTTCAGACCTCAGCTATTTCTCCCCTTGCCTCCCACAGTAACCTGGGAAAGATCCCATCCGGCCCCAGGGACTTGTCTACCTTAATGCAATTTAGGATACTCAACATTTTCTCCTTTGATATATTGACATTCTCTAGAGTGTTCACACACCTATCCCTGACCTCAACATCCGTCATGTCCTTCTCCTTGGTGAATACCAATACAAAGTACTCATTAAGGATCTCACCAACTTCCTGTGGTTCCACGCATAACTTCGTTCCAATGTCCTTGGGTGGGCCTACTCTTTCGCTTGCTACCCTCTTGCTCCTAATATATGCATAAAAAGCTTTGGGATTCTCCTTGACCCTGTTTGCTAAAGACATTTCATTGTCCCTTTTAGCCCTCCTAATTCCATGTTTAATTTCCTTCCGACTTTCACTATATTCCTCAAAGGCTTTGTCAGTTTTTAGATGTCTAGACCTATCATATGCTTCCTTTTACTTTTTGACTAAGCTTACAATTTGCCTTGTCATCCATGGTTCTCGAATCCTGCCATTTCTATCCTTCATTTTTGCAGGGACATACCTGTCCTGCACTCCAATCAATTGGCTCCCACATACCAGACATGGATTTGCCCTCAAATAAACACTCCCAATCCACATTCCCTAGTTCCTGTCTAATTTGGATGTAATTGGCCCTTGCCCAGTTAAGCACCCTCACCAGAGGGTCGCTCTTGTCCTTATCCATGACTACTCAAAATCTTATGGAATTATGGCCGCTAAGCCCAAAATGCTCCCCCACTGACCACCTGGTTTGGCTCATTCCTCAATACTAAGTCTAGTATGGCCCCCTCCCTGATTGGATTGTCAACATACTGTATCAAAAAGCCCCCCCCGGACATCTTACAAATTGCTCTCCATCTGAGCCCCTGGCTGATAGCGAGTCCCAGCCAATATGGGGGAAGTTAAAGTCACCCACCACAACTACCCTGCTTTTTCACACCTTTTCAGGATTTGACTACACAATTGCTTCTCTGTCTCCTACGAGCTGTTGGGAGGTCTACAGTATATACTCCCAACATTGTGATTTCATCCTTCCTATTCCTGAGCTCCACGCACAATGCCTCACTACAAGATCCCCCCCAGTGTTTCCTCCCTCAACACAGCTGTGAAGTGCTCCCTAATCAGCAGTGCAACTCCTCCACCCTTTTGTTCACCCTTCTGTCCCGCCTAAAACTACGATAACTCACAATGTTAAGCTGCCAGTTCTGTTCCTCCTTTAACCATGTCTCCGTAATTGCAATAACATCATAATTCCATGCACTAATGCTGGCTCTCAGTTCATCTGCCTTACCCTGTTACACTTCTTGCATTGAAGCAAATGCACTCCAGACCTCCAGTCCCAACGAGCCCCGCGGCTTCCCTCTGCCTGCTCTTACTCTGCGCTATGTTTAACCCAGCCTCACTATTTTCCCCAGTCTCCACACTTACTGGCTTGCTGTTCAGGTTCCCACACCCACTGCCACACTAGTTTAAACCCTCCCGAACAGCCTTAGCAAACCTCCTGCCCAGGATATTGGTGCCCCTCCAGTTCAGGTGTAACCTGTCCTTCTTGTACAGGTCCCATGTTACCTAGAAGACATCCCAGTGATCAATATATCTATAACCCTTCCTCCTACACCAGCTCTTTCTGCCCCTTCAAGTTGAATGTTAAAAATAACCAAGGTCCAGAGGTGAGCAAGAAAGTTCTTTCTGGTGTCGGAGCTAACATTTATCCCGCCATCGAAACATATGTCAGATCATTATTCCGTTGCTGTTTGTGGGATCTTGCTGTGCACAAATTGGCTGCTGCATTTCCTACATTGTAACAGTGACCATACTTCAAAAGCACTTTGGGACATGCTGAAGTCCTATAACAATGCAAGTTCTTTCTTTCATTTGGTGCCGCAGTAAAGATGCGCTTATTAACTAGAGGGCACCATGGAGAAATCCCCTATTCTTCTTCGAAATAGTGTCATGGGATCTTTTACATCTGCCCGAATGGGGCAGCCGAGGCTCTGGATTCAAAATCTCACTCGAAAGTAGGCACCTCCAACAGCGCAGCAGTCCCTCAGTGCTGGAACTGAGGGTCGGCCTTTAATATGCTCCTGGACTTGAACCGTCAACTTTTGACTCAGAGGTGGGAGCCGTAGCCACTCAGTCAAGGTTGACACAACTGCAGGGATGTGGATGGTTGCCGAGGTTGGAGATCAGCTGCGTTGTACATCCTTCACGCACTGTTTAATTTGCGAGGAGATGGATTCTCAGCTACGCAGTAACAAATCACCATCCTCACAGCCAGGCTCAGTAATGGCAGTGCTGTGATCTCAAAGATTTCTATCTGCTCAACCCATGATAATAAATAACAGGAAGAGGAAATGTGGTTTGCTTCTGATGGTTAGAGCTTCAGCTTTGATGCCAGCCCATCCACAGAGCCGCAAAGTCTTTGTTGGATTCCTCTTCCTTCACACATGTCAGCCGATTGGAACAGTTCCCTGTCTAAAAATAAAACGGTTTCGGATTCTCTGTCCTGCTCCATTGGACCACACCCGCTGACAGGTCCGGTACTAAGTGTTGTGCCAGAGAATTTGCATTTCCGTGCTGCCTTTCCATAGAACCATAGAAACCCTACAGTGCAGAAAGAGGCCATTCGGCCCATCGCGTCTACACCGACAACAATCCCACCCAGGCCCTATCCCCATATCCCTACATATTTACCTGCTAATCCCTCTAACCCTCATATTTACCCACTAATCCCTCTAATCTACGCATCCCGGGACACTAAGGGGCAATTTAGCTTGGCCAATCAACTTAACCCGCACATCTTTGGACTGTGGGAGGAAACCGGAGCACCCGGAGGAAACCCACGCAGACACGGGGAGAATGTGCAAACTCCGCACAGACAGTGACCCGAGCCGGAAATCGAACCCAGGTCCCTGGAGCTGTGAAGCAGCAGTGCTAACCACTGTGCTACCGTGCCGCCCCATAGAATCATAGAATCCCTCCAGTACAGAAGGAGGCCATTTGGCCCATCGAGTCTGCGCCGACCACAATCCCACCGAGGCCCTATCCCCGTAACCCCACATACGTATCCTGCTAATCCCTCTAATCTACGCATCCCGGGACACTGAGGGGCAATTTAACATGGCCAATCAACCTAACCCGCACATCTTTGGAGTGTGGGAGGAAACTGGAGTACCCGGAGGAAACCCACGCAGACACGGGGAGAACGTGCAAACTCCACACCGAGAGTGACCCAAGCCGGGAATCAAACACGGGTCCCTGGCGCTGTGAGGTAGCAGCGCTAACCATTGTGCCACCATGCCACCCCTGAGACTATCCCCCTGACACGAAGGGGCAATTTAGCATGGCCAATCAACCTAACCTGAACATCTTTGGATTGTGGACGGAAACCTGACCTCATGACCTCAGGCTGTGCTAAAGTGCGTTACAGCCTGCGAAGCAATTTTTGAAGTAAAGTTACCATGACAATGTCAGGAACCCAGCCACCAATTTGCACCCATCTCGCTCCCGCAAACAGGAATGTGATAAACGACCGGGAATGTTGACAGGGCATTTCGGAAGAACATAAGAACATAAGAAATAGGAGCAGGAGTAGGCCATCTAGCCCCTCGAGCCTGCCCCGCCATTCAATAAGATCATGGCTGATCTGACGTGGATCAGTACCACTTACCCGCCTGATCCCCATAACCCTTAATTCCCTTACCGCTCAGGAATCCATCCATCCGCGCTTTAAACATATTCAGCGAGGTAGCCTCCACCACCTCAGTGGGCAGAGAATTCCAGAGATTCACCACCCTCTGGGAGAAGAAGTTCCTCCTCAACTCTGTCTTAAACCGACCCCCCTTTATTTTGAGGCTGTGTCCTCTAGTTTTAACTTCCTTACTAAGTGGAAAGAATCTCTCCGCCTCCACCCTATCCAGCCCCCGCATTATCTTATAAGTCTCCATAAGATCCCCCCTCATCCTTCTAAACTCCAACGAGTACAAACCCAATCTCCTCAGCCTCTCCTCATAATCCAAACCCCTCATCTCCGGTATCAACCTGGTGAACCTTCTCTGCACTCCCTCCAATGCCAATATATCCTTCCTCATATAAGGGGACCAATACTGCACACAATATTCCAGCTGCGGCCTCACCAATGCCCTGTACAGGTGCATCAAGACATCCCTGCTTTTATATTCTATCCCCCTCGCAATATAGGCCAACATCCCATTTGCCTTCTTGACAGAAAGCTGGGAAAACGTGGCGGGGGGGTGGCTCTGTTAATAATGACGGTATTAGCATAATAGACAGGGATGACCTAAGTTCGGGAAATAAGGATATAGCGGTGATTTGAGCAGAGCTGAGAAATAATAAAGGCAAGAAGCGACAATGACTTCAATCAGGCCGTTGAGGTTGGCCTATTGGAGTTTGAACTCCCTGATTAAGGATCCAATTGATGGGCTAATTAGGGTGCTTTTGGCTTGTACTTAATGGGGAGTGTCAGTTCCTCTGACGCCCCCCGAGATAGACTGCTAACTGATTGCACGCTGTGTACTGCTGTTAGAGTTTGTAAATAAAGGGATTTTGGTGAAGGGACTTTTGCCTCCGAAACTTATTAGAGAAGCCACTTGTGGCAGCGCTGTCCAGGCCCCCTAACTGTAACTGTCTAGTCGGACAGGATATAAAGGATGAAAGGTATGGCGATAATCATGGGGGATTTTAATCTACATATGAACTGGAAATGTCAGGTGGATATAAATAGCTTAGATGGGTATTTATAATAGGTTTTTGGGGCAGTTTCTTAGGGCAGCACATTCTGACGCCAACTAGAGAGCAGGCTGTACTAGACCTGGTATTGTGCAATGAGATAAGAGTAATTAATCTCACAGTGAAGGCACCCCTAAGTAGCAGCGATCATAATATAATTGAATTTTACATTCAGTTTGAAGGAGAGAAGAGTGGGTCTAAGACTAGTATTTTAAACTTAAACAAGAAAATAATGAGGGCATGAAAGCAGAACTAGCCAAAATGAACTGGTAAATTAAACATAGAATTGCTACAGTGCAGAAGTAAGCCATTCAGCCCATTGGGTTTGCACTGACTCTCCAAAAGAGCATGTTACCTAGGCCCACCCCATGGCCTATTCCCATAACCTTGAGTATTTACCCCACTATTCCGCCAACCTACAGATCTTTGGACACTAGGAGGCATTTTAGCATGGCCAATCCACCTAACCTGTACATCTTTGGACTGTGGGAGCACCCGGAGGAAACCTATGCAGGCAGTCATCCAAGGCTGGAATCAAACCTGGGTCCCTAGCGCTGTGAGGCAGCAATGCTAACCACTATGCCACCATGCCATCTAGGTTAGATTAAGATAGGTCAGTAGATATTTCAGGAGGTGGCAGCCATTTAAGGGAGGTTTCAGAATACACAGAATAGATACATTCCAATGAGGAAGGGAAATCCCAGGAAGAGGACCCATCATCTGTGGTTAGTTAGAAAAGGTTAAAAATAGTACCAAACTTTTTAAAAAAGCATATAATGTATTAATGGTTTGGATGAGAATTTCGGAGGCATGGTTAGTAAGTTTGCAGATGACACCAAGATTGGTAGCATAGTGGTCAGTGAAGAAGGTTATCTAGGATTCCAATGGATCTTGATCAATTGGGCCAGTGGGCTGATGAATGGCAGATGGAGTTTAATTTAGACAAACGCGAGGTGATGCATTTTGATAGATTGAACCAGGGCAGGACTTACTCAGTTAATGCTAGGGCATTGGGGAGAGTTACAGAACAAAGAGATCTAGGGGTATAGGTTCAGAGCTCCTTGAAATTGGACTGGGTGTTCAAGAAGGCGTTCAGCATGCTTGGTTTCATTGGTCAGGACATTGAATACAGGAGTTGGGACTTCTTGTTGAAGTTGTACAAGACATTGGTAAGGCCACACTTGTAATACTGTGTACAGTTCTGGTCACCCTATTATAGAAAGAATATTGTTAAACTAGAAAGAATGCAGAAGAGATTTACTAGGATGTTACCGGGACTTGATTGTTTGAGTTATAAGGAAAGGCTGGATAGACTGGGACTATTTTCCTTGGAGTGTATGAAGCTTAGGGGTGATCTTATAGAGATCTATGAAATAATGAGGGGCATAGATAAGGTAGATAGTCAATATCTTTTTCCAAAGGTAGGAGAGTCTAAAACTAGAGGGCAGAAGTTCAAAGTGAGAGGGGAGAGATACAAAAGGGTCCAGAGCTGCAATCTTTTCACATAGAGGGTGGTGAGTGTCTGGAACGAACTGCCAGAGGTAGTAGTAGAGGCGGGTACAATTTTGCCTTTTAAAAAGCATTTAGACAGTTACATGGGTAAGAATGGTATAGAAGAATATGGGCCAAATGCGGGCAATTGTGACAAGCTTAATGGTAATAACTGGGTGGCATGGACAAGTTAGGTTGAAGGGCCTGTTTCCATGCTGTAAACCTCTGTGACTCCAATTATGCAAAGATAGATGGCAGGTCAGAAGATTGAACAGAATATTAAAAACAGGAAGGAATAACCAAAAGATTGATAAGGAGGGGAAATTAGAGTATGCGAGGAAGCTAGCAAAGGGGGTGGCACGGTAGCACAGTGGCTAGCACTGCTGCTTCACAGCACCAGAGACCCAAGTTCAATTCCCGGCGTGGGTCACTGTCTGTGTGGAGTTTGCACATTCTTCCCATGTCTGCGTGGGTTTCCTCCGGGTGCTCCGGTTTCCTCCCACATTCTGAAAGACGTGCAGGTTAGGTGCATTGACCCAAAACAGGTGTCGGACAGTGGTGATTAGGGGAATTTCACAGGGACTTCATAGCAATGTTAATGTAAGCCTTACTTGTGACTAATAAATAAACTTTAAAGAAATGTAAAGATGGATAGTAAGAAGTTCTATAGTTTTTAAGAAAAAGATTTGATTTGATTTGAATTATTATTGTCACATGTATTATAATACAGTGAAAAGTATTGTTTCTTGCACGCTATACAGACAAAACATAGCGTTCATATAACATAGAACATAGAAAAACTACAGCACAAACAGGCCCTTCGGCCCACAAGTTGCACCGGTCATGTCCCTACCTACCTAGGCCTATATATAGGCTTACCTATAACCCTCAATCCTATTAAGTCCCATGTACTCATCCAGAAGTCTCTTAAAAGACCCTATCGAGTTTGCCTCCACCACCATTGATGGCAGCCGATTCCACTCACCCACCACCCTCTGAGTGAAAAACTTACCCCTGACATCTCCTCTGTACCTACTCCCCAGCACCTTAAACCTGTGTCCTCTCGTAGCAGCCATTTCAGCCCTGGGAAAAAGCCTCTGAGAATCCACCCGATCTATACCTCTCAACATCTTGTACACCTCTATCAGGTCACCTCTCATCCTTCGTCTCTCCAAGAAGAAAAGACCGAGCTCCTGCAACCTATCCTCATAAGGCATGCCACCCAATCCAGGCAACATCCTTGTAAATCTTCTCTGCACCCTTTCAATCATTTCTACATCCTTCCTATAATGAGGCGACCAGAACTGAGCACAGTACTCCAAGTGGGGTCAGAGAGAAGGAAAGGAGAGAGTGCAGAATGTAGCGTTACAGTCATAGCTAGGGTGTAGAGAAAGATCAACTTAATGCAAGGTAAGTCCATTCAAAAGACTGCCAGCAGCAAGGAAGCAGCTGTTCTTGACTCGGTTGATACATGACCTCAGACTTTTATCTCTTTTTCCCGAAGGAAGAAGGTGGAAGAGAGAATGTCCGGGGTGCGTGGGGTCCTTAATTCTGCTGGCTGCTTTGCCGAGGCAGCGGGGAATGTCGACAGAGTCAATGGATGGGAGGCTGGTTTGCAAGATGGATTGGGCTTCGTTCACGAACTTTTGTAGTTAGCAAATTATGCATCGGTCCTACAGATAGTGAGTCTGGGGAATTAATAATAGAAAATAAGGAGATGCCAGATGAATTGAACAGGTATTCTGCATCTGTCTTCACCGTAGAGGATACAAGTAACATCCCAGAATTAGCAGTAAGTCAGGAAATGGAAGGGAGGGAGGAACTCAAGAAAATTCTGATCACCAGGGAAGCGGTACTGAGCAAATTGTTGGATCTGTGGATTGACAAATTCCCAGGTCCTGTTGGACATCATCCTAGGGTCTTAAAAGAAACGGCTGGTGCAATAGTTGATGCGTTGGTTTTAATTTTCCAAAGTTTCCCGGATTCAGGGAGGGTTCTGTTAGATTGGAAAATAATAAATATAACTCTTTTATTCAAAAGGGGAAGGAGATAGAAAGCAGATAACTACAGGCCAGTTAGCTTAACAACTGTCTTAGGGAAAATGTTAGAAGCTATCATTAAAGATGTTATAGCAGGAGATTTGGAAAAAAATTAACATAATCGGCAGAGTCAACATGGTTTGGTGAAAGGGAAATCAGGTTTAACCAAATTATTGGAGCTCTTTGTAGAAATAACACGTGCTGTGGATAAAGGGGGACCAGTGGATGCACTGTTTTCCAGAAAGCATTTGACAAGATGCCACATCAAAGGTCATTGCAAAAAAATAAAACGCCTGGTGTAGGGGGTAACATATTGGCATCGATAGAAGATTGGCTAGCTAACAGGAAACAGAGGGTAGACATAAATGGGTCTTGTTCTGGTCGGCAAGATGTAATGAATGGTGTGACACAAGGATCAGTACTGGGGCCCCTCCTTCCACTGTTTGTATAAACTTGGATGAAGGGACTGGTTGTTAAATTTGCTAATGACACAAAGGGGATAGAAAGATGTGGAGAGGACAGAAGGATGCTTCAAAGGGAGAGAGGTAGGTTAAGTGAGTGGATAAAGGAGTATAATGTGGGAAAATGTGTAATTGTCTATTTTGGCAGGAAAAATAAACAAAGAAGCATATTATCTCAGTGTTGAGTGAATGCTTAGCTCTGATATTCAGAGAGATCTAAGTATCCTGGTGGATGAACCAGAAAAGGCTAACATGCACGTACGGCAAGGAATTAGGAAAGCTGATAGAATATTATCATTATTGCAAGGGAATTGATTACAAAAGTAGGGAGGTTATGCTTCAGTTATACAGAATATTAGTGAGGCTACAATTGGAGTACTGTGTACAGTATTGGTCTCCTTATTTAAGGAAGGATGTAAATGCGTTGGAAGCAGCTTAGAGAAGGTTCACTAGACTAATATCTAGATTGGGTGGGTTGGCTTATCAGGAAGGGCTGGACAAGTTAGGCTTATAAGTGCTGGAGTTTAGAAGAGTGAAAGGCGACTTGATTGAAACATATAAGATCCTGAGGACTCTCGACAGGGTCAATGTTTCCCTGGATGTTTCCTCTTGTGGGAGAATCTATAACTTTTTTTCAATGTTTGAAAATAAGGGGTCGCCCATTTACAATGGAGATGAGGTGAATTTCTTTCTCTTGAATATCATGGGTCTTTGGGACTCTTTTCCTGAAAAGACAGTGGAAACAGAGTCTTTGACTACTTTTAAGGTGAAGGTAGATAGATTCCTGATAAGCAAGGGGGTGAAAGGTTATCGGGGTTAGGCGGGAATGTGGAGTTAAGGTTAAAATTAGATCAGCTATGTTCTTGTTGAATGGTAGAGAAGGCTTGAAGGACCAAATTTGTAAGTTCATATGTAATGTGTTTTGGTGATGAAGGTAGAGGGTGGCCAGGACATTGGCCAGGACACTGAGGAGAACCCCCTTGTTCTTCTTTGAAATAGAACCACAGGGTCTTTAACATTTAACTGAAAGGATAAACATGGCCTTGATTTAACATCTTGTCTGAAAGGTGAAACCAAGACAAGAAAGAGGGCAGTTAAAACTCCCTCCTCCTCCAATGCTAATTGAAGATTGAGAGAGCAGGACGGATGGAAACTAAAATTGGAGAAGGGTTGGTGGGCTTGGATTCACTTGGGTTCTACATGACTGGCAACTTTCAAGCTTTGATTGCCCTTGTTCAATGGTGAAGATCTTGCAGTTTCAGATCAGCCTCCCGCTTCCCCCTCCAACTATTGTGTTGCCATAGTTGCTCCTTTAAAGATTGGAGATATTTAGGTTTGGACATCTTTTGTACGGAATGCTAATCAGGACAGTATGATTGAAGATCCAGGTTTTTTATTGCACACGGGAGCTATGCTTGCAACTCCAAAATAAATATTTAACGATATTGCCAGAAAATTGCAGGCAATATATCTCGTGCCTTTCTTCGTGTCTACATACGTGTACATCCACTCTGTTCCTGTCACCCATCCAAGGTCCCTGGAACCATTTCTGATTGTTTTATCTCATTATATCTCAAAGTTGCTCATTGTTCCTCTTCTGCAGCCAAGGCTTTTCTGAAAGTATAACCATGATTGAAACAAATATGCATTCTAGCCTGGGAAAGCACTCAGGAAAATGTTTCCAGTTTGACCGTCTCCTTTTTACCCACTCCAGTGTTCAGCCCTTTCTGCTATCTCCCTCATTGCTACACACCACCTCTGCTCTGAAGAGCTTGCATTTATATAGCACCCATCACGGCCTTAGAACCATCCAAAGCATTTCGGTTGGAGTTAAAGGTAGCAGTCAATTTTGGTTTGATTTGATTTATTATTGTCACATACATTGGGATACAATGGAAAATATTGTCTGTTGCGCGCTATACGGACAAAGCATACCATTCATAGAGTACATGATGAGACAGAGAACAGGAATGAGATAGAGAATCTGGTGAATTGGTGCAACAACAGTAATCTCTTCCTCAATGTTAAAAAAAACAAAGGAGATAGCCATCAACTTCAGGAAGCATAAAGGAGAACATGCCCCTGTCTACATCAATGGGGACGAAGTAGAAATGGTCGAGAGCTTCAAGTTTTTAGGTGTCCAGATCACCAACAACCTGTCCTGGTCCCCCCCCCATGCCAATACCATAGTTAGGAAAGTCCACCAAAGCTTCTACTTTCTCAGAAGACGAAGGAAATTTGGCATGTCCTCTATGACTCTCACCAACTAGAAAGCATCACCGCTTGGTATGGCTCCTTTTCTGCCCAAGACCACAAGAAACTACAAAAGGTTGTGAATGAAGCCCAGTCCATCACACAAACCAGCCTCCCATGCATTGACTCCGTCTACACTTCCCGCTGCCTCGGAAAAGCAGCCAGCATAATCAAGGACCCCACGTACCCTGGACATACTCTCATCCACTTTCTTCCATTGGGAAAAAGGTACAAAAGTCTGAGGTCACATACCAACCGACTCAAGAACAGCTTCTTCCCTGTTGCCATCTGATTTTTGAATGGACCTGTCTTGCACTAAATTGATCTTTCTCTACACCCTAGCTATGACTGTAACACTACATTCTGCAATCTCTCCTTTCCTTCTCTATGAATGGTATGCCTTGTCTGTGTAGCGTGCAAGAAACAATACTTTTCACTGTATACAAATACATGTGACAATAATAAATCAAATCAAACACAGAGTAGAATGAAAGGATAGGGTGCAGAATGCTGCAGTCATAGCTAGGGTGTAGAGACAGATCAGTTTAATAGAAGGTAAAGTCCATTCAAAAGTCTGATGGCAGCAGGGAAGAAGCTGTTCTTGAGTCGGTTGGTACATGATTTATGTGGGGTTACGGTGTAAGCCTGGATAAGAGTCGCTGCAGATGTGATGGGCTGAATGGCCTCCTTCTGCACTGTAGGGATTCAATGATTCATCTTAGTCTTAGATGGTCGACCCTTCATCCTTATGTTCTAGATTGCCCAGAGAGGGGAAACAATCTCCCCACATCCATCCTGCCGAGCCACTTTAGAAATAAAGCCAATCATAGAATTCAATCTGTCTGAAAGTTAAGGTCAAATAAGCTCTTTTCCACCATCCCTGAGTGGTCAGATTCAGCAAGCATCACCATCAGCGGTTATCAGACTCATTGACCCATGCAGCTCCGTGGATGAGGGAGTCAAATAAATAATTTTGTTCTGTGTTTTTACTGAGACTGAAAAACAATTACAGTGATTCATTCGCCACAAATATCCTTCGAATTGCAGGCTGCCTCTTCTCTGGAAACACTGTACAGCATGAAGTCAAATAGATCACTCCAGACATTTATTCCCAAACACGCTACACTTCAAATTAAAAGAAGAAGGCATGTGAAGCTGTGCCAAAGCAAATGTTTATTCTTGAGAGGCATTTTGTAAAGCACTTTGGGACATCCTGAAGTCATGACAGGGCCATGTGAATTTGGGAGGTGATGGCCTAGTGGTATTATCGCTGGACTATTAATCCAGAAACTCAGCTAATGTTCTGGGGACCCAGGTTCGAATCCCACCGCAGCAGATGGTGGAATTTGAATTCAATAAAAAATATTTGGAATTAAGAATCTACTGATGACCATGTCAATTATCAGAAAAACCCATCTGGTTCGCTAATGTCCTTTAGGGAAGAAAATCTGCCGTCCTTACCCGGTCTGGCCTACATGTGACTCCAGACCCGTAGCAATGTGGTTGACTCTCAACTGCCCTCTGAAATGGCTTCGCAAGCCACTCGGTTTCAAGGGCAACTAGAGATGGACGACAAATGCTGGCTAGCCTGTGACGCCCATGTCCCACGAATGAATAAAAAAAAGAATTGCCACATTTTTTTTTTGTATATGGAAAGGTCATGAATGAGGCAATCAATCAATGCAAAAATGATTAAACTTTGGGAAGAAACACTTGGCTCAGGTAAATATACACAATTCAATCCTAATTGGAACAGACACATCTTGCTGCATTGTGTACTAATGATATTATGAGCAAATGATTGGCTTTAGTATATTGTTCCCGCACCTCTAAGATGTTCAAAACCAGCCCATACCAATGACATTCCATATTTATATTGATTCGATGACCCAAAGCAAAATAGGTTTGTGATAGTCTAAATCTAGTTTTGAATGGAAGTGGAGCCACAAAAAAACAAAATCTAGCACATGTTGGTGGGCGTCACGGTGGCACAGTGGTTAGCACAGCTGCCTCACACAGCGCCAGGGGCCCGGGTTCAATTCCGTCCTCAGGTGACTGCCTGTGTGGGGTTTGCACGTTCTCCACGTGTCTGCGTGGGTTTCCTCCAGATGCTCTGGTTTCATATAATCATAGCAAACCTACAGCGCAGAAAGAGGCCATTCAGCCCATTGAGCCTGCACCGACAACAATCCCACCCATGCCCTCTCCCCATATTTACCCTGCTAATCTCCCTGACACTAAGGGGCAATTTAGCATGGCCAGTCAACCTAACCCACACATGTTTGGACTCTGAAGGAAAACCGGAGCACCCGGAGGAAACCCACCCAGACATGGGGAAAACTCCAAAGATGCGCGGGTCAGGTGGATTGGCCGTGCTAAATTGCCCCTTAGTGTCAGGAGGATTAGCAGGGTAAATATGTGGGGTTACAGGGATAGGGTCTGGTTGGGATTGTGGTCGGTGCAGGCTCGATGGGCCGAACGGCCTCCTCCTGCACTGTAGGGATTCTATGATTCTAAATCGATCTTCTCACCCAGAATAGACCTCTTGAACAGTTAGCACCTTAAGTGCAAATGGAAAAGTACAGCTGATAGTGTCAGAGTAGCCTTCTGAAAGCACATTGCTGGAAGAGTGCTGAAGGTGATTTTCTCAGTCTCTGTTCTGCTGTAATCTTCAGTACAAGTAGACTGGTGTGTCATTTCCCAACACTGCTTCCTCTCGCCTTCCTGAGCACAAGCATTTCTCAAAAATTCAAAGCACCTCTCGGATGATTTTAAGATAATTCCTCTGTTTCAGCACCAGTGGCTGGGACCAAATATGTCTAGATTCATTCCCATCCCATAGAATGTTCGCAGGAACTACATTTGATACTGACTGGATGCCCTTTGGCACGCCACTGCCCGGATAAGATTCAACAAAGGATTTTGAATATGAGATGGCCAAATGATTCCAGCGACTGACTCAGAAAGAGTTGCCTTTATAAATAGTGTTATCATTAGAGTTGGTTCTCTGCTCTAAGCCCAGCAATTAGATGGTGATGCATTGCAAAGCATATTTCTCAAGGGAGGGAAGAAGGCTTTGCTCATCTTCTCTAATCTGTGTTTTTCCTGAATCTGGCATAGAACCGCGATGATAATGATTGTGGAATACAACAGAGTGCATTATAATCAGAGAGCATGAAAATCTTTCTGCATGATCTGACAAAGGGGGTCTGGTATCACCACTTCATCACATTTTGTCAAAGGGGAGTCTCTTTTTTGTTGTTCACTTATGACAGGCCAGCATTTATCGCCCATCCCTAATTGCCTACGGAAGATGGTGGTGAGCTGCCTTCTTGAACCGCTGCGATCTGTCTCATGTAGGTACACCTGCAGTGCTGTTAGGAAGAGAGCGCCAGGATTTTTACCCAGTAGCAGTGGAGGAATGGCGATATGATTCCAAATGATGTGGAGATGCCGGCGTTGGACTGGGGTAAACACACACCTTATGATATAATTCCAAGTCGGGGTGGGACATGACTTGGAGGGAAACAGGTGGTGTTACCATGCACCCACTGCCTTTGTCCTTCCAGAGGGCATGGATTTGGAAGGCGCTGTCAAATGAGCCTTGGCAAGTTGTCACAGTGCATCTTGTAGATGGTGCATACTGGAGCCATGGTGTGCTGGTGGTGGAGGAAGTCAATGTTTTAAGGTGCTGGATTCAGTTCCAGTTAAGTGAACTGTTTTGTCCTGGATGGTGTTGAGCTCCCTTAGTGTTGTTGGAGCCACACTCATCCAGGCCAATGGAGAGTATGCCATCACACTCCTGACTTGTGCTTTGTAGATGGTGGACAAGCTTTGTGGACTCATGAGGTAATGGCCTAGTGGTATTATCGCTAAACTATTAATCCAGAAACTCAGTTAATGTTCTGGGGACCCGGGTTCGAATCCCGCCTCGGCAGATGGTGGAATTTGAATTCAATAAAAAAAAATCTGAAATTAAGAATCTACTGATGACCATAAAACCATTGCCGATTGTCGGAAAAACCCATCTGGTTCACTAATGTCCTTTAGGGAAGAAAATCTGCCGTCCTGGGGACTGGCTATCCGACAGGAAGCAAAGAGTCGGAATAAATGGGTGTTTTTCCGGTTGGAGGAAGGTAACTAGTGGCGTGCCGCAGGGATCGGTACTCGGGCCACAACTATTTACCATTTATATAGATGATCTGGAGGAGGGGACGGAGTGTAGGGTAACGAAGTTTGCAGACGACACAAAGATAAGTGGAAAAGTGAATCGTGTGGAGGACGGAGAAGATCTGCAGAGAGATTTGGACAGGCTGAGTGAGTGGGCGAGGAAATGGCAAATGGAGTATAACGTTGATAAATGCGAGGTTATACACTTTGGAGGAAATAATAACAAATGGGATTACTATCTCAATGGAAACAAATTAAAACATGCTACCGTGCAAAGGGACCTGGGGGTCCTTGTGCATGAGACGCAAAAGCCCAGTCTGCAGGTACAACAGGTGATCTCTCCTTCAAACTGAATGTAAAATTCAATTATATTATGATCGCTGCTACTTAGGGGTGCCTTCACTGTGAGATTAATTACTCTTATCTCATTGCACAATACCAGGTCTAGTACAGCCTGCTCTCTAGTTGGCGTCAGAATGTGCTGCCCTAAGAAACTGCCCCAAAAACCTATTATAAATACCCATCTAAGCTATTTATATCCACCTGACATTTCCAGTTCATATGTAGATTAAAATCCCCCATGATTATCGCCATACCTTTCATCCTTTATATCCTGTCCGACTAGACAGTTACAGTTAGGGGGCCTGGACAGCGCTGCCACAAGTGGCTTCTGTAATAAGTTTCGGAGGCAAAAGTCCCTTCACCAAAATCCCTTTATTTACAAACTCTAACAGCAGTACACAGCGTGCAATCAGTTAGCAGTCTATCTCGGGGGGCGTCAGAGGAACTGACACTCCCCATTAAGTACAAGCCAAAAGCACCCTAATTAGCCCATCAATTGGATCCTTAATCAGGGAGTTCAAACTCCAATAGGCCAACCTCAACGGCCTGATTGAAGTCATTGTTGCTTCTTGCCTTTATTATTTCTCAGCTCTGCTCAAATCACCGCTATATCCTTATTTCCCGAACTTAGGTCATCCCTGTCTATTATGCTAATACCGTCATTATTAACAGAGCCACCCCCCCGCCACGTTTTCCCAGCTTTCTGTCAAGAAGGCAAATGGGATGTTGGCCTATATTGCGAGGGGGATAGAATATAAAAGCAGGGATGTCTTGATGCACCTGTACAGGGCATTGGTGAGGCCGCAGCTGGAATACTGTGTGCAGTATTGGTCCCCTTATATGAGGAAGGATATATTGGCATTGGAGGGAGTGCAGAGAAGGTTCACCAGGTTGATACCGGAGATGAGGGGTTTGGATTATGAGGAGAGGCTGAGGAGATTGGGTTTGTACTCGTTGGAGTTTAGAAGGATGAGGGGGGATCTTATGGAGACTTATAAGATAATGCGGGGGCTGGATAGGGTGGAGGCGGAGAGATTCTTTCCACTTAGTAAGGAAGTTAAAACTAGAGGACACAGCCTCAAAATAAAGGGGGGTCGGTTTAAGACAGAGTTGAGGAGGAACTTCTTCTCCCAGAGGGTGGTGAATCTCTGGAATTCTCTGCCCACTGAGGTGGTGGAGGCTACCTCGCTGAATATGTTTAAAGCGCGGATGGATGGATTCCTGATCGGTAAGGGAATTAAGGGTTATGGGGATCAGGCGGGTAAGTGGTACTGATCCACGTCAGATCAGCCATGATCTTATTGAATGGCGGGGCAGGCTCGAGGGGCTAGATGGCCTACTCCTGCTCCTATTTCTTATGTTCTTATGTTCTTATGTCCTTACCTGGTCTGGCCTACATGTGATTCCAGAGCCACAGCAATGTGGTTGACTCGCAACTGCCCTCTGAAGAAAGGGCAACTGGGGATGGGCAATAAATGCTGACCAGACAGCGACGCCCATGTCCCACGAATGAATTAAAAAAAAGGTAAGTCACTCGCCGCAGGATTCCCAGTCTCCAAGCTGCTGAGGAAGCCACATTTTTATGGTTGACACCTGTAGTTACATGGCTGTCCCAATGAAGTTTCTGCTCTGTGGTAACCCCCAAGGATGTTGGTGATGGGAGATTTGGTTTTTGGTAATGCTGCTGAATGTCAAGCTGAGGTCGCTGGATTCTTTCTTGTTGAAGATATTCATTGGCTGGTACTTCTGTGGCATGAATGTTACTTGCCACTCATTTATCAATCCCAGCCAAAATGCCACCTAGCTCTGGCCAAAAGCAAACACGGACTGCTTCATTATCTGGTAGTGTACAGGGGCTCCTTGTCACGGTGGCACAGTGGTCAGCACTGCTACCTCACAGCGCCAGGGATCTGGGTTCGATTCCGGCCATGGGTGACTGTCTGGGCAGAGTGCGCACGTTCTCCCCGTGTCTGCGTGGGTTTCCTCTGGGTGCTCCGGTTTCCTCCCACAGTCCGAAAGACATGCTGGTGAGATGCTAAATTCTCCCTCAGTGTGGCCAAACAGGCGCTGGAGTGTGGCAACTAGGGGATTTTCACAGTAACTTCATTTCAGTGTCAATGTAAGCCTACTTGTGACGCTGAGAAATAAACTTTCAACTTTATAACAGGATAGAGTTTGACGCAGTGACTGCCTTACGTAGTGAGCTGCTGGTTTCAGCCACAGGTAGGGACTATTGACACGGGACACTCCTCTGCATCTCTAAGCAGCTTACACAGGGGGTTGGCCACTTGCTGAATTGTCAGTGTGGCAGTGTGATATGGTACAGAGGATGCACCAACTGCAAAGAAAAAGCCAATTTAAAGAGGGATGAAAGAGCAAATAAAAATGACGCCTGCTAGGATCCCTGAGGCTGATTATCATTCGGATAATACCAACAAGCATAAAAGGGCATCAAAGAACTTGAACACACATCTTCATATATCATTTAAATAATTCCTATTGCGTATCTAATTGGCTGTTAAGTGTTGCTATAAATGAATTCTGATTGCAGTGTTAATAAATTAAAACAGAACATGCTGATAATTAAATTGCGCTCAGTCACTTGGTGGCCTCTTCTGCTAAGATACTTCCGTCACGGTCTCCACATGTTAAAGTTCCTCTCCATCTCCAAAATAGTTTCTCAGGCACTAAAGGTTAGCAATCTAATTATTCTAATCTCAAATGCAGCCAATTACACTCCAAAATCTCACACTCGCCCACCAGTGAGGGAGTTGAGTGAAGACATTCTGACAGTTGTTGTAAAGCACCTCACATCTTATTGCTTCTCAGGATGAGTTGACCCGTACTGTGGTAATCATTTTACAAAAAAACATTCGGTGTGTTGCCTGCTGCAATCATTTATCCTGGTGTGTCACAAGAATCGAACAAATATCAGAAAGTGCCTGATTTTAATCGCTCCAACAAGAGCAAGGTGCCTTCAGCTGCCAAGACCCAAAGTTCTGGAATTTCATCCCGACACCTTACCCCCTTTCTACTAACTTCCTTTAAGACACTCTTTAAAACTTAATTAAGCTTACAGCTTTCAGCCAACTGTGCCAATGTTGTCCTCTGTTGTTCATTTTATCTATTCTTTCATGGGATGTGGGTGTCGCTGGCAAGGCCAAAATGTGTTGCCCATTCCTAATTGCCCCTGAACTGAGTGGCTTGCTAGGCCATTTCAGAGGATAGTTCAGAGTCAACCTCATTGCTCTGAAGTCAGCCACATGTAAGCCAGACCAGGTAAGGACAGCAGATTTCCTTCCCTAAAGTACATTAGTGAACCAGATAGATTTTTACAACCATCATTTATTATTTATCTATTAGTGTCACAAGTAGGCTTATATTAACACTGCAGTTAAGTTACTGTGAAAATCCCCTAGTCGCCACACTCCGGCACCTGTTCGGGTACACTGAGGGAGAATTTAGCATGGCCAATGCACCTAACCAGCACGTCTTTCGGACTGTGAGAGGAAACCCATGTGGACTCGGGGAGAACGTGCAGATTCCGCACAGACAGTGACCCAAGGCCGGGAATCGAACCCAGGTCCCTGGTGCTGTGAGGCAGTAGTGCTAACCATTGTACCACCGTGCAATGATCATGGTCATCACCACTGAGACTAATTTCCAGTTGAATTTAAATTCCAGCAGCTCCAGCACATTAGCCTGGGCCTCTGGATTACCAATATAAAATCTAAGTAGAAGTGTTGGAAAAACTCAGGGGGTCAGGCAGCACCTGTGGAGTGAGAAACAGAGTTAACGTTTTGAGTTCAGTGTCACCAATATGACTTCCTTAAAACTGAAGGTTGGGAGAAATATAATGGGGTTTACACTTTTGAAAAGGTCAGAAAGGTCAGTTGGAACAAGAAGGAGGGTAAGGTAAGGTTTATTTATTAGTCACAAGTAAGGCTTACATTAACACTACATTAACACTGCAATGAAGTTACTGTGAAATTCCCCTAGTCACTACAGTCTGGCACCTGTTAGAGTCAATGCACCTAACCAGCACGTCTTTCAGACTGTGGGAGGAAACCAGAGCACCCGGAGGAAACCCACGCAGACACGGGGAGAACATGCAGACTCTGCACAGACATTGACCCGAGCTGGGAATCGAACCCAGGTCCCTGACACTGTGAAGCAGCAGTGCTAACCACTGTGCTACCGTGCCAGGGATAGGTGACAGTAAGAAGTCTCACAACACCACTTATACCAAATAAACCTGTTGGACTTTAACCTGGTGTTATGAGACCTCTTACTGTGTCCAGCCAAGTCCAACACCGGCATCTCCACATCAGGGATGGGTTAGAGGGTGGGAGAAATTAACTGACGAAGATGTCATGGAACAAAAAGCGAAAGGAATGGTAAACAAAGCACTGGTCCAGAGCGCGTGTTAACGGCAGAATAATGGAAGAAAGCAAAACATGAAAACAAGATACAGGTAGTGGCAACTCTTGAGGCACTTGGCTAAAAGAAATGAATCAAAAAACAGCACAGAGACCATGGTCTGAAGCTGTTAAACTCAATGCTAAATCCAGATGGTGGTAAAGTGTCTAATCGAAAGATGAGATGCTGTCCCTCATGTTTGCTTTGGGCTTCACTGGAACATTGCAGCAGGCCAAAGACAGAAATGTGAGTGTGAGAGCGAGGTGTCGAATTGAAATGGCAAGTAAGCAGGAGGCCCGGGGTCGCGCTTGTCTACTGGGCGAAGGTGTTCCTCAAAGCCGTCACCCAGTCCCTGGATTGTCCACTGTATGGTCATGATGTGGAGATTCCGGCGTTGTCCACTGTGAGCAGGGAATAGAGTTTGGTAAACTGAAAGATGTACAAGTGAATTGCTGCTTCACCTGGAAGGAGAGTTTGGGGTTTTGGATGATGAGGAGGTGTTGCACCTCCTGCAATTGGATGGGAGGATGCTGTGGGAAGGGGAGAAGGTGTCACAGGGGCACGGCCCAGGGTAGGAGTTGCGCAAGGGCTAAAAAACATGGGGGTCCATGGTTAAGGTGGGGGGGGGGGGAGGGGAGAGAGGTGGAACAGGGGTTGGGCCCAGACCCCAGGTTCAACTGGTAGCTTTACTGGCTGCACCAGCCCTCTGCGCAGGCAGCCTCAGCAGACAACC
This sequence comes from Mustelus asterias, assembly GCF_964213995.1. Taxonomy (NCBI): domain Eukaryota; kingdom Metazoa; phylum Chordata; class Chondrichthyes; order Carcharhiniformes; family Triakidae; genus Mustelus; species Mustelus asterias. The sequence goes on along the minus strand of NC_135823.1, from coordinate 55,691,164 downwards.
ATATCCACAGGCCGCACGGAATCCATGTTCTGAAACATGGTCACTGTCACTAAGCCGACAGAACACTTGGACAAAGCATTCTGATTGGCCACCTCCAGGGAGAGCTACCCAATGGTACACCAGTGCCCACAACCCAAACCCCACTCCTGGGCCTTGGATAGAGTAGTCAACCACTGGTTTCAGGGTGAGAATAGTCCCTGTGGAATGCTGACAGGGGAGGGGTAGGGAAGGTGTGTTTGGTTCTGGCGTTAGGCTGCAGGTGGCAGAAATGGCGGAGGCTGATCCTTTGAATGTGAGGCTGTTAGGGTGGAATACGTGGACAAGGAGAAGCTTATTGTGGTTTTGGGAGGGAGGGGGAGAAGGTGAGGGCCGAAGCACAGGAGAGGTGATGACCTAGTGGTATTATCACTGGACTATTATTCCAGAAACTCAGCTGATGTCCTGGGGCCTGTGTTTGAATTCTGCCACGGCAGATGCTGGAATTTGAATTCAATAGAAATCATCTGGAATTAAGAATCTACTGATGAAACCATTGTCGAATGTTGTAAAAAGCCATCTGGTTTGCTAATGTCCTTTAGGGAAGGAAATCTGCCGTCCTTACCTGGTTTGACCTTACCTGGTTTGACCTTACCTGGTCTGACCTTACCTGGTCCGGCCTACATATGACTCCAGAGACACAGCAATGTGGTTGACTATCAACTGCCCTCTGAAATGGCCGAGCAAGCCACTCAGTTCAGGGTCAACTAGGGATGGACAATGAATGCTGGCCAGCCAGTAACACCCATGTCCCACGAATGAATAAAAAAGGACAGGTGTCAGACATGGTTGAGGGCTCTGTCAACCACAATGGAGGAAAATCATTGGTTGAGGGAAAAGGATGACATGGCCATGGAAGGTAGCATCATTGGAACTGCAGCGACAGAGATGGAGAAAATGGAATGGAGGCCTTACAGAAAATAGAACGTGAGGAAGTTTAGTTGAGGTAGCTGTGGGAATCAGTGGCTTTCGAATGAATATTAGTAGACAGCTTATCCCCGGAAATGGCAATAGGGATGTCAAGGAAAGGAAGGCAAGTGTCAGCGATGGACCCACGTGGAAATGGGAAGCAAAATTGATGCTTTTTTCCAGTTCAAGGCAAGAGCAGGATGCGACAGTCATCAGGGTTTGGGAAAAAGAGCTGGGGGAGGGGGGAGTGTGAGTAGAACTGGAACAAAGACCAGAATTCTAGAATCCATCGTTAAGGATGAGATTTCTAAATTCTTGGAAGTGCAGGGTCGGATTAAGACAAGTCAGCATGGATTTAGTAAGGGGAGGTCGTGCCTGACAAACCTGTTAGAGTTCTTTGAAGAGATAACAAATAGGTTAGACCAGGGAGAGCCAATGGATGTTATCTATCTTGACTTCCAAAAGGCCTTTGACAAGGTGCCTCACGGGAGACTGCTGAGTAAAATAAGGGCCCATGGTATTCGAGGCAAGGTACTAACATGGATTGACGATTGGCTGTCAGACAGAAGGCAGAGAGTTGGGATAAAAGGTTCTTTCTCAGAATGGCAACCGGTGACAAGTGGTGTCCCGCAGGGTTCAGTGTTGGGGCCACAGCTGTTCTCTTTATATATTAACGATCTAGATGACAGGACTGGGAGCATTCTGGCCAAGTTTGCCGATGATACAAAGATAGGTGGAGGGGCAGGTAGTATTGAGGAGGTGGGGAGGCTGCAGAAAGATTTAGACAGTTTAGGAGAGTGGTCCAAGAAGTGGCTGATGAAATTCAACGTGGGCAAGTGCGAGGTCGTACACTTTGGAAAAAAGAATAGAGGCATGGACTATTTTCTAAACGGTGACAAAATTCATAATGCTAAAGTGCAAAGGGACTTGGGAGTCCTAGTCCAGGATTCTCTAAAGGTAAACTTGCAGGTTGAGTCCGTAATTAAGAAAGCAAATGTAATGTTGTCATTTATCTCAAGAGGCTTGGAATACAAAAGCAGGGATGTACTTCTGAGGCTTTATAAAGCACTGGTTAGGCCCCATTTGGAGTACTGTGAGCAATTTTGGGCCCCACACCTCAGGAAGGACATACTGGCACTGGAGCGGGTCCAGCGGAGATTCACACGGATGATCCCAGGAATGGTAGGCCTGACATACGATGAACGTCTGAGGATCGTGGGATTATATTCATTGGAGTTTAGGAGGTTGAGGGGAGATCTGATAGAAACTTACAAGATAATGAACGGCTTAGATAGGATGGACGTAGGGAAGTTGTTTCCATTAACAGGGGAGACTAGGACGCGGGGGCACAGCCTTAGAATAAAAGGGAGTCACTTTAGAACAGAGATGAGGAGAAATTTCTTCAGCCAGAGAGTGGTGGGTCTGTGGAATTCATTGCCACAGAGGGCTGTGGAGGCCGAGACGTTGAGCGTCTTCAAGACAGAAATTGATAAATTCTTGATTTCTCGAGGAATTAAGGGCTATGGGGAGAGAGCGGGTAAATGGAGTTGAAATCAACCATGATTGAATGGTGGAGTGGACTCGATGGGCCGAATGGCCTTACTTCCGCTCCTATGTCTTATGGTCTTATGGTAATAACTAGGCCCATGCAAGTCCGCCAACTTTCATTTGCATCTCAACATCATGGCTTTCATTTGGATGAAGCGAGACAAATTAAAATCCAAAATTGTTCACTGAGAGAACAAGTTGAGTGAGGCGAGGGAGAGAGATGATGACTGAGGACTGTCTGGAGGAGAAGGGGAGAGCCTTCAGCCCACCCTGGTGGGGGATGGAGATGTCAAGAATCATAGAATCCTGACAGTGCAGAAGGAGGCTATTCGGCCCATCAAATCTGCATTGATTCGCTGACAGAGTATTTTACCCAGGCCCTCTGCCCTGCCCTAGCCCCATAACCCACCCCATGGCTAATCCACCTAACCTACACATCTTGGGACACTAAGGGGCAATTTAGCGTGGCCAATCCACCTAACTTGCACATCTTTGGACTGTGGGAGGAAACCGGAGCACCCGGAGGAAACCCACGCAGACACGGGAAGAATGTGCGGACTCCACACAGAGAGTGACCCGAGGCCGGAATTGAACCCGGGTCCCTGGCGCTGTGAGGCAGCAGTGCTAACCACTGTGCCACCGTGCCGCCATCCACATTGCACATCCACTGTGAAGAGGAATCAGTTAGGGTCAGGAAACTGGAAATTGTTGAAATGGCATCGGGTGCCAGAAGAAGCACGAAGATAGATGAGAAGAGACATAGAGGTTTACAGCATGGAAACAGGCCCTTCGGCCCAACTTGTCCATGCCACCCAGTTTTTAATCACTAAGCTAATCCCAATTGCCCGCGTTTGGCCCATATCCCTCTATACCCATCGTACCCATGTAACTTTCTAAATGATTTTTAAAAGACAAAATTGTACCCGCCTCTACTACTACCTCTGGCAGCTTGTTCCAGTGGAAAAAGTTGCCCCTCTGGACCCTTCTGTATCCCTACCCTCTCACCTTAAACCTATGCCCTCTAGTTTTAGACATCTGGGAAAAGATGTTGACTATCTAGCTGATCTCTGCCCCACATTATTTTAGAGACCTCTATAAGATCACCCCTAAGCCTCCTACGGTCCAGGGAAAAAAGTCTCAGTCTATCCAGCCTCTCCTTATAACTCAAACCACCAAGTCCCGGTAACATGCGAGCAAATCTTTTCTGCACTCTTTCTATTTTAATAATATCTTTTCTATAATAGGGTGACCAGAACTGTGTACAGTTCTGGTCACCCTATTACAGAAAGGATATTAAGAGACTGGACAAGGGGAGAAAAATAGAATCAAGATAGGAATGAATGAATTCAGTGGGGGCAGGGACAAGCTAAAACGTTAGATCCCCCAGGACTGTCCTGTTTAGAGATATTGGGAAGGATTTAGAAGTGGACAATTCGAGTTTGGGGACTGTGAAGTTTAATTACTAGTCCAGTCACAAATTTTGCTTTATAATCCTCCCATAAAGTGCCAGGAGACATTTCATTTCCTTAATGACGCTATGTAAATGCAGCTTGTTATATTATCATCTTTTTTTTGCTTAAGTATGCTTTTACACTAAATTGTATTTAAATTTTCAGTAATAACCATTTGACCGTGACTTTAACCATTGGCGCTAACAGCTCCCTGATGATTTTCCATGTATCATCGCAACAAACACCATTTTCTGGTTCGGAAGCTTGCATATATTGAAGGAGAGTCAAGAGAGAGATAGAAAGACCTCAGGTAAAGCAAGCAAAGTGACAAATTGTCTTTGCTTCAGGTGCAGATGTACAGCAGGCAAGCCCGACAAACACACCAGTCCAACTGAGAGCAAAGACCAAAGAACAGTACAGCACAGGAACAGGCCCTTCGGCCCTCCAAGCCTGCGCCGACCATGATGCCTGCCTAAATTAAAACCGTTTGCATTTACGGAGTCCGTATCCTTCCATTCCCATCCTATCCATGTCTTCGTCTAGATGCCCCTTAAATGCTGCTATCGTACCTGCTCCCACCACCTCCCCGGGCAGCGCGTTCCAGACATTCACCAACCTCTGTGTAAAAAAACTTGCCGGGGACTTGCGTTTATAAAAGCTCAACCTCAGGAAGTCACAAAGCGGTTCCCAGTCAGTGACTTCTCTTCAGGGGCAGCCAACGTTTCGTGTGTAACGCGGTTTTGGAAGTCGCGCAGAAAATGAGGGGAACTATTCCTTTTAGTCCACTCTGGCGACGTTAGCCAAGGAACAAATGTCGCACAAGGGAAGGGGGATAAATACTTCAAAATAAAAGGAAAGGTTTGTCGGGCCGTGAGGAAAGAAACGTCAGTCGAACCCAAACTAAGCAGTCGGGCGGCCTAAACTAGTCCAAAGATGTGCGGGTTAGGTTGATTGGCCATGCTAAAATTGACCTTAGTGTCAGGGGGATTGGCAGGGTAAATGTGTGGGGTTGCGTGAATGGGGCCTGGGTGGGATTGTGGTCAGTACAGACTCGATGGGCTGAGTGGTCCTTCTGCACTGTTGGGATTCTATGGTTCTGTGATAAGCTCACTCCACGTGAAGTCATTGCAAAATAACTTTCTGTGACTAAAAACCCTCGTATGTAAAATAAATAAGACCATAGAATCCCTACAGTGCAGAAGGAGGCCATTCGAGCCATCAAGCTTGTACCGCCAACAATCCCATCCAGGCCCTATCCCCACGTGTTTACCTTGATCCCCCCTTTGGACATTGAGGGACAATTTACTGTGACTAAACCACCTAACCCACACATCTTAGGATGCTAAGGGAGAATTTAGCGCAGCCAATCCACCTAACCCGCACGTCATAGGACTGTAAGAGGAATCCGGAGCACCCGGAGGAAACCCATGCAGGCACGAGGAGAATGTGCCAACTCCACACAGACAGTCAATTGAGGCTGGAATCAAACCTGGGTCCCTGGCACTGTGAGGCAGAGGTGCTGACCGCTGTGCCACTGTGCCACCAGCGCAGTATGGGAATATGTTGCCTCCTGAAAGTCGGGCATTTACCTTTTTAAGTGTCTCAGCGGAGCCTTTAAACTTGCATTTCAGAATTTCATTTGATTTGATTTGATTTATTATTGGCACAAATATGAGCATACAGTGAAAAGTATATAACCTAACTCCATCCTAAAGTTTATTTATTATTGTCGCAAGTAGGTTCACATTAACACTGCAATGAAGTTACTGTGAAAATCCCCTAGTCGCCACACTCCGGCACCTGTTTGGGTACACTGAGGGAGAATTTAGCATGGCCAATGCACCCATCCAGCACGTCTTTCAGACTGTGGGAGGAAACTGGAACACCTGGAGGAAACCCACGCAGATACAGGCAGAATGTGCAAACTCCGCATAGACAGTGACCCAAACCGGGAATCGAACCTGGGTCCCTGGCGCTGTGAGGCAGCAGTGCTAACCACTGCGCCACCGTGCCACCCAACGCTTTCCAATTATCAAATTTGTTACATGGGCCGGAATGTTACCGCACTGCCCGCCATGGGAATCAGACTGGGCGAGCGGCGGACAATGGAAACGACCGTTGACCTTGGGCGGGATTTTACAGCTTCGGGACGTGCGAGGCAGTAAAATCTTGCCCACGGCTTTTTTTAACACTTGCCTAGAATTTGCAGTGACCCCTCCAACAAAGAGCTGACACAGGCATGATGGTCTGAATGGCCTCCTTCTGTGTTGGTGCGATGAATTGGATGGTTCATTCAGAGAGGCCAGCACAGCCACAATGGAGTAAGTGGCCTCCTGTTGTGCTATACGATTCTCCGAAGACACTGGGAAGTTCCCTGCTTCTTTGAATGGATTTTATTTTTATTGTTCCCTCAGAATGAGTTGAGCTGCAATATACGCTGAATCCTTTTTGCTTATGAAGCAGAATTCTTGAATTAGGTATACTGTTTGAACAGTAAATATTCATCCTGGCAGCGATGTCTCCTGACGTAGCCCCTGTTCTAACACTCAGCAATCTCACATTAAATCAAGCAACCACATATTTCTTTTTCCCCAGAGATAGCGACTCGAGTCTCATTACTTCACTGTGTTTTTTTTTCCCGTGAGTGTTTTCTGCTGGTTTTCCTTCGATTGAATTGCTGAACGAATAACAGAATGAGTTGAAGCAAAATAAAAAACCCCAAATCACCAATGGGTTAATGGCAGTAAGGTTGCCAACATGGAAATGTGTGCAAAAGCTCAACCCAGCACAGTTCCGATTTCCTGTCAGACCCGCTTATCAAACTTCAGCCACGTGCCGATACTTTCTAACAAAAATGTTACTGAAGGTCATCATTCTTGGGGTTTAGCTCCCCTTTATTAGCCTCCCCGAACTTGTGCTCTCTTTCTCTCAATTGAGGCACGGATTTCTTAAGGGGCTTGACAGGGTTTCCCCTGGCCTGGAAACTGAGAATTGCAGGTTCAAAGCCTCAGGTGTCGGCCATTTTGAGATTTTGAAGGGGAGGCAATGGCCTAGTGGTATTATCACTAGACTATTAATCTAGAAACTCAGCTAATGTTCTGGAGACCGGCGTTCGAATCCCGCGATGGCAGAATTTGAATTAAATTTTTAAAAGTCTGGAATTAAGAATCTACTGATGGCCATGAAACCATTGATTGTTGTAAAAACCCATCTGATTCATTAATATCCTTTAGGGAAGGAAATCTGCCATCCTTACTCGGTCTGTGACTCCAGAGCCACAGCAATGTGGTTGACTCTCAACTGCCCTCAGACAACTAGGGATGGGCAATAAATGTTGTAAGAGTTTTAACAACACCAGGTTACCCCAGTCCAACGCCGGCATCTCCACATCAATAAATGTTGGCCAGCCCACGTCCCACAAATGAATTAAAAAAAGACTCTCAACTGCCCTCAAAGGGCAACTAGGGATGGGCAATAAATGCTGGCTGGCCAGTGACACCCCAGGTCCCACAGATTAATTAAAATTCAGGTGAACAGCACCTCTGCCTCTTGGAGAGGCATGTCCAGCGCACCTGGTATCGTAATTGCTCCGGAACATTCCGAGGCGACTTTATCCCAGCAAGCGCAGACAAAAAAAAAATCCACGATTAGAGGTACTAAATTCTGCGTTATTAAATAGAAGCAGAGTTGCTATCTTCCTGCCCTTCCAGCAGCTGCTGCTTTTTGGCCTGCTGCCAAAGCTCTCTCGCTTAACTTCAGTGAGCCTTTCCTTTCCAACTCTTTTCCATAGCAATCAGAGAGCTGCCAGCGCTCTGGGGACGCTGGAGAATATTGTCAGCATTTTGAGTGGACGTTAAATGAGAGTAAATATTAGTCCCCGCAGGTCGCTTCATCTCTGCGCAGTGTGGGCTTCAGTGGATTTCTCCTGAATCGTACACAAATTTTGGAGTAACTAACAGCCAACTCGAATTTGCATAGCGCCTCTCACAACCTCAGGATATCCCAAGTGCTCCATTGCCATAGATACATAGAATCCCTACAGTGCAGAAGGAGGCCATTCGGCCCATCGAGTCTACACAGACCACAATCCCACCCATGCCCTATCCTCGTAACCCCACATATTTACCCTGTTAATCCCCTTGTCACTAAGGGTCAATTTACCATGGCCAAGCCACCTAACCCGCACATCTTTGGACTGTGAGAGGATACCAGTGGGGTGGAACCTTGGGAATGGTCCGGATGTCAGGTTCCCTGCAGGAAAATTCAGCCCCATGTTTTATGTAGGAGAGGGCAATCGACTTTCATCATATTTACAAAATGATAATTGAAACTTAGAATTGAATAGAATCCCTACAGTGCAGAAGGAGGCCATTTGGCCCATCAAGCCTGCACCAACAACAATCCCACCCAGGCCCTAACCCCACGTATTTACCCTGCTGATCCCCCTGACACTAAGGGGCAACTTTAGCATGACCAATCAACCTAACCTGCACAACCTTTGGAGTGTGGGAGGAAACCCGGAGGAAAGCCACCCAGACACGGGGAGAACGTGCAAACTCCACACAGACAGTGACCCAAGGCCAGAGTTGAACCCAGGTCCCTGGGCATTGTGAGGCAGCAGTGCTAACCACTGTGCCACCGTGCCATGGAGTACTGCCATGGCGTCCCTGTTGCTACGGCAGGCAAATGTGCACCGCAAGCTCCCACGGCCACAACGATCGTCTTTGTACCGCAGTTCGAAATTCAGAGCCTGCTTCATAAAGCTGGGATGCTAATGTTATTCGGAAGTGGTGCCACTACCCACTCATCTGTCACGTGAAGCAAATAGCATGAAACAAGAGTTCCGGTTGTAATACGGGGTGGATACAGAAGTACATCTTGGCAGCACAATGCAGTATGCAGCCGCCCAGTCCTCGTCTTTTGATTTGAGTTGATTTGATTTGATTTATTATTGTCGCAAGTATTAGTATACAGTGAAAAGTATTATTTCTGGCGCGCTATACAGACAAAGCATACCGTTCATAGAGAAGGAAAGGAGAGAGTGCAGAATGTAACGTTCCAGTCATAGCTAGGGTGTAGAGAAAGATCAACTTAATCGTCTGGTAGTATTCCATGACGACATTCTGGATGTAACCGAGCAGACCACATGCAGTTGCTACATGCCGACAGTCGAAACCTTAAGCTGCAGATTTGGCACCTTGTTATACCAATTTATCAAATTCCGTGCGATCAATCGAGCAAATGATACAGAAGAAATCGTTCTGGGCTGAAGTTCAAATGGCTTCTGACATTTTCTTTTAAATTATTCATGAGCAGGATGTGGGTGTTGTTAGAAAGGCCAGCATTTATTGATCATCTCTATTTGCCCTTGAGAAGGAGGTGGTGAGCCATCTTCTCGATCCCCTGACGGAGGTTTTGATACAACTGTGTGTCTTGCCAGCCTGCACCAGAAAGCAGGTAAGGGTCACCCACATTGTGGGTTGGATTGGAGATCCGATTGCAGGCTCACTCCTGTTCGGGCATCCTCTGCTCCATCGAGGATCCCCAACCTCCAGTGGCAAAGGTGGCCATCGTTAGAAGAACAACCCCTCAATTCCCTCCCTCCCTCTTATCCCAGGGCCTCTACAGGGCCTGCCAGGCAAGACTGTCCCACTCGCCTTTACTCCGGGCCACAAGGCTGCTCCTAATCCAGCATCCGCTGCAGTTCCAATAGTGGCCCCCCACTCCTGGTGGCGCTGCTGAGACCAAAAAGCAGCTAGCTCTCTGATTGGCCAGCAGCTCTTAGAGGCGGGATATCCTGCCTCGGGATGGGAGCAGAAGCCACGTCCCCAAACGTCAAATTGCATGAGCTGTGCAAAATGGTGCTGTGGCTTCCAAGGCTGGCAAACATAAGTTCACCTCTCACTTCCTGGTCAGTTGGCAAGACCTCCATGTTAAATGCTGCCCTCGATGTTCAGATCTCTCCAATCCGGTTTCCCACCCTGCCAAAGCACCAAAACTGTCCATATCAAAGTCACAAATTATATCCTATGTGAATGAGGCAATGATAAACATTCCCTCCTGACCCTCCCTGACCTGTCCACAGCCTCTAACATGGCTAACCACACCATCTAGGGCAGCACAGTGGCACAGTGGTTAGCAATGCTGCCTCATAGCGCCAAGGACTCGGGTTCGAATCCCAGCTTGGGTCACTGCCTGTGTGGAGTTTGCACATTCTCCTCGTGTCTGCGTGGGTTTCCTCCGGGTGCTCCGGTTTCCTCCCACAGTCCAAAGATGTGCAGGTTAGGTTGATTGGCCATGCTAAAATTGCCCCTTGGTGCCCTGGGATGCGTAGATTAGAGGGATTAGCAGGTAAAATATGTAGGGATATGGGGGTAGGGCCTGGGTGGGATTGTGGTCGGTGCAGACTCGATGGGCCGAATGGGCTCTTTCTGTACTGTAGGGTTTCTATGATTTCTATGATTTCAATTCCAGCCTCGGGTGACTGTCTGTGTGGAGTTCACACTTTCTTCTCGTGTCTTCATGGGTTTCCTCCGGGTGCTCTGGTTTCCTCCCACAGTCCAAAGATGTGCGGGTCAGGTTGATTGGCTATGCTAAATTGCCCCTTAATGTCAGGGGGATTAATGAGGGTTGCGGGAACATGGCCTAGGTGGGATTGTGGTCAGTGCAGACTCGATGGGCCGAATGGGCTCCCTCTGTACTGTAGAGATTCTATGATTCCTGATTCTATCTACCTCCTCCGATCTCTCTCCTCCATTGTCCTGCAAACTGGAACTGCTCTTACCTGGTTCCATTCTTATTTATCTGATTTTATCCAGAGAATCACTTGCCATGGCTTCTCTTCCTTCACTTGCCTGGATGGTTGCATCTCCAACAACACTCAAGCAGCTTGACGCCATCCAGGACAAAGCAGCTTGATTGGCACCACATCCGCAAACATCCACTCCCTCCACCACAGACGCTCAGTAGCAGCAGTGTGTACTATCCTAAGATGATCTGCAACAATTCGCCAAAGATCCTTAGACAGCACCTTCCAAACCCACGACCACTTCCATTTAGAAGGACAAGAACAATAGATACATGGGAACACCACCATCTGCAAGTTCCCCTCCAAACCACTCACCATCCTGACTTGGGAATATGTCGCTGGGTCAAAATCCTGGAATTCCCTCCTTAACGGCATTGTGGGTCAACCCACAGAACATGGACTGCAGCGATTCAAGAAGGCAGCTCACCACCACCTTCTCAAGGGCAACTAGGGATGGGCAATTGTAATGACTTCAATCAGGCCATTGAAGTTGGCCTATTGGAATATGAACTCCCTGATTAAGAAGTCAATTGATGGGCCAATCAGGGAGTCTTTGCCTTGTATTTAACTGGGAGTGTCAGTTCCTCTGGCACCCCCGGAGGTAGACTGCTGACTGATAGCACTCTGTGTACTGCTGTTGGAATTGTAAATAAAGAGATTTTGGTGAAGGGACTTCTGCCTCCGAAGACTTATTACAGCAATAAATCTGGCCAGCCAGCGATGCCCATGTCCCACGAATGAATAAAAAAGAAGGATCTATCCTTGGCTCTTTCCTATTTCTCATCTACATGTCTTATGAGGAAAGGTTAAACAAGCTGGGCTTGTTTCTATTAGAGTTTAGAAGAGTGAGGGGGGACTTGATTGAAATATATAAGATCCCGAATGATCGTGGGAAATATGTTTCCTCTTGTGGATGAGTCCAGAACTAAGAGGCATTATTTTAAGGTTAAAGGTCACCCTTTTAGGACAGAGATGAGGAGAGTTTCATTCTTTCTGAGGGTTGTGCAACTTTTTAAGGCAGAGGTAGATAGATTCTTATCAGGCAAGGGAATCAAAGGTTATTGAAGGTAGATGGAAGTGTAAAACCTGAAACACAAACAGATCAGCTGAATGGCCTTTCCTGCTCCGAGCAGATATCCACTCCATCTGACGAAGGAGCAGCGCTCCGAAAGCTAATGGCATTTGCTACCAAATAAACCTGTTGGACTTTAACCTGGTGTTGTTAAAACTCTTACTGTGTTTACCCTATTTCATATATACATGCTGCCTCTCAGCAACATCATCACTGCATCAGTTTTCACACGTACGCTAATAACAACCAGCCTTTCCTCACTACCATTTCTCTCAATTTCTCTACTGTTGCCACATGATAAGATTGTTAATCTGACGTCCAGTACTGGAAGGGCAGAAATTTCCTCCACTTGAATATTAGGAAGACTGGAGCTATTGTCTTCGGTCCCCGTTCCGAAATACCATTCTCTAGCTGTGGCTCTGGCCACTTTCTGAGGCTCATCCTGACTGTTCCCAGTCATGGTGTCGTATTTGACTGCAACACGAGCTTCTGACCACATATTCGTGCCCCCACCATGACCACCTGTTCCTATCTCAGTAACATCACCCGATTCAGCTCATCTGCTGCTGAAACCCTCATTCGTGACGTTGCTACCTCTGGACATAACTCTTCCAAAGCTCCTCCGACTGGCCTCCCACATTCCACCCTCTGTAAACCTGAGTCCATTCAAGCCACCACTGCCAGTTACCTAACTCACACCAATTCCCATTCAGCCACCGGCCTTGCTCATTGACCTGTACTGGCTCCCAATTAGGCAACAACTCAAATTCTGATCCTTGTGATGAACTCTCTCTACCAGCTCGCTAATCCATTTCAAGCTTCCATGATATCATTCCTGATTTCCTTGTTCCACCGTTGACGACCGTGTCCTCAGCAGCTTGGACCCTAAGCTCTGCAGTTCCCTCGCTAGACCTTTGTGTTTCTCTACCTCTCCTAGTTCCTCTTAAGATGCTCCTTAAGACCTATCTCGTTCACCAAGCTCTTGGTCCATATCCCATGATACTCTTTGTGTGGCTCGCTGTCAAATAATGTTCCTGTGATGCGCCATTTAATTACATGAAAGGTGCTATATAAATGTAACCAGAAGAGAAAATGCTGGAAAATCTCAACAGGTCTGGCAGCATCTGTAAGGAGATCCTGCTCTCCATTAATTCCTAGGATGCTACCGGGACTTGATGGTTTGAGTTATAAGGAGAGGCTGGATAGACTGGGACTTTTTTCCCTGGGCCGTAGGAGATTTAGGGGTGATCTTATTGAGGTCTAAAAAATAATGAGGGGCATAGATCAGCTAGATAGTCAACATCTTTTCACAAAGATAGGGGAGTCTGAAACTAGGGGGCATAGGTTTAAGGTGAGAGGGGAGAGATACAAAAGGGTCCAGAGCGGCAATTTTTTCACACAGAGGGTGGTGAGTGTCTGGAACAAGCTGCCAGAGATAGTAGTAGAGGCAGGTACAATTTTGTCTTATAAAAAGTATTTGGACAGTTATATGGGTAAGATGGGTATAGAGGGATATGGGTCAAATGCGGGCAATTGGGACTAGCTTAGGGGTTAACAAAAAGGGGCGGCATGGACAAGTTGGGCTGAAGGGTCTGTTTCTATGCTGTAAACCTCTATGACCTCTATGACTCTATGAGAGAAAAGAGCTGACGTTTCGAGTCCAGATGATCCTTTGTAGATTTGACAAAGGGTCATCTGGACTCAAAACTTCAGCTCTTTTCTCTCCTTACAGATGCTGCCAGACTTGCTGAGATTTTCCAGCATTTTCTCTTTTGGTTTCGGATTCCAGCATCTGCAGTAATTTGCTTTCTTCCACTATATAAATGTAAGTTGTCCTTGTTGGACTCTCAGACACACCTAAGGCAGCAATTCTCCGACCTTGCCCGCAACTGGGATTCTCCAGTCCCGCTGCAGTGATAGAGTTTTGGCTGAGCGCCAAATTCTCCATTCTCACTGGCAGTGGGGACGGGAGATCAGACAATCCCGGCCCTTGTCTTTCCACACTTGACTTGTACTCTGGGAAGTCTCCAGAACATCAAGTACACGCTTGCTGGAATACGCAACGTGAAAGGGTGGGAGATACTGATTTAATCTTAACTTTCAAAAGGCTACTTTTGAAAGGAACCATTGCTGTTCTCTCAGGTAGATGTCAAAGATCCCAGGGCACTGTTTTGAAGAAAAGGGGTGCTCTCTTGGCCAATATCTAACCCTCAATTAACATCAACAAAATAACGATTCTCTGGCCGTTCCCCCATTGCTGTTTGTGGTTGATTGTCTGTTTCCCATAATTTACAGTCCAACGATGTGCGGGTTAAGTTGATTCATAGAATCATATAATCCTACAGTGCAGAAGGAGGTCATTCGGCCCACCCATGACCACAATTCCACCCAGGCCCTATCCCCATAACCCATGTATTTACCCTGCTAGTCCCCCGATCCTCAGGGACAATTTAACATGGCCAATCCACCTAACCTGCACAACTTTAGACTGTGGGAGGAAACCGGAGCACCCGGATAAACCCGTGCAGACACAGGGAGAATGTGCAAAATCCAGTCACCCAGCCAGGAATCGAACCCTGGCGCTGTGAGGCAGCAGTGCTAACCACTGTGCCGCCCCATTAGCCATGATAAATTGCCCCTTGGCACTCAGGTTGGCACTAGCAGGGCAAATATGTAGGGTCACGGGTGTAGGGCCTGGATGGAATTGTTGTCAGTGCAGGCTCGATGGGCCAAATGGCCTCCTTCTGCACAGTAGGGATTCAATGAGTGCATTCCAAAAGTAGGGTATCGCCTGTTAAAGTGCTTCGGGATCTCCTGAGGTCATGAAAGGGGTTATATAAATGCAAGTCTTTCCCCCTTTTCCTGGTACATACTTGTAAACAAATTTCAGGGCTGTGAGGAAGGAGTATGGTAATGGAACTAATTGGACAGATTTTTTTCTTCACGGCTCCAAGATGTGGCGAATGGCTTCCTCCTGCGCTGTTTGGTTCTCGTGAAGGATTCTCGATTTTTGCTGACTTCCATCCCTTCTTGTTGCTTTTCTTTTTCAGAGCTCTTAGGATCTGCCAAGAGGGTGAACGTGAACTTCCAGGACCTGGACGGGTGAGTCAATGCATTCGAAAGTGTCTCAGCAGACTTCCATCACAAGTCGCTGCATGAATAATATTTGACTTTGTCCCTCAGTCCTGAACTAATCACAGAACAATTTGGGTTGAGGAAGTAGATTTATCGTGTCGTTTTAAAAATTGACTGTCATATTTAACCTGACACTCAGCATTTTTCACACCTCATTGCAGAAACAAGGTTATGTCCTGAGTTTGTTTCCCACTTGCATACTATTCGTGGATATGTACATCTGTGCATTATTCTCAGTTCAAAATGCTGGAAGATTTGTCACTGCAATGCATCTGCTTTTCCTTTATAAATTGTTGTGTTTAAGAGCACTGCATATACCTGTTCGTGTAGAATCATAGAAGAATCCCCACAGTGCAGAAGGAGGCTATTTGGCCCATCAATTCTGCACCAACCCTCTGATAGAATATCTTACCCAGGCCCTCTCCTCCCGTCCCCCCACATATTTACCCCGCTAATCCCCCTAACCTACCCACCTTGGGACACTAAGGGGCAGTATAGTATGGCCAATCCACCTACCCTGCACATCTTGGGACATTAAGGGACAATTTAGCATGGCCAATCCCCCTAACCTACCCACCTTGGGACACTAAGGGGCAGTTTAGCATGGCCAATCCACCTAACCTGCACATCTTGGGACATTAAGGGACAATTTAGCATGGCCAATCCCCCTAACCTACCCATCTTGGGACACTACGGGGCAGTACAGTATGGCCAATCCACCTAACCTGCACTATGGGAGGAAACCGGAGCACCCAGAGGAAACCCATGCAGACACGGGAGAATGTGCAAGTTCCACACAGACAGTTACCCAAGGCTGGAATTGAACCCGCTTCCTTGGCGCTGTGAGGCAACAGAGCTAACCACTGTGCCACCGTGCCACCCATGTGAAATAATACTACACAGCCTTCCATTTAATGCTTAATAATCTTTATCTGTCATACCTTGATTTTGTAAGGGACAGAGCAGAATGGGATTGAGATGTAATGAAGACTAGTTGCGCACAAATTTGTGGGTCATATTTTAGGCATCTTCGATAGTATCCTGGCATGGACGGTGAGCCCCTTGCCAATGTTACTTCGGGGCTTAACCTCCATTGAAGAAGCCGTGTGTATTATTTGTCTCCTCAGCGACCTCAGTTAGCCACCAGTGTGGCCCACTCCACCCAAATCAGGATCACCCGACCCGCAATCCCATCTCCCATTGCAACTCCAACACCTTCCCCCCTTCTCTCTTGGAACCGATCCAAGGGCCAGGGCTAGCGAGGGCCAAAATGATATTTTCTTTTGGGGTGAGCTGCCCACCGAGGTCCCGAGCCCCGCCTCAATATGCAGATGAGGCCCGAGGACCATGTTCTGGTGCTCCTCAGGCTTCTTGCTATTGGGTCCCTCGATGAAAATCTAACTCCGAGCTCATGAAGTCTTAATGTCGGTGCCAAGGTCAAATTGGGATGATGGGATATCTGAGATAAGCAGAGTAAGACATTGATCAATGCGGCTTTGTGGCTGCTAGCCTTGACTTATGGACTGAAATAGAATCTTCGAAATATAGTCTTCTGAAAAGGGACATCAATGGGATCATGGCTGGTATTGTCCCAACCCCACAGAGACAAGGGCGGCATGGTGGCACGGTGGTTAGCACTGTTGCCTCACAGCGCCAGGGACCTGGGTTCGAATCCCGGCTCGGGTCACTGTCTGTGTGGAGTTTGCACATTCTCCCCATGTCTGCATGGGTTTCCTCCTGGGTGCTCCGGTTTCCTCCCACAGTCCAAAGATGTGCGTGTTAGATTGATTGGCCATGCTAAAATTGCCCCTTAGTGTCCTTAGATGCGTAGGTTAGAGGGATTAGTGGGTAAATATATAGGGATATGGGGTAGGGCCTGGGTGGGATTGCGGTCGGTGCAGCCTCAATGGGCCGAATTGCCTCTTTCTGTGCTGTAGCGTTTCTATGATTTCTATGATCTATGCTGCCTCACAGCGCCAGGGACCCGGGTTCAATTCCTGGCCTGGGTCCTGTCTGCGCGGAGTCTGCACATTCTCCCCGTGGAGATTTTCACAGTAACTTCATTGCAACGTTAATGTAAGCCTACTTGTGACACTAATAAATAAACTTTAAAAACTTTAGTTATGGAGACGGGGAGGGACAGGAGTTTCTCAAGGACAAACTGCCAAGGGAATCAGCAACATGCTTCAGAGTCAGGCAGCCAATTCCAATCCAATTCCGATGATGCTCTCAAGGCCACTTAAAGCGGATAAGAATCAGCCAACCCATTTTGGGAGGGAAAAAGAAAGAAGGAATGGAAGTGCACACTCTGACAGTGGGTGCGTGGGTGGGTGAGCCCAGATATTTAGTGGTGACGACACCCAACTCCCGAAAGTGCAAGAAGTAAAATCCGTTGGAGCAAATCCAAGTTCCCAGCCAGCTGGCGAAGACCGGAACATATCCACCGCTGTCGACCCATCAATTAGGACAAGCGATTGAGGGGCACCAGTTAAGTTGCTCCTTCGGGTGGAAGTCTGGCTTGGCAAGGCCACAGAGCTTCAACTCCCGTGCAGAGAGACAGCGATGAATGGATCCATAGCCAGCAGCTGGAATGTTTTGCAAACGTTCTTTGTGTGCGAGGGAAATACAATCCCTGCTAACACAAAATAAAAGGAGTGTTCCCTTCCAGTTAGGGAGCACTTCAACAATCAAGGACATTCAGCCTCCGATCTTCGGGTAAGCATTCTCCAAGGCGGACTTCAAGACACACGACAACGCAGAATCGCCGAGCAGAAACTGATAGCCAAGTTCTGCACGCATGAGGACGGCCTCAACTGGGATCTTGGGTTCATGTCACCCTGCGTGTAACCCCCACCATTTGGCCTGAGCTTGCAAAATCCTACTAACTGTCCTGGCTTGAAACAATTCACACCTCTTTAACCTGTGATTAAACCTCTCTCCACTTGTACTGTCAGTACCTGTAATGACTCGATTACCTGAAAAGACTCGCATTCCAACCATTTATCTAGCAATTGTGTCTTTATCTATATGTATGCCGTGTTTGTGAAACCTACCTCTCCACTCACCTGATGAAGGAGCAGCGTTCCGAAAGCTCGTGATTCCAAATAAACCTGTTGGACTTTAACCTGGTGTTGTGAGACTTCTCACTGTGCCCACCCCAGTCCAATGGCGGCAGCTCCACATCACAGAAAAAAAAAGGAAAAACAAACCTCCACGACTCGGGAGTTAACGCCATTCAGTTGAAATGACTTTGATGTTTCAGGCGTGTTAAGGTACTACTGGGCACAACCATCATTTAAGAAGCACGAAGATTTTTGTTATAATGGTGTGATTCTGTTACATTGATTTTAACCAACAGGTAAAGTTCATCGTGTCTTCATTGACCCTAAAAAAAAATTACCAGGCAACAAGCTCCTGGGCCTTTTTTCATGTGTTGCTAGAGAAACATAGGTGACTGCCTGCCACTATTATCTAAAATGAATTGCACCATTAGTTCTCAAAAGGAAGACAATATATTTATGCTTGAAATGCTTCTGGTTATGCACTTACAATTTTGTTTCTATTTGATGTCAAGACCCATCACCATTTGCCTATACGTTGCGGAGGTATCATTTAGCCAGGCCTGTTGGATTGGGATAGATGATGGCCCCTCTGTGAGGCCCTCGCACCGTCCGTAATGACTCCAGTGCCTGAAGGAAAGAACATCAGTGTTGTCTTCAGCGATGTTGGTTTTGGCAGTTTCATTACTATCGAGAAATAAGAAACCTGTGTGACTGTGGTATATTTTGTGGCCTCCGAACGTCCCAAAATGCTTCCCAGCTGATGAAATACTTTCGAGGTGTGGCCACTGATGTAAGGTAGGAAACACTGCATTGCAACAGCAACTACACCTCGAAAGTACTTCAGAGAAGGTAGGAGAATGGTACGGGGTGAATTCAGTGACAGAGCGAGCCGGTGCCGACAATGAAGGGGCGAACGGCCTCCTCCTGAGCTGTAACAATTCGCCGTGAAGTACCTTAAAAGTTAAAGTTTATTCATTGTCACAAGTAGGCTTACATTAACACTGCAATGAAGTTACTGTGAAAATCCCCTAGTCGCCACACTCCACCGCCTGTTCGGGTACACTGAGGGAGAATTTAGCATGGCCAATGCACCTAACCAGCACGTCTTAAGGACTGTGGGAGGAAACCGGAGCGCCCGGAGGAAACCCACGCAGACAAGTGGAGAACACATGCAGACTCCACACAGACATTGACCCAAGCCAGGAATCGAACTTGGGTCCCTGGCGTTGTGAGGCAGCGGTGCTAAACACTGTGCCTCCGTGCCTCCCATTTTGGGATGGTAGTGAAGGGTGCTGTATAAAATCAAGTTTTTCTACGCACTGCAAGCTCCCACAAATGGCAATGGCACAGATTTTAATAGAAACATAGAAACTAGAAGCAGGAGTAGGCCATTCGGCCCTTCGACCCTGCTCCACCATTTATTTTGATTATGGCTGATAATCAAATTCAATATCCTGATCCCGCCTTCCCCCGTTATCCCTTGATCACTTTAGCCCCAAGAGCTAGAATAGAACAATTTTCTTTGAAAAGTGGCCACGGTATCTTTTCTTTTCAGTTCACTCATGGGAATGGGTGTCACTGGCTGGGTCATCCCAAGTTGCTTCTGAACTGAGAAGCTTGCTAAGGCCATTTCAGAGGGTTGTTAAAAGCCAACCACATTGCTGTGGTTCTGGAGTCACATGTAGCCCTGACCAGGTAAGGGTGGAAGGAACATTAGTGAGCCAGATGGAATTTTATAACATCATTAGACTATTTTTTCACCTGCCGGATTTTTATTGAATTCAATGTCACCATCTACTATGGTGGGATTCAAACCCAGTTCCCCAGAGCATTGCCTGGCATCTCTGGGTTACATGCCAACCCCTCCCCAGATATTGTGTGGGCACTGATTTAACATCTTATTCGAAAGCCAGCACCTCAGGCACAGCTCTCTCAGTGCTCGCATTTATTTAACACCTCTAATTTGGAACAATCATCCCAAGATGCCTGTTCAGACAACATTGGACATGAGCCAAAACAGGAGATATGCTTTGTGGCACGGTGGCACAGTGGTTAACATTGCTGCCTCCCATCACCAGGATGTGGAGTTGCCGGCGTTGGACTGGGGTGGGCACAGTAAGTAGTCTCACAACACCCGGTTAAAGTCCAACAGGTTTATTTGGCATTCACCTGATGAAGGAGCGGTGCTCCGAAAGCTCGTGCTACCAAATAAACCTGTTGGACTTTAACCTGGTGTTGTGAGACTACGTACTGTCCCATCACCAGGGACCTGGGTTTGATTCCAGCCTCGGGTGATTGTCCATGTGGAGTCTGCACATTCTCCCCGTGTCTGCATGGGTTTCCTCCGGGTGCTCCAGTTTCCTTCCACAGTCCAAAGATGTGCAGATAAGGTGGATCAGCCATGCTAAATTGTCCCTCAGTGTCACAAAGATGTCTGGGTTAGGGGGAATAGTGGGGTAAATTGGTGGGGTTACAGGGATAGGGCGAGAATGGGTCTGAGTAAGATGCTCCATTGCGGACTGGATGGGCTGAATGGCCTCCTTCTGCACTAGGGATTCTATGATGTGAAGTGGAGTGGTTCAATTGGTCAAAGTTACAGCAATGTGGACTTCTGCACTCGGGCCTCTGGAGCTTATCTTTTGACTCTGGGGTGAGAATCTGACCCATCGTGGCAGGGCCGCCTTAATTGGGTTGCTTGATGAAGTATTTGGTGCTCACTATATAGTCGTGTGGTTGTGGGCTAAAAGCATGCCTGGGCTGACATTGGGGCCTCTGATCAGCTGCTGAACTCCCTGGTGAGCTGCTGACTCTTTATAATGATTGATTTGCCATTAACCCGTGGGGAAGTTTCAATTTACCACAGGCTGGAGAGCTATTAAAAATCCTTGGACGAGTGAGCACTGAGCAATAGGTGGGTAAACAGTCATGAATTCCTTTAGGGCCGGTGGCACCTCTTGTATTTACTGCTCCAGAATTTCATCTTGTGCCCTATTCCACATGTCAGTCATCTTTCTTCTGTATGTTATGCGCAGGGTGCTTTATTTCCTTATAAAATTCAGGAGTTCTTATTCTCATGTTCAAACTCCCCATGGTCTTGCTGGCCACCAGCCCTACAGCCCTCCAAGACCTCTGCTCTCCTCCAATTCTGGCCTCCTGCACATCCCCTCAATGCTTTTCTCCACTATTGGTGATCATGCCATCAGTTGCCGAGGTCTTCACTGCTGCTATATCCTCTCCAATCCTCTCCTCTTTCCCACTGTGCTTTCCTGCTTTCAATCACTACTTCAAGCTTCGGCCGAGCACTCAAGCATAAGTCCACGTATCACCTTATGTGGGGAGGCGATGGCCTAGTGGTATTATTGCTCGACTATTAATCCAGAAATTCAGCTAATGTTCTGGGGACCCAGGTTCGAATCCTGCCATGGCAGATGGTGGAGTTTGAACTCAATAAAAAAAAACCTGGAATTAAGAATCTACTGATGACCATGAAACCATTGTCGGAAAAAAACCCATTTGATTCACTAATGTCCTTTAGGGGAGGAAATCTGGCCGACATATGACTCCAGAGCCACCGCAATGTGATTGACTCTAATCTGCCCTCCAAGGATAACCAGGGATGGGCAATAAATGCTGGCCAGCCAGCGATGCCCATGTCCCACAAATGAATGAATAAAGCTTACCTCTTCGGCCATGCACTCAGTCATCTGTCCAAGTGTCACCTTATGTGGGGAGACAATGACCTCGTGATATTATCACTCGACTATTAATCAATAAACTCAGCTAATGTTCTGGGGACCCGGGTTCAAATCCCGCTACTGCAGATGGTGGAGTTTGAATTCAATTTTTTTAAATTGCTGGATAAACCAATGGCAGTCTCAGAAGAATGAACTTTTTACCACATAGATTAGTAGTCCACTGAGACTCGATACCAGACTGGGTTGCTGCCCTGGAAAACTTGATGAGTTTGTCCCATTGGCTTCTATCCCAATCCTGTGCTTCATGCATGGTTAAAATGCTTCCAACACTCTCCATGGTAACAAAGGATTTCCATATCAAATGGAAATCATTACAGAGGAGTTGGACTGAGTTAGGTCAGATGAAGTAGGTTTGGAGACATCTCATAGAGTCATAGAGATTTAATCTACTGATGACCATGAAATCATTGCCGATTGTCGTAAAAACCCATTTGGTTCACTAATATCCTTTAGGGAATATCCTTACCTGGTCTGGCCTACATGTGAATCCAGAGCCACAACAATGCAGTTGAATCGGGAGATTCTTAATTCCAGATATTTTTTATTGAATTCAAATTCCACCATCTGCCGTGGTGGGATTCAAACCCGTATCCCCAGAACATTAGCTGAGTTTCGGGATTAATATTCTAGCGATAATACAACCAGGCCATTGCCTCCTCTGTTCCCTGCCGATCTTCGGATAGTGGGATAGGAAACACCACCAACCTAAAAACCCTGGCCATGAGGGTTTAGGTTCCAAGGGTACAGGTTCATAGCTCCTTGAAAGTGGAGTCACAGGTGGACAGAGTGGTGAAGAAGGCATTTGGCATGCTTGGTTTCATTGGTCAGAACATTGAATACGGGAGTTGGGACGTCTTGTTGAAATTGTACAAGACATTGGTAAATCATCATAGAAACCCTACAGTGCAGAAAGAGGCCATTCAGCCCATCGAGTCTGCACTGACCACAATCCCACCCAGGCCCTACCCCTATATCCCTACATATTTACCCACTAATCCCTCTAACCTACGCATCTCAGGACACTAAGGGGCAATTTTAGCATGGCCAATCAATCTAACACGCACATCTTTGGACTGTGGGAGGAAACCGGAGCACCCGGGAGGAAACCCATGCAGACATGGGGAGAATGTGCAAACTCCACACAGACAGTGACCCGAGCCGGGAATCGAACCCAGGTAAAGGCCACACTTGGAATACTGTGTGCAGTTCTGGTCACCCAATTATAGAAAGAATACTATTAAACTAGAAAGAGTGCAGAAAAGATTTACTGGGATGCTATTGGGACTTGATGGCTTGTGTTATAAGGATAGACTGGGACTTTTTTCCCTGGGGCATAGGAAGCTGAGGGGGTGATCTTATCGAGGTCTATAAAATAATGAGGGGCATAGATCAGCTAGATGGTCAACATCTTTTCCCAAAGGTACAGGAGTCTAAAACTAGAGGGCATAGGTTTAAGGTAGGAGGGGAGAGATACAGAAGGGTCCAGAGGGCCAATTTTTTCACAGAGGGTGCTGAGTGTCTGGAACAAGCTGCCAGAGGTAGTAGTAGAGATGGGTATAATTTTGTCTTTTGAAAAGCATTTTGACAGTTACATGTGTAAGATGGGTATAGAGGGATATGGGCCAAACGCACGCAATTGGGATTAGCTTAGGGTTTGAAAAAAAAGGGCGGCATGGACAAGTTGGGCCGAAGGGCCTGTTTCCATGCTGTAAATCTCTATGACTCTATGAGATGTCTCCAAACTTACTTCATCTGACCTAACTCAGTCCAACTCCTCCGTAATGATTTCCATTTGTTATGGAAATCCTTTGTTACCATGGAGAGTGTTGGAAGCATTTTAACCATGCATGAACCACGGGATTGGGATAGAGGCCAGTGGGACAAACTCATTAATTTTTCCAGGGCAGCAACCCAGTCTGGTATCGAGTCTCAGTGGACTACTAATCTGTGTGGTAAAAAGTTCATTCTTCTGAGACTGCCGTTGGTTTATCCAACTTCCATTCGAGTCTTGAAGGCTCCCCAAATCAACAAATTAAAATTCTGAAATAATCCTTGTTCTTCCTGAACTCTCCATGCTGTAGTGTAATTTTTTGAGAGAGCCCTTAGACCGATGTAATATAGATAATGAGAATTTAAAAGAAAGTGTATTTATTAGTCACAAGTAAGGCTTACATTAACACTGCAATGAAGTTACTGTGAAAATCCCCTCGTCGCCACACTCCGGTGCCTGTTTGGGTCAATGCATCTAACCAGCACGTCTTTCAGATTGTGGGAGGAAACCGGAGATCCCGGAGGAAACCCTCGCAGACATGGGGAGAATGTGCCAACTCCACACAGACAGTGACCCAAGCCGGGAATCGAACCCAGGTCCCTGGCACTGTGAGGCAGCAATGCTAACCACTGCACCACCGAGCCGCCTGCTGTCTCTGGATACCAGAGAAACATGCAGCTTGGAGGTTTGTAGGGAGACTGGTGATAGTGGGTGGGGGTAATGTCGACTACTCTTCACCCACAAGCAATGCTATAAAATTATTTTCTCTCAGTCGCTGTCACCATCTTCCTTGAGCCCACAAAAAGATGCAGGGATTTCAAGATCAGATCCCCCTGAGGAATGGGATACTTCGGTCAGTGTTAAACCTGTAAGGCTGGTTGAGCGTGGGACACACAGCTTTGTTCAAATATATATAAAGCCAACTGGCCTTCTAGAGCTATCCACTCACTATCCTACGGTGGCATAGTGGTTAGCACTGCTGCATCACAGCACCAGGGACCCAGGTTCAATTCCCGGCTTGGGTCACTGTCTGTGCGGAGTCTGCATGTTCTCCCCGTGTCTGTGTGGGTTTCCTTTGGGTGCTCCGGTTTCCTCTCACAGTCTGAAAGACGTGCTGGTTAGGTGCATTGGCCATGCTAAATTCTCCCTCAGTGTACTCGAACAGGCGCTGGAATGTGCCGACTAGGAGATTTTCACAGTAACTTCATTGCAGTGTTAAGGTAAGCCTACTTGTGACAAATAAATAAACTTTAAAAATAGCCCCATTAATCTTGAAGTGGAGATTGGAAGTGGATTAGGATCTGGTTTGGGAGTTTGAATATTTTTACTTCTCACCTGACTCCAAACGGCTGACTTTTGGGGGTTAAATTTCCTCCAACCACCTTAGATGTCTGCACAATTGGACTAAACCTCTCTCAGGGTTCAAATGTAATGAATAAGGGGTGCGATCTTACCGGCTGTGCACGTCATGCTCCCGCTGCAAGGTCGGAGAATCTGGCGCCCAGCCAAACCTCCGTTCACTGCAGACGATGGGAAAATCCCACTGGCATGAACGGTGATAACATTCCGGTCAAGATCTTTATGGCATCAACCATTTATTGTCTGTTTTGACTCGTATCTAGAGCAGCCATTTATTGGGTTTTATAATCACACAGTTCGGGTTTCTGGATTGTCCCGTGTCTGGTCCCGGATGCCTTTATGTCTAGCATTTTTGTTTTGGGTGTCACTAACAATGTCGAGGTCCATTAAGACTCGATTCCAGACTCGGTTGCTGGCCTCGAAGTATCGATGAGTTTCTCCCGCTGTTTGCTCTCCCAATCCCGTGCTTCATGCCCGATTTGCATGATTAACGTGCTTCCGACACTCGCCATGGTAACGAACTGTTCATTCAACACTGAAAACAAAACTGCAGCTCAGGACTCAAGAGCAACCCGAGACTAAGAGACACAGGCTGAAGGGAAGTCAAAATAGGAAGTGCTGGAAAAACTCAGCAGCTGGGGTCGCATCAGTGGAGAGAGAAAAACAGTTAACTGTTAACCCATGTGACTTCTTCAGAACTGCAACTTGCAGCTGCTTCTAAAGACACGGAGGCATTCCAATCCCTAATTCCTGGATGGAAAGGGTTTTGTTTTTATTCGTTCATGGGATAGGAACGTTGCTGGCAAGGCCGGCATTTATTGCCCATCACTAATTAGTGGCTTGCTAGGCCTGTTCAGAGAGCAGGTAATAGTCAACTACATTGCTGTGGGACTGATGTTTAGGTGGCACAGTGGTTAGCATTGCTGCCTCACAGTGTCAGGGATCCGGGTTTGATTCCCAGCTTGGGTCACTGTCTGTATGGAGTTTGCACATTCTCCCCGTATCTGCGTGGGTTTCCTCCAGACACTCCGGCTTCCTCCCATAATCCAAAGATGTGCGGGTTAGGTGGATTGGCCATGCTAAATTGCCCCTTAGTGTCAGGGGGACTAGCTAGGGTAAATGTATGGGTTATGAGGATAGGGCCTGGATGGGATTATGGTCGGTGATCAATGGCCTCCTTCTGCACTATATGATTCTATAGGCCAGATCAGGTAAGGTCATGGGTTACCAAAGGACATTAGTGAACCAGGTAAGTTTTTACGACAATCAAAAATGCTTTCACGATCCTTAATTCCAGATTTTTCTGATTCAAATTTCAACATCTGCCGTGGTGGGATTCGAACCCAGGTCCCCAAAGCATTACGCTGGGTCTCTGGATTATTAGTCCAGCAACAATACCACTCCGCCATTGCCTCCCAGATCCCTGAACTTTGTGGTGGGAGAAAGGGTCTTTAGATAGGGCCAGGGTAAGATAGCTGACTAGCAGGCAGCTTGTTGTGGGTGGGGTGGGGGTGGGTGGTGGGATGAAGGTAGGGAGGAATGGGGAGGAGGAGCTGCGGGTGACGAGATCATCTTCTGTTCATCTTAGTCCATGAGCTGTGCTATAAACGTGCTTAGTTTCTTCCAGACACTCTTCATATTTTCCTTGAGTTGTGGGGTTTCCCAGGGTCCAACGAAGCTCCAAAGAAGATATAAATTGGACATGAAACATCAACTCTGTTTCTCCCTCCATCAATGCTGCCTGATCTGCTGAGATTCTTCCTGCACTTCTGTGTTTGTTTCCGATCTCCAACATCCGCAGTATTTTCCTTTTATATATGGGTTGTTGGGGACCAATGGCTTTTTTTTTTAAGCTTATTTATTAGTGTCACAAGTAGGCTTACATTAGCACTGCAATGAAGTTACTGTGACAATCCCCTAGTCACCACACTCCGGCGCCTGTTCGGGTACACTGAGGGAGAATTTAGCTCGGCCAATGCACCTAACCAGCACGTCTTTCAGACTGTGGGAGGAAATCGGAGCACCCGGAGGAAACCCACGCAGACATGGAGAGAACATGCAAACTCCACACAGACAGTGACCCAAGCCGGGAATCGAACCCGGGTCGCTGGTGCTGTGAGGCAGCAGTGCTAACCACTGTGCCACCGTGTCGCCTCTAAGTCTTTCTCCCAAGAGAATTTCAGCAGGGGACAATGGCTTGCTTCTATGGACTAACTCCATAGATAAACTGGTCTGGGATAAAGAGAACTTTGTATTTCCATGTGGATATCCAGTCTTCTTGAGACCCCCAAAAAAACTCCCAAACCTAAAAAATCTGAACACTCACTGATGGATCCATGCCCTAACGCTGCAATCCTCAGAAAGCAGCCCTTTATTTATTGTTGTTTTAAAAAACATTTGAATTACCTGCTTTCCATTGGTCATGTGGCCAGGTTTAACCCACTTCAAAATCCCGTTTATAATCGGAAGAAAGAGCGCCATGTCCGGTGGTCTTCAGCACCATCAGTGGCACCACCTTACCCAAACTCAACCCTTCTTGGTGTAATTTTCACAATGCACTGGCGCACTACCACCCATCTTGCTGCTGGGGGCTTACAGACTGACCCACAGCGTGAGTCCATGGCCAGGCCAGCTCTTCCTGTTGCTGAGCATTATGTTGTTGTTCTTGTTGTTTCTCTTCCCGCACCTGTGGGCGGCACGGTGGCACAGTGGTTAGCACTGCTGCCTCACAGCGCCAGGGGCCCGGGTTCAATTCCGGCCTCGGGTCACTGTCTGTGTGGAGTTTGCACATTCTCCCTGTGTCTGCGTGGGTTTCCTCCGGGTGCTCCGGTTTCCTCCCACACTCCAAAGATGTGCGGGTTAGGTTGATTGGCCAAGCTAAATTGGTCCTTAGTGCCAGGGGAACTCGCAGGGTAAATATGTGGGGTTACGGGAATAGGGCCTGGGTGGAATTGTGGCTGATGCAGACTCGATGGGCCAAATGGTCTCCTTCTGCAGTGTAGAGATTCTATGATTCTATGACCTAGTGGTACGCAAGGCAGACTTTCATCTCTTCCCATAGCTAATTTTTCCTGCAACAGGTTGTTCGCCTATTGCCAGGGGCTTATTGCTTGAGAAAGCACCATTCCACATCAGGCATGGCTGACCAGGAGGCTCTCCTACTCTTGCCCACCTGCTGTGGGCATGTTGGGAGGATTTGGCAGGTTGATACTCAACCTGTTCAGCTGCATTATGAGCACACCTTCCTTTGGCCATCAAGTCCTGGAGTGGGACTCAAACCTAGACCTTCTGGCTCAGAGACAAGGACGTACTGTGCCACAAGACCTCTGATGGGTAATATATAGTTACTAATAAATCCAATAGGGAATTGACGAGAAACCTCTTTACCCAGACAATGGTTAGAATTGACAACTCGCTACCACAAGGAGCAGTTAAGGTGCATAGTATTTAAGGAAAAGTTAGGGTGGCACGGTGGCACAATGGTTAGCACTGCTGCCTCACAGCGCAAGGGAACCGGGTTCAATTCCTGCCTTGGGTCACTGTCTGTGTGGAGTTTGCAAGCACTCCCTGTGTTTGCATGGGTTTCCTCCAGGTGCTCCGGTTTCCTCCCACACTCCAAAGATGTGTGATAAGTCTTCGGAAGTGGAAGTCCTTTCACCAGAATCCCTTGATTTACAAGATCCAACAACACTATACAGAGTGCTCTCGGTGTGTAGTCTACATCCGGAGTGCCAGAGGAACTGACACTCTTGTTTAAGTACAGGGCATGTGATTGGACCATCAATTTGGCCCTTAATCAGGGCAGGCCCACCTCAATTGCCTGATTAAAGTCATTACAGGGTTAAATTGATTGGTGATGGTAAATTGCCCCTTAGTGTCAGGGGGATTAGCAGGGTAGATACATGGGGTTATGGGGGTAGAGTGGGATTGTTGATGGTGTGGGTTCAATGGGCCGAATGGTCTCCTTCTGCACTGCAGGGATTCTATGATTCTAGATAACCACATGAGGGATAAAGGAACAGGATGAGATGTTGATGGGGTTGGATAAAGAATGGGATTGGCTTACGCATATGGAAATGTTGAGTCAAACGGACTGTTTCTTTGCTGTAAAAGTGATATCATGGTCAGGGCGGGATTTAACTCCCAAACCAGCACATGCACCTGCTCGTTAAACTGACCTGCAGTTCATCTCAGCGTCAAGTAAGTGATTGGGGTCATGTTTACCAGAGGAAACAGCTTTATCCGTTCCCCAGGAGGAAAGAGACATCAGTTGAAGATTGCAAAGAACACTGGTCAGAGTCCAGTTTATTCCCAAGAGTGGTTTCTCGATGATCATCCCAAAGGCGAAACAAACAAGGGTCATCAAGACGTTTGCCAAGTGTATGAGCGTCATTCTGCGTAACTTCCTTCCTTCATAATTTTATATCAGTGTCAGTGTTTGACAGGTTTGGAGTGGTCCCACAACCTGATGCTCACACTTCCTCGCAGTGAGCGGTACTATATTTTTTGGGTTTTACTGCAGATTATATTGCCTATCACATTTTAGATCACCCTCGCAGGTTTAGAGTTTAAAGTTTGTTTATTTATTAGTGTCACACGTCGGTTTACATTAACACTGCAATGAAGTTACTGTGAAAATCCCCTAGTCGCCACACTCCGGCGCCTGTTCGGGTACACTGAGGGAGAATTTAGCATGGCCAATGCGCCTAACCAGCACATCTTTCAGACTGTGGGAGAAAACCAGAGCACCCAGAGGAAACCCATGCAGACATGGAGGGAGAACGTGCAGACTCTGCACAGACAGTGACCCAAACCGGGAATCGAACCCGGGTCCCTGGCGCTGCGAGGCAGCAGTGTGAACCACTGTGCCAGCGTGGGTGAGTGCCAACCTTGCCCTCCGGACCGAGCAAGTGTTAATCCTGGTCTGGAGCTATTACTGGAAGTTCAGCATTATACAGGGGTAATAAAGAACAAATCCTAGCTTATAATTATTTTTCAAACTGCCTGTGTTTGTCCTCCAATCCTCATTAACACTCAAGCATCACTTCAGACCTGATTTTAAATGGAAATTATGATGAAAACTTGTTAATCCGTGAGCAAGCAGGCAGCGACACCAATGCAGCAATATTTAGAGTGGAAAATCTAATATCTATTTTCTTTTATGAGTAACATTTAAATGTGTAGTTCTCATCCTTGTTGGAGTTGGATCTATAGATGCTGAGAAATTGTTTTCCCTTGTGGGAGAGCGTAGAATCAGAGGGCATAATCTCAGAGTAAGGGGTTGCCCATTTAAGACAGAGATAAGGAGAAATTTCTTCTCTCAGAGGGGAGTGAATCTGTGGAATTCTTTCCCGCAGAGGGCTGTGGAGGCTGGGTCATTAAGTCTGTTCAAGGCTGAGGTGGACAGATTTTTAATCAGTCAGGGAGTCAAGGGGATAAGGTGGGAAAGTGGAGTCGAGGATTATCATATCTGATCGGTCGTGATCTCATTGAATGGTGCAGCAGACCCGATGGGCCGAATGGATCTACTTCTGCACCTACGTCTTATGGTCTGTCATTTTTTTTTCCCTCTGTGAAGATTCCAGACCCTCTTTAGTTAACTTAGTTTAACAAACAGATTGAGCTGCTTGTGTGATCTTTCGCTGGTTGCCATGGTTTGCTTGGGCACTTTGACACTTTGCTTCAAAAATAATTGGCTGTCATACATCTAACTGAATGCATCTCGCAGTCTGTGCATGTTTCAAGAGGAACCTGGCTCCTCCCCTCAACCTTTACAGATCGAACTCCAGTTTGAACTGACTGCATAATGAAGCTAATTCAGCAGGGGCCTGGATTTATTTGTTTTTATTTCCAGCTGCCCTCAAACCCCTCGTGCCTCAGCTGATCGCACCCTCGCCTCGGGGTTCAAATCCCCCTCCAGTGACTTGAGCACAGAGTCCAGACTGGCTCTCGGAGTGCAGCACTGTGTGCTGAGGGAGTACTGCTCCCACGGAACTGCCACCTTTTGGATGAGATGTTAAACAAAGCCCTCTTATTGGACACCGAAAATCCCATGGCACTACTTTAAAGAAGATCAAGAAGTTTTTCCACACGGCCTGGCCATAGGAACATAGGGATTAAGAGCAGAAGCAATTCAGCCCTTCGAGCCTGCTGCGCCATTCACTCAGATCATGGCTGATCTCTCCCTGGTCTCAAATCCACCTCCCCACCTGTTCCCCATATCCCTTTATCCCGCCTTTAATCAGGCCAGTTTTATCCCTTATCCAACTTCATTAAAGAGATGACTGTAATAAGTCTTCGGGGGCAGGAGTCCCTTCACCAGAATCCTTTTATTTACAATTCCAACAGTAGTACACAGAGTGCTATCAGTCAGCAGTCTACCTTAGACCAGTCCAACGCCGGCATCTCCACATCATGGTTTCAAGAAGAAAGTAGATGTAGCTCTTGGGGCTAAAGGGATGAAGGGATATGGGGGGGAAGGTGGGATCAAGATATTGAATTTAATGATCAGCCATGGTCATAATGAATGGCGGAGCAGACGCAAAGGGCCGAATGGCCTACTCCTGCTTCTAGTTTCTATGTTTCTAAAACTGTGACCAATTTTACCTCCCCCAGATCCGCTCTTTAGCTCTGTAAACATTTCCAATAGGTACTTAAATTAACATGCAGATTTACAGGTGTTCCAGTCGTAAGGGTGGGGGGGTGGGGGGGAGGGGGGGAATAACCTCACGAAACAGCAGTGTTAAAGAAATTGATCACAAGTTAAGCATGTACAAATTCCAGATCTGATCAAATTCCCCAGGAAACCATAACCTGTGCAAAGGACAATGAGACATGATTCATGAATAAGTTGAGATCACTAAACATATCCAGGCATGGGCCAGATAGTAGGAAATGACCGAGGAAATTGCTGAAACTCTGGTTAATATTTTCAAGAGACCTATTCGTACAGGAGTTGCCTCGGGACTGACAATAGCAAACTTAATCTTAATATTTTAAAAAGGGAGCGGGACCTAAATTGGCAAATTCTAAACAAAAGGAAGGAAAGTCATCTGGAACATTTTCTGAGATGTCACCAAGCGACATCTGAAAACACCAGTCCACAGGGGACAATCAACATGGCTTTAGCACCAATGAACTTTGCACCATAACTCTATTAGAAATATTTATAGAAACATACAGTACAGAGTGAAGCTATTCAGCCCATCATATCTGTGCCAGCTCTTTGAAAGAACAATCTGATTATTCCCGCTCTCCTTGCTCTTTCCCCACAGTTCTTGGGAGCGATTCTCCGGCCTCCCAGCCACGTGGTTCCCACCGACAGGAGGTGGCGCGTTGTTTGCTAGCGGCGGACTTCTCCGGTCCCGATGCTATCAATGGGAATTCCCATTGACGTCACCCAACACCAGCGGGAAACCCGCAGGAGGAGGTGCACTGCCGGAGGGATCAGAAAATCCATTTTTTCCATTTCAAATACATGTTCAATCTTGATCTCACTCAGATAATTTGGGGAACAAAGGAGTCTCCTCAGTGGTGATCCTGTAGGTTGAGGTAATGTGTTGTGCCTTTGATTGTGCTCCTGAGTTGCTCTGCTGTCACCCCTGGGAGTCTATTGGTATGTGATCTCAGACTTTTGTATCTTTTTCCCAATGGAAGAAGGTGGAAGAGAGAATGTTTGGGGTCCTTGATTATGCTGGCTGCTTTTCCAACGTAGTGGGAAGTGTAGATGGAGTCAATGGATGGCAGGTTGGTTTGTGTGATGGACTGGGCTACATTCACGACCTTTTGTAGTTTCTTGTAGCAGGAGCCATGCCAAGCTGTGCTACATCTGGAAAGGATGCTTTCTATGGTGCATCTGTAAAAATTGGTGAGAGTCGTAGCGGGCATACCGAATTTCCTTAGCCTCCTGAGGAAGTAGAGGGGTTGGTGGGCTTTCTTAACTATAGTGTCAGCGTGGAGAGACCACGACAGGTTGTTGGTGATCTGGACACCGAGAAACATTCCTTCGGAGCACTAACACACAGAGGGATCTGGACGTGCAGGTCGACAGTTCCCTAAAAGTGGCAACACAGGTGGCCAAGGTGATTAAGAAGGCGTATGACATACTTGGCTTCATTGGCTGGGGCATTAAGTACAAGAGTTGGGAAATCATGTTGTTGCTATATAAAACCTTGGTTAGGCCGTATTTGGAGTATTGCATGCAGTTCTGCTCACCACACTACCAGAAGTACTGGAGAGTGCAAAGAAGGTTCACCAGGACATTGCCTGATCTCGAGGGTGTTCGCTATGAGGAGAGGTTGAATAAACTAAGATTGCTTTCACTGGAAAGATGGAGGCTGAGGGGAGACCATAGAGGTCTACAAATTTATGAGAGACATAGACAGGGTGGATAGTCAGAGGCATTTTCCAAGGGTGGAAGTGTGAATTACAAGGGGGCACAGGTTCAAGGTGAGAGAGGGAAAGTTTAAGGGAGATGTGAGGGGGAGGTTTTTCACGCAGTGAGTGGTGGGTGCCAGAGGAGGTGGTGGAAGGAGGCACATTAGCAACACTTCAGAGGCATCTGGATGGGTACATGAATAGGGAGGGAATAGAGGGATATGGACAGAATAAGGGTATAATGCTTTGTTTGTAGTTTAATTAGGGCATCATGATTGGCACAGGCTTGGATGGTTGAAGGGCTTATTCTTGTGCTGTATCTTTCTTTGTTCTTGTTCTAAGTGTGAAGCTCTCGGCCATTTCCACTTCACCCCCGTTGATGTAGATGGTGCATGAATTTCAGTGACATTTACACATGGTACAGACTCCCAATCCGGAATTTACCCATGGCCTTCATTTTGAAATGGAGCACTTTTTGAAAGTTCTGGAAATATATCAGATACATTTCCCATCCTTTTCCATGTTAGTCCGACTGGGATAAATACTTTAATTAACCAGAGTAAATTTAATCAGAACAC
Source organism: Mustelus asterias (assembly GCF_964213995.1). Lineage (NCBI taxonomy): Eukaryota > Metazoa > Chordata > Chondrichthyes > Carcharhiniformes > Triakidae > Mustelus > Mustelus asterias. The sequence goes on along the minus strand of NC_135823.1, from coordinate 55,657,304 downwards.
AATATGACAAATATCCGAAAAGCTAGGTTCTTCAATGAAACATTAACTGCATTTAAAATGAACAGGTAGAATGCTAACAAGAGTAATTCCAGGTAATTGGGGAATAATCGCGTGCTGATTTATGACATTCACGATCTCGTTTTTTTTGTACGCCAAAAGAATTAGTTCGACAATCAGTTCATCCGAATACTGGATCTGTCGACCTTTTCTGGTCGTGGCTCTGGGTTGTAAAGCTGATGAGAGAGAATCAATGGAAAAGTGCTTAAAAATGAAAACTTGAACAATTGGTAAGGATTGTAGGAAGTGCTGTGGAAAAGAGCACGGATAGGAAAGATATTAGCTCCAATGGTGCGGAATCTACACTTCCGTCTTCACTTCCCGCTGCCTCGGAAAAGCAACTGGCATAATTAAGGACTCCACGCATCTCGGACATTCTCTCTTCCACCTTCTTCTGTTGGGAAGAAGATACACAAGTCTTCCGACCGTACCAACTGACTCAAGAACAGCTTCTTCCCTACTGCCATCAGACTTTTGAATGGACCTACCTCACACTAAGTTGATCTTTCTCTACACCCTAGCTATTACATTCTGCACTCTCTCCTTTCCTTCTCTATGTATGGTATGTTTTGTCAGCATAGCATGCAAGAAACGATACTTTTCACAGTATGTTAATACAGATGACAGTAATAAATCAAATCAAATCTGTATGGGTGGAGCTGGGAAACACTAAGGGCACAAAACATTAGTTGGGGGTTGTATATAGACCCCCGAACTATAGGGGTAATGTTGGAAGTAGCATTAAGCAGGAAATTAGAGATGCATGTGATAAAGGAATACCTGTAATTATGGATCACTGTCTGAGAGACCTCCTGCTAATGGCAGTGATGTGAAACACTGGGTGCAGTACTGGATCATATTCCCACCTGACAGAATGGGAGAGTGTTGTAATTGGTGGTCCTGAATCTTAATGAAGGAGACTATGATGTTATGAGGCACAAGTTGGCTACGATGAATTAGGAAACGTTACTTAAAGGGATGACAGTGGGTAGACAATGGCAAACATTCAAAGAGCGCACGGGTGAACTGGTTATTCTTGTCTGGCGTAAAAGCAAAATGGGAAAGATGGCCAAACCATGGCTTGCAGGGGAACTTAGAGATTGTATTAGATCCAAGGAAGAGGCATAAAAATTGGCCAGAAAGAACAACAGACTCGAGAATTGTAGGCCAATAAATCCCCAGGACCAACACCACAGGGACTGCAGCGATTCAGGAAGACAGCTCATCACCACCTTCTCAAGAACAATTAGGGATGGGCAATAAATGCTGGTCTATCCAACGATGCCCACATCCCATGAATGAACAAGAAAAAAAATTCCGGATCATAATTACTCATTACATAAAAATATCCTCAGCTCCACATCTCTGGGCTGGCACAGTACTGCTGCCTCACAACGCCAGGGACCCAAGTTTGATTCCCAGCTTGGGTCACTGTGTGTGCAGAGTCTGCACGTTCTCCCCGTGTCTGCCTGGGTTTCCTCCGGGTGCTCCAGTTTCCTCCCACAGTCCGAAAGACGCGCTGGTTAGGGTGCATTGGCCATGCTGCATTCTCCCTGTTCTTTGTTCTTTGTTCTTAGTGTACCCGAACAGGCACCAGACTGTGGCGACCAGGGGATTTTCACAGTAACTTCATCGCGGTGTTAATGTTAATGAACTTTAAAACTGTTAAATCAAAATGTCTCATTTTAAATTTTAGTGGCAGTTTAAGGGAGTGAATTGGTCATCTGTTATTCACCCCACCTGACTCTCTTTTCGAATGATTTGAATTAGCTCTGCAGGCCTAAATAATCTCATGGTAAAACAAAAAACGCAGTTCAGCCAGCTTAGGTGCAAGAGATTTTAGTCGCAAATTTCTTCAGATGTGCCAGACGTGTTAAGGCAATGGCAAGATGATGCAGTCTCCTGACCATTGTTGCAGTGATTAGATCTGAGGTGATTGTTAATGTGTGTGGACCCTTGTTTCTCACCTGCCTCTACGTCTGGAGGAATCTTCAGTCACATCGCCAATACTGCTGGGAGCAAGAACCTCCCCCCCCACCCCGCAGACAAAACAACAGCTAGCTACATGTCAAGCTCATTAACCAGTGCGATCCCCATGGGCTCTCGCTACACAGTTGGCACACAAGGAAAAAGCATTATTATGGGCTGTTTCATTCCGACGTCTGTTCTCTCTGTTAGCTGTTATCAACATCATTACAAACATACAGACAGCACGCTGGCACAGTGGTTTGCACTGCTGCCTCACAGTGCCAGGGACCCGGGTATGATTCCTGGCTTGTGTCACGCTCCGTACGGAGTTTGCACATTCTCCCCGTGTCTGCGTGGGTTTCCTCCGGATGCTTCGGATTCAAAGAACAAAGAACAGTACAGCACAGGAACAGGACCTTTGGCCCTCCAAACCTGCACAGATCATGTTGTCCTATCCAGACCAACCGCTTATATCCCTCTATTCCCCATTTGTTCATATGTCTATGCAGATAAGTCTTAAATGTTGCTAATGTAACTGCCTCAACCACCTCACTTGGCAGTGCATTCCAGGCCCACAGCACCCTCTGTGTAAAAAACTTGCCCCCACACATTTTCACTGAATCTTTCCCCCTTTATCTTGAACTTGAGCCCCCTTGTATTTGTCATTTCTGCCCTGGGAAAAAGCTTCCAACTGTTCACCCTATCTCCCTCTCATAATTTTATAAACTTCTATCAGGTCGCCCCTCAGCCTCCATCTTTCCAGGGAGAACAATCCCAGTTTATTCAATCTCTCCACATAGCTAATACCCTCCATACCAGGCAACATCCCGGTAAACGTTTTCTGCACTCTCTCCAAAGCCTCCATGTCCTTCCGGTAGTGTGGTGACCGGAATTGGACACAGTATTCCAACTGTGGCCTAATCAATGTTTTATATAACTGCAACATAATTTGCCAACTTTTATACTCGGTGCCCCGCCTGATGAAGGAACGAATGCCATATGCTTTCTTCGACACCTTTTCCACCTGTGCTGTCACTTTTAAGGATCTGTGGACCTGTACTCCCAGATCTCTCTGTGTGTCTATGCACCTGATGGTTCTGCCATTAATTTTATAGCTCCCACCTGAATTGGATCTACTAAAATGCATCACCTCACATTTGTCCGGATTAAATTCCATCTGCCATTTCTCCACCCAATTTTCCAGCCTATCTATATCCTACTGTATTCTCTGACAATCTTCATCACTTTCTGAAACATCTGCGAACTTGTTAATCAAACCAGCTACTTTTTCTTCCAAGTCATTTATATATATTACAAACAGCAGAGGTCCCAGCACTGATCCCTGCAGAACACCATTATAAGAAGTTTAACAACACCAGGTTAAAGTCCAACAGGTTTATTTGGTAGCAAAAGCCACACAAGCTTTCGAGGCTCTAAGCCCCTTCTTCAGGTTTTACAGACCTCCATTAAGAAAAACACCCTTCCACCGCTACCCTCTGTCTTCTATGGCCAACACAGTAAGAAGTTTAACAACACCAGGTTAAAGTCCAACAGGTTTATTTGGTAGCAAAAGCCACACAAGCTTTCGGAGCTGCAAGCCCCTTCTTCAGGTGAAGAAGGCCATTCTATGGCCAAGTCAGTTCTGAATCCATCTAGCTAGTTCACCGCTGATCCCGTGAGATTTAATCTTTTGTACCAGCCTGCCATGACGGACCTTGATAAATGCTTTACTAAAGTCCATGTAGGCGACATCCATAGCCCTTTGTCAATCATTTTTGTCACCTCCTCAAAAAACTCAATTAAATTAATGAGACACGACCTCCCTCGTACAAAACCATGCTGCCTGTCGCTAACAAGACCATTCAGTTCCAAATGTGTATAGATCCTATTCCAAAGAATCTTCTCCAACAATTTCACTATCACTGACTTCACGCTCACTGGCCTATAATTACCCGGGTTATCTTCGCTACCCTTCCATAGCAGATGGAATTTAATCCGGATAAATGCGAGATGATGCATTTTGGAGGATCAAATTTAGGTATGTAATATATTGTAAACAGCAGAACCCTTAGGAATATTAACATACAGAAGGACTTGGGCGTGCAAGTCCACAGTTCCTTAAAGGTGGCAACACAGTTGGCCAAGGTGTTTAAGAAGGCATCACAGAGAATCACAGAAACCCTACAGTGCAGAAGGAGGCCATTCGGCCCATCGAGTCTGCACCGACCACAATCCCACCCAGGCCCTACCCCCACATATTTTTACCTGTTAATCCCTCTAACCTATGCATCTCAGGACTCTAAGGGGCAATTTTTTTAAAAACCTGGCCAATCAACCTAACCCGCACATCTTTGGACTGTGGGAGGAAACCGGAGCACTCGGAGGAAACCCACGCAGACACGAGGAGAATGTGCAAACTCCACACAGACAGTGACCCAAGCCGGGAATCGAACCCAGGTCCCTGGAGCTGTGAAGCAGCAGTGCTAACCACTATGCTACCGTGCCGCATATGGCATGCTTGCTTTCATCAGCTGGGACTTTGAGTACAAGAGTTGGAAAATCATGTTGCAGCCATATAAAACCTTGGTTAGGCCGCATTTGGAGTATTGTGCGCAGTTCTGGTCACCACATTATCAAAAGGACGTGGAAGCTTTGGAGAGAGTGCAAAGAAAGTTCACCAGGATGTTGCTGGGTCTCGAGGGTTCTGGCTATGAGGAGAGGTTGAATAAACTAGGATTGCTTTCACTGGAAAGACGGAGGCTAAGGGGAGACCTGGTAGAGGTCTATAAAATTATGAAAGACATAGACAGGGTGGATAGTCAAAAGCTTTTTCCAAGGGTAATTTTTCAATTACAAGGGGGCATAGGTTCAAGGTGAGAGGGGGAAATCTCGAGGGAGATGTGCGGGGAGAATTTTCCATGCAGAGAGTGGTGGGTGCCTGGAACGCGCTGCCAGAGGAGGTGGTGGAAGTAGGCACATTAGCAACATTTAAGAGGCATCTGGATGGGTACATGAATAGGGAGGGAATAGAGGGAGGCGGACCAAGTAAGGGCAGAAGATTTCTTTTGTAGTTAGGGCATCATGATCAGCACAGGCTTGGAGGGATGAAGGGCCTGTTCCTGTGCTTTACTTTTCTTTGCTTTTTAAAATCCTTTTGACACACAACCCAGCTTTACCATATTTCTGGAACGGCCTATCTCGTATCTGCTTGAGAACACACTAAAGCTCTTGGAGAAACATTTAAGATTAAGTGCAGATTTCATTTTACAGGCAACCAAAGTGCCTGAGTGAGAGAGACAGGGAGTGAAAGAGCTCCTTATCAAGCAGTTACACTGTAACAGGAATTTTTCTACACACCGATAAAAGAACATTAATGAAAAATCTACTCAAGTAAGTGAGCTGGTATCTGAAGCAGATGCATGCAGTGTATATGTATATATAAATATATATCATGTCTTGGGTAACCAGCCACTAGAATTTAAGATTAACATATGTTCCATTTATCTCTTAATGTGCTGAGAATTTATTTAGTGAGCAAGTCTCAAAAATGTGGCCTGACCTGCCGCTAGTGAAATCAGATAATGCTGGCAAAGCTTAGCAACAAGTTTCATTTCCCTTGTAAGTACCAAAGCAAATGGGAGCAGGAGTCAGCAATATGGTCCTTTGAGCCTGCACTGCCACTCGTTAAGGTCATGGCTGATACTTTACCTCAACTCCATCTTCTCACGCTATCCCCCTATCTCTTAATTCCCTTTGTAGCCAAAAATATACCCATCCCTGAATTGAATGTACACAATGATGCAGAATCCACAGCTCTCTGGGATATAGAACTGCAAAGGATAACAACCCTTTGATTGAAGACATTTCTCCTCATCTTAGTCCAAATGGCTGACCCCTTATTCTAAAACTGTGACCCGTGATGTAGAGAAAGTCCTCCCAACATTAACCCTGTCAAACCACTTAAGAATTTAATATTTTTTCTATTAGATCATCTTTTATTCTTCTAGATGCCATGGAAGATAGACCAAGTGTACTCAATCTCTCAGTATAGGACAATTCCCTAACCCTAGGGAGCTGTCTAATAAACCTTCATTGTACTCTCTCAACAGCAAGTATATCCTTCCTAAGGTCAGGAGACCAAACTCCATGTGTGGTCACACCAAATCCCTGTATGATTGTTGCAGGACTAAGGGGAGGCGATGGCCAGTGCTATTATTGCTGGACTACATAATCCAGAAACTCAGCTGGGGATCTGGGTTCAAATCCTGCCACGGCAGATGGTGGAATTTGAATTCAATAAAAAATATCTGGGATTAAGAATCTATTGATGACCATGAATCGATTGTCGGAAAAACCCATTTTAGTTCATTAATGTCCTTTACGTAAGGAAATCTGCTATCCTTACCTGGTCTGGCCTACATGTGACTCCAGAGCCACAGCAATGTGGTTGACTCTGAACTGTCCTCAGGCAACTAGGGATAGAACATAGACATAGAACATAGAACAGTACAGCACAGAACAGGCCCTTCGGCCCACGATGTTGTGCCGAGCTTTATCTGAAACCAAGATCAAGCTATCCAACTCCCTATCATTCTGGTGTGCTCCATGTGCCTATCCAATAACCGCTTAAATGTTCCTAAAGTGTCTGACTACACTATCACTGCAGGCAGTCCATTCCACACCCCAACCACTCTCTGCGTAAAGAAGCTACCTGTGATATCCTTCCTATATCTCCCACCACGAACCCTATAGTTATGCCCCCTTGTAATAGCTCCATCCACACGAGGAAATAGTCTTTGAACGTTCATTCTATCTATCCCCTTCATCATTTTATAAACCTCTATTAAGTCTCCCCTCAGCCTCCTCCGCTCCAGAGAACAGCCCTAGCTCCCTCAACCTTTCCTCATAAGACCTACCCTCCAAACCAGGCAGCATCCTGGTAAATCTCTTCTGCACTCTTTCCAGCGCTTCCACATCCTTCTTATAGTGAGGTGACCAGAACTGCACACAATATTCCAAATGTGGTCTCACCAAGGTCCTGTACAGTTGCAACATAACCCCACGGCTCTTAAACTCCAACCCCCTGTTAATAAAAGCTAACACACTATAGGCCTTCTTCACAGCTCTATCCACTTGAGTGGCAACCTTTAGAGATCTGTGGATATGGACCCCAAGATCTCTCTGTTACTCCACAGTCTTCAGAACCCTACCTTTGACCCTGTAATCCACATTTAAATGAATCCTACCAAAATGAATCACCTCACATTTATCAGGGTTAAACTCCATTTGCCATTTTTCAGCCCAGCTTTGCATCCTATCTATGTCTCTTTGCAGCCTACAACAGCCCTCCACCTCATCCACTACTCCACCAATCTTGGTGTCATCAGCAAATTTACTGATCCACCCTTCAGCCCCCTCCTCTAAGTCATTAATAAAAATCACAAAGAGCAGAGGACCAAGGACTGATCCCTGCGGCACACCGCTAGCAACCTGCCTCCAATCCGAGAATTTTCCATCCACCACCACCCTCTGTCTTCGATCAGACAGCCAGTTACCTATCCAATCGGCCAACTTTCCCTCTATCCCACACCTCCTCACTTTCATCATAAGCCGACCATGGGGGATCTTATCAAACTCCTTACTAAAATCCATGTATATGACATCAACTGCCCTACTTTCATCAACACACTTAGTTACCTCCTCAAAAAATTCAATCAAATTTGTGAGGCACGACTTGCCCTTCACGAATCCGTGCAGACTATCCCGGATTAATCCGCATCTTTCTAAATGGTCGTAAATCCCATCCCTAAGGACCTTTTCCATCAATTTACCAACCACCGAAGTAAGACTGACCGGTCTATAATTACCAGGGTCATTTCTATTCCCTTTCTTAAACAGAGGAACAACATTCGTCATTCTCCAGTCCTCTGGCACCATCCCCGTGGACAACGAGGACCCAAAGATCAAAGCCAAAGGCTCTGCAATCTCATCCCTTGCCTCCCAAAGAATCCTAGGATATATTGCATCAGGCCCAGGGGACTTATCGGCCTTCAGTTTATTCAAAACTGCCAGGACATCCTCCCTCCGAACATCTATTTCCTCCAGCCTATTAGCCTGTAACACCTTCTCTTCTTCAAAAACATGGCCCCTCTCCTTGGTGAACACTGAAGAAAAGTATTCATTCATCACCTCGCCTATCTCTACTGACTCCATACACAAGTTCCCACTACTGATGGGCAATGAATGCTGGGCAGCCGGCAATGTCCGTGTCCCGCGAATGTATAAGGTAAAAAAAGATACCTTTATGCTCCAATCCCTTTGTAAGAAAGGTTAACATACCACGTGCCTTAATTGCTTGCTGTGAGCGTGCTAACTTTCTGTAATCCCAACCAAGGATACCGGATTCTCCGGACTACCAACATTTCCCAGCCCCTTGCCATTTCAAATTAATCTGCTTTTCTATTATGCTTACCATAGTGAATAACTTCACAATCCCCCGCATTGTATTCCAAATGTTCACAATGCAATAAAAAGTTATAAAGAGCTTTGCATGGGCCAAAACTGGGCATCGAGCACTGATAGGAAGCAGGTTAGGGGAGGTGGCCAAAGTTCATGGAACTGTTAGGCGTTGAGGAGATTTTTGAGGTGGGAAAAAGAATAAGGGACACATATTATAATAATTCCAGGGGCAGAATTTTCCCATCCTGCCACGGGAATCATAGCAGGTGGGACATGGACCATGCAAAGGTCTGTTGACCTCAGGCGAGATTTTCCGGTCTTGGGCGAGTACAGTCAGAAAACCCCCGCCCCAGGAGTCAGTTGTAAAGGAACGGTGCTTTATTGCACAAAGTAAAGTAAAAACACAAGCCTGTGGTGAGCACAAACAGGTCCTTACTGGGACAATGGAATAATGGACCCACTCAGGGGCCTGCTTTGTACAGGGCTTGGCATAAGAGCTCCCCCCAGTGAGTTAACTACCAATCCCCGGGGAGCTTGTATTCAACTAATCCAACAGGGAGTTCAATCAGTGATTCCCCATGTTGGGGGTTATCACACATATATCATTCAGGATTTTTGAACATGGGTTTCCTCCGGGTGTTCCGATTTCCTCCCACATTCTGAAAGATGTGCTGGTTAGGTGCGTTGACCATACTAAATTCTCCCTCAGTGTACCCAAACAGGCGCCGGAGTGTGTCGACTGGAGGATTTGCACAATAACTACATTGCAGTGTTCATGTAAGCCTACTTGTGATACTAATAAATAAACTTTAAGCTCGAAGTGAAGAAATGTCACCACATCTCAGTCCTAAATGATGGACCCTTCAACCTGTATACACAGTGAAGCAGCGCTGATTGTGAGGTTGCTCCATGTATAATGTCCATGGATTGTTTTCTGGTGCTGAAGTCATGGTGGATGAATAGAATCAGTTTAAATTACCTGAAAAAGGCGCTCTTTGTAATTGGGCTTTCAGTTCAGTTTCTTTGTGGCTGTAAATGAGTCTAGACCTGAGAGCAAATACACTTTTAACTTTTATTACTGGTGCAGAACCTTCATCTATTAAAACAGGGCTCCTGCTGTATAAGGCATCTGTTGTGTCATGAAACAGTTGCTCACAACGACCAGGAAGGCTTGGTATAATCAGGTATGTTTGCATCTGGAAAAGGAAAATTGTTTAATTTGACTTTGGTTTGAAACAGTCTTGTTCTGTTTTGTTTTTCCTCATAATTAAATCATTTGCTTCGAGTCACGAGACAGAAAGGAAACTTGCCAATAGGCTGCTCATTTTCCCTGACAAACCAGGGCGGGTACCATTCCTGTGACACTATGACCAGCCTTTTAAGGGGGGAGGCGGAGGTCGAGCAGTAATGTTACTGGATTAGTAATCCAGGCGTCCCGGCGAGTGGTCTGGGCACATGGGTTCAAATCCCACCATGGCAGCTGGTGGAATTGAAAGCTAGTCTCAGTAATGGTTTTTATTTATGAATTCATGGGACATGTGCGTCGCTGGCTGGGCCAGTGTTTATTGCCCATCCCTAGTTGCCTGAGGGCAGTTGTGAGTCAACCATATTACTGTGGCTCTGGAGTCACATGTAGGCCAGACCGGGTAAGGACTGCAGATTTCATTTCCCTAAAGGACATTGGTGAACCAGGTACATTTTTCTGACAATCGACAATGGTTTCACAGTCATCAGTAAATTCTTAATTCCAAATATTTTTTTATTAATTTCAAATTCTATCATCTGCCGTGGAGGGATTCGAACCCAGATCTCCAGAACATTAGTTGAGTTGCTGGATTAATAGCCTTGTGACAATTCTAGGCTATTGTCTCCCCCGACCATGAAACTATCATTGGTTGTTGTAAAAACCTATCTGGGTCACTAATCTCCTTTATTTGATTTATTACTAACACGTGTTAGTTTACAGTGAGAAGTATTGTTTCTTGCGTGCCATACAAAGCATACCGTACATAGAAAAGGAAAGAAGAGAGTGCTGAATGTGGTGTTACAGTCATAGCTAGGGTGCAGAGAAAGATCAACTTAATGTGAGGTATGTCCATTCAAAAGTCTGATGGCAGCAGGGAAGAAGCTGTTCTAAGCTGTTCTTGAGTCGGTTGGTGCGTTCCCTCAGACTTTTGTGTGTTTTTCCCAACGGAAGAAGGTGAAAGAGAGAATGTTCGAGGTGCGTGGGATCCTTCAATTATGCTGGCAGCGGGAAGTGTAGACAGATTTAATGGATGGGAGCCTGATTTGAGTGATGGATTGGGTTTCGTTCACAACCCTTTGTAATTTCTTGCGATCTTGGTCAGAGCAGGAGCCATACCAAGCTGTGATACAACCAGAAAGAATGCTTTCTATGGTGCATCTGTAAAGGTTGGTGAGAGTTGTAGAGCAATGCCAAATTTCCTTAGTCTTCTGAGAAAGTAGAGGCGTTGGTGGACTTTCTTAACTATAACGTTGGTGTGAGGGACCAGGACAGTTTGTTGATGATCTGGATACCTAAAAACTTGAGAGATTATTGTCATCGCAACAGTTCACCAGATTCTCTATCTCTTTCCTGTACTCCGTCTTGTCATTGTTTGAGATTCGACCCACTACAGTAGTGTCAGCAGCAAACTTGAAAATCAAGTTGGATGGGGAATTTGGCCACACAGTCATAGGTGTATAAGGAGTATAGTAAGGGGCTGAGGACACAGCCTTGTGGGGCACTGGTGTTGACGATGATCGTGGAGGAGGTGTTGCCTATCCTTACTGATTGCAGTCTGTGATTTAGGAAGTTCAAGATCCAGTCGCAGGGGGAGAAATAATGGTGTTGAAGGCTGAGCTGTTGTCTATGATTAGGAGTCTAACATAGGTGTCTTTGTTATCTAGTGTTCCAGGGTTGAGTGCAGTGCCAGGGAGATGGACCTGTTGCAGCAGTAGGTGAACTGTAGTGGATCCAGGCAAAGTGGGAGGCCGGAATTGATTCATGCCATAGGAAGGTAATTGGCCATCTTTACCTGGCCTGCCCTGACTGTGGTTAGCACGGCTGCCTCACAGCACCAGGGACCAGGTTCAAATCTGGCCTTGGGTGACTGTCTGTGCGGAGTCTGCACGTTCTCCCCATGTCTGCGTGGGTTTCCTCCAGGTGCTCCGGTTTCCTCCTACAGTCTAAAGATGTGCGGGTTAGGTGGATTGGCCATGCTAAATTACCCCTTAGTGTCTAGGGGAACTAGCAGGGTAAATACGTGAGGTTACGGGGATAGGGTCTGGGTGGAATTGTTGTCGGTGCAGGCTCGATGGGCCAAATGGTCCACTTCTGCAGTGTGGGGATTCTATGATCCTACATTGGACTCCAGGTCCACAATAATGCAGTTGTCTCTTAACGGTCTTATGAAATGGCCTAGTAAGTCTTTCAGTTCAAGGGCAATTATGGAAGGAGAAACAAATGCTGCCCTAGCATACCATGAAAGAATAAAAATGTAAACTCCACTCACTGAATTGATGTGGGCATGACTAATGTTGCAAAGCTCAGTATTTACCTTGGGCAGTTAAAGGTTAACCATGCTGGTGTGGGACTGGAGTCAACAGAGGCCGGGTAAAGATTTCCTCGCCCAAAGGAAATTCTTGACCAGATTTATCTTTATGGCAATTTAATGAGTTCATAATAGCTGACAATCGTGTTTTATTTCCAGACTTTTAAAACTGAATTCAACTTCCCAAACTGCCACCATGGGATTTGAACCCATTTATTGACAATCCAGCCATTTTAAAAAGGCCACCATGATGAATGGAACACATAGGTTGCAAATGTTTCCCACAGCCTCTGTGAATAATCTCTTACAACCTATAAGAATAATCTCTTCTTGTCTCCAAGCCATAAAAGTTGCATCTTATTCCTTTGACCTGACGTCAATCATCAAAGCAGATCTCAATCGCAACATTCAGTGCCCTCAACAGCAACTTTATTATTCATTTTAGTGGATGTGAGCTGGGCCCAGAATTTATTGCCCATCCCTAACTGTCCTCCATTCCAGAGGACATTTGAGAGTCAACCACATTGCTACGGGTCTGGAGTCACATCCTGGGTAAGGGCGGCGGATTTCCTTCCCTAAAGGACATTAGTGAATTTGATGGGATTGTAGAAGAATTGACAATGGTCATCATTAGACTTTTAATTCCAGAATTTTATTGAGTTCAAATTTCACCATCTGCTGTGGTGGGATTCGAACCCAGGTCCCTGGATTTTGTCCTGTGCCTCTGGCTTACGAGTCCAGTGACAATACCATCACGCCACTGCCTCCTCCTTGTACTTATGTCAGTTGTTACGTAAAAGACAATCTTCCAAATCATGTCACAGAAGTTTTACCAAGCAAGATTTGACAACAAGCCACGCAAGGCAATATTAGTTCCAGAACCTAATAGAATCATAGAATCCCTACAGTGCAGATGGAGGCCATTCAGCTCATCGAGTTTAAGACTTATCTAGATAGCCACATGAACGGAGTGGGAATGGAGGGATACAAAAGAATGGTCTAGTTTGGACCAGGGAGCGGCGCGGGCTTGGAGGGCCGAAGGGCCTGTTCCTGTGCTGTATTGTTCTTTGTCCTTTGTTCTTTGAGTTGCATCGACCACAATCCCACCCAGGCCCTATTCCCATAGCCCCACATATTTACCTTGCTAATCCCCCTGACACTAAGGGGCAATTCAGCATGGCCAATCAACCTAACCCACACACCTTTGGAGTGTGGGAGGAAACCGGAGCACCCGGAGGAAACCCACGCAGACATGGGGAGAATGTGCAAACTCCACACAGACAGTGATCCGAGGCCGGAATCGAACCCGGGTCACTGGCGCTGTGAGGCAGCAGTGCTAACCACTGTGACAACAGCTTGGGAGATAGGTGTGAAGGAGCATATTAATGAAGGAGAAGGTTAGTGAGGGGGATGACAGAGCTTTAGGTTTAGGCAGTTAAAGGCACGGTGGTATAATGGGTAGCACTGCTGCCTCACAGTACCAGGGACCAGGGTTCGTTTCCTGCCTTGGGTTACTGTGCGGAGTCTGCACGTTCTCCCTGTGTCTGCATTGGTCTCCTCCGGGTGTTCCGGTTGCCTCCCACAATCCGAAAGACGTGCTGGTTAGGTGCATTGGCCATGCTAAATTCTCCCTCAGTGTACCTGAACAGGTGCCGGAATGTGGCGACTAGGGGATTTTCACAGTAACTTCATTGCAGTGTTAATGTAAGCCTACTTATGACACTAATGAATAAACTGACAACTTAAGCTGTCAATGGCGGAGGGACAATAATCAGGAATGCTCAAGAAGCTGGAATTGGAGCACTCCAAAGTTAAATCAACTGGGTTTTTGCATGTCTTCAGATTTCCAATATTATTAGCAATCGTGAGCCAGTCCAGTGGAGAAATAGGTTTGAAGGGCTGCATGGCTTACTCATGTGTTCCTGTTTTTAGATGTCACATATTGTATTGTTCACACTGTTGCAAAGAGGGAGTGCTCTAGGATGCAAGAACCAAGGAGGCATGTTCACCTACAGCGAAATAATTCCAAAGATGTTTGCGAGCAATCTCTCCAGAGACATTGAAGCAAAGCTTTCCGATTGGTAACTGAAAAATGAATAGACATCACAGCTGCATGAATATGTCTGTTTCCATGGATCACAATGTTTTTCAAATTCTCCGCGCTGAAACTGGCAGAAGCAGGAATCATTTATTCTGGAAATTGCCTTTGACATTGATCAGGGCCTGGGAATCGAACAATATTCCATCCATATCAGGATCTAGTATTTCCTGTTCATTTACTGCACATCCAGAGACAGAGTAAATCATCCTCTACTCGGGCATAACAAAATGGAGGCCATCTTCGGGAAGGTACACAACCTTGGAGAGCTAGGGTAGTCGATAGTAGCGAAGGCAGTATATCTTAGGGCTGGCAGTATATCTCAGGGAAGGCAGTATATATCAGGGAAGGCAGCATATCTTAGGGAAAGCAGTACATCTTAGGGAAGGTGGTATAATTTAGGGAATGTGGTACATCTTAGGGAAAGGTGGTATATCTTAGGGAAGGCGGTATATCTGAGGAAAGGTGGTATATCTTAGGGCTGGCAGTATATCTTAGGGAAGGTGGTATATCTTAGCACTGGTAGTATATCTTAGGGAAGGCAGTATATCTCAGGGAAGGCAGTACATCTTAGGGAAGGTAGTATATCGTAGGAAAGGTGGTATATCTTAGGGAAGGGAGTATATCTTAGGGAAAGTTGTATATCTTAGGGAAGGGGGTATATCTTAGGGAAAGTTGTATATCTTAGGGAAGGGGGTTTATCTTAGGGAAAGCTGTATATCTTAGGGAAGGTGGTATATCTTTTGAAAGTGTATATACTAGGGCTGGAACAGCTTTTATCCATTCTATGCGGTTTGTTTTGGAAGAAACTCAAACCGTACTCTGACCAAATGCTCTGACCTGAGAAGAGACTCTGCAATTCCACCAGCGATCAGTGTGGTCTTTGAGTAAGGCAGTGAGTCACCAAAGAAGAGCCTTCTTTACCTCATACAGGTTTAAAAATTCCACCGTCAGATCTTACACTCACTCACACAGCGTAAATCACCCCAACTCCCACAGCTACATCCGTCATGAAAATGTGATAAGACACAAGTCTCAAAAATATTGTGCGCAGATTTACAGCTGGGGGGCTCACATCTATTTAGGAGTTTGTCTAAGATTCACTAAAGTTAGTCGTGACCATCCATAGTGCTGCAGGTGGAAGAAGAGATTATATCTGAAGAAGGAGACATACGGACTCGAAATGCACGGCGCGAATTTCCGCCCATCCCACGGCATGTTTCCCGGCGACAGCAGTCTGCCATTGGTCGCTGTCGGGCCCTTCCTGTCCCACCAGCCTCTACAGTGTTCCATGTGGCTTGTCCATCCCCCCCGCCAGGTAACCCACCGTGGGGGAACATAGAACATAGAACATAGAACATTACAGCGCAGAACAGGCCCTTCGGCCCACGATGTAGCACCGACCAGTTAAAAAAAAAAACTGTGACCCTCCAACCTAAACCAATTTCTTTTCGTCCATGAACCTATCTACGGATCTCTTAAACGCCCCCAAACTAGGCGCATTTACTACTGATGCTGGCAGGGCATTCCAATCCCTCACCACCCTCTGGGTAAAGAACCTACCCCTGACATCGGTTCTATAACTACCCCCCCTCAATTTAAAGCCATGCCCCCTCGTGCTGGATTTCTCCATCAGAGGAAAAAGGCTATCACTATCCACCCTATCTAAACCTCTAATCATCTTATATGTTTCAATAAGATCCCCTCTTAGCCGCCGCCTTTCCAGCGAAAACAATCCCAAATCCCTCAGCCTCTCCTCATAGGATCTCCCCTCCATACCAGGCAACATCCTGGTAAACCTCCTCTGCACCCTCTCCAAAGCCTCCACATCCTTCCTGTAATGTGGGGACCAGAACTGCACACAGTACTCCAAGTGCGGCCGCACCAGAGTTGTGTACAGTTGCAACATAACGCTACGACTCCTAAATTCAATCCCCCTACCAATAAACGCCAAGACACCATATGCCTTCTTAACAACCTTATCTACTTGATTCCCAACTTTCAGGGATCTATGCACACATACACCTAGATCCCTCTGCTCCTCCACACTATTCAAAGTCCTCCCGTTAGCCCTATACTCAACACATCTGTTATTCCTACCAAAGTGAATTACCTCACACTTCTCCGCATTAAACTCCATCCGCCACCTCTCGGCCCAACTTTGCAACCTGTCTAAGTCTTCCTGCAAACTACGACACCCTTCCTCACTGTCTACCACACCACCGACTTTGGTGCCATCAGCAAATTTGCTAATCCACCCAACTATACCCTCATCCAGATCATTAATAAATATTACAAACAGCAGTGGCCCCAAAACAGATCCCTGAGGTACACCACTTGTAACCGCACTCCATGATGAATATTTACTATCAACCACCACCCTCTGTTTCCTATCCGCTAGCCAATTCCTGATCCAATTTCCTAGATCACCCCCAATCCCATACATCTGCATTTTCTGCAGAAGCCTACCATGGTGAACCTTATCAAACGCCTTACTAAAATCCATATATACTACGTCCACTGCCTTGCCCCCATCCACCTCCTTGGTCACTTTCTCAAAAAACTCAATAAGGTTAGTAAGGCACGACCTACCTGCCACAAAACCATGCTGACTATCACCTATCAATTCATTACTCTCCAAATAACTATAAATCCTATCCCTTATAATTTTTTCCAACATCTTGCCGACAACAGAAGTGAGACTCACCGGTCTATAATTCCCGGGGAAGTCTCTGTTCCCCTTCTTAAACAATGGGACAACATTCGCTAACCTCCAATCTTCTGGTACTATACCAGAGGCCAACGACGACCTGAAGATCAGAGCCAGAGGCTCTGCAATCACTTCTCTTGCCTCCCAGAGAATCCTTGGATAAATCCCATCCGGACCAGGGGATTTATCTATTTTCAGACCCTCCAGAATATCCTGCACATCCTCCTTATCAACTGTAATACTGTCTATTCTACTCCCTTGCAACCCAGTGTCCT
Organism: Mustelus asterias; assembly: GCF_964213995.1. Classification (NCBI taxonomy): domain Eukaryota; kingdom Metazoa; phylum Chordata; class Chondrichthyes; order Carcharhiniformes; family Triakidae; genus Mustelus; species Mustelus asterias. The sequence continues at coordinate 55,640,183 of NC_135823.1, read as the reverse complement.
CCTCAGCTATATTCATGTCCCCACATGAATATAGGGGAGGAGTCACCTTCAGCGGGACCGGAAGGCCAATCAGTGAAAAGGGCTGGAAAATCCAGCCATGAACTCCATTTTCTCTCTCCATGGATGCTGCCAGACCTGCGAAGAGTTTCCTGCTTTTAGACCATTTGTGCCACGCTCCCACTGCAGTGAGGTTGGAGAATTTGGCGGCCAGCCAAATCTCCATTCACCGTGGCAGGATGGGAAAATCCCACCGGCGTGAACGATGGTAACATTCCAGCCCTTGTTTCAGATTCCAGCACCCAGAGTAAATTTGCTTTTGTTTTACCACATGGATCTGGACTTTTGATTTGATTTGATTTGATTTGATTTATTATTGTCACATGTGTTAGTATACAGTGAAAAGTATTGTTTCTTGCACGCCATATAGACAAAGCATACTGTTCATAGAAAAGGAAAGGAGAGGGTGCAGAATGTAGTGTTACAGTCATAGCTAAGGTGTAAAGAAAGATCAACTTAATGCGAGGTAGGTCCATTCGAAAGTCTGACACATAGGGGAGAAGGAGATAAGAGGGTGCAGAATGTAGTGTTACAGTCATAGTTAGGGCATAGAGAAAGATCAGCTTAATGTATGGTAGGTCCATTCAAAAGTCTGATGGCAGCAGGAAAGAAGCTGTTCTTTAGTCAGCTCCTAAATGTGCAAGGTTGGGGGCCGAATGTACAGCAATTGTACCCCACACTCCTATTTTCAGTTGTTAATGCACAAGAACAGGTATAATCAATCCATAGCTTGTGTTAATCAACTGCGTTAAGTTGATCTTTCTCTACACCCTAGCTATGACTGTAACACTACATCCTGCACCCTCTCCCTTCCTTCTCTATGAACAGTATGCTTTGTCTGTGTGGCGCGCAAGAAACAATACTTTTCATTGTAAGCTAATACATGTGACAATAATAAATCAAATCAAATCAAAAGTCCAGATCCATGTGGTAAAACAAATAGACCAGCACCTTGGAAAATCTAATCGCTATTTTTTTGAAAGATGTCTGTTTTTGTTTGGATTGATTTTCTGATTGTCAAATTAAATTGCAGTGTGGCATTCACCCTTTAAGTGGATTATTTTTAATCTGGTGAAATCCTTACCTAGGCCTCAGGCTTCTCTGCTACCTGGTTACAACATTCAGCAGTAGCTGAACTGCACGGACAGTGTGCAGATTTCAGACCAGTTACTCCTTCCAGCAGTCTACAGGGGGGAGCTCTAGGACTTGAAGATTAACCTCCAGGGAGCGTGTTGTGAGCACAGCCAGGAAGGAGAATTGTCGTGGTATTAAAAAAACAATTTTCATATTCTCTTGATGCTCTTGTTTATTACACATGGAGATATTAGAAATGGCAGTGAGCCTTTTTGATAGGGTGAGGTAGTCCGAGGCAGGAGGCTAAGGAAATTTGGCACGCCCGCTGCGGCTCTCACCAATTTTTAAAGATGCACCACAGAAAGTATCCTTTCCGGATGTATCACAGCTTGGTATGGCTCCTGCTCTGTCCAAGACCGTAAGAAACTACAAAGTGTTGTGAATGAAGCTCAGTCCATCACGCAAACCAGCCTCCCATCCATCGATTCCGTCTACACTTCCCGCTGCCTCGAAAAATCAGCCAGCATAATCAAGGACCCCGGGCACTGGGACATACTCTCTTCCACCTTCTTCTGTCAGGAAAAAGATACAAAAGTCTGAGATCACGTACCAAGCGACTCAAGAACAGCTTCTTCCCTGCTGTCTTCAGACCTTTGAATGGACCTACCATATATTAAGCTGATCTTTCTCTATGACTGTAAGAGTACATTCTGCACCCTCTTATTTCCTTCTCCTCTATGTATCAGACTTTCAAATGGACCTACCTCATAATAAGTTGATCTTTCTCTGCACCTCAGCTATGACTGTAGCAATACATTCTGCACCTTCTCCTTTCCTTCTCCCCTATGTATCAGACTTTTGAATGGACATACCTCGTATTAAGTCTATCTTTCTCTGCACCATAGCTATGACTATAACACTACATTCACCCTCTCCTTTCCTTCTCTATGTACGATATGCTCTGTCTGTATAGCGCGCAAGAAACAATACTTTGCATTGTATGCATGTGACAATAATAAATCAAATCAAATATGAAGAGACCTTAAGGGATATGGCCCAGCTGAGCACCTGATGATGTCCCTGTTCAGATGTTATCACACATCGGCCTACAATCAACAAGTCGCACTTCACGCAAGGAAGGTTAATGAGTCGTTTTCAACCGGATGAATGATTTAGATGCTTTTGATGAAAATCTGTAGAAAGGGAGCACTGGAGCTGGAACCACCAATGAATCGGGCAATTAGAGGCTCAAATAAACACGCAAATGAATCATAGATTTATAGAATCATAGAATACCTCCAGCGCAGATGAGGGCCATTTGGCCCATCAGGTCTACACCGACTCTCTGACAGAGCATCTTACCCAGGCACTCTTTCCACGCCCTATTCCTGTAACCCCACACACCTTTTTCATAACTGATCCATCTAACCCCCACATCTTGGGATACTAAGGGACAATTTAGCATGGCCAATCGATCTAACCTGCACAGTCTGAGGATTCAGGGTAGACCATTTAGGACGGAGGTGAGGAGACATTTCTTCACCCAAAGAGTGGTGAACCTGTGGAATTCATTACCACAGGAAGTAGTTGATGCCAAAACATTGAATGTATTCAAGAGGTGGCTGGATATAGCACTTGGGGTAAATGGGATCAAAGGTTATGGAGAGAAAGCAGGATTAGGCTATTGAGTTGGATGATCAGCCATGAATTGTGGAGCAGGCTTGAAGGGCCAAATGGCCTCCTCCTGCTCCTATCTTCTATGTTTCTATGTTTCCATCTTTGGACTGTGGGAGGAAACTGGAGCACCCGGAGGATACCCCACGCAGACACAGGGAGAACGTGCAAACTCCACACAGACAGTCACCGAGGCCAGAATTGAACTCTGGTCCCTGGCGCTGTGAGGTAGTCACTCAATACAAGAGCCAGTTGGTGCAAAAGAGCACACTAATGATCATGGAGATGGAATTAGCTGATGAGGTTAGTTTGAGCGCAGGAAGTATTATTAGCGAACTGATAGTTCTCATTTTGATTGCGTTATCAGTGTGTGATCATCTACGTGTAGCATATTTTGTGACATCAAGGCAAGTTTAATAGACTTCACTGCTAGGTGTATATACACATATGTAAGCGAGAGAGACAGAGGATAGAGAACTCAGAGGGAGAATATAGAGGAAATACAGAGAGGGGAGAGAAGATAGGGAGATGAGAGAGAGATAGAAGAGAGAGGAAAAGAGGGGATAGAGGAGGAAGAGAGGGAACTCAGGAAGAAGAGAGGAGAGAGAGTGAGAAGACAGAGGGAGAAGCGAGGGAAACAGATGAAAGTGAGAGAGAGAGAGAGAAAGCAGAGGAAGAAGAGAGGGAAACAGGTGAAAGTCGGAGAGAGAGGAGAGAGAGAAGACAGAGGGAGCAGAGAGCGAAGCAGATGAAAAGGGGAGAGAGATGAGCGAGAAAGAAGACCGAGGAAAAGAGAGTGAGAGACGAGAGAAAGAAAACACTTCAATTTTTACGCTACAGCTACATTGCACTGAGGGAGATGAGGAGAAGGGAATGGGTCTGACATTAATTGCCAAGAACTATCCAGCATGAGGAAAGCTCATAAATTCTTAACTGTTCCTCTCCAGATTTATCTTTTGGAATCCAATCCTCAGGTGACAAACTAATTTTTAAAAATATTGTTGATTCTTTCTAATAGAGATTGCTAGCTCTTTCTAGGTACCCTGAGCATCAGTGAATTGATCTATCCGTCTTACTGTGGTGCAACCATCAGATACCAGACTTCCTAAAGCTTGTCAGTCGCACAGATTGCCACGGGACTGAGGGCACAGGGGCAACAGCATTCCATCCTCACTCATCAATGTAAAAGTTACAGATGAAACAATCTTAAATTGAACTGGATTTTACGCCAGTGCGTTCAAAGGCAGGGGCCTCATAAAATTCAGCGCCTGGCCTTCCCACCACCCCCTGCCCACTCCCAAACTGTCTTCATGGTGGAGGGGGTGGCATCGGGCAGTCTGCCCACCCTTGGGCTTATTGAACCCTTAATTGGTCAACTAATGGCCAGTTAAATGCCTCCTTCCACCTCTGTTGCTATTTTACATACAGCGGAGGGGTGGGGGGGTGGGAAGGGGGGAACACCATGCCAGGTAGGTAGCCTGCCAGCTTTAACTGCACAGGCTGGTGTCAGGCAACGGGGGGGAGGCGGGGGTAACTCCTTTGGGTGTCCCATCGGAGTCAACCCCTCCCCCAAAGGTCATACCACCTTCAATCCTTCCGCACCCACCATGCTAGCCCTTCGAACCCAGGCCCCAACCCCTCTCCTCTCACCCCTCCCTCAGGGGTTCACCACCAATACTCTGGACCTACCTTGAAGTCTGCCTCCATCATCTCTTTTTTGGAGCCTGTCTGTAATTCCAGCAGTGGCCACCATTCAAAAACGGCGAATCTGATTGGCCGGCAGCTCCGTAAGCTGGGGCTTGCTCTCCAGATGTGGGTCGAGCTTCCAACCATAACCAATTAACACTGCTTTCAGCATGAACTAACAGCGGGGCAGCCAACTGTTCAACTTTTATCTTCTCTTTATTTATCTTGCAAGACATTTTGATTTGAGTTGATTTGATTTATTATTGTCACATGTACTAGTATACAGTGAAAAGTATTGTTTCTTGTGCGCTATACAGACAAAACATACTGTACATAGAGAAGGAAACAAGAGGGTGCAGAATGTAGTGTTACAATCATAGCTGGGGGTAGACATGAGTGTTGCTGGCTGGGCCAGCATTTATTGCCCATCCCTAACTGCCCTCCATTTCAGAGGGCATTTGAGAGTCAACCACATTGCTGTGGATCTGGCATCACATGTAGGCCAAACCGGGTAAGGACGGCAAATTTCCTCCCCTAAAGGACATTAGTGAACCAGATGGGTTTTGCCTGACAATCAACAATGCAAAGATAGATAGAATTGGAAGGTATGCTGGGCACAGCTCACAAGAAGTTGCCTCGCTCCGGCGCCATCTTGAAAAAATGGTTTCATGGTCACCAGTAGATTCTTAATTCCAGATATTTTTTATTGAATTCAAATTCCGTCTGCCGTGGCAGGATTCGAACCCGGGTCCCTGGATCTTGCCCTGGGTCTCTGGATTACTAGTCCAGTGACAATACCACAACACCACCGCCTCCCCCCAAAAAAACAAATTCAAAGTGAATCCAATTCATGGTGCCCATGAGGGGACAAACAAGAACCAAGCTGACAAGATGAGGCATTGCACCCCATCCTGGGTTTGATCTGACACTTCATCTCAGCCCAAAGGCCGAGATTGGCTTTGAAACATTGCATCAGACAACCTCTTGGTTGAACCTCATTGGCTAACCTGATCATTGACTTTCCCCTAGCCTGGGAGATCAACCTGCTTGATGCACCCTCCCCACCAACCTTAAACAGCGCTCTGTAAAATCCCTTCAATCTGAGTGCTGTATAAATCTCTGTCTAGCTCATCTAATCTGATCTCTCTTGCAGTATTGTGTTATTCTCTCTCTGAATTTTCCAGACTACCGCAATAATTCGAACAGGCAGTGGACAGACACCTAATTTTACTGGTCTCCCGCCACGGGAATCGGAGCGGGCTAGGGGCAGAGCATGCAAAGGTCCATTGACCTTGGGTGGGATTTTACAGTTTCGGGACGAGTGAGGCCATAAAATCCCACCCAGTATCTGTGGTTTTACGGTATCACTGCTGAAAGTTGCTTTTTATTGCTTGCTCAGGTCACAATTATGTTAATCGACACATACAAAACCTTAGTTAGGCCGCATTTGAAATGCGTGCAGTTCTGGTCGCCAGACTACCAGAAGGATGTGAAGCTTTGGAGAGAGCGCAAAGAAGGTTCACCAGGAGCTCTGACGAAGGGTCATCCAGACTCGAAATGTTGGTTTTATTCTCTCTCCACAGATTCTGTCAGACCTGCTGAGATTTTCCAGCATTTTTCTGTTTTTGTCACCAGGATGCTGCCTGGTCTCGAGGGTGTTGACTATGAGAGAGGTTGAATAAACTGGGATTGCTTTCACTGGAAAGACAGAGGCTGAGGGGAGACCTGATAGAGGTTTACAAAATTATGAGAGGCACGGACAGGGTGGATAGTCAGAGGCTTTTTCCAAGGGTGGAAGTTTCAATTGCAGGGGGGGCACTGGTTCAAGGTGAGAGGGGGAAATTTCAAGGGAGATGTGTGGGGTAGTTTTTCACGCAGCGAGTGGTGGGTGCCTGATAGAGATCTTACAAAATTGGAGTGCGCTGCCAGAGGAGGTGGTGGAAGCAGGCACATTAGCAACATCTAAGAGGCATCTGGATGGGTCCATGAATAGGGAGGGAATAGAGGGATACAGACTGAGTAAGTGCAGAAGTTTTTTTTTAGTTTAGTTAATGCATCATCAGCACAGGCCTGGAGGGCCGAAGGACCTGTTCCTGTGCTGTACTTTTCTTTGTTCTTTGTATATTGGGTTGGTAACAGTGTTACCCTTAATAATCTTTACTCATTGCACTGAGCTGTGGACCTCAGCAGAAGGAAATGAATAGCTCGTAAATGTCACATTGATCCACTCATTTACATTTACCTGCCTATTTCCCCAGTAAGCATTGACAATTTTTGGATTGACTTAACAGTGACAACGATAGAATGGAAAGGGGTCAAATTTAGGGGTGGAGTAAGGAAACGGTTACCGAACTGTCAGTGACCAATTTGGGGGTCGCAGAAACAGCGAACAGGGTCGCAAGAAATAAAGGGGAGGCGATGACCCTGTGGTCTTATCGCTCGACTATTAATCCAGAAACTCTGTTGATTTTCTCGGGATCCAGGTTCGAATTCCACCACTGCAGATGGTGAAATTTGAATTCAATAAAAGAAATCTGGAATTAAGAATCTACTGATGACCATTGTCGATTGTCAGAAAAACCCATCTGATTCGCTAATGTGCTTTAGGGAAGGAAATTTGCTGCCTTTACCCAGTCTGGCCTACACGTGACTCCAGAACCACATCAACGTGGTTGACTCTTAACTGCCCTTTGAAATGGCCTAGCGAGCCCATCACTTTTAAGGGCAACTCGGGATGGTTTCCTTTAGGTGCTCCAATTTCCTCCCATAGTCCAAAAATGTGCAGGTTGGTTGGATTGGCCACGCTAAATTGCCCCTTAGTGTCCTTGAGTGTAGATTAGTGGTATAAATATAAGGGGTTACTGGGATATTTATTTATTTATTCGTGTCACAAGTAGGCTTACATTAACACTGCAATGAAGTTACTGTGAAATTCCCCTAGTCGCCACACTCTGGTGCCTGTTCAGGTACACTGAGGGAGAATTTAGCACTGCCAATGTGCTGACCCGCGCCCCGCCTAGTACTTTCCTACACTCTGGACTTGTCAACTTGAGTCTTCTCCAGCACTGGGTGATTTAGCCCTGGCCAATGCACCTAACCAGCACGTCTTTCGGACTGTGGGAGGAAACCGGAGCACCCGGAGGAAACCCACGTAGACACGGGGAGAATGTGCAGACTCCGCGCAGACAGTGACCCAAGCCGGGAATCGAACCCGGGGCCCTGGCGCTGTGAGGCAGCAGTGCTAACCACTGTGCCACCGTCCTGCCCAACAGAGGGATGAGATTGGGTAAGATGCTTTGTCGGAGAGTCAGGCAGACTCGATTGGCTACAGTCTGCACTGTAGGTTTTCTACGATAACTCTGGTTGGATGTATTTCCGGAGGTTTTAACACATGATATCCCACCTTTGGGTCAATTAACATCCCTTCTTCTGTATTTTGATAATTAAATTTAAATAATATTTTAAAAATTAAATGATTTTATCAAGCTGTCAGTTTATCAGTTTTATTTAAAGGCCCCTGTGAGTTTCCCCCTGAATTGTTCATATAACTCCAAGAGCTCAGTCTTTAATTCTTGGACAATCCAGGAAAAATCCTTTAAGGTTGGTAACCCCCCCAACTATACAGCTGTCTAAATCCAGATCAATTCACAGAATTAGGAGTTGAGAACAGAACGAACTTGAGAACTCTCAGGCAGGTCAGGTCAGCTCCACAGAGAGAAACCATTCCAACCGCAGGCCATAAATACAAGATACTCACTAATAAATCCAACAGAGAATTTCATCCAGAGAATGGTGATAATGAAACTGGCAGCACACTGTCTAGCTGAGGAGAATAACTTTTTAAGCCTAAACTGGGTAAAAGCAAGGGTAAAAGTAAGAACAAGGTATGCTGGTTGAGTTAGATGGAGAGGGGTGGGAAGCTGGCACGGGGCATAAGGACTGACATGACCCAGTTGTGTTGAATGGACTGTTTTTGTACCCGGGCCCAGATTTTCATCGTGATGGAGAGGTTTTCCGTGGTGAATATCCCAGAAGTGGCTGGAATTTCTAAGTCCTGCCCCCAGAACCCGATATTTCTAGTCTCCGCAGGAACGGGACTTCATACAGTGCAGAAGGAGGCCATTCAGCCCATCAAGCCCGCACCGACAACAATCCCACCCAGGCCCTATCCCCGTAACTATTTACCCTAGCTAGTTCCCCTGACACTAAGCGACAATTTAGCATGGCCAATCAACCTAACCCGCACATCTTTGGAGTGTGGGAGGAAACTGGAGCACCCGGAGGAAACCCATGCAGACACGGGGAGAACGTGCAAACTCCACATAGACAGTGACCCGAGGTCGGAATTGAACCCGGGTCCCTGACGCTGTGAGGCAGCGGTGCTAACCACTGTGCCATCATGCCGCCCGAGTGGAGTTGGTTTCACGCACATGCACTTTGTGGAGGCAGCTATCCATTTAAATCACCAGCTACCTCCAGGGAAATTGTATTTTGGAAGACCAGAAATGTGAATCTCAGAGTGTGCATATTGGGGCAGATAAAAGGATCTCTGAACCTGGTGAATTTGTTTGGATAGTCAGGGCGCTGCATTGGAGAGGTGAAGCATCCTGTGGGATTATTAAAAAGAAACATGATTTTGTGCTTTTTATCACACAACTTTCAAGTTGTCAAAGAACTGTCCCACTGTCAAAGAATTATTAAAGGGCAGCCCAGCTAACAAGGAACTGTTGAAGAACTTTTCACAAACAAGGAATAGTTAAAGGGCTATCCAGCTATCACAGAAATGTTAACTAGCTGTCCAGCTGTCAAGGAACTGTTAAAAAGTGGTCCAACTGCCAAAGAAATGTCCAGCTGTCAAGGATCTGTTAAAGACTTGTCCAGTTGTCAGGAACTATTAACAACCTGTGCAGCTGCCAAGAAACTGTCCAGTTATCAAGGAACTGTTAAACAATGATCCAGCTGTCAAAGAACTGTCCAGCTGTCAAGGAGCTGTTAAAGAGCTGCCCATCTGTCAGGAAATGGGTAAAGAGCTGCCCAGCTGTCAAATAACTGTCCAGTTGTCAAGGAACAGCTAAACACGTAGCCAGCTGTCAAGGAACCCTCCAGTTGTCAAGGAAATGTAAACAGCTTCACAGCTGTCGAATAAATGTCTAGTTGTCTAGAAACTGTGAAAGCACTGCACAGCTCTCAAGGAATAGTTAAATGCTATGCAGCTGACAAGGAACTGTCCAATTCTCAAATAACTGTTAAAGAGCTTTCCAGCTGTCAAGGGACAATTAAAAAGCTGTCCAGCTATCAAGAAACTGTCCAGCTGTCAAACCGCTGACTAGCTGTCAATAAACTATTAAAGAGCTGCCCAGCAATCAAGAAACTGGTAAAGAGCTGCCCAGCTGTCAAAGAACTGTCCACCTGTCAAGGAACTCTCCATTTGTCAAGGAACTGTAAAGAGCTTCCAGCTTGAGAAAGTGACCAAGGAGGTGGATGGGGGCAAGGCAGTGGACGTGGTATATATGGATTTTAGTAAGGCGTTTGATAAGGTTCACCATGGTAGGCTTCTGCAGAAAATGCAGATGTATGGGATTGGGGGTGATCTAGGAAATTGGATCAGGAATTGGCTAGCGGATAGGAAACAGAGGGTGGTGGTTGATAGTAAATATTCATCATGGAGTGCGGTTACAAGTGGTGTACCTCAGGGATCTGTTTTGGGGCCACTGCTGTTTGTAATATTTATTAATGATCTGGATGAGGGTATAGTTGGGTGGATTAGCAAATTTGCTGATGACACCAAAGTCGGTGGTGTGGTAGACAGTGAGGAAGGGTGTCGTAGTTTGCAGGAAGACTTAGACAGGTTGCAAAGTTGGGCCGAGAGGTGGCGGATGGAGTTTAATGCGGAGAAGTGTGAGGTAATTCACTTTGGTAGGAATAACAGATGTGTTGAGTATAGGGCTAACGGGAGGACTTTGAATAGTGTGGAGGAGCAGAGGGATCTAGGTGTATGTGTGCATAGATCCCTGAAAGTTGGGAATCAAGTAGATAAGGTTGTTAAGAAGGCATATGGTGTCTTGGCGTTTATTGGTAGGGGGATTGAATTTAGGAGTCGTAGCGTTATGTTGCAACTGTACACAACTCTGGTGCGGCCGCACTTGGAGTACTGTGTGCAGTTCTGGTCCCCACATTACAGGAAGGATGTGGAGGCTTTGGAGAGGGTGCAGAGGAGGTTTACCAGGATGTTGCCTGGTATGGAGGGGAGATCCTATGAGGAGAGGCTGAGGGATTTGGGATTGTTTTCGCTGGAAAGGCGGCGGCTAAGAGGGGATCTTATTGAAACATATAAGATGATTAGAGGTTTAGATAGGGTGGATAGTGATAGCCTTTTTCCTCTGATGGAGAAATCCAGCACGAGGGGGCATGGCTTTAAATTGAGGGGGGGTAGTTATAGAACCGATGTCAGGGGTAGGTTCTTTACCCAGAGGGTGGTGAGGGATTGGAATGCCCTGCCAGCATCAGTAGTAAATGCGCCTAGTTTGGGGGCGTTTAAGAGATCCGTAGATAGGTTCATGGACGAAAAGAAATTGGTTTAGGTTGGAGGGTCACAGTTTTTTTTTTTTTAACTGGTCGGTGCAACATCGTGGGCCGAAGGGCCTGTTCTGCGCTGTAATGTTCTATGTTCTATGTTCTAGCTGTCAAAGAACTGTTTAGCTGTCAAGGAACTGTGAAAGAGTTGTCCTGCTGTCAAGGTTTAACTATCAAGGAATAGTTAAAGAGCTAGCTATCTGTTGAAGCCTCACAACACCAGGTTAAAGTCCAACAGGTTTATTTGGAATCACGAGCTTTTGGTGCTCTGCTCCTTCATCAGGTGAGTGACTCACCTGTCACCGGCACCTGTCGCTGCTCCTTCATCAGGTGAGTGACTCACTTGATGAAGGAGCTGTGCTCCGAAATCTCATGATTCCAAATAAACCTGTTGGACTTTAACCTGGTGTTGTGTGACTTCTTACTGCACTTACCCCAGTCCAATGCTGGCATCTCCACATCATAGCTGTGGGAGGACTGTTGAGTTGTCAAGGAATTGTTAAAGAGCTTCCCAGCTGTCAAAGAACTGTTCAGCTGTCAAGAAACTGTCCAGCAATCAAGGAATTGTTAACGAGTTGCTCAGCTATCATTGAACTGTCAAAGCTATCCAAGAAATTTCAAAACTGTCGAAGTTGTCTAGCAAGTGTGAAAGATGTCAAAGCTGTCCAGGAAAGTTGAAAGCTGTCAAGGAACTGTCCAGGAGTATCAGAAGAGATGACATGGAGAGGGTCAAGGCAAAGGGTGGTGCTTTGGGAGCATGGTTTAATGGTATGTTGACTAGGGGTATGCGGCAATGGGAATTGGGAGTGATGCATGGTAGGCATGTGGGTATGGGGGCAATGGGAATGGATAAATGTAGGACATGTGTGGCATAGGTTAGCAAGGATAGGGCATAGTGAGTGTGTTGGGGGTGAGGGGCTGGAAGGATTTTTTATTTTTTTTATTTGTGTAAACACAGTGCCGGGACACACCCGAAAGCCTTGCGCTTCACAACCGGCAGCTCTGCACTTGTTCCAAGATCGCCCATCCCGCACCCTACCTCCGCACCACTGCCCTCCCCTGCCCTCCTCTCCCCCCCCCCTCTCTCCGCCCCCCCCTCCCCCTCCCGCACCTCCCCCCCCTACTCCCACCCCAGCCAACCAAAAATACAAACGCAGGCAGAAATTTTTAAAGGTCAGCTTCCCCGAGGTGGGAAATCTCCTGACCCAGGGACAGACATCTGGGCCGCAGAGTAAGAGTTGATGTAATTTGCCTTTCATCTGTTGGGGTCCGCAAGGTTAGGTGGCCATTCACAGTAAGAGGCACCTGTGGCACCCAGGCATAAAGCACCAAGAAACAGTCTCCCCATCAAAACCTACCTGATGCAGGGAGCAAAGTACAATTAGACATCCCTCCTTTTGCCAAAATCAACACAGAATATCAACACACTTTACGAATCTGACGACAGCAAACCCATCCATTGGCTCACCGACTTTCCGATTTGGTCTGTACCTGGAGGGAGAATCTACAAGGAGAGGCTGCTCCCGACAAGGTGATTTGTCGCGTTGGATTTTGTGGTAGCGTGGCACAGATCAGACATCATCAAGAGGCTTCAGACTTTGTTAGGGACATAAGGTATTTATTGATAATAAGAAACTAGGTACAGGAGGTTGCAGCCTGAGGCTGCCTGGAGCAACTGTCCCGCCTTTACATGTCAACTACATGGCTGCCAGATGTATTCTATCTGAGGAAGGACTTCACCCTCTGGGACGATCACTTGTTCTCGATTCCTATTGTCTCTTCAAGCCAGGTGACCCTCTCCTACTGTGCTGTCTTAAAGACAGTAAGAAGTCTCACAACACCAGGTTAAAGTCCAACAGGTTTATTTGGCATCACTGGCTTTCGGAGCCTCAAGCCCCTTCTTCAGGTGAGTGAGGACTTGTGTTCACAAACAGGGCATATAAAGACACAAACTCAATTTACAAGATAATGGTTGGAGCCGCAAACTGCCAGCTCCAAGTGGAGAGGATCTCCAAGAAGATTGCGCATATCGACACAGCCACATCCTGTCTTAAAGAGACAGACACTACAATCACTATAGACTTCATTAATGTAGTTCTTCCTCCACACCAAGGCTGATGTCACAGGAAAAGTACTTCACTCTTTTTGATTTGATTTGATTTATTATTGTCACATGTATCAGTATACAGTGAAAAGTATTGTTTCTTGTGTGCTATACAAAACATACATTCATAGAGAAGGAGAGGAGAGGGTGCAGAATGTAGTGTTACAGTCATAGCTAGGGTGTAGAGAAAGATCAACTTAATGCGAGGTAGGTCCATTCAAAAGTCTGAGGGCAGTAGGGAAGAAGCTGTTCTTGAGTCGATTGGTACGTGATCTCAGACTTTTGTATCTTTTTCCCGACGGAAGAAGGCGGAAGAGAGAATGTCCGGGGTGCGTGGGGTCCTTAATTACGCTGGCTGCTTTTCCAAGGCAGCGGGAAGTGTAGACAGAGTCAATGGTTAGGAGGCTGGTTTGAGTAATGGGGACTACCATTTGCCGTGGCAGATTCTTTATTCTCGGATGTTGGGGGCATTGCTGGCATTTGTTGCCCCAGCCCCTACTTCCCTAGGGCACAACAAAATGGCTCACTAGGGAACATCCGATGGTTGTTAAGGGACCAGAGTCACGGACAAGGCCCCAGACTAAATAAGGACGGTGGGTTTGCTTCTCTCGGCAAACAATGGGCAATTTAACCAACGCAGCGACACATCGGTGTGCTGGCTACTGATCTCCGTCTCTGGATGAAAAAAACGTGCAACTACTTAAGAAACTGAAACATTGATAAATTCACTGCTACATCTCAAGATGTTTAGCCTGAGGCTCTTTATGAAACTTGAAAAGCACATTTATCAATCAGTGATTACAAATTTTTTTTTAAATCCACCTGGGCAAGAGTAAAGCAGAAGTGTTGCATCTCTGTCTCAATTGCCTGATCGATACTGTGATGTTTTATTAAACCCTGTTGTCCCTTATCCCCCAGTGATTTGCCCCGCTGCGGGCAAACGCTGAATTTTAAAACACCAGCCTCAAACGTTCATTGAATGATCCGCAAATTCACACCTCAGAGTGCAAAACCACTTTCGGAATATTTAGTTTGACACTTTGACAAGGGCAAAGAGATCTTTCCGAGTATTGCAAACCAAAAGCTTTTTGTTGTAGTCTTAGCTTTAGGTACCAGAATGAGTCGGAATTCTTCATTTGTGCATTTCTAAAGTTTTATTTATTAGTGTCACGAGTAGGCTTACATTAACACTAGAATGAAGTTACTGTGAAAATCTCCTAGTCGCCACATCCGGCGCCTGTTCGGGTACACCAAGGGAGAATTTAGCACGGCCAATCCACCTAACCAGTACAGTCCTAAATGAGCATTGAGTAGGCTTGACATGCTTGAATGGCCTGCTCCTGTCTCTATGTTCACCTTCATTCAACCCTCCTTGATGTCTCTGGCTTTTAAATGCTTTCTGAGAGAAACTGTACTGGTTAGGTGGGAGGAAACTGGAGCACCCGAAGGAAACCCACACAGACACAGGGAGGTCATGCAAATTCTGCACAGACAGTAACCCAAGGTAGGAATCGAACCCAGCTCTCTGGCGCTGTGAGGCAGCAGTGCTAACCACTGTGCCGCCATGACGTAATGATTCAAGCTGTTGAGGAACGACGTCAAGAAGAACTTGTTGAAACAAAGAGTAATGGAAATCTGGTACCCTCAACCCCCGCAACCTCCAACCCCTGCCGACTCCCACCATGTGCCCACTCCACCCCGACCGTTTACACTAGGGGTAAATTGAAAATTTTGAAACTGAGATTGGCAGGTTTTTGTTAGGCAAGGGAGTTCGGGGTTACAGAACCAAGGCGACTAGATGGAGTTATAATAAAGATCAATCATGACCTAAATGAACGTTGAGTTGGCTTGACATGCTTGAATGGCCTGCTCCTGTCTCTACGTTCACCTTCATTCAACCCTCATATGTCCTTGATGTCTCTGGCTTTTAAATGCTTTCTGAGAGAAGCCAAATAAACTCAGATTTGAATCGCTTTTCACCGGTTGTGCGGGTAAAGCTCAAACCTTGAGGAAGAGAAATTTTATCTGCGCGCTGTTTTATGCTGATTTATGAAGGAGAATGTGGGCCTCTGCAGCCTTTACCATGACACAGATTAAATATTCTTCTCTGACAACATTACATTTTTTAAATTAGTGTCACAAGTAGTCTTACATTAACATTGCAATGAAGTTACTGTGAAAATCCCCTAGTCACCAGACTCCAGCGCCTGTTCGGGTACACTGAGGGAGAATTTAGCATGGTCAATGCACCCAACCAGCACATCTTTGAACTATGGGAGGAAAGCGGAGCACCCGGAGGAAACCCACACAGAACCGGGGAGAACGTGCAGGCTCCGCATGGACAGTCACCCAAGCCGGGGGAATCGAACCCGGGTCCCTTGCGCTGTGAGGCAGCAGTGCCAACCACTGTGCCGCCTTAGAACAGCAATTCAGCTTTGGACCTCCTTTGCAATTGTTAAAAAAATGTATTTATATCCAAAAGTGTTTCTAATCAATTTCTTTTTGAAACATCAAATTAAACAATACCCATCTTTATTCTGGAGGATATTTGGGGATTCCAGTGTTCTGCATTCATAATTAGATGGCCAATGAACCGAGGTTGCTGTACAGATACAGATTGCAAGATAGAAAAGCCAACTGTGATTAGTTGTAATCCTGGAGGTTTCAACTCATGCAGCTGAGTTTTTACCCCTTTACCCCGCTACAGAGGCGGGCAGGAGTGGAATTTTGCGCTGCCAAACCAGCATTCCGGATCCCTAGCTCCACCCTGTCCTCTGACCGTGTTCCTGGAAGCAAGATGGTGGGGTTGTGGAATGGTGTTAGAGCTAACCGTGCACAATCCATCCATGACAGTATCTGACAACAGCTTCCCGGTCTCAGACAAAGGGGCCAAGCCCTGCAAGCGGACCTAGAGGCCCTCCAGCCTGACTGGCCTCACGTGAAGCTGCAAGCTACCCTGTGGCGGCGCTGCCCTATCTCCCAACAATTGTGGCCTGGCTGCAAAGGCCTGTTTTAGTTTAATTTTAAATATCTCACCACCATTTTGGGACCCCCCCCCCCCCCCCCCCCCCCACCACCACCGCCCTGCCATGGAGTCCAAGTTGGCCACCTCCTATTGGCTCACAAGCTACGAGTGTCAGCCTGCGATTGGACAGTGGGCCCGCCCTCTGGCCTATTACGCGACCAATTCAGGAAACACACTGTGGACTTCAGCGCCCCATTTGATCCTGATGGTAAGTTCCAGAAAGCCCAGAGGGAAGATCCAGCCCATGGCCTCCTTCCTTGAACTGTCCCAACTCCACCCCATGGTCCATCCCCTTCCATCACTTCCTCCCTACAGCCAATTGAAATGGCGACAAGCAATTTGTGACCCAATTGGATTAATCTTCACTGTTTCCTAAACAGCCAAACAACCATTTCCCCCGACTCCAATATCTGCAATTAGAAGTGTTTAAAGAAAGTGGAAAAAGAGGGATTTTTTATTTAATGCTGCTCAGAATTTTATCCCAGGTCGCTTGCGACAATATCTGGAAGATCAATCAATTCCTGGCAACTCCAGGATAATTCTAAGAGGATTAGGAACCCTTACTGATAAAGATAACAAACCAAAAGGGGATTCAAAAAACAAGTCGAGGGATCTTGGTAGAGCATTCTAACTGTGCCTTTAGATCTGGGGACTTTTTGCTGCTACTTACCTGGCAGGGTTGATCAGGCACGGGACAAGGCTAGCCCATTGCACTGGGGGTGTGCTGTGCCTGTGATGGTGGGCTGCCCAGGCTAGGGTAGAGTAAAGGATCAGGGGTAGCCAATGAGGTCAAACCGAGGCTTCACCTGATGCAATTTTTCAAAGCCCATCTCGGCCTTTTGGGTAAGATGAAGCGTCAGACCAAGCCCCGGAGGGCGTGCAATACCTCATCCTGTCAGTTTGGATCTTGCTTGATTGAGCCCAAGATGGGATGCAATGTTTTGGTTTGTCAGCTTGGATCTGATTTGTCCCTCATTTGGGGACCAAGATTGTACCTAACTTGAATTGGCTTTTTTGATTAGAAATAAAGGTACCAATAATTTTTTTTTAATAGTCTTCTCATTATTGCAATCCAATAGGGATCCAATGACTGTGCCTTCCCAGTTTTTTGCTGAGATACAGGCCCGTGCTGGGAGTTTGTTTTTATTTAATCATGGAACATGGGTGTCATTGGCTGGCCAGCATTTATTGCCCATTCCTAGTTGCCCTTGGAGGACATTTGAGAGTCAACCACATTGCTGTGGCTCTGGAATTACCTGTGGGCCAGCCCGGGTAAGGACGGCAGATTTCCTTCCCTCAAGGACATTAGTGAACCAGATGGGTTTTTCCGACAATCGACAATGGTTTCATGGCCATCAGTAGATTCTTAATTCCAGATAATTTTTACTGAATTCAAATTCCACCATCTGCCGTGACGGGATTCGAACCCAGGTCCCCAGCTGGGTTTCTGGATTAATAGTCTAGCAATAGTATCACGAGGCCATTGCCTCCCGGGACAGGAAATGCAGGTGCTGGACATTTTGCCCCTGTTATCGTGCAGTGCCAGGGTGGGAGAGGCGATCACACAAACCCCAGGCCTTCCACATCTTTTAGGGCCAAGGAGAGTAATCGCGGGCCTTGCTGCTTCTCCTCTGTCTGGGCCCCTTATTCCTCCCCCCGCCCCCCACCTCCCCCTCCCCCTCACTTAACCCCCTCCTCGATCAAGCATGGCATTTTTCCCCCTTTCACGATTCACCAATCAAAGAAAGGTTTCTAGAAAAAGGTTAATGCCCATTGATGGCATCTGGTTATAAATATTGTCTGATATACACCAGTATTGGTGATTAATATCAAGAGCAGCAATTATATAACGCAGTGTTAGCTCTGTGTATGGATCGATACATGGATGCCTGGAACAGAGTATTTTAAAGTTTATTTATTAATGTCACAAGTAGGCTTACATTAACACTGTAATGAAGTTACTGTGAAAATCCCCGAGTCGCCACACTCCGGTGCCTGTTCGAGTACACTGAGGGAGAATTTAGCATGGCCAATGCAGCTAACCAGCACGTCTTTCGGACTGTGGGAGGAATCCGGAGCACCCGGAGGAAACCCACGCAGACACGGGGAGAATGTGCAAACTCCACACAGACAGTGACCCGAGTCGGGAATCGAACCCGGGTCCCTGGTGTTGTGAAGCAGCAGTGCTAACCACTGTGCCACCGTGATGCCCACACTCCCCCTACCCCATCCTCCAATACTCCCCAAACTCTCTCAACCCGCACCGCTCCAACACCTCCCCCCCAAATCTCTCCCAACCCCAACCCTTCCAACCACCCCTCCCATCTCTCCCCAGGATGCAATGGGCTGTAAAACAGGGATATCACGAACCATTTTCCCAGCAGGAAGACTCAGCCACTACGCTGCTGCTGTTGATCTGTGCGGGCAGCTTCGTGGTCTTCTGGTGGGCCATTCAAAGAAAAGATTCAGATCACCAAAGCTGCCCGCAGGGCGAAAGCAGCGACTTGGTGAAACTAACGCTGATGTGGAGATGCCGGCGTTGGACTGGGGTAAACACAGTAAGAAATTTAACAACACTAGGTTAAAGTCCAACAGGTTTATTTGGTAGCAAAAGCCACACAAGCTTTCAGAGCCTTAAGCCCCTTCTTCAGGTGAGTGGGAATTCTGTTCACAAACAGGGCATATAAAGACACAAACTCAATTTACATGAATAATGGTTGGAATGCGAATACTTACAACTAATCAAGTCTTTAAGATACAAACAACGTGAGTGGAGAGAGCATCAAGACAGGCTAAAAAGATGTGTATTGTCTCCAGACAAGACAGCCAGTGAAACTCTGCAGGTCCAGGCAAGCTGTGGGGGTTACAAATAGTGTGACATGAACCCAATGTCCCGGTTGAGGCCTTCCTCATGTGTGCGGAACTTGGCTATCAGTTTCTGCTCAGCGACTCTGCGCTGTCGTGTGTCGTGAAGGCCGCCTAACACCTAACGCCTAAACTAACGCTGACAGAGCAGCTTTTTAAAAAAATCACCACTCTTGTGCTGATGATTCCGATCTCTTTCAGTCGTTCTTTAGGATCTGCAGCTCTGCCTCTAACTGCTTAGGGTAGTGGGGGCAGGGGGTGGGGGGGCGGGAAGTGGAGAAGGTGGGGGGGAAAGAAATTCTACTTAAAGCAACAAATCGAGGGCCCCCCACAGCCCAGGTGTGTGGCACTGTCTGCAGCCACCCCCTCCCTCCGCCAGACCCTGACGTCTATTTGCCCAGAGTGCTTTCCGCATCTCCCGGGTGTTATGTCTCTTGGTTTCCAAAAGTTAGAAGTAATTTCACTCCAGACTCAAAATGCTGGAGCTTTATCGAGTATGTTTCTTGCTGCTCTGCATGTGGTTGGTAGACCTAAAGATGATACATTATTACTTGGCACATGAGTGCAGTGCAACAATGTGGCACACCGGGATATATTGTATATATATATATATATACACACATAACAATTAGCTCCTAGCTTTATATGAACACTATAACAACATGACATCTCTCTTTAAAAAAAGCCTCTAAATCAATATAGCTGTTCCAATCATTAACTTTTCCCCTGGCAACTAAAGAAGATTAACAATCAACTTTTATAAATAAACTGAACAACTGAAAGAGTCTTTTGCAGCTTGTATTCTTCTTTCTAAAAATATTAGTCACAGTGCTGCATTGGTGGTATTTATGGTTCTCAGTGTTAAGTTGGCACGCCCTACAGGCAATGTGGTACATGTTGTAGTGTTTGACCTGGCTGATGTGTCACTCACTGGTGATGTTCTTGATGTTGGAGGGCCGAAGGGCCTGTTTCCTGTGCTGTACTGTTGCCTCGCTTGTTGATGCTGCTCTTGGTGTTGTACCACTGGTTAGTCACATTGCAGGCGGCGTTGTCTTCTGCTTTTCCATCCGTGGTCTAGGTCAAATATAGACTCTGTTCCTCCTCACAACGTTACCTCGTTCATAGGAACAATAGTAATTAGGAGCAGAAGTAGGCAGTTCAGCCCTTCGAACCTGCTCCGCCATTCAATTAGATCATGCCTAATCTCTTCCTGGTCTCAAATCCACCTTTCCGCCCGTTCCCCACATCTCCTCATCCTTTTTTTAGTTAGAAATATATCTTCTTCTTGAAACCATTCAATGTTTCAGACTCCACCGCGCTATGGGGCAGCAAGTTCCACAAATTCATCACCCTCTGCGAGAAGCAGTTTCTCCTCATCTCAGTTTTAAATCTACTGCCTCTCAACCTATACCTGTGACCTCTTGTTCAAGATTGTCCCAGAAGAGGAAACATTTGATCTATATTTGCTTTATCAATCCTTTTTTAAATTTTATATACCCCTCATCCTTCTAAACTCCAGCGAGCATAGGCCCAAACTATTTAATCTCTCCTCATACGTCAACCCTTTCATCCCTGGAATCAATCTGGTGAACCTTCTCTGAACTGCCTCCAATGCCACCGCATCCTTCCTCAAATAAGGAGACCAAAACTGGACGCAATACTCCAGATGTGGTCTCACCAACACCCTATACAATTGCAACAATGCTTCTCTACTTTTATACTCCAGTCCCTTTGCAATAAATGCCAACATCCCATTTGCCTTTTTTATTACATGCTGCACTTGCATACCCACTTTCTGAGATTCATGAACATAGACACCCAGATCCCTCTGCCCAGGCACATTTTGAATCTGCTTTCCATTTAGATAATAATTTGCCTTTCTCCTTTTTTCTGCCAAAATGGACAACTTCACACACTTTGTTCTCAGTGACGTCTGACCTTGGAGTCTCAGTTTCACCCACAACTTTGGCCAGGTTCCAGGTTTACTCGATTAGAACCTTAGGATCTGTACGGTGCAGAAAGAGGCCATTTGGCCCATCAAGTTTGCACCCACTCTCCAAATGAACACCTTATCCAGGTCTACCCTCCTGTCCTATCCCCGTAACCTGTTGTGGTAAACCACTGTTAGCTTCTTGCCTGTGTGTGTGTGACATGCCTGTTCATGCCCCTGCCGGCCCTGCCTGGGACCCCTCCCCCCCTGGTCCAGGTATAAAGGTGACTGCTCCCCACCCCCTGCCTCAGTCTCTGGACCAGTTCATCGGCATGGGTGTGCTCCAAGTCTTTTGCTAATAAAAGCCTATTTGTTCTTGCATACAAACTAGTCTTTGCTTGATTGATAGTGCATCACCTGTGCATTTACCATGGCTACTGTTGAAGCCATAATGTGATGATGTTGAACCCATACTCTTTAGCGAAGTCCTTCAATTCTCTGGAGATGAATTGAGTTCCATTGTCACATACTGGGCAGCACGGTGGCACAGTGGTTAACACTGCTGCCTCACAGCGCCAGGGACCCGGGTTCGACTCCCGGCTTGGGTGACTGTCTGTGCAGAGTCTGCACGTTCTCCCCGTGTCTGCGTGGGTTTCCTCCGGGTGCTCCGGTTTCCTCCCACAGTCCGAAAGACGTGCTGGTTAGGTGCATTGGCCGTGCTAAATTCTCCCTCAGTGTACCCGAACAGGCGCCGGAGAGTGGCGACGAGGGGATTTTCACAGTAACTTCATTGCACTGTTAATGTAAGCCTACCTGTGACACTCATAAATAAATAAACTGTAAACATTAAATATTAAACTTTCAGGAATCCCTTCTGCGGCAAACAGAACTCATACTACTGACATGATTGTTGTAACTCTCAAATATTTCACCTTCCAGATAAAAGGGAACTTTGATTCGCAGCCTGCAGCTCGGAGACACCGTGCTTGTCTGTGTGTGAATAAATCAGCTCCCACAGTCTGGGTGATACTTCAGTAACTATCATCTTTTCTTTCTGCTTTCTATTTCTGCGGCTTCTGACACACGTTTCATGTCGACACCATTCTTTCGACGTCTTTGTCGACGCCTAACCAGCTCACGCTGATCGGCCCGGAGCTTAAACTTCTTTGTTTGCAGGTGGTCTTCAGAACATCCTCTGTTCAAGTTTTTTTCCTGCAGAGTTTAGGGTACGATTATCCTGGACCAGGCTGGCAGAACACCACCTCCTCGTGAAGTCTGATAGATCTGGAGCGACACGGTGGCATGGTGGTTAGCACTGCTGCCTCACAGCGCCACGGACCCAGGTTCAATTCCGGCCTCGGGTCGCTGTCTTTGTGGAGCCTGCACGTTCTCCCCGTGTCTGCGTGGGTTTCCCCCCCCGGGTGCTCTCCGGTGATCCTCCCACAGTTCGAAAGATGTGCGTGTTAGGTTGATTGGCCACGCTAAATTGCCCCTTAATGTCAGGGGGATTAGGGGGGAAATATGTGGGGTTACGGGGACAGGACCTGGGTGGGAGTGCTGTCGGTGCAGGCTCGATGGGTCAAATGACCTCCTTCTGCACTGCAGCGATTCTATGATTCCATGATACCAGTCAGGCTGTGCTGCTGCCTCTGTTTTCTGCATCTTATCAAGTCGTCACTGGATCACCACCTGATCACCACCTGGAACTCTAAGGCCTAAATCCTCCTGTTCTGCCCACTATGAGTATCGTCACGGGCGAGATAGAGAAATCGATGGACAAGCGGAAATTCCTGATGGCTGAGGTAGGCAGGGCCAGTAATTCCAACCCCTTCCCCCATCCCGGGTTTTTCTGGTCTCACCTCTGATTTGACTCAGTTTCAATGGTGTTATGTCTCTAGGCATTGGATCTTTATCATAGAATCACAGAATCCCTGCAGTGCAGAAGGAGGCCATTCGGCCCATCGAGCCTGCACCGACAACAATCCCACCCAGGTTCTATCCTGGTATCCCCATTTATTTATCCTGCTAATCCCCCTGACACTAAGGGGAAATTTAGCATGGCCAATTCACCTAACCTGAACGTCTTTGGACTGTGGGAAGAAACCGGAGCACCCGGAGGAAACCCACGCAGACACGGGGGAGAATGTGGAAACCACTAGGGACGCGGTTTCAATTCCGGCCTTGGGTGTGGAGTTTGCACATTCTCCCCGTGTCTGCGTGGGTTTCCTCCGGGTGCTCCGATTTCCTCACACACTCCAAAGATGTGCGGGTTAGGTGGATTGGCCGTGCTAAATTGCCCCTGAGTGTCAGAGGGATTAGCAGGGTAAATACATGGGGTTACGGAGATAGGGCCTGGGTGGGATTGTTGTCAGTGTAGGCTCGATGGGCCGAATAGCCTCCTCCTGCACTGTAAGGATTCTATTATCTGCGTTTAGCTTGATCTCAGCTCCCCTGGTTCTCTCCATGTAGATGCCGGTTATTATCTCTCCGACCTCCACTATAAACCGGACTTCATCAGCTGTGCCTATCCTTGACACATGACTGCAACGCAACAGTGAATGTGTCCCCCACCTCCTCCCCGCCCCCCCCCCCTCCCACCGTCCCCCCCCCCCCAGGTTATGTATTCACAAAACAATTAATTCCTCGCTCTTTTACGAGTAATATAATACCAGGGTGTTCCTCCTACACCAGAGCTGGGAACTCTGCATAAACAATTTTAAAATACCATCAAATAATGATCCAGAAAGCTGCAGGGCAATGTTATTAAGGGCTGAGGTAAACTATTAATGCAGTGTGTAACATGTCTCTCGGTGTTTGGACAATTGCAGCCCGTTTGCAGAAGCAGCTAAATTAGACAAGAGGGATTTGGACGATAATAGAGCCATCTATTGCTGAGTTTCTGACACCATCCAGCTGTTGTGAAGCTCAGGGAGGTGCATCATTGTGATCCCATAACTCTGTGCGTACGGCGGAATTAACTGTAATAAACAGAAACCAGAGCTCCTCAGCTTGACACCGGGAACAGCCCCGCAAGCAGCTGTTATCCCGGGATAGCCGGATTTTAGCTAGTGCCTCCGCCGTGGCTCAGTGTTCAGCCCCCCTGGCTCTCAGCCAGAAGCTTGTGGCTTCGTGCCACATTTAAAGGCCAGGCGGACACTCCAGTGCAGTGCTGTGGGAGTGCTGCGCTGTCAGAGGTGTTATCTTCCAGATTGAGGTGCTAAACCAAGGCCCCATCAGCCCTGTGAGTTTGATCAATGGTTAAACCCCCGCTTAACATCGCCTCATTTAACGCTAATATTGGCCGGAATCTTCCCACCGTTCAGGCCGGTGGGATTTCCCCACCCTGCCGCAGTGAACAGAGATTTGGCTGGCCAGATTTTGGAGATGATTTGGAGCGTGGCCTGAACGGCGGGTAAGATTGCGCCCTTTGGGCGGGATTTTCTGGCTGCGCTCACTCCAAGACCGGAAAATCCCACCTGAGGTCAACCTTTGCATGGTCCATGTCCCGCCCAATACGATTCCCGTGGCGGCCCGGGAACGGTAAAATTCCACCCTGCGTGTCAGCATATCCGCTTAATGTTGCAAGTTTCACTTTAACGCAACTTCCTCTTTTAGAACATAGAACATTACAGCGCAGTACAGGCCCTTCGGCCCTCGATGTTGCGCCGACCAGTGGAACCAATCTAAAGCCCCTCTAACCTACACTATTCCAATATCATCCATATGTTTATCCAATAACCATTTGAATGCTCTTAATGTTGACGAGTCCACTACTGCTGCAGGCAGGGCATTCCACGCCCTTACTACTCTCTGAGTAAAGAACCTACCTCTAACATCTGTCCTACATCTCTCACCCCTCAATTTAAAGCTATGTCCCCTCGTGCTAGCCAACACCATCCGAGGAAAAAGGCTCTCATTATCCACCCTATCTAATCCTCTGATCATCTTGTATGCCTCTATTAAGTCACCTCTTAACCTTCTTCTCTCTAACAAAAACAACCTCAAGCCCCTCAGCCTTTCCTCATATGATTTTCCCAACATACCAGGCAACATCCTGGTAAATCTCCTCTGCACCCTTTCCAACACTTCCGCATCTTTCCAATAATACGGCGACCAGAACTGTACGCAATACTCCAAATGCGGCCACACCAGAGTTTTATACAGTTGCAGTATGACCTCCTGGCTCCGAAACTCAATCCCTCTACCAATAAAAGCTAACACACTGTACGCCTTCTTAACAACCCTATCAACCTGGGTGCCAACTTTCAGGGATCTATGCACATGGACACCGAGATCTCTCTGTTCATCCACACTACCAAATATCTTACGATTAGCCCAGTACTCTGTATTCCTGTTACTCCTTCCAAAGTGAATCACCTCACACTTTTCCGCATTAAACTCCATTTGCCACCTCTCAGCCCAGCTCTGCAGCTTATCTATGTCCCTCTGTAACCTGCCACTTCCCTCCGCACTGTCTACAACTCCACCGTGGCCTGTGCGCTCACATGATCTTTCCCGCGGTGCTTCTGCCCTCGCCCTCAGTCCCTCCTTCCTCCTGCTGCTGCCCCTTCCTCTCCTGCCCTTGCCACTGACCTTACCGTTGTCCCTGAAATCTGGCCTCCAGCTGCTGGCTTCTGTTCTGAACTCGCGCTGAAACCTCCCGCCCCCCCGCCCGTTCCATCCAGTGGCACAAGATGGTCGGAGCAGGTAATCCTGGGACTTCAGCTGCTATCTGCACTGACCAGCCTCTGCCACTAGATGGGGCCTAGTCTAGCTAAAAGCACGAAATTGGAATTCAGTGTAATTGCTTCCAACAGGTTACATTGTCTGGCATATTGTATTCCTTTTATTTTTAGTGACATGTTTTATGCTGCATGTATTTCAGCTAGCAATGCACAGTGCTGCAGATGTCTGATACAGTTCTGGGGTAAGGGACGGTGTAATAAGTCCTTGGAGGCAGTAGTCTATTCACCAAAATCCCTTTATGTACAAGTCTGACAACAGCATACACAGTTTGTGGGGAGGCGGTGACCTAGTGATATTATTACTAGACTATTAATCCAGAAACTCAACTAATGTCCTGGGGGCCTGGGTTCGAACCCCGCCACAGCAGATGGTGCAAATTTGAATTCAATAAAAAATATCTGGAATTAAGAATCTACTGATGACCATGAGTCGGAAAAACCCATCTGGTTCACTAATGTCCTTTAGGGAAGGAAATCTGTCGTCCTTACCCGGTCTGGCCTACAAGTGACTCCAGAGCCACAGCAATGTGGTTTACTTTCAACTGCCTTCCAAGGGCAACTCATGATGGGAAATAAATGCTGGCCCAGCCAGCGATGCCCATGTTCCACAAGTGAATTTTAAAAAGTTAGGAATTCCCAGAGGAACTGATAATCCCGGTTAAGTACAAAGCAAGAGACTCCCTGATTGGCCCATCCATTTGGCCCTTAGTCAGGGAACTCTTTTGTCTTAAACCAAATGAATGAAATCAAACAAACTTAAGGACAACTCAAAAGGGGCAGCTCCCTAAAAGGAGGGGAACCGCCCGAAACAAAAGACAACGTGAAAGGAAACTTAAAACATCAAATTAAAATGTGATTAAAGGGGTCAAAAATACACCCCAGTCCCTGTGGTGCCCAGTGGGCATGGAAGGCATCAACTGTGCCCTCGGACACTGCATGCTCCCTTTCCAGGGACACCCAGCCGCGAATATAGCCGCGGTAGAGGGGCAGGCAGTTGGGTTGGACGACCCCCTCGATCGCCCGCTGCCTGGACCTGTAGATGGAATGCCTTGCCAGGCCCAGGGGCAGGAATCGCCTCCATGCGGTAGCAAAGGGCATGGAGGGCATTTCCACGAGGTGGCTCAAGCTGTGGGGCACCTGACCCAGGAGGGGGGTCTAGGTTAGCCCTTAGTCGGGGAGTTCATATTCTAACAGGCCCACCTCAATTGCCCATTTAAAGTCATCACAGTCAGAAGATTTGAGAAAAAACTTTTTTATTTAGAGGGTGGTGGGACTGCACTGCCTGGGGAGGCAGAGGAGGTTGGAAACCTTACAACCTTAAAAAATTATTTGGATGAGCACTTGAAACGTCATAACATTCAAGGATGTGGGACAAGCACCAGAAAATGGGATTAGTGCAACCTTAGCGGTAGTTATTGTGGGCGCGGATTTAACGGGCCAAAGGGCCTGTTGTGCACTGTATTACTCTATGGAGAGCGGTTTCAGGTTTCACTATTTCAACTTGGACATGATCTTTTCTGGATGAGAAATGTGTGAAGGAACCTAACTCCTGCTTTAACATTAATTCCTATGGGAACCCATGATTCGCTTAAAGTTGTTTCACTTAAAGTCACAATTCTAAGGGCCACAACATAGAACATAGAACATAGAACAGTACAGCACAGAACAGGCCCTTCGGCCCACGATGTTGTGCCGAGCTTTATCTGAAACCAAGATCAAGCTATCCCACTCCCTATCATCCTGGTGTGCTCCATGTGCCTATCCAATAACCGCTTAAATGTTTCTAAAGTGTCTGACTCCACTATCACTGCAGGCAGTCCATTCCACACCCCAACCACTCTCTGCGTAAAGAACCTACCTCTGATATTCGTCCTGTATCTCCCACCACGAACCCTATAGTTATGCCCCCTTGTAATAGCTCCATCCACCCGAGGAAATAGTCTTTGAACGTTCACTCTATCTATCCCCTTCATCATTTTATACACCTCTATTAAGTCTCCCCTCAGCCTCCTCCGCTCCAGAGAGAACAGCCCTAGCTCCCTCAACCTTTCCTCATATGACCTACCCTCCAAACCAGGCAGCATCCTGGTAAATCTCCTCTGCACTCCTTCCAGCGCTTCCACATCCTTCCTATAGTGAGGTGACCAGAACTGCACACAATATTCCAAATGTGGTCTCACCAAGGTCCTGTACAGTTGCAGCATAACCCCACGGCTCTTAAACTCCAACCCCCTGTTAATAAAAGCTAACACACTATAGGCCTTCTTCACAGCTCTATCCACTTGACTGGCAACCTTTAGAGATCTGTGGATATGGACCCCAAGATCTCTCTGTTCCTCCACAGTCTTCAGAACCCTACCTTTGACCCTGTAATCCACATTTAAATTAGTCCTACCAAAATGAATCACCTCACATTTATCAGGGTTAAACTCCATTTGCCATTTTTCAGCCCAGCTTTGCATCCTATCTATGTCTCTTTGCAGCCTACAACAGCCCTCCACCTCATCCACTACTCCACCAATCTTGGTGTCATCAGCAAATTTACTGATCCACCCTTCAGCCCCCTCCTCTAAGTCATTAATAAAAATCACAAAGAGCAGAGGACCAAGCACTGATCCCTGCGGCACACCGCTAGCAACCTGCCTCCAATCCGAAAATTTTCCATCGACCACCACCCTCTGTCTTCGGTCAGACAGCCAGTTACCTATCCAATCGGCCAACTTTCCCTCTATCCCACACCTCCTCACTTTCATCATAAGCCGACCATGGGGGACCTTATCAAACGCCTTACTAAAATCCATGTATATGACATCAACTGCCCTACCTTCAACACACTTAGTTACCTCCTCAAAAAATTCTATCAAATTTGTGAGGCACGACTTGCCCTTCACGAATCCGTGCTGACTATCTCGGATTAATCCGCATCTTTCTAAATGGTCGTAAATCCCATCCCTAAGGACCCTTTCCATCAATTTACCAACCACCGAAGTAAGACTAACCGGTCTATAATTACCAGGGTCATTTCTATTCCCTTTCTTAAACAGAGGAACAACATTCGCCATTCTCCAGTCCTCTGGCACCATCCCCGTGGACAGCGAGGACCCAAAGATCAACGCCAAAGGCTCTGCAATCTCATCCCTCGCCTCCCACAGAATCCTAGGATACATTTCATCAGGCCCAGGGGACTTATCGACCTTCAGTTTATTCAAAACTGCCAAGACATCCTCCCTCCGAACATCTATTTCCTCCAGCCTATTAGCCTGTAACACCTTCTTTTCCTCAAAAACATGGCCCCTCTCCTTGGTGAACACTGAAGAAAAGTATTCATTCATCACCTCGCCTATCTCTACTGATTCCATACACAAGTTCCCACTACTGTCCTTGACCGGCCCTAACCTCACCCTGGTCATTCTTTTATTCCTCACATAAGAGTAAAAAGCCTTGGGGTTTTCCTTGATCCGACCCGCCAAGGACTTCTCATGTCTTTAAGTGAGGACTTACTAGAAAAGGTTCCATGATAGTATTTTGAAGAAGAGTAGGGGAGTTATCCCTGTCTCCTGGTCAATATTTATCCCTCAATCAACATAAAAGCAGACTATCTGGTTGTCATCAGATGGCTGTTGTGGAGCTTGCTTTGCACAAATTATCTCATGCGTCTTACAATAGTGACTACATCTCAAAAGTAGTCCATTGTACATAAAGCACTTGTAAATTGTTTTATCTTGCTGAACTTGCTTGGTAAAGTCTGTTTTCTTTCTTCAAAGACTGTGGAATCATAGAATCATAGAATCCCTACAGTACAGAAGGAGGCCATTTGGCCCATCGAGCCTGCACCAACAACAACCCCACCTAGGGCCTATCCCTGTAACCCCACGTATGTACTCTGCTAATCCCCCCGACACTAGGGTCAATTTAGCATGGCCAATCCACCTATCCTGCACATCTTTGGACTGTGGGAAGAAACAGGAGCACCCGGAGGAAACCCATGCAGACACGGGGAGAACGTGCAAATTCCACATAGACAGTGACCCAAGGCCGGAATTGAATCCAGGTCTCTGGCGCTGTGAGGCAGCAGTGCTAACCACTGTGCTACCGTGCCGCCCTTGTGGCTTTATTTTAAAAGCAATCATCTTGAATCTCAATCTTTATCTTCTTTAAAGAAAACGTTATTGGCCCCTAATAGATCTCTCCCCCGATCCCTATCCTCCCTTCTAAGTTGTGGAAGAAACCATATAAATATAAAGACACACAGAATACAGAAGCAGGAGGAGGCCATTCGGCCCTTCGAGCCTGCTCTGCCATTCATTTTGACCATGGCTGATCATCGAATTCAATATCCTGATCCTGCCTTCCGCCCATATCTCTTGATCGCTTTAGCCCCAAGAGCTATGGAAACAAAATACATATGCAAGTCTTTCTTCTTTTTAACTAATACAGAGGCACAAAGGCTTTCAGTTTGTACCACGTAAACCAGCCTCCTATCCACTGACTCTGTCTACACTTCCCGCTGCCTCGGAAAAGCAGCCAGTATAATTAAGGACGCCACGCATCCCGGACATTCTCTCTTCCACCTTCTTCCATTGGGAAAAAGATACAAAAGTCTGAGGTCACGTACCAACCGGCTCAAGAACAGCTTCTTCCCTGCTGCTGTCAGACTTTTGAATGGACCTACCTCGCACTAAGTTGATCTTTCTCTCCACTCTAGCTATGACTGTAACACTACATTCTGCACACTCTCCTTTCCTTCTCTATGAACAGTATGTTTTGTCTGTATAGTGCACCAAAAAAATAATACTTTTCACTGTATGCTAATACATGTGACAATAATAAATCAAATAATAAATAGCAAATAATAGTTCACGGTTGAATCACAAGGAGGACCGAGAGATGGAAAGCATTGAATTTGCAACAGCAAAAAGAGACACGTGTGCAAATTGAACAATTAAAAAGTTTATTTATTTAGTGTCACAAGTAGGCTTACATTAACACTGCAATGAAGTTACTGTGAAAATCCCCTAGTCACCACACTCCCGTACCTGTTCGGGTACACTGAGAGAGAATTT
The DNA here is from genome assembly GCF_964213995.1 of Mustelus asterias. Taxonomy (NCBI): domain Eukaryota; kingdom Metazoa; phylum Chordata; class Chondrichthyes; order Carcharhiniformes; family Triakidae; genus Mustelus; species Mustelus asterias. The sequence goes on along the minus strand of NC_135823.1, from coordinate 55,609,387 downwards.
AGCACAGCCAATGCACCTAACCAGCACGTCTTTTGGACTGTGGGAGGAAACCGGAGCACCCGGAGGCAACCCACGCAGACAACGTGCAGACTCCACACAGACAGTGACCCAAACCGGGAACCGAAGCGGGGTCCCTGGTGCTGTGAGGCAGCCGTGCTAACCACTGTGCCGCCGGGCCGCCCTAAGAGAGCATTCGCTGATTTTACTGGACTGATAACCAGCCGTGTATTTCCACTGTAGATTGAATCTCTCTGGGGCATGTGAGGATGTGTCAACCCTGATTGCATTAGCAATGACCTGGTTCCCTGCTTGTTACGAGGTGCACAGAGCCCGCTCCACTGACCTTGAAGGGGACATAACTGAAATTGCGCATTACAGTGTGCATCGTGCCAAAGGAGTACAATTCCGTGTTGGGCAAGTAACCCAATCTGAAGTCAATCAACAGCTGGCTGTTGGCCAGCTTAGGTCTGCCTAAGTTTACCAAGGCTCGGTGTGTGTGTGTATGTGTGTGTGTGTGTGTGTGTATGTGTGTGTGGGGCTGGTGTCCCTCTTAACCCTCATAAACCTTTCCAGTCAAGATAATTGACTTTGAAATTCAAGTGTAATTGCTTCAACCGAATGGCTCGAATTCTAATTAGCGAGTGGTAGATGTTGCGGCTGCAAACAGGAGGAATGAAATATTCATCCCTTGAGGGAGAAAAAAAAAACCAAACCTGCTATCGATCTTTTTCTTAACTCACGCAGGAACCCAGTCGGTTTATTCGTGCATTTTATTCAGGCGTTGACCTGCCTTTTATAAGTGAAATTCATACATTTAAATGTAAATCTGATCTGGAAAATTTCGAGTACAATTGGTGAAGTTATGTTTCCATATTCTTACGTGAAAAGTGGTAGAAATAGAACTTTTGTCTTGTCTCTACCCACTGGAAAACGTTGGCACAGACTGTGTTTTACACCACTGACATTTCGATGTGGGATCTGCAATTGTATAGGGTGTTGGTGAGGCACCAGCACCCCATACACATGGAGAATTGTCTGCAATTTTCGTGTCCTTATCTGAGGAAGGATGTCCTTGCCACAGAGGGAGTGCAGCGAAGGTTTACCAGGCTGATTCCTGGGATGGCAGGTCTGTTGTATGAGGAGACTAAGTCAGTTAGGGTTATATTCACTGGAGTTTAGAAGAGAGTCATAGAGTCATAGCATCACAGAGGTTTATAGCATGGAGGCCCAACTTGTCCATGCCACCCTTTGAGTGAGAGGGGATCTCGTAGAAACTTATAAAACTCTTAGGGTAGATTCAGAAAGTATGTTCCCGATGGTGGGGGAGTCCAGACCGAGGAGTCATAGTTTGAGGATAAGGGGTAAACCTTTTAGGACTCAGGTGAGGAGAAATTTCCTCACCCAGAGTTTGGTGAATGTGTGGAATTCACTTCCACAGAAAGTAGTTGAGACCAAAACGTGTGATTTCAAGAAGAAATTAGATATAGCTCTTGGGGCTAAAGTGATCAAGGGATATGGGGGGAAAGGGGGAATCAGGATATTGAATTTGATGATCAGCCATGATCATAATGAATGGCGGAGCAGGCTTGAAGGGCCGAATGGCCTCCTCCTGCTTCTAGTTTCTATGTTTCTATCTACGTTTCTGCTTCCTGTTGTTCCACAGACTTGACAACAAAATGTTTGCCAGTGAAAGTAAGGGGATGTTCCTCCCACCCTCATGGGTTTGCTGGATTGGCCATTTTAAAATTCATTCATAGGGTGTGGGTATCACTCGTGTTAAAATCCTTCAGCAGACCCTGGGACATGTGGTGAGAGATCCATCAGGGGACAATAATGTTTTGTTTAAAGTAGATTTATTATTTTATTTATTAGTGTCACAAGTAAGCTTACATTAACACTGCAGCGAAGTTACTGTGAAAACCCCCCAGTCGCCACACACTCCGGCGCCTGTTCGGGTACACTGAGGGAGAATGTAGCATGGCCAATGTACCTAACCAACACATCTTTCAGACTGTGGGTGGAAACCGGAGCACCCGGAAGAAACCCACGCAGACATGGGAAGAACATGCAGACCCTGCACAGACAGTTACCCAAGCTGCGAATCGAACCCAGGTTCCTGGTGCTGTGAGGCAGCAGTGCTAACCACTTGCCACCGTGCCTACCCCATGAAGATGAAGGTGGAGATTCAAGATACCTGCTTTTGGAATAAAGCCACAAGATCCCACAGGCATTGAACAAGCAAGTTCAGAAAGATTAACCAATTCACAATATGTATCTTATATTCTGACATTCAAGGTAAGTATGAGGCACATGTGAATTAATAGACAAGCTGTGGTCAGACACACCACATTACAGATCAAATGACAAATGCAACCAAAACAGATTCCATGGATTTATCAACAAATCACCCCGACGTTAGTCCCACTGACAACCAATCTTAATGAAATTTCATATGCCTCATGAAGGTTTCCAATCTCCAACTTTGATGATCGTGCCTTGGAATTCTCTCCAAATGTTGCCCCCACTCAGGTGGCTTCAACGATGTCCCACCCCGCAGGGTTTCAATTTCACCTTCTGAGATTCCTTCTCCCTAGACTCCCAAGTACACACAAACACTAGCTTACAAGCACACTCTCAGATCTATGGCCATACCAAACAGAATGCCACTGATCCAAAGGGGTACCTTTGACCCAATGGCCCTCTTTACTTAAAGTCAGCTCCCAAAGTCCTTTCTCTAACTTTTTAATTCAACTTAACTGGGACCTCTGCCTATCCCTGTCTCTGTGGCTCTTGTTGGTTGGCAGATTGCATGAAGCTGATTGCCTTAAGAAGAGCTGTTCACTGACACTTGAACTAATCTGGTGACTATCAAAATACTCCTGGAGTGTCCCAACATTGATACTAGGCAGGAACCAAAGTAACAAGCATCGGAACATTGTGTACCTTAGAGTCACAGAGGTTTACAGCATGGAAACAAGCCCTTTGGCCCAACTTGTCCTTGCCGCCTTTTTTTTTAAACCTCTAAGCTAGTCCCAATTGCCTGAATTTGGCCCATATCTCTCTGTACCCATCTTACCCATGTAACTGTCTAAATGTTACCAGCTCCACAGATGGCTAACTGAGCACCCAGGGATGCAATGATTAATATATTTCATGACACTAGCTAGATCAGAATTTATTGTCCATCCCTAACTGTCCTTACCAATGGTGGTCCTGCCTTCAGCTACTGAGGCTTTTAGCTCCAGAATTCCCTCTCTAAAACTCTTTGCCCCTCCTACCTCTCTTATCTCCTTTAGGAAACTCCTTAAAACTTTCCTCTTCAACCAAGTTTTTGGCATCTGCCTTTCTATCGCCTCATATCACATTTTGCTTTATAACACTTGTGTGAAGTATCTTAGGACATTTCATGAAGTTAAAGGCACTATATAAATGTAACTCAGTGTTGTTGGACTTTGGCGCTTCTCGAAAATAGCTGAGTAGCTTATTAGGCCGTTTCAAGGGCTGGTAAGAGTTGACCACATTGCTGTGGGTCTGGAGTTAGATATAGGCCAGGCCAGGTAAATTTGGCAGATTTCCTTCCCTTTTACAGATGCGCCAAAGAAAGCATCCTTTCCAGATGTATCACAACTTGGTCTGGCTCCTACTCTGACCAAGACCGCAAGAAACTACAAAGGGCGATGAGCATAGCCCAGTGCATCACATAAAGCAGCCTCCCATCCATTGACTCCATTTATACTTCCCGCTGCCTTGGGATAGCAGCCAGCATAATCAAGGACCCCACGCAACATGGACATTCTGTCTTCCACCTTCTTCCATCGGGATAAAAATACAAGTCTGAGATCACGTGCCAACCGACTCAAGAACAGCTTCTTCCCTGCTGCCATCAAACTTTTGAATGGATCTACCATATATTAAACTGATCTTTCTCTACACCCTAGCTATGTCTGTAACACTACATTCTGTACCCTCTCCTTTCCTTCTCCCCATTTACTCTATGAATGGTAAGTTTTGTCTGTGTAGCGCACAAGAAACAATACTTTTTTACTGTATACCAATACATGTGACAATAATAAATCAAATCAAAACCCTCCACTTAGAAGGACAAGGGCAGTTGCTGTGTGGGTGTGCTGCCATCCCTAAGTTCCCCACCAAATCGCATACCATCCCAACTCAACAATATATCACCACTTCCTTCAGTGTCACTGGGTCAGTATCCTGGAGCTCCCTACCTGACAGTGTACCATTCACCATGCCAACTGCAATTGTTCAAGAAGACCTGCCACCTCCTCCTCAAGGGCAACGAAGGATGGACAACGAATGCTGCCCTTGCCAGCAATGCCCACAACTCCAGAGTAAATGAAGGACAAATCACAGCAAGCAGCCAAATGGAAACTCAATTGAGAAGGGAGATACGGGAATGCAGGAATAACCCAGAGGAGGCGACGGGCTACTGGTATTATCGTTAGACTATTAATCCAGAATAATGTTCTGGGGACTCGGGTTCGAATCCCGACATGGCAGAATTTGAATTCAATAAAAAAGTAGCTGAAATTAAGAATCTATTGATAGAAGAGGAAACTGAATGTATTATCTCCAGATTTGCAGATGATACAAAGTTGGGTGGGAGGGTGAGCTTTGAAAAGGATGCAGAGATGCATCAGCATGATTTGGACAGGCTGAGTGTGTGGGCATCTGCATGGCAGATTATAATGTGGATAAATGTGAGGTTATCCGCTTTAGTAGCAATAATAGGAAGACAGATTATTACTTGAATTGGTGTAAATTGAAAGAGGTGGACACTGAACAAGACCTTGGAGTCCTCGTGCATCAGTCGCTGAAAGTAAGCACGCAGGTACAGCAGACAGTAAAGAGGGAAAATGGTATGTTGGCCTTCGTAGTGAGAGGATTTCAGTATAGGGATAGGGATGTTTCGCTGCAATTGTATAGGGCGTTGGTGAGGCCACACCTAGCGTATTGTGTGCAGTTTTGGTGTCCTTATCCGAGGAAGGATGTCTTGATAGAGAGGGAGTACAGTGAAGGTTTACCAGACTGATTCCTGGGATGGCAGGTCTGTCATATGAGGACAGACTAAGTTGGTTAGGATGATATTCATTGGAGTTTAGAAGAGTGAGAGGGGATCTCATAGAAACTTATAAAATTCTAACAGGGTTAGACAAGGTAAATTCAGAAAGAATGTTCCCGATGGTGGGGGAGTCCAGAACTAGGGGTCATATATTAAGAATAAGGGGTAAATCTTTTAGAACTGAGGGGAGGAGAAATTTCTTCACCCAGAGGGTGGTGAATGTGTGTAATTCACTATAACAGAAAATAGTTGAGGCCAAAACGTTGTGTGATTTCAAGAAGAAATTAGATATAACTCTTGGGGCTAAAGGGATCAGGGGATATTGGAGGAAGTGGGGATCAGGATATTGAATTTTGATGATCAGCCATGATCAAAATGATTGGCGGAGCAGGCTCGAAGGGCCGAATGGCCTACTCCTGCTTCTAGTTTCTATGTTTCTACGACCATGAAACCATTATTGTTGGAAAAACCCATCTTGTTCACTAATGACCTTCAGGGAAGGAAATCTGCCGTCCTTACCTGGTCTGGCCTACATGTAACTCCAGAGCCATAGCAATGTGGTTGACTCTCAACTCCCCTTGGGCAACTAGGGATGGGCAATAAATGCTTACCAGCCAGCGACGCCCATGTCCCTCAAATGAATTTATACAAAGTACGGGTGCAGACAGGTTGAAATATGTAGGGGATATCGTATTTACAGATTTGACAGGAAAGTTCAGAGATGCAATAGCCACGGCATCGTCAGCACATACTTAAACATGATACAGTTTACTTAGCAAGCAACTGTGAGGTCCCAGAGCTTCAGAGCGAAATAGCAAACTACCTTTGCCTCATGATCGGAACAAACTTCCCAAATCCAGGGTCCAGAGTCAGGCTCAAATGTGGAACTCCTCACAACTGGGTGGACTGTTTGAGCAGGCATTCATTTGCAGGGAAACTAAGTCCGGGATTCTCTGACCACGCCCTTGGCTGTGGTTCCTCTGGTCCGGCTACAGTGGATGGAGCTTTGGCTAAGCACCGAACTTTCCGTTCTCACTGGCAGAAGTGGTGGGGCGTTCGGCATTGGAGAATTCCAGCCTGGATAAACACGCGGCGGAGAAAGAAATAGAAGGTCATGCTGATCAGGTGAGATGCAGTGAGGCAGGAGGAGGCCTGGATGGAGCATGGATACAGGCACAGACCAATTGGGTCATATGGCCTCTTTCTGCGGGCTCAGTTACTTAAGCAGTACCTCCGCATAACCATTGATTTCAGAGAGGGTTGAGCTAAATAGAAGAGTACACACAGCCACATTACAACTGTTCAATTGGGCTTTGAAAGTTCCATTAAGAAAATATGCAAGTGCTAATTTAAGAAACACTGTCTAACAAATTATTCATGATTCAAAGTTGTCACTGGGCTTATTGAACCCATCGATTCCTATACCTAATAGAAAAAAATATCATACTTAAAAGGCAGTCCACTTCATTGTGCATCAGTGTGCTTGCTTCTTGTGTGGTGCGCTTAATTCATCACCCTGCATTGCTTTTCCAATTACTTCACCCCTGTGCTAGGTAGATCAAATATAGGCATTCAAAATGAGGAGAGGTTCTGATTAAATGAACTGGAAAAGCCATTTCAGTAGTCAGTGAGTACAAGGCATAGATTTCAGATTGTCGTCAAAGGAACAAGAGGGTAGGAGACATTTCTTTACAGGGAATAGTATTCGAGAATCATGTAGCACAGAAGTTGGCCATTTGGCCCATCGCATACGTACCTGTGTCGGCCCCATTCATAAAGTCCTGGTCATAGAATCGTACAGCGCAGAAAAGGCCCTTCGGCCCATCAGGTGGAATTTTACCGTCCCGCCCGCCATGGGATTCGTAGCGGACGGGACACGGACCATGCAAGTCTGTTGACCTCGGGCAGGATTTTCCGGCTTTGAGGTGAGTGCGGCCAGAAAATCCCGCCCCGCAAGTCTGCACCGACAATACCTACCTCTGAAGTTGCGCTAATCCCATTTTCCAACACTTCGACCATAAGACATAGGAGCAGAACTAGGCCACTCGTCCCTTCGGGCCTGCTCCGCCATTCAATCATGGCTGATATTTTTCTCATCCCCATTCTCCTGCCTTTGCCCCATAACCCCTGATCCCCTTATCCCATATCCCTGAATGTTATGATATTTCAAGTGCTCATCCAAATACCTTTTAAAGGTTGTAAGGTTTCCATCCTCCACTACCTTCCCAGGCAGTGCAATCCAGATTCCCACCACCCTCTGAGTGAATAGATTTTTTCTCAAATCCCCTCTGAATCTCCTGTCCTTCACCATAAAACTATTCCTGCTCATGATTGACCCCTCAACCTATTCACCCTTTCCTCAGAATCTTATACACCTCAATCATGTCCCCCCTCAGCCTTCTCTGCTCTAAAGAAAACAATCCAAGCCTATCTAATCTCTCCTTATGGATCAACTGCTCCATCCCAGGCAACATCCTGGTGAACCTTCTCTGCAACCCCTCTAGTGGTATCACATCCTTCCTATAGTGAGGTGACCAGAACTGAGGACAGTACTCCAGCTGTGGCCTAACCAACGTTCTGTACAACTCTAACATAACCTCCTTGCTCTCATACTCTATGCCACAACTGATAAAACTAAGTGTCCCAAATGCCTCCTTAACTATCTTATTCACCTGTTCTGCTGCCTTCCGGGATCTGTGAATAAGTACCTCAAGATCCATCTGTTCCTCTGAGCTTCCTGGTGTCCTGCCATTCATTAAATACTCCCTTGTCTTGTTACTTCTTCCAAAGTGCATCACCTCGCACTTATCAGGGTTAAATGCCATCTGCCACTGCTCTGCCCATCTGACCAATCCTTCTATATCTTCCTGTAACCTATGACCTTCTTCACTATTAACCAGCCTACCAATCTTGATGTCATCTGCAAACTTGCTTATCATTCCCCCCCACATTATCATTGATATAATTTATGTACATAATAGACAATAAGTGATCCAGCACTGAACCTTGTGGTACACCACGGGACACCAGCCCCCAGGCACTCAACCAGCCTTCTACCACCACCTTTGTGCCCTAGTATCAAGCCAATTTTGGATCCATCTTACTTTTCGGATCCATTCCCTTACTTTTTCTCCAGAGCCTTGCAATTTACTCCTTTTCAGGTAAATAGCTTTTTTGAATGTTATTACCAAATCTCCTTTCATTCCTCTCATTGCAGATCACAATGACTCGCCGTGGAAATCTCTTTTTCCTGACTTCTCTCTGGATTTTGTGCCAATTATGTTAACTCTAGCCCACCACCCCAATCCCACCCTTACTCATAACAGGGCCTGTGTCTGTCGGGGAATCCCAGGTGCATTATCAGCAGCAGCCAACAGTTTCCATGGCAATGGAGAGCTGCTGGCCTCTCATTTGATGGCAGCTCTGAGGAGGCAGGATTTCTGCTTCTGGGGTCCTGGGGAAGACCCAGGGCTGGCCAGTTAAATGCCTGAAAGGTAATTAATCCCACTGGGCCCTCTCCAATGTTCTCCAACTGGCAGGTGAGACCCTAATGCCAAGATTTAATTAAGCCCAAGGTCTTCATTCGATATGAGTAACACCACAGGGCTCCTGATTTAAGGGAATAGTGGTGGGCAGCTGGTAATGAATCACCTTTTCCTTGTCATCTCCATGCTGCCTACTTCTACTTGGGGCGGCACAGTGGCACAGTGGTTCGCACTGCTGCCTCACAGCGACAGGGACCCGGGTTCAATTCCGGCCTTAGGTAACTGTCTGTGTGGAGTCTGCATGTTCTCCCCGTGTCTGCGTGGGTTTCCTCCGGGTGCTCCGGTTTCCTCCCACAGTTCAAAGATGTGCAGTTTGGATGGATTGGCCATGCTAAATTCTCCCTTAGTATCCCAAGACACCAAGGACATTCTGTCTTCCACCTTCTTCTGTCGAGAAAAAGATACAAAAGTCTGAGGTCACGTACCAACCGACTCAAGAACAGCTTCTTCCCTGTTGCCTTTTGAATGGACTTACCTTGTATTAAGTTGATCTTTCTCTGAACCCTAGCTATGACTGTAACACTGTATTCTGCACTCTCTCCTTTCCTTCTCTATGAACTGTATGCTTTGTTTGTATAGCGTGCAAGAAACAATACTTTGCACTGTATGCTAATACATGTGATGATAATGAGTCAAATTAAATCAAATCAAACCAAGATTTTTTTCATAGAATTCATAGAATCCCTACAGTACAGAAGGCGGCCATTCGGCCCATCAAGTCTGTACCGACCACAACCCCACCCAGGTCCTATTCCCGTAACCCCACACATTTACCCTGCTAATCTCCCTGACAATGAGGGTCAATTTAGCATGGCCAATCAACCTAACCCGCACATCTTTGGACTGTGGGAGGAAACCGGAGCACCCGGAGGAAACCCACGCATTTACGGGGAGAACGTACAGGCTCCACAACAGACAGTGACCCGAAGTGTGTAGGCTATGGGGGATTAGTGGGTTATGGGGTTAGGGCCTGGGTAAGATACTCTGTCAAAAAAGTCAGCGCAGACGCAATGGGCTGAATGGCCTCCTTCTGCACTGAAGGGATTCTAAAATTCTATGATTGCTGAGGCCACAAAATCTCCCCCGGACACAGCTGCCATTCGAAAACCTGGCTTTCAAAATAAAAATCCAAGCCAATATTTCCTGGGCTGTCCACAAGTTCGACACTTCAAACCTGAAACAATGGCTTCCTTTCAGACATGGCCATTTTTAAAACCTTATTCCAGAATGGGCCATAAAACGCATTTAATATTCTTGGTTAACAGCTGTAATTGTCTGTGGGGGAAGAGGGTTGGAGGTCTTTTAAGCTACACTTGAAACTATCTCTGAATGTTATTGTCGATTGTGATCTGATCGAACTGCCAACTGCCAATACACTCCCCTCAGAAAGAAACCATTTCCACCCCAACTTCTTCTAGCCTTGCATAAGGCTGTTCTTATTCACATTTGACCTTCCATTGTTCCCCTTGAGAGGGTAGACAATTCCCAATGTTAATAACAACAACTTGTATATATGTATAGAATCATCGAATAGAATCATTGAATCCCTACAGTGCAGAAGAGGCCATTTGGCCCATCAAGTCTGCACTGACTCCCTGACAGACGATCTTATCCAGGCCCTCTCCCATGCCCCACCCTTGTAACATTTACCATGACTAATCCATCTAACCTACACATCATGGAGCACTAATTTAGCATGGTCAATCCACCTGACCTGCACATCTTCGGAAACCGGAGCACCCGGAGGAAACCTATGCAGACACAGGGAGAATGTGCAGGCTCCACACAGTCACCCAAGGCCGGAATCAAACCCGCGTCCCTGGTGTTGTGAGGCAGCAGTGCTAACCATGTGCCACCGTGCCATCCAGTGCAGTTAGTAGTGCAGCTAACATAATAAAAAACACTCGGTCATTATCGGGGCGGCACGGTAGCACAGTGGTTAGCACTGCTGCTTCACAGCTCCAGGGTCCCGGGTTCGATTCCCGGCTCGGGTCACTGTCTGTGTGGAGTTTGCACATTCTCCTCGTGTCTGCGTGGGTTTCCTCCGGATGCTCCGGTTTCCTCCCACAGTCCAAAGATGTGCGGGTTAGGTTGATTGGCCAGGTTAAAAATTGCCCCTTAGAATCCTAAAATGCGTAGGTTAGAGGGATTAGCGGGTAAATATGTGGGGGTAGGGCCAGGGTGGGATTGTGGTCGGTGCAGACTCGATGGGCCGAATGGCCTCCTTCTGCACTGTAGGGTTTCTGTGATTCTATGATTCACAGAGGCCCAGTTAAAAGAAATGGCACCGAACCACATGAGGAGATGTTAGAGCTGGCGACCAAAGGTTTGTTTAAAATGGTAGTTTTAGGGAGGGACTGAAAGGAGGAAAATGAGGAAGAGAGGGGAAGAATCTTAGGGATTGGAATTCCTGAATTTAGGGCCTAGATAATTAAGCCACAATCAACAAAACGCAATGTCAATGGGGAAGGAGATGAGGTTCAATATTAACGAAAATGTATATGGACGAGGCTTGTTGTGAATGCAAGGGAGAGAGTAGAAAGCTCTGCTTTATAATTTACCCTTTCTCCATGTATGTGTTGCCACAAAAGTAAGTGAAGGCTCCACATAATGTCATTTCGAACTCTAAACAGAAGAGACTACCTGACCTCTGTTAAATTCCCAACAATTGGGATGCAAAAACTCACTCCACAGACAGGCGTCAGATATTTATTGCAGGTCTTACTCACTCCACACTCCAAATTACAACCACCCTCTCAGGGAGGTTCCCGGGCAGATCACCCCGCACCCAGAGTCACCTGATCTGTCTCCTTAGAGGGCTACGCCCCAGCTTACGTAACAACCTCACCCCTTCACCCCCCTCACTTTAGGCAGGCTTTATTTATTCATTTAAAGGTGTGGGCGTCGCTGGCTGGGCCAGGATTTATTGCCCATCCTTAACTGCCCTCCATTTCCAAAGCGCATTTGAGAGTCAACCACATTGCTATGGCTCTGGAGTCACATGTAAGCCAGACCAGGTAAAGATGATGGATTTCCTTCCCTAAAGGACATTAGTGAACCAGATGGATTTTTACAACAATCGACATGGTCACCATTAGAATTCCAGATTTTTATTGAATTCAAATTTCACCATCTGTCATGGCAGGATTCGAACCTGGATCCCAAGATCCTGCCTTGAGTCTCTGGATTACTAGTCCAGTGACAATACAACTACACCACTGCCTCCCCGTTTTAGTCTCTTTGACGAAGGAGTTTGCCCCGCCCTATTGCTCAGTTCTGACACAAGAAAAGAAAATACTGGAAAATCTCAGCCGGTCTGACGGCATATGTGCAGAGAGATTAGAGCCAACGTTTTGAGTCTCGATGACCCTTCGTCAGAGCTCTGGAAACAGTTGGCTCTGTTCTTTCCCCACAGATGCTGTCAGACCGGCTGAGATTTTCCAGCATTCTCTGTTTTTGTTTCAGATTCCGGCATCTGCAGTATTTTGCCTTTATTTAGCTCAGTCCTGTCGATGGGTTGTTGGCTGAAATATAAGCATTACTCGCTTCCAGATGCTGACTGACCTTCAGTTGGCACATCTTCTGATTCCATTTCTAAATCCCAGCCTCTCCTTGGTTACATCAGTTCCAGTCATTTGGTTCCAGCTCACGCTCTCCGGTACGGATTTGTGACGCCTCGTAGTTCTACGCATCGGAGCTTGGGGAAAAGAAAAGAAAACCAACTTGGAGTTGATGAAGGGAAGGCTCAGAAGAGCTCTGTTTGATCCTAACATCTCCTTCATGCCCATTCCCTAAGCGTGCGTCACTGCCAAACACTTTCCCATTAAAGAATCTATTTCTGAAACTCAGATTTATAATTCTGCTGTTAGCACCCAAAAGCGTGCAAAGTCAAACAATTTCCAAGCTTTGATCTCATGCGTGTCCTCGGGGGAGAAAGGGAAGTAACGAATAAAATGCTGAAGAAGCTTACACGGTTCATAATTCGTGTCACGGCAATTGTCTTTCTCTATGTCTTCCTTTCTTTTTCCCTGAGGGAATGCGTAAAAGTTTGGCAAGTACTCCTCCATATTTTCCTCTAACATGGTTCCTGTGCGCCTTCATTGGAAAGGGCTCAATTTGCCAAACCACGCCATTCTAGATTTGATCTACTAAGAACAAAGAACAGAGAAAAGTACAGCACAGGAACAGGCCCTTCGGCCCTCCAAGCCTGCATCGATCATGATGCCTGCCTAAACTAAAACCGTATGCACTTACGGAATCCGTATCCTTCCATTCCCATCCTATTCATGTATTCATCTAGTTGCCCCTCAGATGCCGCTATCATACCTGCTTCCACCACCTCTCCAGGCAGTGCATTCCAGACATTCACCATCCTCTGTGTAAAAAACTTGCCTCGCACATCTCCTGTAAACTTTTCCCCATGCACCTTAAACCTATGTCCACTAGTACTTGATTTTTCTACCCTAGGAAAGAACATCTGGTTAGCCGCTCTGTCCATGCCACTCATAATCTTATAGACCTCTATCAGGTCACCCCTCAACCTCTGTCATTCCAGTGAGAACAAACCAAGTTTATTCAACCTCTCCTCATAGCTAATACCCTCCAGACCAGGCAACATCCTGGTAAACCTCTTCTGTACCCTCTCCAAAGCATTCACATCCTTCTGGTAGTGTGGCAACCAAAATTGTACACAATATTCTCTGCCTGTTAATACTCCTGAGGGTTCTACCATTTACTGCATAATTCCTACATGCATTGGACCTTCCAAAATGCATTACCTCACACTTGTCCAGATTAAACTCCATCTGCCATTTCTCCGCCCAAGTCTCTAACCAGTCTATATCTTGCTGTATCCTCTAACAATCCTCTTCACTGTCCGCAACTCCACCAATTTTTGTGTCGTCTGCGAACTTAGTAATCAGAGCAGCTACATTTTCCTCCAAATCATATATATATTTACTACAAACAACAAAGGTCCCAGAATTGATCCCTGTGGAACATTGTGCGGTTTCTCAAAAGTTGTGCACTTTGAATGAGTGCACAACATTTAATGAGAATTTTCTGTATCCTTGGTTGTTTTCTGTGAGAAACACTTTACACTTGTAGAAATGCTCCTGAACAAACTGGATCTAGGCAATCTTTAAAGGCTAACAATACAGCATTGAGATTAGTAGGCTGGTCACATTTTTTTTGTCTCATTCTGGCAACAGACTAGAACACAATGATCAGTGGATAGAAAGAATATTCATAATTGTAAAGCAGGCAACGTGAAATGAGACAGGATTAGTTAATGATCTCATAGTAAAGGATTATCTGGGAAAGAGTGATCATAACACAGTAGAATTTTACATTCAATTTGAGGGATGAGAAACTTGTGTCTTAACCTGAATAAAGGTAATTTGCACAGGTATGAAGACATTGAGGAAAAGTAGACTTTAAAAGTAGATTAGAGGATAAGACATTAGATACGAAGTGGCATACATTCGAGGTGATAATTCACAATTCTCAACGATGGAATATTCCATTGAGAAATAAGGACTATGAGAAGAATGAATCACCTGTGGCTGACTATGAAGTCAAAAATGGTATCAAATTGAAAGAAAAGGCAGACAACATTGTAGAGATCGGTGGTGAGTCAGAAGATTGGAAAATCCTTACAAACAAGGAAAAGATGATACAAAAATACAGAGGGAGAAAATAGATTACGAGAATAAACTAGCAGGAAATGAAAAAACAGCAATAGTTGAAAAGAATGAGAGTTGATCTTTGGAGTTTAGAAGAATTGAAACCTATAAGATCCCAAGGGGACTTGACAGAATAGATAGAGACATAGAGTCATAGAGGTTTACAGCACGGAAACAGGCTCTTCGGCCCAACTTGTCCATGCCGGCTAGTTTTTACCACTAAGCTAGTCCCAATTGCCCGCGTTTGGCCCATATCCTTCTATACCCATCTTACCCATGTAACTGCTAAATGCTTTTTAAAAGACAAAATTGTACCCGTCTCTAATACTACCTCTGGCAGCTCATTTAAGACACTCACCACCCTCCGAGTGAAACAATTATCCCTCTGGACACTTTTGTATCTCTCCCCTCTCACCTTAAACCTATGCCCTCTAGTTTTAAATTCCCCTACCTTTGGCAAAAGATATTAACTATCTAGCTGATCTATGCCCCTCATTATTTTAGAGACCTCTATAAGATCATTCCTCAGCCTCCTGCGCTCCAAGGAAAAAAGTCCCAGTCTATTCAGCCTCTCCTTATAGCTCAAACCATCAAGTCCCGGTAGCATCCTAGTAAATCTTTTCTACACTGTTTCTAGTTTAGAGACTTGGGGTTAAAGATATCAAGGGATATGGATTTTGAATTTGATGATCAACCCTGATCATAATGAATAGCGGAGCAGACTCGAAGGGCCGAATGGCCTACTCCTGCTTCGAGTTTCTATGTTTCTATACCAGCAGGGTGTTTCTGCTTGTGAGATAGATTAGAACTGGGTGACTCAGTTTAAGAACAAGAGGTCTCCCTTTTAAGACAGTGTTCACAAAGGGATTTGGATAGGTTAAGTAAGCGGGCTGAATTTGGCAGATGTTGGGAGATGTGACGTAATGCACTTTGGTAGGGAGAAAATATCACTTAAATAGAGGGAGACTTCAGAAGGCTGTGATACCGAGGGACTGGGTGTCCTTTTACATAAGGCATAGGAGCAGAATTAGGCCACTCGGCCCATCGAGTCTGCTCCGCCATTCAATCATGGCTGATATTTTTCTCATCCCCATTCTCCTGCCTTTTCCACATGACCCCTGATCCCCTTATTAATCAAGAACCTATCTGTCTCTGTCTTAATGACACTCAATGATCTGGCCTCCACAGCCTTCTGTGACAAAGAGTTCCACAGATTCACCACTCTCTGGCTGAAGAAATTCCTCCTCATCTCTGTTTTAAAGGATCGTCCCTTTAGCCTGAGATTGTGCCCTCTAGTTTTTCCTACTAGTGGAAACATCCTCTCCACGTCCACTCTATCCAGGCCTCGCAGTATGCTGTAAGTTTCAATAAGGTCCCCCCTCATCCTTCTAAACTCCAATGAGTACAGACCCAGAATCCTCAACCGTTCCTCATACGACAAGCTCTTCATTCCAGGGGTCATTCTTGTGAACCTCCTCTGGACTCTTTCCAAGGCCGGCACATCCTTCCTTAGATATGGGGCCCAAAACTGCTCACAATACTCCAAATGGGGTCTGAGCGCAGCCTTATATTCCTCAGAAGTACATCCCTGCTCTTGTATTCTAGCCCTCTCGACATGGATGCTAACATTGCATTTGCCTTCCTAACTGCTGACTGAACCTGCACGTTAACCTTAAGAGAATCTTGAACAAGGACTCCCAAGTCCCTTTGTGCTTCTGATTTCCTAAGCATTTTCCCATTTAGAAAATAGTCTCTGCCTCCATTCCTCCTTCCAAAGTGCATAACCTCACTTTTCCACATTGTATTCCATCTGCCACTTCTTTGCCCACTCTCCTAACCTGTCCAAGTCCTTCTGCAGCCCCCCTGTTTCCTCAATACTCCCTGTCCCTCTACATATCTTTGTATCATCTGCAAACTTAGCAACAGTACCTTCAGTTCCTTCCTTCAAATCTTTAATGTATATTGTGAAAAGTTGTCCCAGCACTGACCCCTGAGGCACATCACTAGTCACCGGCTGCCATCCTGAAAAAGACCCCTTTATCCCCCCTCTCTGAAACACAAAAAGTTGACATACAGGTACAGCAGGTAATTAGAAAGACAAATTGATCCCTTTTGCAAGGGTGATGGAGTATAAAAGTAGAGAAGTCTTCATAGAACAGAGTCATAGAATCCCTACAGTGCAGAAGGAGGCCATTCAGCCCATCGAGCCTGCACCGGCAACAATCCCACCCAGGCCCTATCCCTGTAACCTCACATATTTACTCACTAATCTCCCGGACACTAAGGGGCAACTTAGCAAGGCCAATCAACCTAACCCACACATCTTTGGACTGTGGGAGGAAACCGGAACACCTAGAGGAATCCCATGCAGATACGGCACGGTAGCACAGTGGTTAGCACTGCTGCTTCACAGCTCCAGGGTCCCGGGTTCGATTCCCGGCTCGGGTCACTGTCTGTGTGGAGTTTGCACATTCTCCTCGTGTCTGCGTGGGTTTCCTCCGGGTGCTCCGGTTTCCTCCCACAGTCCAAAGATGTGCGGGTTAGGTTGATTGGCCAGGTTAAAAATTGCCCCTTAGAGTCCTGAGATGTGTAGGTTAGTGGGATTAGCGGGTAAATATGTGGGGGTAGGGCCTGGGTGGGATTGTGGTCGGTGCAGACTCGATGGGCCGAAAGGCCTCCTTCTGCACTGTCGGGTTTCTATGATTTCTATGATTTCTACGGGGAGAACGTGCAAACTCCACACAGACCGTCACTCGAGGCCGGAATTGAACCCGGGTCCCTGGTGCTGTGAGGCAGCAGTTCTTGATAGAACTATACAGAGTTATACAGTTTGCTCTCCTTATTTACAGGGGAATATGCTTGCATTGGAGGCAGTTCAGAGAAGGTTAACTCAGTTGATTCCCGGGATGCAGGGAATGTCTTATGAGGAGAGGTTCAGCAGGTTGGGCCTATATTCATTGGAATTTAGAAGAATGGGAGGTCATCCTGTTGAAACCTATAAGATTCTGAAGTGGCTTGACAAGGTGGAAGCTAAGATGATGTTTCTCCTTGTGGGAGAATCTAAAACTGTGGGGAGAATCTAGACGTAAGGCTCATAGTTTCAGAATAAGGGGTCATTCATTTAGGTCAGAGGTGAGAAAGAATTTCTGCTCTCAAAGGGTTGTGAATCTCTCCACAGAGAGGTGTGGCGGCAGTTATTAAATGCATTCAAGGGTGAGATAGAAAGGTTTTTGAATTGTAGGGAATGAAAGGTTATGGGGAACATGCAGGAAAGTAGAGTGAGGGCCAAGATCAAATCAGCCACAGAGATATTGAATGGTGGAGCAGGCTCAAGGGGCCATATGGCCTATTCTTGGTTCCAATGTTCTTATCTCGACTGCATGTTTTTTGCTGGAAGGCAACACTAAAGGCTGTGGGCTATCTCGCTCCAAATGTGTTCTGGCAAAGTAAGAGTTCTGCTTACCTCAGCAAAATGGTGGTTTGTTTTGACAACCAAATGACTCCAAAAGGTGCCTGAAGACAGTCAAGTTTATTTGTGTGTTAAGCGCCAGAAAGTAATTAAAAAATGAAACAAGGGAGCTCCAAGATTGTAATTCAAATTAAACGAAGAATTTAATTTCGGACAATAAATATTTGCCCTTTCAGTTTCTCCAGCCTATTGTGTGTGAAATATAGCACAAAAATTACAATGGCCCGGAACACTCCCACTCTGGCCTTGCTGATGGTACGGGTTTGCCTCCAGCATGGGGTGGAGTCAATGGCAAATCCCATTGGTAGTTGTGGGACTAGAAGATCCCACTGCTGGCCAATGGCATGCCACCTCCCGCCACGGAAAACACACGATGGGATGACCAGAGAATCAACAACTTGCATTTATAGCCAACTTTTAATAACATAATAAATATCCCAAGGTGCTTCACAGGAACATTATCAAACAAAATTCCACACTCACCCAAACCACAAAAAGAGACATTACCTCAGGTAACCAAAGCCTTGGTTCAGGAAGTAGGTTCTAAGGAGCATCTCACTGAAGAGGGAGAGAGGAAAATGTTTAGGGAGGGAATTCCAGAGCTTGGGAGCTAGGCAACTGAAGCCATGGTTGCCAATGGTGGAAAATTAAAATTAGGGATGTGCAGGAAGTCAGGTTTGGAGAGGCCCCAGAGGGGTGTGGAGATGGCAGAGGTTCAAGGGATGGGGAGAGGGAAGACCAGGGAGGTAGTTGAAATTATGAGCATTTTATAAGTGCAAGGTACTGCAAGATAAAGTAGGTCAGGGAGCGTAGGGAATGGGAGCCAGTGACAAATTACCATTTAACCCCAAAGTGAAATTTCAAACATTTATTACCCGTGGTTATTTTATCATAAGATAGAATCCCTACAGTGCAGAAGGAGGCCATTAGGCCCATCGAGCCTGCACCGACAATATCCCACCCAGGCCCTATCCCCATAAGCCCACATATTTGCCCCACTAATCCCCCAACACTAAGAGGCAATTTAGCATGGCCAATCCACCAAATCCGCACATCTTTGGATTGTGGGAAGAAACCGGAGCACCCGGAGGGAACCCACACAGACACGGGGAGAATGTGCAAACTCCACGCAGACAGTCACCCAAGACGGGAATCGAACCCAGGTCCCTGGCGCTGTGAGGCAGCAGTGCTAACCACCATGCCATGGTTCGATGTTTTTGAACGGTGAATGGTGAAGAATTTTTTTTTAAGGTTTAGCTCAAATTTACATTTACATTTAGCTTTTGGCAGCTCAGTGTCATCATACACACTCCCTCTTGCAGATCAACTGCCCTATCTGGCTTGAATCTATCCAGTTGCCATAGTGATACCTGTTCTATGATACTATGGGATGGACGAAGTTCACAAATGAAACTGATATTTTTCATTTCCGAAAAGTTTATTTAACCATTTGCAAAGCCAAATTGTACATTCAAAGGACAACAGAAATAGACCACTTTAAGAATCATTCTCATAACTTCTGAAGAACTCTTTGATACCTATGAGTTAGAAAGCAGTAAAACACGGTAACTGTAATCCTTACAGTACGAGAAGCTAGCAGGATAGGTTGCTATAGGAATGACTTGGCTGCAGTGATACTATGTGTTGGCTATTCTGTGTGAGTGTTTGACTTGTTGGTTAAAAAACAACTTACTGTAACTAGGGACTACCACATTTCCCCAGAATCATCCCGCTTTGCGAGAGGCCCGCTGATGTAATGGCAGCACGGTGGCACGGTGGTTAGCACAGCTGTCTCACACCACCGGGGACTTGGGTTCGATTCCCGGCTTGGGTTACTGTCTGTGCGGAGTCTGCATTTTCTCCCCGTGTCTGCGTGGGTTTCCTCCGGGTGTTCCGGTTTCTTCCCACAGTCCGAAAGACGTGCTGGTTGAGTGCATTGGCCATGCTAAATTCTCTCTCAGTGTACCCGAACAGGCGTCGGAGTGTGGCGACTAGGGGATTTTCACAGTAACTTCATTGCAGTGTCAATGTAAGCCTGCTTGTGACACCAATAAATAAACTGCACATGCGTAACCTGCACACTCCCCATCAACAGGCAGCTCCATTTTGTGACAGGTAGGACTTCCATGCACTCAGATATCAAAATGCTTGTGGCCACAGCAGCGATTGTGCCAATGTAGCCTGGTGCCAATCTGTGCCCAGTTTCCTGGCAGTAGTTCTGATGCTTTTATGCCACTCCAGTCCTCAGTGCCCAGTCTGTTCCATCCTTCTGGAGCCTAAATGGGGGAAAAAAAGGACAAGAGTCAACATTTAATGGCATGGTTAAGCGGAGACAGATGGTTGGCATCTGAAAGCAATTGGCCACATGACATGCATAAGGATGACATTTAAGTGGGAAAGGAAGTGAATAGAGATGATTTAAAACCAGCCTCGCCAGATGCCATATCCCTGACCCTTCACAGCCCACTCTTCAAAGTAGGGGGCTCACGTCATGGCCCTACTCCAGTGGCAGCAGTTTTCCCTCTTTATTTGAGTGCCCAACAGGAATAGGGAACCTTTTAGGGGCAGAACAAGGGTGGAATCTGTCAGTGATAGAGAGCCGGATGCCTGGAAATTAGCCACGAATCGGAGTGCGGCAATCGACATCTCAACTATCTGCCAGAGTTCTAACGGCAAAGTCCAGGTGAACACTTTGATGTTCTTTAGACCATAAGACCATAAGATATAGGAGCAGAATTACGCCATTCGGCCCATCGAGTCTGCTCCGTCATTCAATCACGGTTGATAAGTTTCTCAACCCCATTCTCCCACCTTTTCCCTGTAACCTTTGATCCCCTTACCAATCAAGAACCCATCCACCTCTGTCTTAAATACTCAATAACCCGGCCTCCATAGCCTTCTGTGGCAATGAATTCCACAGATTCACCACTCTCTGGCTGAAGAAATTCCCCCTTCCTTTGACGGACAGCACACTCGTATTCATATATGTGAATCGAATAACGATCAAACGATATCCCAGTGCATTGTTCTTTCATTCTGTACATATGGCAAGATTGTTAGCGACGGTGCTGAATATTAATGGAAAAAACTCCCAAACTCTGCTCCGGGCAAGGCAACGGAAACGAAAGAGGGAAGAATTTTCATTGAGTTAGTGCCTTTCCTGGACTCAGGATGTTTCAGTCAATAAATCGCTGTTGAAATGTGGAAAATAGATTAAACCTAGATTGGCAAGGTGTGTTTTCTCAATTGACATAAATGCAGAAAGCGGAGGAAGTGAGCAGTCGTCCAGCCAAAGCAAATGAACATTTCAGCAGTGACTCCTCACCAATCTGCAAGATATTAATATGTCTTGACATAATTTAATGGCCTTTTGTATCTTTCCCTTTTTACCCCTGACCTCAAAATATAATTAACCTGAGCCAATGCAGTTGAGACAGAATCATTCTCAAATGATTGGTGTCACACATTGCACAACATCATAGAAACATAGGCTGGAATTTTCCCGTCCCGTTCACCACAGGAATCGTAGCATCCGGAGGGTGGACCATGCAAAGGTCCGTTAACCTCAGGTGGGATTTTCGAGTTTTGGGGCGAGCGTGGCTGGAAAATACCACCCATAGAAACTAGAAGTAAGAGCTTTTTGTTTTATTCATTCATGGGACAAGAGAGTCGCTGGCTGGCCAGCATTTATTGCCCATCTCTAGTTGCCGTTGCACTGAGTGGTTTGCGAGGCCTTATCAGAGGGCAGCTGAGAGTCAACTACATTGCTGTAATATGATAGAATTCTTCTTCAAGATGGAGAGTGTTGTAGTTGATGCTGAGGCGAGGGTCTTAGAGTCTTAGAGGTTTACAGCATGGAAACAGGCCCTTCGGCCCAACTTGTCCATGCTGCCCAGTTTTTAACTCACTAAGCTAGTCCCCATTGCCTCCGTTTGGCCCATATCATTCTACGTCCATCTTACCCATGTAACTGTCTAAATGCTTTTTAAAAGACAAAATTGTACCCGCCTCTACTGCTACCTCTGGCAGCTTGTTCCAGACACTCACCACCCTCTGTGTGAAAAAATTGCCCCTCTGGACACTTTTGTATCTCTCCCCTCTCACCTTACAACTATGCCCTCTAGTTTTAGACTCCCCTACCTTTGGGAAAAGATATTGACTATCTAGCTGATCTATGCCCCTGAAGCTTAATAAAGGAGATGGTATGAGGCTCGAGTTAGCTGCGATAGATAAATTGGAAACGTTATTTAAGGGGATGACAGTGGATAGGCAATGACAAACATTTAAAATATTGGGCGACATGGTGGCACAGTGGTTAGCACTGCTGCTTCACAGCACCAGGGACCCGGGTTCGATTGCCAGCTTGGGTCACTGTCTGTGCGGAGTCTGCATGTTCTCCCCGTGTCTGCGTGGGTTTCCTCCAGGTGCTCCGGTTTCCTCCCACAGTCCGAAAGACGTGCTGGTTAGGTGCATTGGCCATGCTAAATTCTACCTCAGTGTACCCGAACAGGTGCCGGAGTGTGGCGACTCGGGGATTTTCACAGTAACTTCATTGCAGTGTTAATGTAAGCCTACTTGTGACACTAATAAATGAACTTTAAACTTTACAAAGTTCATGGGTGAACTGCAACAATTGGTTATTCCTGTCTGGCGCAAAAGTAAAACGGGGAAAGGTATCCAAGCCACGGCTGACAAGGGGAATTAGAGATAGTATTAGGTCCAAGGAAAAAGCATACAAATTGACCAGAAAAAATAACAGCCCTAATGATTTAGAATTTAACAAAGGAAGACCAAGGGATTGATTAAGAAGGGGAAAATAGAGTACGAAAGTAAGTTTGCGGGGTAGATAAAAACTGACTGTAAAAGTTTCTATCTGTATGTGAAGAGAAAAAGATTGGTGAAGAGAAATATAGGTCCCTATCAGTCAAAAATAGGGGAAATTTTAATGGGAACAAAGAAATGGCTGACCATCTAAATACATACTGAATGTTCTGTCTCCATAAAGGAGGACACAAATAACACACCAGAGGTGTTGTAGAGCACAGGGTTTAGTGGGGGGGGGGGGGGGGGGGGGGGATTGAAGGACATCAGTATTAGTAAAGAAATGATGTTGGAGAAATTGATGGGATTGGAGGCCAATAAGTCCCCAGGGGCTGATAATTTACATTGCAGAGTAATTAAGTGGTTCTAGAAATAGTGGATGCATTGGTCATCTTCCAAGATTCTAAACTAATTTGGCAAGAGGGATGGGACACAGGGTTGATGTACCTTCGGGAGCAATGTTCAGTCAAATATAGAAGGAAAATTAGGTCAGTCCAGCAGGCTGAGAAGACATGGGCATGATAAGCCACACGGGAGGATTGGAAGGCTAAATTGCATCCATTTCAATGCAAGGAGCCTGTCTGGTAGAGCATTGATCAGCATGTCGAAATATGATGTTGTTGCAATCACTGAGACATGGTGGCACAGTAGCACAGTGGTTAGCACCACTGCCTCACAGCGCCAGGGACCCGGGCTCGATTCCCGGCTTGGGTCACTGTGTGGAATTTGCACATTCTCCCCGTGTCTGCGTGGGTTTCCTCTGGGTGCTCCGGTTTCCTCTCACACTCCAAAGATGTGCGGGTTAGCTGGATTGGCCGTGCTAAATTGCCCCTTAATGTCAGGGGGACTAGCTAGAGTAAATGCATGGGGTTGTGGGGATAGGGATTGTGGTCGGTGTCGGTGCAGACTCGATGGGCCAAATGGTCTCCTTCTGCAGGGATTCTATGATTCTATGGTTGAAAGAAGGGCAGCGCTGGCTACTCAACATTCCAGGGTATCGAAGTTTTAGGTGCGATAAGGTAGGATGTCAGAGAGGAGAGAGTGTTGCTTTATTGATAAAAGAGACCATCACTGCAGTAATGAGGGAGGATGCCGTAGAAGGCTCTTCAAATGAGGCCATATGAGTGCAGCTTAGAAATAAAAAAGGGGCGATCACTGTGCTGGGATTAGGCTACAGGCCTCCCAACAGTCAGAGGGAGATAGAGGAGTGGATATGTAGTCAAGTCACAGAGAGGTGTGGTAAGAATAGGGTTATGGGAGTAGGGGATTTCAACTTTGCCAATATTAACTGGAATCGCCTTACTGTGAAAGGATTAGATGGGTGGAGTTTTTAAAGTGCATCCAAGAGAGCTTTTTATGCCAGTGTATAGATGGTCCTACTAGGGATGGGGCTGTGCTAGACCTAACCCTCGGGGTCTAAGCCTAGCAAATAGTCAAAGTGTCAGTAGGCTAATGAGTTTCATAACTCTGTGAGTTTCAAAGTCATTATGGAAAGAGATAAGGATAATCCCGAAATCTCCGAGTTTGGAGAAGGTCAGTTTCAATATCATTAGACAGCATCTGGCAAACGTAGACTGGGAGCAGCTATTTCACTTAAGTCTACATGTGGGAGGTGGCAGTCTTTTATAAGTGAAATAGTGAGAGTTCAGGGCCAACATGTTCCTGTCAGAGTGAAGGGCAAGGGCGGCAAGTCCAGGGAACCCTGGATGTCAAGGGATATCAAGGGTTTGAGGTAGAAAAAAATAGAAATATACGGTAGGTACAGACCACTAAAAATGGGGGAGTATGGAGAGTGTCGGAGGGTGCTTAAAAATAAATTAAGAGGGAAAAAGGGGACACAAAAGATCATTGGCAGATAGGATTAAGGAAAACTCCAAGGCATTTTTAAGTATATTAAGAGGAAGAGGATGGTAGGTCCCTAGGGAGTATTGAGGAACAAAGGGACCTTGGCGTACAAGTTTACTTATTAGTATCACAAGTATTATCACTGCAATGAAGTTATTGTGAAAGTCCCCTAGTCGCAACACTCGGGTGCCTGTTCGGGTACACTGAGGGAGAATTTAGCATGGCCAATGCACCTAACCAGCATGCCTTTCGGGCTATGGGAGGAAACCGGAGTACCCAGAGGAAACCCACCCAGGGGAGAGTGTGCAAACTCCACACAGACAGCGACCCAAGCCGGGAATTGAACCTGGGTCCCTGGCGCTGTGAGGCAGCAGTGCTAACCACTGTGCCACTGTGCTACCATGCCGCCAAATCCACAGATCCCTGAAGGTGGCGGCACAGGTAGGTAGGATGGTGAAGAAAGTGTACAAAATGCGTGCCTTCATTAGCCGGAGCATGGAATATAGAAGCAGGAAGGTCTTGTTACAGCTTTATGAAACAATGGTTAGGCCACAGATGGAATATTGTGTGCAGTTCTGGTCGCCACACTATCAGAAGGACGTGATTGCACTAGAGAGGGTGCAGAGGAGATTCACCAGGATGCTGACTGGGATGGAAAGTTTCAGCCATGAGGAGAGACTGGATAGACTGGGATTGTTTTCCCTGGAGCAGAGGAAGCTGAGGGGAAAACTGATAGAGATGTCCAAAATTATGAGAGGCAGAGATAGGGTAGATCGTAAGAATCTTTTCTCCATGGCAGAGATGTCTAAGACCAGAGGCCATGGAGTTAAAGTGAGGAGTAAGTGGTTTAGAGGGGATCTGAAGAAAACCTTTTCACCCAGAGGGTGGTGGAAATTTGGAACACGCTGCTTGAGAGGGTGGTGGAGGCAGTTACTCTCGCAACATTTTTCATACTGGAATCATTATAATCCACAGAATCCCTATAGTGCAGAAGGATGCCACTCGGCCCATCGATTCTGCACCGACCACAATCCCACCCAGGCCCTATTCCCGTAACCCCATATATTTACCCTGCTAATCCCGCTGACACTAGGGTCAATTTTAGCATGGCCAATCAACCTAACCCGCACAACTTTGGACTGTGGGAGGAAACCGGAGCACCCGGAGGAAACCCACACAGACACAGGGAGAACGTGCAAACTCCACATAGACAGTGACCCGAGGCCGGAATTGAACCTGGGTCCCTGGCACTGTGAGGCAGCAGTGCTAACCACTGTGCCACCGTGCTATCCCCAAGAAACATCTTGATAAGCACTTAAATCGCCAGGGCATAGTAGGTTATGGATCAAGTGCTATACTAAGTGGGATTAGTATAGATTGGTATTTGATGGTTGATGGACATGGTGGGCTGAATGGCCTGTTTCTGTGCTGAAAGACTCTCCAAATTTATAGATGACACAAAGTTGGGTGGGAGGGTGAAGAGGATGCAGAGGTGTTTCAGTGTGGTTTGGACAGGCTGAGTGAGTGGGCAAATGCATGGCAGATGCTGTAAGATGTGAATAAATGGGAGGTTATCCACTTTGGTAGCAAAAACAGGAAGATAGATTATTATCTGAATGACTATAAAATAAAAGAGAGGAATGTGCAACGAGACCTGGGTGTCCTCGTATGCCAGTCGCTGAAGGTAAGCATGCAGGTGCAGCAGGCGGTCAAGAAGGCA
This sequence comes from Mustelus asterias, assembly GCF_964213995.1. NCBI lineage: Eukaryota > Metazoa > Chordata > Chondrichthyes > Carcharhiniformes > Triakidae > Mustelus > Mustelus asterias. The sequence continues at coordinate 55,583,220 of NC_135823.1, read as the reverse complement.
AATGGTATGTTGGCCTTCATAGCAAGAGTATTTGAGTACAGGAGCAGGGATGTATTGCTGCAGTTGTACAGGGCCTTGGTGAGGCTACACCTCATCATATTTGTGTGCAGTTTTGGTCTCCTAACCTGAGGAAGGATATTCTTGCTATGGAGGGAGTGCAGCGAAGGTTTACCAGACTGATTTCCGGGTTGGCAGGACTGATATATGAGGAGAGGTTGAGTCGATAAGGATTATATTCGCTGGAGTTTAAAAGAGTGAGAGGGGATCTCATAGAAACTTATAAAATTCGAACAGGACTAGATAGGTTAGATGCATGAAGGATGTTCCCGATGGTGGGGGTATCCAGAACCAGGGGTCATTGTCTAAGGATACGGGGTAAACCATTTAGGACAGAGATGAGGAGAACTTTCTTCACTCAGAGGGTGATAAGCCTGTGGAATTCACTACCACAGAAAGCAGTTGAGGCCAAAACATCATGTGTTCAGGAAACAGTTAGACATAGCACTTGGGGCGAAGGGGATCAAAGGATATGGGGGGAAGGTGAGATCAGGCTATTGAGTTGGATGATCAGCCGTGATCATAATGAATGGGGGAGCAGGGCCAAATGGCCCACTCCTGCTTCTACTTTCTATGTTTCTAGTGCTATTTGCATAATATCTGTAAGGGCTTCTCATAGACAGCATTTGAGGAGAGGCAGTCATTGTTAACAATGCTTGTTCGGATGCAAGGATTGACTGAGCAAAGCAATGCAGTGATGGTCAAAGTAACATCAGCATATAGTGCATGGGTAAATGCTCATCTTCGAATAATATCCAACTGTTGAATGGGCTTTGAAGCAATGATCAAGACCAGACTAGTCATTTACTAGATAACCCTTCCTCAAAGACTCCTGTTGTCAATTGCCTCATTCCAGCATTTTCAACCTGGGAATACTCCAATCATTTAGTGATCAAGAACGCCCATAGAGCCAGAATAGAATGCGATGATAGATTCATTAAAACAGCCCGAGCCCTTTCACTTGTCCCTGTGGAGATTTGCTGTTAAACTAAAACTGTCGGGTTAAATGTATGTTTCCCACATTCTATATCAACGTCTTTCCATACTGGATGCAGCTAAAACAGGAGATCTGATTGCGAATCACGTCATCACGAGCCACCAACAGGTTTTTACATTTTGCTAAGTGCCCTCTCGCCAACGTTCACTGTTAATCTGAGCTATTGCCCAACTGTGCCAAATTGCCAGTGTCGGAAACTGAGCATAGCTCACATGAATGGGAGCTGTGGATGATGGTGATAATGTTGTTGATTTTTTTTCACCCCCACCCCACTCCCCCCACCCCCTATAGTTAGCATGGTGAGAACTGTTATTGCCCTGATAAGGATACCTACCCAATTATTGTTGCTTTTAGTGATGTTTGTTGGAAAATGCCTCAAGCCAAGGGAAACATAGAAACATAGAAGAAAGGACCAGGAGGAGGCCACTTGGCCCTTCGAGCCTGCTCCGCCATTCATTACGATTATGGCTGATCATCCAGCTCAATAGCCTAATCCTGCTTTCTCCCCATAACCTTTGATCCCATTCACCCCCAAGTGCTATATCTAGCCACCTCTTGAATATATTCAATGTTTTGGCGTCAAATACTTCCTGTCGTAATGAATTCCACAGGCTCACCACTCTTTGGGTGAAGAAATGTCTCCTCACCTCCGTCCTAAATGGTCTACTCCCAATCCTGAGACTGTGTTAGCCAAGATGTGAAATTTAGTGATCAGCGTGGGCTAATGGCTTCTGTCTGTCAGGCAAATGAAGGTGTTCTCTCCTCTTTTACTGAAGGTGCTGGGGTAAGATTGCATGGGCAATAATCACACTCTGTTACTGTGACCACTCTTCATGGATGGTCTATCGTCAGGATGGGAAGGATGTGAATGCACTGGAGATTCACCAGGATGCTGCCTGGGATGGAACCTTTAAGTTATGAAGAGAGGTTGGGTGGCTTAGTTTATTTTCATTGGAGCAGAGAAGACTGAGGGGCGACCTAATCGAGGTGTAAAGTCATAGAGTCATAGAGGTTTACAGCATGGAAACAGGCCCTTTCGGCCAACTTGTCCATGCTGCCCTTTTTTTTTTCAAATCCCTAAGCTAATCCCAATTGCCCGCATTTGGCCCATATCCCTCTATACCCATCTTATCCATGTAACTATCTAAATGCTTTTTAAAAGATAAAATTGTACCCACCTCTACTACTACCTCTGGCAACTTGTTCCAGACACTCACCACCCTCTGTGTGAAAAAATTGCCCCTCTGGACACTTGCATCTCTCCCTTCTCACCTTAAACCTATGCCCTCTAGTTTTAGACTCCCCTATCTTTGGGAAAAGATATTGACTATCTATCTTGTCTATGCCCCTCATTATTTTATAGACCTCTATAAGGTCACCCCTCAGCCTCCTACGCTCCAGAGAAAAAAGTCCCAGTCTATTCAGCCTCTCCTTATAACTCAATCCATCAAGTCCCGGTAGCATCCTAGTAAATCTTTTCTGCACTCTTTCTAGTTCAATAATATACTTTCTACAATAGGGTGACCAGAATTGCACACAGTATTCCAAGTGTGGCCTTACCAATGTCTTGTACAACTTCAACAAGACGTCCCAACTCCTGTATTCAATGTTCTGACCGATGAAACCAAGCATGCCGAATGCCTTCTTCACCACTCTGTCCACCTGTGACTCCACTTTCAAGGAGCTATGAACATGTAGCCCTAGATCTCTTTGTTCTGTAACTCTCCCCAACGCCCTACCATTAACTAAGTTCTGCCCTGGTTCAATCTACCAAAATGCATCACCTCGCATTTGTCTAAATTAAACTCCATCTGCCATTCGTCAGCCCACTGGCCCAATTGATCTAGATCCCGTTGCAATTGGAGATAACTTTCTTCACTGTCCATTATGCCACCAATCTTGGTGTCATCTGCAAACTTACTAACCATACCCCCTATATTCTCATCCAAATCATTAATATAAATGACAAATAACAGTGGGCCCAGCACTGATCCCTGAGGCATACTGCTGGTCACAGGCCTCCAGTTTGAAAAACTACCCTCTGCAACCAACCTCTGGATTCTGTCAAGAAGCCAATTTTGTATCCATTTAGATGCCTCACCCTGGATCCCGTGAGATTTAACTTTATGCAACAACCTACCATGCGGTACCTTGTCAAAGGCCTTGCTAAAGTCAATGTAGACAACATCAACTGCACTGCCCTCATCTACCTTCTTGGTTACCCCTTCATAAAACTCAATTTTAAATTTGTGAGACATGATTTTCCACTCATAAAGCCATGCTGACTGTCCCTAATCAGTCCTTGCATCTCTAAATGCCTGTAGATCCTGTCTCTCAAATGTACAGGATTATGAGGGGCATGGAGAGAGTGGGTAAAGAGCAGTTGTTCCCCTTAGGTGAAGGGTTAGTCATGAGGGGACATAGGTTCAAGGTGAGGGGCAGGGGTTTGGGGGGGATATGAAGAAAACCTTTTTTGACCCAGAGGGTGGTGACAGTCTGGAATGCGCTGCCTTGGAGGGTGGTGGAGGCGGGTTGCCTCACAAAAGTACCTGGATGAGCACTTGGCACATCATAACATTCAAGGTTCTGGGCCAAGTGCTGGCTAATGGGGTTAGGTGGGAGTTCAGATGTTTCTTGTGTTGATGCAGACTCAATAGACCCAAGGGCCTCTTCTGCACTGTTGATCCTATGATAACCGACTGTGGTGGCCATTACAATCAGAGGCCCTAAAAACTACACAGACATTCTCCGGCACGGGGTCAAAGGTTTGGCAGGGGCTGGCTGCTTATTTCCCTGGCTTCTAAGCCCACAGCTCTCACCCCACCTAAAATGATTGGTTAACTCACGACAGAGGTGAGGTGTGGGGAAGAAAGAAACCAGAGTTCTCTCAGTTCAATTCTCTCTAAACCAGCAGAGCTAAGAAATGCTCAATGCTCAATGTGAGGTACGACTGTAACTCTCTTCCTCGTGTCCTTAATTTAACCTCTTTGTGAGGCTGATGTCTTCCTCGTTTTGTTTTTGCTTCCGCAGGTTCTCTGCTCTGCACCATGCCGCCCTCAACGGGAACACGGAGCTCATCTCTCTGCTGATTGAAGCCCAGGCCACCGTGGATATCAAGGACAACAAAGGTGACGCATCAGATTTCATTTCCACAGCTTCAACCTTCTCCCTCGGCAGACCCCGATGTAATGAATGCAACCTGGGCTGTGCTGATTGACCCTTTTCTGCCGTGTTGCCCCTCACACAGGCCCAGTAACAAAGTGCCTCTGTGCTCTGAACTAACACTGCTTAGAATCATGGTGATACCTTGCGGGGGTGGTTTCACTCTGCTGTCTAAATGCCTGATACACCTAAGTTTACTCTGTTCCAATGGGGAGATCCTGCGTCGGGCCCTAGTAATTTAAAATCATTTTCTCCCAATATAGCGCTCTTTGATTTTACCTTTTGCAAAATGCAATCCGTTCCCCAACGTTGAGCCAATCTGAAAGGCAGCGGCAAATTATTTCTTTTAATATGGTTAGAACTAATTTGCCTATTGATAAGTTTGAATCCCAATTTACAACTAACCTCTGAATATAGGGTTAGCTATGGTGCTGGTGTTAACCGCAATTCTCTCTGACTGGGGTGAGGTCTGAATGTGGCCCAGATAGAAAGGTTAAGGTATTCTACAGAGAGGAGGGAACTAACAGCTAAATTAATACCAGATGCAGTTTGAATACTTACCAGACCAGCGGGGCCATTGAACCAGATAATATTTAAATCAAACTGTGCAACTTAATCTTTATTTTTATTCTTTCATGTTGGCTAGCATTTATTGCCCATCCCCAGTTGCCCTTGCTCAGAGGGCAGCTGAGAGTCAACCACCATTGGTCTGGGTGTCACTGGCGAGGATAGGATTTATTGCCCATCCTAGTTGCCCTTGGAGGTCAGTTGAGAGTCAGCCACATTGCTGTGGCTCTGGAGCCACATGTAGGCCGGACCATGTAAGGGTGGCCGATTTCCTTCTCTAAAGGACATTAGTGAACCAGACGGGTTTTTCTGAATATCGGCAATGATTTCATGGTTATCAGTACATTCTTAATTCCAGATTTATTTTTATTGAATTCAAATTCCACCATCAACCGTGGCAGGATTTGAACCCGGGTCCCCAGGACATTAGCTGAGTTTCTGAATTAATAGTCTAGCGATAATACCGCTAGGCCATCACCTCCCCTTCTTAATAGAAACATAGAAGATAGGAGCAGAAGGAGGCCATTTGGCCCTTCAAGCCTGTTCCGCCATTCATTACGATCATGGCTGATCATCTAACTCAATAGCCTAATCCTGCTTTCTCCCCATAACCTCTGATCCCATTCACCCAAAGGGCTATATCTAGCTGCCTCTTGAACACATTCAATGTTTTGACATCAGCTACTTCCTGTGGTAATGAATTCCACAGGCTCACCACTCTTTGGGTGAAGAAATGTCTTCTCCCCTCCATCCTAAATGGTCTACCCTGAATCCTCAGACTGTGACCCTTGGTTTTGAGCTCCCACACCATCAGGAATATCCTCCCTGCATCTACCCTGTCTAGTCCTGTTAGAATTTTATAAGTCTCTATGAGATCCTCCTTCATTCGTCTGAACTCCAGTGAAAACAATCCTAACCTAGTCAATCTCTTCTCATACATCAGTCCCGCCATCCCCGGAATCAGTCTGGTAAACCTTCGCTGCACTCCCTCGAGAGCAAGAACATCTTTCCTCAGAAAAGTAGACCAAAACTGCACACAATACTCTAGGTGTGGCCTCACCAAGGCCCTGTATAATTGCAACAACAACCTGTGGTAAAGGTACAATTCTGGATAATCCTGACTTTGGGCTTTAGTGTTAAGCAGGCAATAGCAATCCATCTGATGCGATGAGTTCTTTTCCTATACCTCAAAATCTGACTATGTCCCAATGTTCAGGAAGATAGATGGGAGAATAATCGATCAGTGCCCTGATTGTTTTAGGTGAAAGAGAAGACAGTGTTACCAAAGCAAGATATTTTACCAAAGAGAAGGATATGGAACAGCCAGTAGGGAGATACAGCCATTAATCTGCCTCAACAAGCATTCTTTTCCTTGTCTTAATTCTAAACTAAGAGCTAAAATAATATGAAAATGAAATTTGCAAACTATCGGAGCAGAACATTGAAATGCCGAACTCGGCTAAACTGATTTTCCATTATAACCTACTTTTCAGCAATGAAGTAACAGGGGCCTTCAGTGGTAATAGGAGCCTGCAGTGGTAATAGGGGCCTGCAGTGGTAATAGGAGCCTGCACTAGTAATAGCGGCCTGCAATGGTAATAGGAGTCTGCAGTGGTAATAGGAGCCTGCACTAGTAATATGGGCCTGCACGAGTAATATGGGCCTGCACTAGTAATAGGGGCCTGCACTAGTAATAGCGGCCTGCAGTAGTAATGGGGGCCTGCACTAGTAATAGGGGCCTGCAGTGGTAATAGGGGCTTGCACTTGTAATAAGAGCCTGCACTAGTAATAGAGGCCTGCAGTGGTTATAGGACCCTGCAGCAGTAACAGGGACCTGCACTAGTAATAGGGGCCTGCACTAATAATAGGGTCCTGCACTAGTAATAGGGGCCTTCACTTGTAATAGGGGCCTGCACTTGTAATAGGGGTCTGCACTTGTAATAGGGGTCTGCACTTGTAATAGGGGCCTGCATTAGTAATGGGGCCTGCACTAGTAATAGGGGCCTGCAGTAGTAATAGGGGCTTATATTTGTAATAAGAGCCTGCACTAGTAAAAGGGGCCTGCACTAGTAATAGGGGCCTGCACTTGTAATAGGGGCCTGTACTAGTAATAGGGGCCTGCACTAGTAATAGGGGCCTGCACTAGTAATAGGGGCCTGCAGTAGTAATAAGGGCCTGCAGTGGTATTAGGGGCCTGCACTTGTAATAGGGGTCTGCACTTGCAATAGGACCCTGCACTAGTAATAGGGGCCTGCAGTAGTAATAGCGGCCTGCAGTAGTAATGGGGGCCTGCACTAGTAATAGGGGTCTGCAGTGGTAATAGGGGCTTGCACTTGTAATAAGAGCCTGCACTAGTAATAGAGGCCTGCAGTGGTCCTTTTACCACTGCAGTAGTAATAGGGACCTGCACTAGTAATAGGGGCCTGCACTAGTAATAGGGGCCTGCACTAGTAATAGGGGCCTGCACTCGTAATAGGGGCCTGCACTTGTAATGGGGGCCTGCACTTGTAATAGGAGCCTGCACTTGTAATAGGGGCCTGCACTTGTAATAGGGGCCTGCACTAGTAATAGAGGCCTGCAGTAGTAATAGGGGCTTATATTTGTAATAAGAGCCTGCACTAGTAATAGGGGCCTGCAGTAGTAATAAGGGCCTGCAGTGATATTAGGAGCCTGCACTTGTAGTAGGGGTCTGCACTTGTAATAAGAGCCTGCACTAGTAATAGAGGCCTACAGTGGTAATAGGGGCCTGCAGTAGTAATAGAGGCCTGCACTAGTAATAGGGGCCTGCAGTAGTAATAGGAGCCTGCAGTGGTAATAGGGGCCTGCAGTGGTAATAGGGGCTTGCACTTGTAATAGGGGCCTGCATTAGTAATAGGAGCCTGCAGTGGTATTAGGGGCCTGCGGTAATATAGTAGTATGGAGCTGCATATAAGAAACAATATTAGTAACATTCTCACAAGATAGGAAGAACTTGCACCTTTCATGAATTTAGCATGTCCCAAAGTGCTTTCGAGGCACTGAATTAGTCTTTGAAATTATCACGGTGGTAGTGTAGCAAGCCTGGCAACCAATTTTCACACAGCAAGGTTCCACAAACAGCACTGAGATAAATGACTAGAGGATCTCTTTTAGTGATGTCGGTTGAGGGATAAACATTGGCATGACTTGGGAAGGTCTTCCGTGTTTTACTTCATATCGGATCTTCCACATCCACGTGAGAGGGTAGAAGAGTGCTGTGGCTTCACGCCTCACCTGTAAGATGGAACAGCCAACAGTACAGCACACCCCCACTAGTGCGTTGGGATTGTCAGTCTAGATTATGTGCCCAAGTCTATGGGATAGGGTTTGAATCTACCATCAATGTTCCCACTAAGCGAAGTTAAGGGCACAGCTTCCTGGAATTTACGGCGCAGGCCTTTTTTCTAAGGCAAAAGGCAGCAGCGGAGCCAAAAAGAAAATGTAAAATGGTCTGGACACTGAAAATAATCGGTCTCACAGAAAATCTAAATTTTAAAGGGCCCCGCAACCTTCTCTGTCAGAGGTGAGACTGCGACCCACTGAGCCACAGCTGACTCTTATCAAGAGTTCGGCTGTCATGGAAATGAATAATTAGTTTGAATAACTTACGGGAAAAGTTGAATGGATTGATGCACAGTTTAGCAGCGCTGGAGAATTAGAATGTATGTAACCTCCACCTGGCAGTAAAGGTGTCAACCCACCGCGCATAAATCTTCATCCAATTTGCATATTTCCACAAAGCTACATGGAGATAGGCTGAGGTTCATTGAATATTCAGAAGGGGACAAAATTAATCACAAGTTCAATAGCGTTGCCATAAATTTATCATTTCCCTGCACAGAAATGCTGAGGCGTGACGGCACGTTTCAGACTCTCTGCACTTCGATTTGCTTGTTCGGATTCTGTCCACCTCGGAAAATTTAATTTCAATTCCGCATCTCCTGTCCCAAGGAAGATAAGGAGCCAATGCTGCGGCAGAACTTCATACGTGCCAGAATCATCCAAGGACTAGGGAAGCGTCTGTTTTTGGGTCCAGGGATCTCCTTGCCATTGGGAGAACGTGAAGAGCGTGGGTGGCACAGTGGTTAGCACTGCTGCCTCACAGCGCCAGGGACCCAGGGTCAATTCAGGTCGTGGGTCACTGTCTGTGTGGAGTTTGCACGTTCATAGAATCCTACAGTGCAGGTGGAGGCCATTTGGCCCATCGAGTCTGCACCAACCACGATCCCACCCAGGCCCTATCCCCATAACCTCATGCATTTATACCAGCTAGTCCCCCTGACACTGAGGGGCAATTTAGCATGGCCAATCCACCGAACCCGCACATCTCCAGTTCTCCCCGTGTCTGCGTGGATTTCCTCCGGGTGCTCCAGTTTCCTCCCACACTCCAAAGATGTGTGGGTTAGAGTGATTGGCCATCCTAAATTGCCCCTTAGTGTCAGTGGGATTAGCAGGGTAAATATGTGGGGTTACAGGGGTGGGACCTGGGTGGGATTGTTGTCGTTACAGGCTCGATGGGCCGAATGGCCTCCTTCTGCACTATAGGATTCTATGAGCATCTTTTGGGCAACAATGCGACTCAACAAGGTGGACTTTTTTGGTATTTAGGACTCAGTTGGAATAGGGGGTGAAATTATCCGGCCTCCCAGCAGGCGTGTTTCCCCACAGGTGGGGGGCGCCACATTGTTTGCGAGCGGCGGAATTTTCTGTTTCCCCCCCACTGACAATGAGAATTACCAATGATGTCACCCCACGCTGGCGGGAAACCCGCGGGTTGGGGTGCACTGCCGGCGGGACTGGAGAATCCCACTAGGCTGGAGAATTCCGGCCAGGATCTGCCAATCATGGTTCAGTTCTTATGGGACTTTTTGTTTGGTGTAGGATATGAGAAATGATTAACTTGTGCAGCACTGAATGAAAAGTCACTAATGTATCCCGTGAGGTAAGTTGTCAGTTTTAATCTTTGCTTTTTATTTCTCTCTCTCTCCTCCCTGTTTATTGGTTGCAGCAATGAGGCCGTTGCACTACGCCGCATGGCAAGGGAAGGCTGACCCAATGAAAATGCTTCTGAAGGCAGGATCGAGTCTCAACTCCCAATCAGACGAAGGTCAGATCCCGTTGCATCTCGCCGCTCAGCATGGACACTATGAAGTGGTGAGGAGGGGACTTTTCTGTCTTTTATGATCCTTTTGTCCCTCCCTGCATTGGGGTGGGTGGAAGGGTGATTTGCAACATGCGCGCACTAAACTGCATTAATGGGATAAACCCCTCCTCCTCACAAAGGGGCAAGCTGGAAGGGATAACCATAATGGGTGGGATTTTCCAGTCCCGTCTGCCCCGAGACTGGAAATTCCCACCCGAGGTCAATGGGCTTTTCAATGGTCCATCAAATTATCCGTCCCGCCCACAACGATTCCCACGGCGAGTGGTACTGGAAAATTTACCCCGGTTTGTACGTATTCACCTGTGTCTCTATGGGCAGGATTTTATAGCCTCGCTCGTCCCCAAACCGAGGTCAATGGGCCTTCCCGTTGTCCGCCCCTCGCCCACTCTGATTCCCATGGCGGGCGGGACGGCAAGATTCCAGCCTTTATGTTTTCAACTCCCATTCTGATGCAGAAATACGATCTAACTGTAGTTTCTGATATGCCAGGCAAAATGATAAATTGCCCCCTGTTGCCTTGTAATTAAAATTAATTGTCAGAAGAACTGGGGCGGGGGAAGATGAGGAGTTCTTTTTTATATGTGGCAAGTTGTTGTGATCTGGAAAGCGCTACCTGGAAGGAGAGGATGGGGTGGGGATAGGGGGGGGGTGGGGGGTGGGTGGGGGGTGGGCGGGGGGGGTTAAGCAGGTTCACAACAGTGTAACTTTCAACAGCATATTGAGTAATACATGGAAAGGAAACCAGTTACAGCGCTATGGGTAGGAGGACCAATTGAACAGCTCGTTCAAGTAACAAAAAGCATCCCAGTTCATTGGGCCCACGCCACGTTGCAAGGGGAATTGAGTTAAAAGTAAGGAGGTTTTGGTTCAGTTGTACTGGACACTGGTGAGGACACATCTGGAGGAGCCCTGTGTATAGTATTGGTATCCTTATTTGAATTGAATTGATTTGATTTGATTTATTATTGTCACATGTATTAGCAGACAGTGAAAAGTATTATTTCTTGCGTGCTGTACAGACAAAGCATACCGTTCATAGAGAAGGTAATGGGAGAGTGCAGAATGTAGTGTTACAGTCATAGCTAGGGTGTAGAGAAAGATCAGCTTAGAATGAGGTAGGTCCGTCCAAACGTCTGATGGCAGCAGGGAAGAAGCTGTTCTTGAGTCGATTGGCATGTGACCTCAGAATTTTGTATCTTTTCCCCGATGAAAGAAGGTGGAAGAGAGAATGTCTGGGGTGTGTGGGGTCCTTAATTATGCTGGGTGCTCTGTCGAGGCAGCAGGAAGTGAGGACGGAATCAATGGATGGGAGGCTGGTTTGTGTGATGGATTGGGCTACATTCACGACCTTTTGTAGTTTCTTGTGATGTTGGGCAGAGCAGGAGCTTTATTTAAAGAAGCCCTGATGTAAAGATGCCAGTGTTGGACTGGGGTGGGCACATCAAGAAGTCTCACAACACCAGGTTAAAGTCCAATAGGTTTATTTGGAAGCACAAGCTTTCAGACCACTGCTCGTTCATCAGGTGAGTGCAGAGATAGGTTTCACAAATAGGGCATATATAGACAAAGACACAATTGCAAGATAATGGTTGGAATGTTAATTATTATTTAATGCGAATGTGAATTGTTATTTAAATAAGGATGGAAATGCTGTGGAAGGAGTTGAAAGAACGTTTATTGGACTAATGCCAGGATTGGATGTGTTGCCTAATGAGGAAAGCTTGGACAGGCCACACTAGTGTGAGAGGCGACTTGGTTGAAACCTTTCAGATCCTGAGGGGTCTTGACAGGGTGGATGTGGAGAGGATGTTTCCTCTTGTGGGAGAATCTAGAACTAGGGGTAGGGTCATTGTTTAAAAATAAGAGGTCATCCAATTAAGGCAGGGATGAAAAATGTTTTCTCCCAGAGGGTAGTGAGTCTTTGAAACTCCCTCTAAAAGCAGTGGGAGCAGAGCCTGAATAATTTCAAGGCAGAAGTAGATAGGTTCTTGAGAAATAAGGGGGTGAGAGGTTATTGAGGGCAACTGGGAGGTTCCAATCAGCCATGATCTTATTGAAGATTCGAGGGACCGAGAGGCCTATTCCTGCTCATCATTTGTGTGTTCATACTCGGCCCAAAACCGGAAATCCCGCTCCCAGTTTTTCAATGATGTTCCGAGCGTTGTAACTTGTGCTTTCATTTGACCATTTTCTTGTCCAACACATTCTTTTACCAATGAAGCCAGTGCTTCCCGAGGTTGGATCCAGGGTTTGGTTTCAGGGGCCATGGCATGGCTAAGGGCTTGGGCATTAATCACTCCAACAAGTGACAAACGGCCTTTGCATGGTCTGCCCCCCCCATGCCCGCTATGATTCCCGTGGCAGGATGGACGGGAAACCTTCCTCCTGGGTTGTCAGGTCCATGTGTAGCTTATAGCCAATGATCCAATATCGGGTGGGCCTCTGGCCTGCATGTTCACATCTGTGATCTAGTGATCACTCCTGGAATTCCTAAGGCAGGATGTTTCATTCCGATTTATGGCACCCGCTATCTTGCCTGCACCACAACTCCTCCACTATTGCACCTCAGCCGTGTTAGTGATCAGAATGCAGATTCATTGGGCATTGACTTTCACAGCGGTGGCAAGCACAGAGTTCTGGAGGCTCCCGACTGCTTTACAACTGGAGTTGTTCTTCATAACAACATTAAAATGTTTGGGAGATACCCTGTTGAAAATCAATGCTGTTTGCTCATAGCCATCCACTCAATGAATAGTCCACTATTCTACAGGGACAAGCCTGTGCCTCTAAACCATAGCTACTGGAATTAGCAACAAAGACATCCAAGAAGAAAAAAAACCCTTTGAAATCGATTGGGAACTGATTTACCCTTTTGAAATCTCAATATGTCCTTCTTAGTCTCATTTGTCAAGAATGACTGCTTTCTCAAGAGACTATGGGTGACACATGGCACAGTGGTTAGCACTGCTGCCTCAAAGTGCCAGGGACCTGGGTTGCATTCCAACCTGGGTCACTGTCTGTACAGAGTCTGTACGTTCTCCCCGTGTCTGCGTGGGTTTCCTCCAGGTGCACCGGTTTCCTCTCACAGTCCGAAAGACATGCATTAGTGTGCATTGGTCATACTAAATTCTCCCTCAGTGTACCGAACAAGCACTGAAGTGTGGCAACTCAGGGATTTTCACAGTAACTTCATTGCAGTGTTAATGTAAGCTACCCTAATGACACTAATAAATAAACCTTATAAACTTTAAGTTTGTAGCACAGAATGGAGATGGCTATCTCTATAACCAAAATCCTGTCGGAATAGGAAGGAAAAGTTAGGCAAGGTCAACCAGAAAGCTGAGCGAATCTATATCCAAGGTCACCATTGCAGATGTCAGAGCAGCTTTCTCGAAGGTCAATCCATGGAAAGCGACTGGCCCGGATGGGGTACCCGGGCGAGCACTCAGATCCTGCGCGGATCAGCTGGCGGGGGTGTTCACAGACATCTTCAACCTCTCTTTACAACAATCTGAGGTCCCTATCTGCTTCAAGGAGACAACCATCATCCCAGTACCAAAGAAAAGCCAGGCCACGTGTCTTTGTGACTATCGGCCGGTGGCTCTGACATCCATCATTATGAAGTGCTTTGAAAGGTTAGACATGGCACGAATCAATTCTGGCCTCTCAGATTGCTTGGATCCACTACCGTTCACCTACCGCTGCAACAGGTCCACAGCAGACACCATCTCTCTGGACCTAGATAACAAAGACACCTATGTCAGACTCCTATTATCGACTACAGCTCAGCCTTCAACACCATTATTCCTATGAAACTCATCTCCAAACTCCGTGGTCTGGGCCTCGGCTTCTCCCTCTGCGACTTGATCCTGAACTTCCTAACTCACAGACCACAATCAGTAAGAATAGGCAACAACATCTCCACGATCATCCTCAACACCGGTGCCCCTATGTTCTCAGCCCCCTATTATACTCCTTATATACCTATGACTGTGTGGCCAAATTCTTCTCCAACTCGATTTTCACGTTTGCTGATGACATCACCACAGTGGTCGGATCTCAAACAATGATGAGATGGAGTACAGGAAAGAGATAGAGAATCTGGCGAACTGATGTGACGACGATAATCTCCCCCTCAAAGTCAACAAAATGAAGGAGATAGTCATCAAGTTCAGAAAACATGGTGGAGGTCATGCTCTTGTCTACGTCAATGGAGATGAAGTAGAAATAGTCAAGAGCTTCAAGTTTTTAGGTGTCCAGATTACCAACAACCTGTCCTGGTTCCTCCATGCCGACTATTGTTAAGAATGCCCACCAACACCTCTACTTTCTCAGAAGGCTAAGGAAATGTGGCATGTCCACTACAATTTTTACAGATGCACCATAGAAAGCAATCTTTCTGGTTGTATCACAGCTTGGTATGGCTCCTGCTCTGCCCAAGACCGCAAGAAACTACAAAGAGTCATGAATGAAGCCCAATCCATCACTCAAACCAGCCTCAAACCCATTGACACGGTCTACACTTCCCGCTGTCTCGGCAAAGCAGCCAGCAATATCAAGGACCCCACGCACGCCGGGCATACTCCCTTCCACCTTCTTCCATCGGGAATAAGATACAAAAGCCCGAGGACACGTACCAACCGACTCAAGAACAGCTTCTTCCCTGCTGCCATCAGACATTTGAATGGACCTACCTCGCATTAAGTTGATCTTTCTCTACACCCTAGCTATGACTGTAACACTACATTCTGCACTCTCTGCATTCCTATCTATGCACGATATGCTTTGTCTGTATCGGGCGCAAGAAACAATACTTTTCACTGTATACTAATGCATGTGACAATAATAAATCAAATCAAAATCGAATCAAATCGAAGAGCTGTTGCTTCCAGTTCAATCATTCTTATTTTCGAAGTATCACAAAATGTCAATGATTTACCTGTGGATGCACACGACCTGATGCCAAGTCACTGAAATGATTAATTCAAGGTGCGTACATATGAACTCTTCCTCTCTGCTTTGGCCACAGAAAATTCTGAGTCTGTGGACGATGTTTATTCATTTGTGCTGATTCGAAGGACATATCGCTTGACATATCGCACAGAAGAAATCATTTTTGACCAGTGTTAAGAGCACTCTTGGTAATGCCATTGGTCATTGACAACCCAGAAACCCTAACTAGTTGGCAAAAGCAAAATACTGCAGATGCAGGAAACGCTGGAAATACTCAGCATGTCAGGCAGCATCTGTGGAGAGACAAACACAGTTAATTGCCGGAGCCTTCCCGCTGTTCACAATGGTGGGATCATCTGGTCCCACCTGCGGCCTGCCCTCGCCGTGTGTTTCCCGGCAGTGTAGGGAGGAGTCAGTGGGAAGTCCCAATGACTAGAAGATCCCGCCATCGGCCAATGGTGCGCTGCCTCCCGCCACCAAGAAAGGTGGGGAGGCCAGTTATTCCCACCCAATGTTTCAGAACTGAGGAACATAATCGGAAATGTAATTGCTTTCAAGCCAGCCAAATGGGGGAAGCTTGGAACCAGAACGCAAGGAAAGGTTATGGTAAAACAGCAGAGGTTAAATGACAAACAGGTTGGTGAGGCAGAGCCTGGAGGAGCAGTCATGAGACAAGTAAGGTGACAGATGGTTGGCTGAGTTGAGGTGTGAATGGCAGAAAAATGAACAGCTGCCATCTGAAAGCAAAATAAGAGTAAAACAAGATTAAGACCAAATGGAAAGAAACCAAACGGCAGCACGGAGCAACAGTCCGAACTTACTGAACTCAGTGTCGTGTTCAGAAGGTTGCAAGGGGGTTAATCAACAGATGAGGAGCTGTTGTGAATCGTGTGTGGATGTGTGGTTGTAACCAGAAAGGAACTTACTGGTTAAGTGCAAAACTTTATGCTGACGTTTCATCTCAGGAAAAGGAGGATTAGGCAGATGAATGCCTGGTTTGAGAGCTGGTGCAAGGGGGCAGGGATTTAGATTTTTGGATCATTGGGATCTTTTCTGGGGAAGGGCTGATTTGTTCAAGAGGGATGAGTTACGTTAGAACTGGAGGGGGACTAACATCCTGGCGGGGAGATTTGCGAGAGCCACTCGGGAGGGTTTAAACTAGTTTGGCAGGGGGATGGGATCCAAAGCAGTAGGGAGACAGAAGAGAAGTTTGAGGACAGCACGGAAGTTAAAGAGAGCACATTAATTAGTAAAGGCAGTGTCAGTAATCCTAGTATAAGACAGAGAGCAAGGGAAGTCCAGATTAAACTGCATTTATTTCAATGCAAGAGGCCTGACGAGCAAGGCAGATGAACTCAGGGCATTGATGGGTGCGTGGGACTGGGATATTATAGCAATTACTGAAACATGGTTAAGGGAGGGACAGGACTGGCAGCTTAATGTTCCAGGGTACAGATGCTATAGGAAAGATAGAACAGGAGGTAAGAGAGGAGGTGGAGTTGCACTTTTGATTAGGGAAAGCATCACGGCCGTACTGAGAGGGGATATATCCGAGGGTTCGGCCACTGAGTCTACATGGGTAGAACTGAGAAATAAGAAGGGGGAAATCACTTTGATAGGGTTGTACTATAGGCCCCCAAATAGTCAGCGGGAAATTGAGGAGCAAATATGTAAGGAGATTACAGATAGCTCCAAGGAATATAGGGTGGTAATAGTCGGAGATTTTAATTTTCCCAACATTGACTGGGACAGCCATAGTATTGGAGGATTGGATGGAGAGAAATTTGTTGAGTGTATTCAGGAGGAATTTCTCATTCAGTATGTGGATGGCCCGACTAGAGAGGGGGCAAAACTTGACCTCCTCTTGGGAAATAAGGAAGGGCAGGTGACAGAAGTGTTAGTGAGGGATCACTTTGGGACCAGTGATCATAATTCTATTAGTTTTAAGATAGCTATGGAGAATGATAGGTCTGTCCCAAAAGTTAATATTCTAAATTGGGGCAAGGCCAATTTTGATGGTATCAGGCAGGAACTTTCAAAAGTTAATTGGGGGAGTCTGTGGGGAGGCAAAGGGACGTCTGGTAAGTAGCATGCTTTCAAAAGTGTGTTAACCAGGGTTCAGGGTAAACACATTCCTCTTAGAGTGAAGGACAAGTCTGGCAGAAGTTGGGAACCCTGGATGACTCGGGATATTGAGGCCCTGGTCAAGAAGAAGAAAGAGGCACATGACATGCATAGGCAGCTGGGATCAAGTGAGTCTCTTGAAGAGTATAGGGGGTGTAGGAGTAGAGTTAAGAGAGAAATCAGGAGGGCAAAAAGGGGACACAAAATTGTTTTGGCAGATAAGGCAAAGGAGAATCCAAAGAGCTTCTACAAATACATGAAGGGCAAAAGAGTAACAAGGGAGAGAGTAGGGCCTCTTAAGGATCAACAAGGTAATCTATGTGCGGATCCACAAGAGATGGGTGGGATCCTAAATGAATATTTCTCATCAGTATTTACTGTTGAGAAAAGCATGGATGTTAGGGAACTTGGGGAAATAAATATTGATGTCTTGAGGAGTGTACATATTACAGAGAAAGAGGTGCTGGAAATCTTAAAAGCGCATCAAAGTAGATAAATCTGCGGGACCTGATGAGGTATATCCAGGACGTTGTGGGAGGCTAGGGAGGAAATTGTGGGTCCCCTAGCCGAGATATTTGAATCATCGATAGTCACGGGTGAGGTGCCTGAAGATTGGAGAGTGGCAAATGTTGTGCCTTTGTTTAAAAAAGGCTGCAGGGAAAAGCCTGGGAACTACAGGCCAGTGAGCCTCACATCTGTGGTGGGTAAATTGTTGGAAGGTATTTTGAGAGACAAGATCGACGGGCATTTAGAGATGCAAGGACTGATTAGGGACAGTCAGCATGGCTTTGTCTCACAAATTTGATTGAGTTTTTTGAACGGGTAAGCAAGAAGGTAGATGAGGGCAGTGCAGTTGATGTTGTCTACATGGACTTTAGCAAGGCCTTTGACAAGGTACCGCATGGTAGGTTGTTGCATAAAGTTAAATCTCACGGGATCCAGGGTGAGGGATCGAAATGGATACAAAATTGGCTTCTTGACAGAAGCCAGAGGGTGGTTGTAGAGAGTTGTTTTTCAAACTGGAGGCCTGTGACCAGCGGTGTGCCTCAGGGATCAGTGCTGTTATTTGTCATTTATATTAATGATTTGGATGAGAACATAGGGGGCATGGTTAGTAAGTTTGCAGATGACACCAAGATTGGTGGCATGGTGGACAGTGAGGAAGGTTATCTCCAATTGCAGCGGGATCTTGATCAATTGGGCCAGTGGGCTGACGAATGGCAGATGGAGTTTAATTTAGACAAATACGAGGTAATGCATTTTGGTAGACTGAACCAGGGCAGGACTTACTCAGTTAATGGTAGGGCGTTGGGGAGAGTGACAGAACAAAGAGATCTAGGGGTACATGTTCATAGCTCCTTGAAAGTGGAGTCACAGGTGGACAGAGTGGTGAAGAAGGCATTCGGCATGCTTAGTTTTATCGGTCAGAACATTGAATACAGGAGTTGGGACGCCTTGTTAAAGTTGTACAAGACATTGGTAAGGCCACACTTGGAATACTGTGTGCAGTTCTGGTCACCCTATTATAGAAAGGATATTATTAAACTAGAAAGAGTGCAGAAAAGATTTACTAGGATGCTACCGGGACTTGATGGATTGAAATATAAGGAGAGGCTGAATAGACTGGGACTTTTTTCTTTGGAGCGTAGGAGGCTGAGGGGTGACCTTATAGAGGTCTATAAAATAATGAGGGGCATAGACAAGGTAGATCGTCAATATCTTTTCCCAAAAGTAGGGGAGTCTAAAACTAGAGGGCATAGGTTTAAGGTGAGAGGGGAGAGATACAAAAGTGTTCAGAGGGGCAATTTTTTCACATGGAGAGTAGTGAGTGTCTGGAACAAGCTGCCAGAGGTAGTAGTAGAGGCGGGTACAATTTTATCTTTTAAAAAGCATTTAGATAGTTACATGGGTACGATGGGTATAGAGGGATATGAGCCAAATGCGGGCAATTGGGATTAGTTTAGGGCTTTTAAAAAAAAAGGGCGGCATGGACAAGTTGGGCCGAAGGGCCTGTTTCCATGCTGTAAACCTCTATGACTCTTGGGACCAGTAGTTCCAAAGGCATCTCAAAATCCCACAGAGACTTCTGAGCACAGCTACTACAAGCTGGGAAGAAGCCAATAAGAAGAACAGGGGCAGCATGGTGGCACAGTGGTTAGCACTGCTGCCTCACAGCGCCAGGGCCCCGGGTTCAATTCCGGCCACGGATGACTGCCTGTGTGGAGTTTGCATATTCTCACCGTGGGTTTCCTTCGTGCTCCCCCCAGTCCAAAGATGTGTAAGTTAGGTGGATTGGCCATGCTAAATCGCCCCTTAGTATCAGGAAGATTAGCAAGATAAATATTTTGATTTATGGGAATAGAGCCTGGGTGGGATTGGTGTGGGTACAGGCTCGATGGGTCAAATGGCCTCCTTCTGCACTGTGGGGATTCTGTGATTCTAATTCTGTGGTTGCTTTGCTGAGTTCTTTACTTGATTGGGAAGGATGTTCCCTCGAATGGGCGTGAATGTGAGCAATGACAGCTGGGACTTTCCAAATGGACTGTGTTGAGTAGCAAGAGGCTGGAGAGGCTCCAGTTCATCCTCTCCCTCCAGAGCTCCCATACTGCGTTGCTACATTTCTGTCCTCATTCAGCTTAATCTACTTCTGGGCAGCTTTGTTTTCTTTGTGAAAGTAGGAGATAAAAAAGCACCAGAGCAGGTCCACAAAAAAAAGATTTACAAGGATGACACGATATCAGAATCAAGAGGGTGCAAGTCTCAGAACAGGCTGCAGGGGCACTCTTTCTCTTGAAAAGGGTTGAATGAGGTGACCTGATAAAAGGTTTTAAAATTATGAAGGGGTTTGGTAAAGTAGACAGAGATAAGATATTCCCTTTGTGAGGCAAATATAAGACAGGAATGTCAGAGAAATTTGCTCACTCAGAACAGTGGTTAGGATGTTGACTTTAGCACTGCATGAAGTAGGTGAGTTGAATATTCTGGATGCCCTTAAAAGGTAAAGGAGGGACCTGCGTTCAACCGGGTTGAAGGCAGGAAGGGAGGAAGGGATTGAAGATGTTGATGGCATGAGTAGATTGAGTGGGAGGTGGCTCATGTGGAGCAGAAACACCGGTGTTGTCCTGTTTCCGAGCTGTACTTTCCATGTACTTCTCAGTAAAGGCTCCATCGCGCCTGACCAACTGCCACCTTAAATCCATCCCAAAGATTGTTCACTGATATTAATTCATTGGTACCCACAAAGGGAATTCAAGTATGTGTTTCTGCTCAAAAATAAATCTGTAAAAGATTAGTGCCCCGCTCTCTATTGCTAGGCCTGCAAGTCACATTGGTAAACAGTGTGAGTTTACTTTGCATTTTAGTTGGATCCTGGTCTCTTGGATATTCTGAGCAAGTCAAATATCAGCTGGCAATCCAAAATACAATCGCCCTTAGTGCTACTGCAGAGGGGGGTCTTGTGGAACAGCAATGGAGAGCATTCCTACTGCTGGGCCAGAAGATCTGTGTTCAAGACCCTCTTTAGGACTTTTTTATTATTCATTCGTGGGACATGGGCGTCGCTGGCTGGCCAGCATTTATTGTCCATCCCTAGTTGCCCTTGAACTGAATGGCTTGCTGGGTCATTTCAGAAGGCGATTGAAAGTCAAACACATTGCTGTGGCTCTGGAGTCTCATGTAGGGTAAGGATGGCAGATTTCCTTCCCTGAAGGTCATTAGTGAACCAGATGGGTTTTTATGACAATTAACAATGGTTTCATGGTCATCAGTAGATTCTTAATTCCAGATATTATTTATTGAATTCAAATTCCACCATCAGCCCTGGCAGAATTCGAACCCGGGTCCCCAGAACATTTGTTGAGTTTCTGGATTAATAGTCTAGCAATAATGCCTCTAGGCCATTGCCTTCCCATGGGATGGGGGAACCATGGAAGGAGCATTCATAATATGGCCAAACAGGTTGAGTGTTTGTCCTTCCAATACACCTGATGGCTGGTGGTAAGAGCGGGAGTGTTTCCTGGTCAGCCATACTTAATAAGGCGATGGCAAGCCACTATAGCATGCCAAGCATAGTCATGGACCAAACCATTGGAAGACCATGGGTGCCAATGCCCTCTCGGGGCCTGGTACCTGTTCTATCTATTTAATGGACTTGATTGCTACTCCAATCACTGCATTTCCTCCATTCTGTGGCCAAAAATGAAACTCCAAAGCATTCAGGAAGGAATAGTTTATGACTTTCCAACTTATTTGCTCTTCTCTCTTCCCCCCTTACAAGGTGTGTTTCTGCAAAGCCCTCCAACACTTCACCAAAGTGATATTCTTAGCATTCGAGCCTCTGCAATGAATTTGGCCAGAATTGTTGTCCATGGAGCTCATCGCAGCTGTATCTGGCTCTGTCCTCAGCCAAGCTCCACACTTTATCACCACTCCATTAGATGCTAGTAAACAAGAGACAGACTGATGTTTCCCTCTCCATCTCAGATGCAAAGTCAATTTGAATACACCTGTTCGGGACCAGATCAGAAACTCCAGGGATAGTTACATAGAAATCATAGAAACCCTACAGTACAGAAAGAGGCCATTCGGCCCATCGAGTCTGCACCGACCATAATCCCACCCAGGCCCTACCCCCATATCCCTACATATTTACCCACTAATCCCTCTAACCTACGCATCCCAGGACACTAAGGGCAATTTTTAGCATAGCCAATGAACCTAACCCGCCCATCTTTGGACTGTGGGAGGAAACCGGAGCACCCGGAGGAAACCCACGCAGACACGAGGAGAATGTGCAAACTCCACGCAGACAGTGACCCAAGCCGGGAATCGAACCCAGGTCCCTGGAGCTGTGAAGCAGCAGTGCTAACCACTGTGCTACCGTGCCGCCCATTACAGAATTAATTACAGAATTAACTTAGACCCCAATGTTTTGGTGATTTTGGCATTAGGGTGATAGGCATAAGGTCTTTCATTCAATGATTCAATTGACCCACTAGAAAGCTTTTATTAGAACAAACTTTATTTAAGAACACAGTTAAAATATCACAAAAACATAACTTTTACCAATTGGAAATACTTAACCATAACAAGGTATAATTCTTAACAACTTGCAATCTCTATAGTTCCAATTGTAAGTAATATGCTCCATAGACATAAATCCCTTGTTCAGAACTAGTCAGCATTGAAAACAGATATGCTCACGTGGATGTTATATCTCCAGCTTTTTAACACCTTTGGACAGAGACCCAGACAGACAGCTGTCTTCTGACTCTCATACAGCAACCTCCAGAGAAAGATCCACCCCTAAACAGCAGACTCGCAGAGAAAAAGACTTATTTCCTGGCAGATTCCAGTCTCCAACTCCAGAGATAGGAAGAGGCACAGAGAAAATGACCTCTTTATAAAGATCCCAAACAGCAGGCTCAGTTTGAGCTCTCTGTGTAATCCGAGCTCCACCCAGTCACCTGATTTTTCTCAATCAACCTAAACAAGCCCTACTCTGCAAAACGCCAGGGGGAAACACTAAAAACAACAGAATAGCATCAGTCCAGATTAAAACAAACATTCTAGCAATTAGGAGCAATTATGCTGCTGCAGTAACAATACAGAGCTGCTGGTTACAGACCCAGTGGCACCAGTGTTAGAACAGACTGTTTAAAAAAAAATCCTGCACAGAAACATGACTAAAATATGCTCTTAAAGGCACAGTGCTGTCACATACCTACCTTTGCCCAGATGAGATTGTACCATTTGGGGAATGGAACTAGGTGCTTCTTCAAATCTTACAGCTGGATTCTATATCAGGAAACACCCAACTTGCGTTTACATAGCACCTTCCACTTCCTAAAACACCCAAGATGTTTCGCCGCAGCATGGCCAGATGAATATTGACACCAAGTCAAAGAAGGAGACACTGGGATAGGAGGCTCAATGGTTGGTTAGCGAGGTGGGTTTTACACAGTGTCCTAAAGGAAAAGGGAGGGGTGGTGGGGCAAAGAAACTTTGGAAGAGAATCCCAGGGCCTGTATCACGCCAATGGTGGACTAAAGGAGTGGGATGCCCAGGGGGTCCGAGTTGGGGGAATACGGAGTTATCCAAAGGTTGTCAGGCTGTAGGATATTACATAGCCAGGGAATATATTTACCCACTTTCTAATTTATTGTTCCTTGCAACAACTACACAGCATTTAACACAGAGACAGCTGGTAAGCAGTACATCTTATAAAGATGATAAACAAATACAAGGCAGCAATGATTCAGACTATATTTTGTGGGAGAAGTTCATTTTTTACTAGTTGATGAGATGAGACTGGCAATGCCAACCCATCCTTAATTTGCCCATGAGAAGGGCAATTCGGCATTTTAACAGAGAACCAGGGGCGGCACGGTAGCACAGTGGTTAGCACTGCTGCTTCACAGCTCCAGGGTCCCGGGTTGGATTCCCGGCTCGGGTCACTGTCTGTGTGGAGTTCGCACATTCTTCTCGAGTCTGCGTGGGTTTCCTCCGGGTGCTCCGGTTTCCTCCCACAGTCCAAAGATGTGCGGGTTAGGTTGATTGGCCAGGTTAAAAATTGCCCCTTAGAGTCCTGAGATGCGTAGGTTAGAGGGATTAGCAAGTAAATATGTGGGGGTAGGGCCTGGGTGGGATTGTGGTCGGTGCAGACTCGATGGGCCGAATGGCCTCCTTCCGCACTTTAGGGTTTCTATGATTTCTATGATGATTCTATGAGAACCCTGGGTCATCTACTGGCTCACTCTGAATGTCGTGAATCTTTGGATTCTCTAGCCCCAGAAGGCAGTGGATCTTCCATTTTGGACTATATTCAAGGCTGAGTTAGACAGACAGACAAATGTCGATCGCTCAGATAATCAAACGATTGTGGGGAACAGTCAGGAAAGTGGCGTTGAGGCAGGAATTCAGCCAGGATGAGGTTGGGAAGGCCGTTTGGTCTACACCTGTTCCTCCTTCTTGTGTTCTTCTGTCCTTGCACCTTGGAGTGAATTTCCGTGGAAGGTGCTTTCCCAGAAACTCATCAAAGAGCCACGGGAACATCAGAAAACTGGCACACTTGCTGCATATGATGTCCTTCCAGGCTTTCAATGGAAGAGTGGGAATTGCCTGAAGGAAATTCCTCTCTGCCCTTACTCACCTGGTTCTGTTAACCCTAAACATTGTGGGGGGAATATTCCCATCCTGCCCACCACGGGAATCATAGCGGGTCAGGCGTGGGTGGGGGGGGGGGGGGGGGGGGTGGTGGGAGGGGGATGGGTGGACCATGCAAAGATCCGTTGACCTCAGGTGGGATTTTCTGGTTTTGGGGCGAGCATGGCTGGAAAATCCCACCTTGTGGCTTTCAGACAGTGAGCATATGTTGAGGTCATTTAGGCTTTGGGTGACAGTATTAAATTGAATGCCATCAATTCATCCACCCTTTGGACACTATCACACCCCCCCACAACCGTCCCATTAAAAATTACCCTCACTTCCATTTATTCTTCACGATGATGGACTAAACTTATCCAGCCTCCCTCCGAATAAATGAGAGTGTTCGGAGTTGCTAGCACCGTGTTGCTGGAATCTCACTGCCGGTCCGAAAGGATTGGAATGGAAAAGAGGTTTCTAATAAATTCCCTTCACTGTAGTTTGGGTACACAGAGAGAGAGAGCTCTGTGCTGCACTAATCCTGCAACATGGTCTTACTTTAGAACTTTCTTCATCACATAATCCTCTTTTCCGCACCTGCATCTCCTGAACAGCTCAGTAATTATTATGGGGATTGCCCGGATCAAATATATAGACAGGAGTGGCCTATTCAGTCCCTTCAGCCTGTTCCACCTTTCAGTTAAATCGTGCCTGATCTGATTCTTCATTCCATTGGGCTTTCTTCACCAAAATCCTTCGATATCCTTCCCTACCAAAAATCCAGCAATCTCTAAATTGTAACATTTTCAATGGAACTTTTCCCAGTTTAAAACTGTATCACCTTGCCTGACTCCCACAAGTTAATTATAGTAACACCCTGCATTCGATTTTTTTTCCACACCATTTATGATCTTGTGTACAACTCTGAGATTGCCTCTCAAAATGGTTCCTGAGGGATCATAGAACCCTACAGTGCAGAAGGAGGCCATTCAGCCCATCAAGTCTACACCGACCACAGCCCCACCCAGGCCCCATCCCCATTTACCCTAGCTAGTACCCCTAACACCAAGGGGTGATTTACCATGGCCAATCCACCTAACCTGCACATCTTTGGACAGGGGAGGAAACCGAAGCACCTGGAGGAAACCCACGCAGACACGGGGGAGAATGTGCAGACTCCACACAGACAGTGACCCAAACCAGGAATCGAACCTGGTCCCTGGCGCTCTGAGGCAGCAATGCTAACCACTGTGCCACTGTGCTGCCCCCATTTCACCATCAGGCCCTGACTATTTACAGCAAGTTGAAGCACCTGTAATGACTTTAATCAGGCCATTGAGGCTGGCCTATTGGAGTATGAACTCCCTGATTAAGGATCCAATTGATGGATCTTTTGCTTGTATTTAACCGGGAGTGTCAGTTCCTCTGACACCCCTGGAGGTAGACTGCTGACTGATAGCACTCTGTGTACTGCTGTTAGAGTTTGTAAGTAGAGGGATTTTGGTGAAGGAAGTTCTCCCTCTGAAGACTTATTACAGTGTCCTTGTCCTCTTCATGTACCAGCGAAGCAGCATCATCAATGTTTGTTTGGGAACAAGTTGAACTTGTCACTACAAGAACTAAACACTTGCAGATAACAGATTGGGAACAACCTGATTACTATCAAAGACAAGGCCAGAGTGCACATGACTCAACCCCAGCATATGATATATAAATAGCAAGCTTGAGGCCAAGGATATTTTACAGCTCTCAAGCTCTCAAGAAGGGCAGCACAGTGGCTTCGTGGTTAGCACTGCTGCCTCACAGCGTCAGGGACACGGGTTCAATTCCCGGCTTGGGTCACTGTGCAGAGTCTGTATGTTCTCCCTGTGGGTTTCCTCCGGGTGCTCCAGTTTCCTCCCACAGTCCGAAAGACGTGCTGGTTGGGTGCATTGGCCATGCTAAATTCTCCTTCAGTGTACCCGAACAGGCGCCGGAGTGTGTCGACTAGGGGATTTTCACAGTAACTTAATTGCAGTGTTAGTGTAAGCCTACTTGTGAGACAAATAAATAAACTTAAACTTAATTACCCAAGCTAGCATTGGAAGTCAGGGGTTGATCAGCCTGCAATCCAGGGTAATATAAACCAGGTAATATAAAATGCTAAAACAGTTACTGGTACCTTCAATAAAATTACTGGTTCACTAACATTAACTTTAATAAACTTACCCTTCGTTTGGAAGCTTGGTGTCTTGACTGTGAGTTTTGGACAGTAGTCACTTGCTCGCAGAGAAAGATGTAACTCTCCCCATTCTTTCCTCATACCTTAAGCCCATGACACCAGAGGCATTGTGGCCTTATATATAAGGAAGAAATTTCAACAGAATAGTAAATACATATTGATTGACCTTTTTAAATGGTTACCCACAGCTAAAGATGTGCGGGTTAGGTTGATTGGCCATGTTAAATTGACCCTAGCGTCAGGGAAGTAGCAGGGTAAATATGTGGAGTTATGGGAATAGGGCCTGGGTGGGATTGTGGCTGGTGCAGACGCGATGGGCCGAATGGTCTCCTTCTGCACTGTAGGGATTCTATGATTCTAAATCTTACAGCATAATGTCGATGCAAGTACTAAATGCATTATACATGCTCCGCAAATAACTCTGATGATTATAAATATTCCTGAACTGCCCTAAGACTGATAAAAGAGCTAGTAATCGGTTTTTGTAACTGTAGATGTGCTGGCTGCTTCCCTGTGTCTCTCTTGATTTTTAAATTCATTAATCTCGGTTCTGCTGATGTTGCAATGGGATAAATTGTACATACTTCAGATGGTACCAGTCGACCCAAGTATTCAAAGTCAGTGAAAGGGATGTATTTATTTATTCTGCTGCATTGCTTTCTCTTTAGCTGGTTCATTTTCTTCCTTCCTCGTCTGAAGGTATCACTCTCTCAATGTTGCACAGACATTTTCTCCAGTGTTACAGTCAACGATGGCCAACATTTTGTGAATTCTAACTTGGTGCACCAAGTGTTGAGGCTCTTGCAGCTCAACTCAATCTCGTCCTCCGATCTCACGGAGCGTATTAGTTGACCCACTACTGCTAATTTTCTTGGTACTGAGGCGTCTCCTCAAGAACTACTCCACAGCCCGGCGTTAGGGAAACACAGATCTTTTATGCGGTCTACTCGCTCCACACTCCAAACGTCGACTGCCCTCACAGGACGGTTCCCAGCCAGCTCCCTCCACATACCTGGTCACATGACCCATTCCCTTAAAGGGGTTATGCCCCAACACAGAGTCAGAATCTTTTTCCCCAGAGTTGAAATGTCGGATACTCGGGGACACACACTTAAAGGTGAGAGGGGGAGAAAGTTCAAAGGAGATGTGAGAGTCAGGTATTTGACACAGAGGGATGAATTTTCCCGTTCCGCCCGCCACGGGAATCATAGCGGGCGAGGGGCAGACCATGGAAAGGTCCGTTGACCATGGAAAGGTCCGTTGACCTCGGGCGGGATTTTCCAGTTTCGGGGTGAACACGGCAGGAAAATCCCACCTAGAGGGTGGTAGGTGACTGGACGGCGCTACCAGGGGTGGTGGTAGAGGCAGATAACATAGAGGCGTTTAAGGGGCTTTTAGATAAGCACATGATAATGGGGGCAAGAAATAGAGGAATATGGACCAAGGGCAGGCAGAAGGGATTAGTTTAATCTGGCGTCATGTTCGGCACAACATCGTGGGCCGAAGGGCCTGTTCCTGTGCTGTACTGTTCTACATTCTATTCATAACAGATGCAAGTTTCGGAAACCTACCCTAGCACCCAAACACTACCTATCGGAGATTAGCTAACTTAGCAAAGGTTGTGCATTATACCTGGTCTATTTGCCTCACTAATCAATGAACAAAGTCACAATCTCAACATTATAGCCTGTTGTATTGATTATTGACATTCCAACGATTATGCAATAATTAAACTCTCCAGTCTGAAAATCTATTGCTCAAAACACCAGTTATCCGGAACATAGAAATGTAGAAAATAGAAGCAGGAGTAGGCCATTCGGCCCGCCGAGCCTGCTCCACCATTCATCTTGATCATGGCTGATCATCAAATTCAATATCCTGATCCCACCTTCCCCCTATATCCCTGGATCCCTTCAGCCCCAAGAGCGATATCTAGTTTCTTCTTGAAATCACGCATTTTGGCCTCAACATTTTTGAGTAGACCAAGCAACTCACGGACTCACCACCCAATCGTTTGAGCTCTGCAACAAATTGAGAAGGCTTGGCCACAGTAAAGATAATGGAATACGTAACTCTTTCTTTCTTGGGGGACAATACTTTTGGACTGTTTTGTAATGTTTTATCACTGTTTTATGTTTCAAATAAGTATTTGTCTCTATGGGGTTTTCTGGTTCGCATACCAGAGGGCGGCACGGTGGCACAGTGGTTAGCACTGCTGCCCCGCAGCGCCAGGGACCCGGGTTCAATTCCAGTCTCAGGTCTGTGTGGAGTTTGCACATTCTCCCCGTGTCCGCGTGGGTTTCCTACGGGTGCTCCGGTTTCCTCCCACTCTCCAAAGATGTGTGAGTTAGGTTGATTGGCCATGCTAAATTGCCCTTAGCATCGGGGAAATTAGCAGGGTAAATACATTGGGTTATGGGGATAGGCTCTGGGTGGGATTATGGTCGGTGCAGACCCGATGGGCCAAATGGCCTCCTCCTGGACTGTATGATTCTATTCTATGATTCTATGTGCATTCTAGCGTGATTCTGTAATCCAGAATATTCCGAAATCTAGAAATGACTTGCTCCCAAGCATTCCAGAATGGAGAGTTTACAGTGTATGAAGGTTTGATCTGGACTTTACTATATTCATATTATTATAGAATATGAATATAGTAAAGTCTGGCCAGGATTCTTCGGTATCGCACACCCCGCCACCGCTGCCAATCTTGCTTTTTGGCTTGTATGTCTGGGACTGAATGTACCAACAATTTACTGCTGTTGTTAATTATCTCCACTCACCAAAGACTGATTTCCCAAACTGTTCACACTTGATGAGACTGAGGATGAGTTTCTTTGGCCCTGTTTCCTCCCCATCAACAAAACTTCGTCAGAGGTCCCTCTGACACCCTGGCCAGGATTCTTCGGTATCACACCCTCCGCCACTGCTGCCAGTGAGAAGGGAGAATTTGACGCTCAGCCAAAAAAGATTGGAGGGTGGGAAATGTTGTGCCTTTGTTTAAAAAGGGCTGCAGGGGAAAGCCTGGGAACTACAGGCCAGTGAGTCTCACCTCTGTGGTGGGTAAGTTGTTGGAAGGTATTTTGAGAGACAGGATCTGCAGGCATTTAGAGACGCAAGGACTGATTAGGGACAGTCAGCATGGTTTTGTGAGTGGAAAATCACATCTCACAAATTTGATTGAGTTTTTTGAAGGGGTAACCAAGAAGGTAGATGCGAGCAGTGCAGTTGATGTTGTCTGCCTGGACTTTAACAAGGCCTTTGGCAAGGTACCGCATGGTAGGTTGTTGCATAAGGTTAAATCTCACGGGATCCAGGGTGAGGTATCTAAATGGATACAAAATTGGCTTCTGAGGGTGGTTGTAGAGGGTTGTTTTTCAAACTGGAGACCTGTGACCAGCAGTGTGTCTCAGGGATCAGTGCTGTGTCCACTGTTATTTGTCATTTATATTAATGATTTGGATGAGAATATAGAGGCATGGTTAGTAAGTTTGTAAATGGCACCAAGATTGGCGGCATTGTGGACAGTGAAGAAAGTTATCTAGGATTGCAACGGGATCTTGATCAATTGGGCCAGTGGGCTGACGAATGGCAGATGGAGTTTAATTTAGATAAATGCGAGGTGATGCATTTTGGTAGATTGAACCAGGGCAGAACTTACTCAGTTAATGGTAGGGCGTTGGGGAGAGTTATAGAACAAAGAGATCTAGGGGTACATGTTCATAGCTCCTTGAAAGTGGAGTTACAAGTGGACAGTGTGGTGAAGGCATTCAACATGCTTGGTTTCATTGGTCAGAACATTGAATACAGGAGTTGGGACGTCTTGTTGAAGCTGTACAAGACATTGGTAAGGTCACACTTGGAATACTGTGCACAGTTCTGGTCACCCGATTATAGAAAGGATATTATTAAACTAGAAAGGGTGCAGAAGAGGTTTACTAGGATACTACCGGGACTTGATGGTTTGAGTTATAAGGAGAGGCTGGATAGACTGGGACTTTTTTCTCTGGAGCATAGAAGGCTTAGAGGTGATATGATAGAGGTCTATAAAATAATGAGGGGCACAGATCAGCTAGATAGTCAATATATTTTCCCAAAGGTAGGGGAGTCTAAAACTAGAGGGCATAGGTTTAAGGTGAGAGGGGAGAGATTCAAAAGTGTCCAGAGGGGCAATTTTTCCACACACAGGGTGGTGAGTGTCTGGAACAAGCTGCCAGAGGTAGTAGTAGAGGCGGGTACAATTTTGTCTTTTAAAAAGCATTTAGACAGTTACATGGGTAAGATGAGTATAGAGGGATATGGGCCAAACATGGCAATTGGGATTAGCTTAAGGGTAAAAAAAAAAGGGCAGCATGGACAAGTTGGGCCGAAGGGCCTGTTTCCATGCTGTAAACCTCTATGACTCTATGACACTGCAGCAGGAACGGAGGATGCCAGCATTGGGCGAGGTCGGGGAATCCCTGTCCCTGTTTACCTACGACAACTGGGCTTCCGCCAAAGTAACAGGAGTAACAAGGGAACTCTGTAGTGGTGTGCAATGGGAATGTGTGAAAATTAGGTTATGACAGGCAACTCTGTTAAGAGATGGAAAATGATTATTAGCCTACTAGGCTTTCAGTGAGGGTTTACGTACTCAGGATAAGAGACTAATCTAACCTTGTGTCAGTTTCATAAACACTGCATTCCAGATGGGATGAAAACAAGGACAAGTTACCATGACAATTACCAAATAACAAAATAATGAAGGAGACGGTTTTCTATTGGATAAGAAAGGGCAAAAAGCTATGCTATGATTGGTGGACTATATATGCAAATGAAGGATTAAAAAGTTGCTCGTTTCTCATTTGCTGTAATTAACAATAACTGCTAATTATCCGTATGAATCGACAGAACACCATCGTGAAATTCACTGTTCACTGTGTCTGTTCTCCTTGCTAGCAGGTTAATAAAAAACATGCAAGATTTGAGTACTCACCGCGCATTGTTTGGGTTAATCCTCAACAAATGTACCAGGGTAATCCAATGCCTTTTCTTCTCTTGTGTCAGTCCGAGATGCTTTTGCAGCACCAGTCAAATCCGTGTATAGTGGACATTGCTGGAAAGACGCCCTTGGACCTGGCCTGCGAATTTGGCAGAGTTGGGGTAAGTCCAGGACATCGAGTTGGCCATTATTATCACAATGGGACATTATTAGCTATCGCAGTGCGGTAAGAGCTTTGCACTGGTGTGAAGGGTTTCAGTTCAATCGGAATATGCGCTTGTCGGAATGCTGCCTGTTTTATGTTCTGCTCTGCCTTCCTCTGAGAAATTGGGGTCTTCTGCAGTTCAGGGGATGGACGGGGAGGGGCGGAGGTGGGGGGGGGGGGGGGTGGTGGAGGACAGAGTGCCAGGGTAGAGTCTCCCCCTCACCCCCCACTCCCAAATAACCCAGTGCTGTTTTGGGTTTGGTGATTTCGAATTCCCACATGTTCTCTGCCCACCTTCTCCACAATGTCCTCGAAGAAAATCCGCAATTTGTTGGATTGCTGTGAGGAGTGCGTGATATTTTTCAGATCATGTCCATTCGCTGTGCATCCCAAGCCCTTCGATTTTGTGATTCAGGACAGATTTCGGATGCTAGTGTTGATAGTCGCACTGCCTTGGTAGCATGACACCTGTGACTTTTCTGTCACTGAGCTGTGTAAGCTGTCAGTCCAGGAACGCAGACTCTGTGCCAGGTTACCAAAGGTGACGATACCAGTGATATGTTCAGCAGCTGTGACTGTCCTGTTCCCAGTGAGGCAGCAATTCATGGTTTCTTTCTACAGAAAATCCACAGGAAATGTCCAGGCGCCGGTGATCCTTAGCTTTATTGATAAAAACCCATTTAATAGTGCAGCGATGTAAGTGATATGCAAGAACTCCAGCAGCACAATGAGCCTTGTTACCATGACAATGGAAAAGAGCATTCCTGGTTTACAATCCCAGGCCCATGTTGAAATGCAAGAAGACCAAGCCCAGGAGTGATCCTTACCTGATGAACTCTCATTCTCTGATTTCAATTGCCCCACTGTCCCTTGCCTTCAGCTGTCAAGGCCTAAGCACTGGAATTCCCTCCCCAAACCTTTCCATCTCTCGACCTGCTTTCAACATAAGACCATAAGATATAGGAGCAGAATTAAGCCATTCGGCCCATCGGGTCTGCTCCGCCATTCAATCATGGCTGATGCAATTCTCATCCCCATTCTCCCGCCTTCTCCCTGTAACCCCCTTGATCCCCTTATTGATTGAGAACCTATCTATCTCTGTCTTAAAGACAATGACCTGGCTTCCACAGCCCTCTGTGGCAATGAGTTCCACAGATTCACCACCCTCTGGCTGAAGAAATTCCTCCTCATCTCGGTTTTAAAGGAACGTCCCTTCACTCTGTGGTTGTGCCCTCGAGTTCTAGTCTCTCCCACGAGTGGAAACATCCTCTCCATGTCCACTCTATCTCAGCATTCTGTAGGTTTCAATTAGATCCCCCCCCCCTCTCATTCTCCTGAACTCCACCTCTGTGATCCACATATCTCTGAGATCAAGCTGTCGGGGTGGCACGGTGGCACAGTGGTTAGCACTGCTGTCTCACAGTGCCAGGAACCCGGGTTCGATTGTGGCCTCGGGTCACTGTGTGTCTGGAGTTTGCATGTTCTCCCCGTGCCTGCGTGGGTTTCCTCCGGGTGCTCCAATTTCCTCCCACAGTCCAAAGACATGCAGGTTAGGTAATCGGCCATGCTAAATTGACCCTAATGTCAGGGGGAATATTAGGGTAAATATGTGGGGTTACAGGGCCTGGGTGGGATTGTGGTCAGTGCAGACTCGATGGGCCGAATGGTCTCCTTCTGCACTGTAAGGATTCTATGGATTCTATGTGTGGGTTAGGTTGATTGGCCATGCTAAATTGCCCCCTGATGTCAGGAGGACTCGCAGGGTAAATACGTGGAGTTACAGGGATAGGGCCTGGGTGGGATTGTTGTCGGTGTAGACTCAATGGGCCGAATGGCCTCCTTCTGCACTGTCAGGATTCTGTGATTCTATGACTATCGGTTGTCGATAATACCTCCGTAACGCGGCTCTGTGTAATTTGGTTTGACAAGCTCCTCATGTTATTTTAAAGGTGCCATATAAATGTCAATTGTTGTCTTGTCCTTGTTCGATATGTTGGTGGTTTGGGATTTGACCCTGACTGTGGATATCCTGGATATTTCCCTCAGGTGGTGCAGTTGCTCCTAAGCAGCAATATGTGTGCGGCCCTGCTCGAAGCCAAGCCTGGGGACATCACTGATCCCAACAGTACCAGCCCTCTACACCTGGCTGCCAAGAATGGGCATATCGACATTATAAGGTTAGTTCCTTGCACCTTGTTTCCGAAGATGTTTTGCTGTAACTGTTTCTTCTTTGGAAGTAGTCTCAAAATGGATCTTGTGTCTACTGCTGCTGAATCAGCACTGGAAACCCGACTCAACAAATCAAATAGAAAGATAAATGGAAGGGTGCTTGTTGATGCTGAGGCAATGTACTCAGGAGACTTTTATTATATTACCCAAATAGCTTGTTATAATGTGCCACCAGTATATATTTCCTTCCAACTTTCCTTGTTACTTAGTATCATAGAATCCCCACTGTGCAGAAGGAGGCTCATCGAGTCTTCACCATCAACAATCCCACCCAGGCCCTATTCCCGTAACCCCAATATTTACCCTGCTAATCCCCCTGACACTACGGTCAATTTAACATGGCCAATCAACCTAACCCTCACATCTTTGGACTGTGGGAGGAAACCGGAGCACCCGGAGGAAACCCACGCAGACACGGGGAGAATGTGCAAACTCCGCACAGACAGTGACCCAAGCCGGGAATTGAACCCGGGACCCTAGCGCTGTGGGACAGCAGTGCTTGCCACTGTGCCACCCCTTATTCTAATCCTCAGGATTAGGTCCAAAAATGTGCATTGGCCATGCTAAATTGCCCCTTAGTTTTCCAAGATGTGTAGGTTGGGTGGATTAGCCATGGTTATTACACGGGGTTACAGGGATAGAGTGGGGGGGGCTGGGGTTGGGAAAGATGCTCTGTCAGAGAGTTGGAGCAGACGCGATGGGCCAACTGATCTCCTTCTGCACTGTAGGGATTCTATGATTCCACAATTTATGTGCATCTGTAAATGAGACACAGACAATGGGCAGAATTATCCAGCTCTTGCCGCTGACAGGATCTTCCAGTCCTGCCAAAGTCGTTCTCCCACCCTGGGTTCCCTGACAGCGGCACAGGCGAGGAATGTAAATCACCATCAACTTCAGTGGGACTGGAAAATCCCACTGGCGGCCGATGGCGAGCTGCCCCCGCCAGGGGAAAACTCACCCCTGTGGAGGGGCGCAGCTGGAGAATTCTACCCGATGCCTCTGTAGCTTGACCAGTGATCAGTAGAGGCGCATAAGGGATCGCCATTTTGTCCTTGCTCCTTGCATTTTCCATAAAATCTACTAGAAAGGGTAGACGCAAGAAGAATGTTCCCGATGGTGGAGAAGTCCAGAGCCAGGGTCACAGTTTGAGGCTACAGGATAGACCTTTTAGGACAGAGATGAGGAGAAATTTCTTTACCCAGAGAATGGTGAGCCTGTGGAATTCTCTGCCATAGAAAACAGTTGAGGCCAACTGTATGTTTTCAAAAAGCAGTAGATATAGGCCGGAACTCTACCACCTCAGTGCGAGCAAGGGTCCGACAACGGAAATCTCCGTTGACCTCGTGTGGAAATTTCCGGTCTTATCCAAGCGAGGTTGTAAAATCCCGCCCATAGCTTTTGGGGCGAAGGGAATCAAGGGTAAGGTGGGATCAGGCTATTGAGTTTGGATGATCAGCCGTGATCATAATGAATGGGGTAGCAGGCTCGGAGGGCCAAATGGCCCACTCCTGCTTCTACTTTCTATGTTTCTAGTGCCATATGTCATTGCCATAATATCTGTCAGGGCTTCTCATAGACAGCATTTGAGGAGAGCCAGTCATTGTTAACAATGCTTGTTCGGATGCAAGGATTGACTGAGCAAAGCAATGCAGTGACGATAAAAGTAACATCAGCATATAGTGCATGGGTAAATACTCATCTTTGAAAAATATCCTACTGTTGAATGGGCTTTGAAGCAATGATCAAGGTCAGACTAGTCATTTACTATATAACCCTTCCTCAAACCAACACTAGGCTATTGAGTTGAATGATCAGCCATGATCGTAATGAATGGTGGAGCAGGCTCGAAGGGCCAAATGGCCTCTTCCTGCTCCGATCAAACTAACACTGTGGTAAGCTATGGATGGGTTTGGAAGGATTGGAG
Organism: Mustelus asterias; assembly: GCF_964213995.1. NCBI lineage: Eukaryota > Metazoa > Chordata > Chondrichthyes > Carcharhiniformes > Triakidae > Mustelus > Mustelus asterias. The sequence continues at coordinate 55,547,472 of NC_135823.1, read as the reverse complement.
TGGACCTGATCAATTTTCTTGGACGATACTGGGAATGATTGGAGAATGTGTTTTAATGCAAATACTTGTGCAATGTGCAGTGGGACAGGAATTCTGGAATACATCTAATTAATGGACTTGACAATGTGGATGCAGAGAGAACATTTCCCCTCATAGGGGAATATAAAACTAGGGGGCACAGTTTCAAAACAAGGGATCTCTCATTTAAGGTAGAGAGGAGGAGAAATTGCTTCGCTGAAAGGATTGGTTAATCTTTGGAAATCTCTACTCCAGTGGATCATTGAATATATCTGAGGCCGGGTTGGATTTTGAGCTACCTGGGGTTATGGGGGTAGGCTGGAAAGTGGAGTTTGGGGCCACAGTCAGATCAGCCGTGATCTTATTGAACAGCACCCCATGCACCCCAGACATTTTCTCTTCCACCTTCCATTGGGAAAAAGATACAAAAGTCTGAGGTAACGTACCAACCGACTCAAAAACAACTTCTTCCCTTTGCCATCAGACTTTCGAATGGACTTACCTTGTGTTAAGTTGATCTTTCTCTACCCCCGAGCTATGACTCAGTAAGTAGTCTCACAACATCAGGTTAAAGTCCAACAGGTTTATTTGGTGGCACGAGCTTTCAGAGCGTTGCCCCTTCATCAGGTGAGTGAAGAATTCAATTCACAAACAGGGCATATATAGACACAAACTCAATTACAAGAAGATGGTTAGAATGCGAGTCTGACTGCTGAAGTGTTCCCCGACAGGAAGGGAACGCTCCTGCCTGGTGATTGTCGAGCGGTGTCCATTCATCCGTTGCTGTAGCGTCTGTATGGTCTCCCCAATGTACCATGCCTTGGGACATCTTTTCCTGCAGCGTATCAGGTAGACAATGTTGGCCGAGTCACAAGAGTATGTACCGTGTACCTGGTGGATGGTGTTCTCACGTGAGATGATGGTATCCGTGTCGATGATCCGGCCCGTCTTGCAGAGGTTGCTGTGGCAGGGTTGTGTGGTGTCATGGTCACCGCACTGCTCAACAATCACCAGGCAGGAGTGTTCCCTTCCTGTTGGGGAACTCTTCAGCAGTCACGGGCATTCAGCCTCTGATCTTCGGGTAAGCGTTCTCCAAGGTGGCCTTCATGACACACAACAACGCAGAATCGCTGAGCAGAGACTGATAGCCAAGTTCCGCACACATGAGGACAGCCTCAACCGGGATCTTGGGTTCATGTCACACTATCTGTAACCCCCCCGACTTGCCTGGGTCTGTAAAATCTCACTAACTGTCCTGGCTGGAGACAATTCACACTTCTTTAACCTGTGCTTAACCCTCTCTCCACTCACATTGTCTGCACCTGTAAAGACTTGATTACCTGTTAAGACTCGCATTCCAACCATTATCTTGTAATTGAGTCTGTGTCTATATATGCCCTGTTTGTGAACACAACTGCAACGCTCCGAAAGCTCGTGCTACCAAATAAACGTGTTGGACTTTAACCTGGTGTTGTGAGACTACTTAACTGTGCCCACCCCAGTCCAACGCCGGCAACTCTACATCATGCCGAGCTATGACTGTAACACTACATTCTGCACCCCCTCCTTTCCTTCCCTATGAACGGTATGCTTTGTCTGTATAGCGCGCTAGAAACAATAGTTTTCACTGTACACTGATACATGTGACAATAATAAATCAAATCAAATCAGCAGAGTGGGTTCGATGGATCGAATGGCCTACCCCTGCTCCTATTTCTTACGTAGGTCTGGTTGGAAGTGGGAAAAGGAAAGTGAGTTGAAAATAGATCTTGATTATTACATGAAGGTGGCAAAAGGGTGATTCGATTGGCATTTTCAAGATATTCAGGGGAGTGGGTAAGATTGATGCAGAGAAACTATTTGCGCTGGTCAGTGAGTCTAGAACTAGGGGGCAATGTCTAAAACTTAGAGTCAGACCTTGCAGGAGGGAAATTAGGAAACACACCTGCATGAAAATGATGGTCAAAGTTTGGCCCATAAGAGGTAATTAAGGCAAGATCACAATTGATCATTTAAAAGCTGAGATTGATAATTGATTTGTCATCCAGCTTTTGCTAAAATCAAGCGTTGGATCGAACCCAAGATGGGGTGCAATGCCTTATCTTGTCAGCTTAAATGTGCTATATCAATGTTGTTTTCTGATCACTGGTACATTGAGCAAATACTAGCAGGCACAATTGGAGCTTTCCATTGACCAGATGATAGGAATCCAGTGGAGTTTGCCTCACTAATACTAATTGCTGGTTGTGTTGTTGTACTTGTCTGGAAACCTGCCTACAAACTAATCCAGTGTCTATAAACATTACTCTGCTGACACTTGGAGCAGACACAAGGCTGCATTTTGATAGCCTGTTAAAATTGCATTGCAGCTATCCAAAAAGCGGTACAAAGGAAAAAAACCTATTACTACTGCAATTGTACAGGGCATTGGTGAGGCCACACCTGGAGTATTGTGTGCAGTTTTGGTGCATTGTTAACGTAAGCCTCCTCAAATATGACCCCTAGTTCTGGATTCCCGCACCATTGGGAACATTCTTTCTGAACCTACCCTGCCCAATCCTGTTAGAATTTAATACGTTTCTAAGAGAGTCCTTCTCACTCTTTTAAAGTATCTTTTCAAGGTTATTTATTAGTCACAATTAGGCTTACATTGACACTGCAATTAAGTCACTGTGAAAATCCCCTAGTTGCCACATTCCAGCATCTGTTCGGCTACACTGAGGGAGAATTTAGCATGGCCAATGCACCTAACCAGGTGCCTATTTTGGTGACCTTATCTGAGGAAGGAAGTCCTTGCTAGAGTGGTAGTACAGCGAAGGTTTACCAGGCTGATTTTCCTGGGATGGCAGATCTGTCATATGAGGAAAGATTAAGTCGTTTAACATTACATTTACTGGAGTTTAGAAGGAGGGGCGGCACGGTGGCACAATGGTTAGCACTGCTGCCCCACAGCTCCAGAGACCCAGGTTCAATTCACGGCTCGGATCACTGTCTGTGCGGAGTTTGCACCTTCTTCCGGTGTCTGCGTGGGTTTCCTCCGGGTGCTCCGGTTTCTTCCCACAGTCCGAAAGACGTGCTGGTTAGGTGCATTGGCCATGCTAAGTTCTCCCTCAGTGTACCTGAACCGGCGCCGGAGTGTGGCAACTAGGGATTTTCACAGTAATTTCATTGCAGTGTTAATGTAAGCCTACTTGTGACAAGGGAGGGAATCTATGCGTGGAGCCAGAGGAAATGGGCGAGGTATTAAATGAGTACTTTGCGTCAGTATTCACCAAAGAGAAGGACTTGGTGGATGATGAGTCTGGGAAAGGATGTGTGGATAGTTTGAGCCATGTTGAGATCAAAAAGGAGGAGGTATTGGGGTTCTTGAGAAACATTAAGGTAGACAAGTCCCCAGGGCCTGATGGGATATACCCCAAAATACTGAGAGAGGCAAGTGAGGAAATTGCTGGGGCCTTGAGAGAAATCCTTGTATCCTCACTGGCTGCAGGGGAGGTCTGATGTGGAGATGCCGGCATTGGACTGGGGTAAACACAGTAAGAAGTCTAACAACACCAGGTTAAAGATCAACAGGTTTATTTGGTAGCAAACGCCACTAGCTTTTGGAGCGTGTTGCTCATTCGTCAGGTGAAGTGGGAGATCTCCCTGACGAAGGAGCAGCGCTCCGAAAGCTAGTGGCGTTTGCTACCAAATAAACCTGTTGGACTTTAAGCTGGTGTTGTTAGACTTCTTACAGGGGAGGTCCCAGAAGATTGGAGAATAGCCAATGTTGTTCCTTTGTTTAAGAAGGGTAGCAAGAATAATCCAGGTAATTACAGGCCGGTGAGCCTTACATCAGTGGTAGGGAAATTATTGGAGAGGATTCTTTGAGACAGGATTTATTCCTACTTGGAAATAAGTGGACGTATTAGTGAGAGGCAACATGGTTTTGTGAAGGGGAGGTCATGTCTCACGAACTTGATCGAGTTTTTCGAGGAAGTGACAAAGATGATTGATGAGGGTAGGGCAGTGGATGTTGTCTACATGGGCTTCAGTAAGGCCTCTGACAAGGTCCCTCATGGCAGACTGGTGCAGAAGGTGAAGTCGCATGGGATCAGAGGTGAGCTGGCAAGGTCAAAGAAGACAGAGGGTAGCAGTGGAATGGAGAGCTTGTGACAAGTGGCATTCCTCAGGGATCAGTGCTGGGACCTTTGCTGTTTGTAATATATATATAAATGATTTGGAGGAAAATGTAACTGGTTTGATTAGTAAGTTTGTGGACGACACAACGGTTGGTGGATTTGCAGATAGCAATGAGGACCATCAGAGGATGCAGCAGATATAGATCAGTTGGAGACTTGGGCGGAGAGATGGCAGATGGAGTTTAATCCGGACAAATGTGAGGTAATGCATTTTGGAAGGTCTAATACAGATAGGAAATATACAGTAAATGGCAGAACCCTTAAGAGTATTGATAGGCAAAGGGATCTGGGTGTACAGGTACACAGGTCACTGAAAGTGGCAATGCAGGTGGAGAAGGTAGTCAAGAAGGCATACGGCATGCTTGCCTTCATCGGCCGGGGCATTGAGTTTAAAAATTGGCAAGTCATGTTGCAGCTTTATAGAACCTTAGTTGGGCCACACTTGGAATATAGTGTTCAATTCTGGTCGCCACACTACCAGAAGGATGTGGAGGCTTTGGAGAGGGTGCAGAAAAGGTTTACCAGGATGTTGACTGGTATGGAGGGCATTAGCTATGAGGAGAGGTTGGAGAAACTTGGTTTGTTCTCACTGGAACGACGGAGGTTGAGGGGCGGCCTGATAGAAGTCTACAAGATTATGAGAGGCATGGACAGAGTGGATAATCAGAAGCTTTTTCCCAGGGTGGAAGAGTCAATTACTGGGGGGCACAGGTTTAAGGTGCGAGGGTCAAGGTTTAAAGGAGATGTACGAGGCAGATTTTTTACACAGAGAGTAGTGGGTGCCTGGAACTCGTTGCCGGGGGAGGTAGTAGAAACGTATACGGTCGTGACTTTTAAGGGGCGTCTTGACAAATACATCAATAGGATGGGAATAGAGGGATATGGTCCCTGGAAGGGTAGGGGGTTTTGGTTCAGTCAGGCAGCATGGTCAGTGCAGGTTTGGAGGGCCGAAGGGCCTGTTCCTGTACTGTAATTTTCTTCGTTCTTTGTTCTTTGTAATAAATATACTTTAAAAGAGAGGGGATCTCATAGAAACTTATAAAATTCTAACAGGATTGGACAGGGTAGATTCAGAAAGAATATTCCCAATGGTGCAGGAGTCTAGAACTAGGAGTCATAGTTTGAGGATAAGGGGTAAACCTTTTAGAACTGAGGTGAGGAGAAATTTATTCACCCAGAGGATGGTGTATGTGTGGAATTCATTACCACAGAAAGTAGTTGAGGCCAAAACATTGTCTGATTTCAAGAAGGAATTAGACACAGCTCTTGGGGCTAAAGGGATCAAGCAATATGGGGGAAGGGGGGATCAGGATATTGAATTCGATGATCAGCCATGATTAAAATGAATGGCGGAGCAGGCTCGAAGGGCCTACTCCTGCTTCTAGTTTCTATGTTTCTATGTTAAAACTACTCGTTTTGCTTTGCCACCAATTAGGATTTAGTTTTGCAAAACCTAAATGACTTATTCTATTTCTTCTGAAACTGTTCTTGTGAAAGGTGGCTAATCCATTAAGGCTTGCTCATTGCAATCATTTAATATTGCACTCTGTTTAACCAAATGATTTGTGTTTCATATCACTGTTTAAATAAAAGCACTAATGGCCAAATGTGTGTTTGGTTTATAATGCATCCATTTGGGATGGTTATAATAGTGTAGCACTAGACCACGTTTAATGCAGCAAGTGCATTGCTATAAATAAGAGTAAATGGTCATTTAAGTATCTGAAAGCAGATTGTAGATCAAAATCGCCAAGGGAGCAAGGATTGGAGAATCAGGACTATAAAAATATAGATTTTCCCCCAACTGATGTTTCTGCTTTTAATGTCTCATAATAAACATGCAGGTCTCGCTCAGTATTTATAAGAATTATTGCTGCTGGCAACCGAAGGGATAAAGTTTGTTCTGAGAGGGTTAGGATAAAAAATAGTTCAATAAAAATCCAAACTTGGACCAACATTAAATGTTGTAAATAAAAACTAAGTTCAACACTGCAGCTGTTGAGAAACTGGCTCCAGTCAGGATCGTTCTATCGGTATCTCGTAGTGACAGGTCGGAGTGTGTAGAGATAAGGTGAAGTGAGATGATACTGCCCTTAAAAGGACCATGCCAAGACATTATTGGGTGTCAATCCTCACCCAATAGTTGCACTCCTGCCTTTGAGGCATAGGGTGGGATTTTCCAGTCACGCCCCGTCAGGCGATTATTCCCACGGCGGATGGCACCAAAGAATTTAGGCCGTACATTTAGGGGTTAGTACCAGATTCAGGAGACAAGGCTGGTGTTTTGATGCACGGACTGAGGGAGTGCCGCATTGTCAGAGGTGCTACCCTTTTGAAATTAAACAGAGGCACAGTCTGCCTTCTCAATTGTGAATGAAAGACTCAGTGGCAATATTTCTGAGCTTAGCATTTGGACAGCCGAATGTGTCACTGCAACAATGGGGCGAAAGTGCGGAAGATACAGAATTGAAGGAACGCTGAGTGCAGTTTTTTTTCTAATAGTCTAGGCGAAGAATATTTCTTCTAGAGTTTTGTCAAATTCATAGAATCATAGGATCTGCACAGTGCAGAAGGAGGCCATTTGGCCCATTGAGTCTGCACCAGCAACAATGCCACCCAGGCCCTATCCCTGTAACCCCACGTATTTACCCTGCTAATCCCCCTGACACTAAGGGGCAATTTAGCAGGGCCAATCAACCGAATCCACACATCTTTGGACTGTGGGAGGAAACCGGAGGAAACCCATGCAGACACGGGGAGAATGTGCAGACTCTGTACAGACAGCCACCCAAGACTGAAATTGAACCCGGGTCTCTGGCACTGTGAGGCAGCAGTGCTAACCACTGAGCCATGTTGCCAAGAAGTGAAGGATAAATGTTTCCCTTCCTAAACCTCTCTGCCTCTCTCTCTCCCCCACCTTTTAAGATATTCCTTCAAACTTTGCACTACGACCAAGCTTTTAGACACCAATCCCAATATCTCCTTTCGACTATGGATGTCTGTTTTTATCTGAGTACGGCCTGCAAAGCATCATGGAACATTTCACTGCATTAAAAGTGGTACAGAATTGCAAGTCACTCTTGTGGTTTTTGTCGTCCGGGTTTTGAGAGCGTTTCAGATTGTTTTTTTTTATATTGAATGCTGACACGGACTGAGATTCGAGTTGGCTGTGAGTCAACTTCTAACGTAGTTCTTCAAATGGATGCAGAAGCAGGGCTTTGATTGAGCCTGGATTTGGCACAGTAGACTTAACAGAGTAAAGATCGAATCCGACCAAAAGCCAGATTAGCTAAGCTGTTCATTGATCCCAGCGAAAAACAGCCTTACACCTTAGAGAAATCCCTGCATCGACAAAGCTGCAGAACTTTACAATCCAACCGATTTAAGGTAAAAAGGAAACTTGCATTTATGGCGTGCCCTTCACAACCTCAGAACGTCTCAGCGCACTTTACAGCCAATGAAGTAGCCTTTTTAAAAATGTGGCCGGAGTTAAAACTGTTGGAGACACGGGAACCAATTTGCACACAGCTAGGTCCTACAAGCAGTGATGTGATTATGACCAGATCATTTGCTGGTCAGGGGTTGATATTGAGCAAGATACCCAGGGAGAACCCCCTGCTAGTATTTTCTTATTCATTCATGGGACGCAAGCCTCACGGTGTTGGCGTTCTCTTGGGAATCAGCAATCTAAAGATACATTCAGTCGACTCTTAACCCGAACAGTGCTGGACACCATGAATCCAATGCAAGGTCTTTAATTACTTGTGCACAAGGAGAACTCTCTACGGCCAACACCGAATGACCAGAATGGTTCTGAGCTTACAGAGAAACAGCTCAGCAGTTATAGTCAATTACAGCAAATCAGAAACAAAAGATTCTTTAACATCTTTCATTGACATACATATTTGCCAATTAAATCCATGCCTTTCGCCCTTTCTCATTCGATAAAAAATTGACTTCTGCTAATCCTTCATTTGCATAGCATATCCCCATATCTTGCCTTTGGTATTTGTTATGGAAAAAATCTGGTCTTGTTCACCCTCTGGTGAAGGCCGAAAAAGGAAAATGTTACGGGGGGGGTCTGTGAAGAAATAGCAGAGACTGACTCCTTTTTAAGGTCAGTAAGCTGATAAACATTTTCCACTACTATACAGAGAAAGCATGAATTTTTTAATTTGAACACTTTAACTTCCACACAATTTAACTTCCAAACTATGAAACTTCAATCTGGACTTTTTAATTTCCACAATGGGCTAGGCCAGATCCTTTTATTACCCATCCCTAATTGCCCTTGAGAAGGTGGTGGTGAGCTGTCTTCTTGAACCCACTGCAGTCCATGAGGTGTAGGTGCACCCACAATGCTGTGCAGGAGGGAATTCCAGGATTTTAATCCAGCTTCAAGTGAAGGAACGGTGACACAGGATGGTGTGTGGCTTGGAGGGGAATTCCCTGGAGGTGGTGTTCCCGTGCATCTGCTGACCTTGTCCTTCTAGGTGGTAGAGATCATGGGTTTGGAAGGTGATGTTGAAGGAACCTTGGTGAGTTGCTGCATTGCATCTTGTAGATGGTACACACCGCTGCCACTGTGTGTCAATGGTCTAGTGAGTGGATGGTGGAGGTGATTGGTGGGGTGCCAATCAAGTGGGCTGCTTTGGCCTAGATGGTGTTGGGCTTGAGTGTTGTTGGAGCTGCACCCGTCCGGACAAGTGAGGAGCATTCATTGAACCCCTGACGGTGAACAGGCACTAAGGAATTTGGGAGTTGAAGTAATCTCCAAAAGAGCATCACAAGATTTTCTTCATCCAATTAAGTTTTTTCAAGATTATTTATTGGTGACACAAGTAGGCTTACATTAACACTGCAATGAAGTTACTGTGAAAATCCCCTAGTCGCCACACTCCGGTACCTGTTTGAATACACCGAGAGAGAATTTAGCATGGCCAATGCACCTAACCAGCACGTCTTTCAGACTGTGGGAGGAAACCGGAACACCTGGAGGAAACCCACGCAGACACGGGGAGAATGCGCAAACTCCACACAGATTGTCACCCAAGCTGGGAATCGAACTTGGCTCCCTGGCGCTGTGTGAGGCAGCAGTGCTAACCATTGTGCCACCGTGCCGCCCCTGAGTACACCTTGCACGCCTGAACGCGCAGTCAGTGCCTCAGCACATGCTGGTGTCGACATCTCCAGCAATTCAGCGCCCCCTCAGCACTGCAGGCCCTAGATTTTGTGCTCTGAAGTCTCCTCAGAGGTCAGAGCGCTGCACTTCGAGCCACGGGGGGCATGTAGAGCTGGTGCTGCTTGTTTTTCTTTGTCTCCTAGTCAGTCAGTGCTGACTCGCTCCCTGGCGCTGTGTGAGGCAGCAGTGCTAACCATTGTGCCACCGTGCCGCCCCTGAGTACACCTTGCACGCCTGAACGCGCAGTCAGTGCTGACTGACTGTCCTGTAACCCCCTCCAAAACTCTTGAGATGCAACAGCTGCTACAGGCCTTCCTTTTCATCGCTCCCTCAGTGGGATTCCTGCCACGATACTCTGCCATTTACAATCCGGATATTGTCAGGCAGTGTCTAATCACCAAACCTCTTTGCTGTCTCCTTTTCTCCTTCAGTCAAAAGCAAATTGCTTTTTTTTAATAAAGGACGTCAGAGTGGTACAGCTGAATGGTGTAATAGTGTTGATTCAGACAGTTGAGTGTGCCAGGCTGGCTATACTGTCATCCACTTCCATCTGTGACCTGCTCAATATTGACAGCACCAGCAAACCCTGCATGATCGCTGACTGTTACCCATCCCTGCTAATTGTATCAGTCGATAGTCAGAATCTCACCTGCGCTCTGCATTCTAGAATCATAGAATCATAGAACCCTACAGTGCAGAAGGAGGCCATTCAGCCCATCGAGTTTGCGCCAACCACAATCCCATCCATCACCATAACCCCGTGCATTTACCCTAAAGTTAAAGTTTATTTATTAGTCACAAGTAGGCTGACATTAACACTGCAATGAAGTTACGGTAAAAATCACCTGGTCGCCACACTCTGGCGCCTGTTCGGGTACTCCGAGGGAGAATTTAGCATGGCCAATTCACCTAACCTACACATTTTTGGACCGTGGGAGGAAACCGGAGCACCCGGAGGAAACCCACGCAGACACGGGGAGAATGTGCAAGCTCCACACAGACAATGACCCAAGCCAGGAATCAAACCCGGGTCCCTGGCGCTGTGAGGCAGCAGTGCTAACCACTGTGTCACCATGCCGCCCCCTAGGGCCACCGCCCTAGGTAGTCTCCCTGACACTAAGGGGCAACTTAATATGGACAATCCACCTAACCCGCACATCTTTGGATTGTGGGAGGAAACCGGAGCACCTGGAGGAAAATTCTGATTTTAGTTGCCATATTTTTTTATTTAAGAGGAAACTTTGAATGGAAAGTCTGCCTCACAATTCAGTGGAACAAAATACTTGGCTCCCTTACAGCTTGGAGTGAGTGGGAGGGTGGAGTTAACTGGGAAAAAGAAATCTCTATGGGAAAAATTAGGCGACCTATTGTGGTACTTGCAATGATAAACAAATAAGGACAACTCAGGGGCTTTAATGAAGCAATCAGCAAAATGTGTAGGGGAAATCAGAATGTGCTAATGACGCCTATCAGGAAGGATTGGACAGCATGAGATTTTCCACATTCCAGGCAGTAACAGATTAGAAGCCGGAATTCTCCGGTCACTCCAGTCCCACTGCCAGAGGGGACTCGGAATTTGGCACTCAACCGAATTTCCTTTCACTGCAGCGGGACGGGAGAATCCCGTCGGCATGACTGGCTGGGGAATCCCGCCCCAGGGCTCCAGTTGCTGTCTTGCAAATGGCAGTGAACCAGATTATGGCCTAGCCCAAGTCCCAGCACCCTGTGCGTAGCCCTGTGTCCCGCTCCCCTGCACAGGGTCTGACAGATCGCTATCATGTTCTGCTGGAAGTTATAGACCAGGGCTTTTTTTTTTCCAAAACTCATGCAACGTTAGAAAAATAATTAGCATTTATCAAGCCCCTTTCCTGATCTCAGAACCTCCCAAAATACTTTTACAACCAATGAAGTATTTCTGAGGTGATGTCACTGTTGTGATGTAGGAAACCAGTTGACGCACAGCAAGCTCTGGGAAGCATCACTGTGCTAACAAAAGGATAATCATTTTTGGATTCAGGACTAAACACTGGCCAGAGCACTGGGGAGTACTCCCCTACTCTTCCTTTAAATAGTATCGTGCCATCTTTTAGCGAGGGCAGATTTTGTTTCTCACTCTCATGGCTGTTCATAGAATCCCAGCAATGCAGAAGGAGGCCATTTGGCCCATCAAGCCTTCACTGACTCTCCAAAAGGCATCTTACCCAGAGCTATTTCCCGCCCAAACTTAGTAATCCCACACATTTACCCCACTAATTCTCTGAAACTACACATCTGGGGACACTTGAGGGGCAATTTAGCATGGCCAAGCCACCTAACCTGCACATCTTTGGACACTAAGAGACAATTTAGTATGGCCAATCCAAGTAACCTGTACATCTTTGGACTGTGGGAGGTAACCAGTGCAACTGGAGGAAACCCACACAGACACGAGGAGAATGTGCAGACTCCGCACAGTCAATCACCCAAGGCTGGAATTGAACCCGGGTCCCTGGTGCTTTGAGGCAGCAGTGCTAACCACTGTGCCACTGTGCCGCTTGTTGTACAATATGTATAATATGGGTCCGAAGACAAGTTATTCTGAATGGCTTGTGGACTGATCTGTTCCTTTTTATTTCCATTTCGATTTTGCCATGAGTTCTGGTCATTATTGGTCCATGGAAGCTAATCGAGTTCAAAAATAACAATCACTCACACACCGTAACACCATTAGAATTTTGGAGAGCCTTGGGATAAACTGAAGAGGAGGACTACAATTTATTTGTTACCAGATCCTCCAGTCCAAGTTTGGGGTTAAAAGCCAGTGACAACTCCATGATAGTTTTATCCCTGTGCATGTATTGATGTGGAAACGGAAGTAAAAACAGGTGATGGGAAGGGAATGTACAGCCAGATCACCCAGTGCTGGAGAAGACCCAAACTGACAAGTCCAGAGTGTAGGAAAGCACTAGGCGGCACGATGGCACAGTGGTTAGCACTGCTGCCTCACAGCACCAGGGTTCAATTCCCGGCTTGGGTCACTGTCTGTGCAGAGTCAACACCTTCTCCCCGTGTCTGCGTGGGTTTCCTCCGTGTGCTCCGGTTTCCTCCCACAGTCCGAAAGACTGGTGAGGTGCATTGGCCATGCTGAATTCTCCCTCAGTGTACCCGAACAGGTGCCAGAGTGCGGCGACTAGAGGATTTTTGCAGTAACTTCATTGCAGTGTTAATGTAAGCCTACTTGTGACTAATAAATAAACTTTGTCTTAATGAGTGTTCTCAAAATAAATAGATAATATGGTATTGACTTTCCCATTGTTGGCACCTAATTATAGCGGGACAGTAGCATGGTGTTATAGTCACCAGGTTAGTAATCCGGAGATCCCAATCCTACACTGATGCCACTAATTCTGGCGAAATCTGAATTCAATTAATTAACAAATCTGGAATAAAAAGTTAGTCGCATTAATAATGATCACAAAGCTACCAGATTGTCATTAAAAAAACCATCTGGTTTACTCATGCCCCTGAGGGGAGGGTGACACGGTGGCACAGTGGTTAGCACTGCTGCCTCACAATGCCAGGGACACGGGTTCAATTCCGACCTCAGGTCACTATCTGTGCAGAGTCTGCCCATTCTCCTCGGGTTTGTGTTGGTTTCCTCCGGGTGCTCCGATTTCCTCCCACAATCCAAAGATGTGCAGGTTGGGTGGATTGGCCATGCTAAATTGCCCCTCAGTGTTCCAAGATGTTGAGGGACTAGCGGGATCGCAGGATGGAGGCGAGTATCTGTGTAAGATGCTCTGTCAGAGAGTTGGTGCAGACTCCATGGGCCAAATGGATTCTATGATGATTTTATGATGAAACCTGCCAACCTTACCTGGTCTGGCCTGCCTGCGCCTCCAGGCCCATATTTATGAGGTTGGCTCTTAATTGCCCTCTGAAATGGCCTTGCGAGCCTCTCAGTTAAAGGGAGCTCACCATCACAGAGTTACTGGCAAGTAGGGATAGGTACTAAATAATGACCTTGCCGATAATGCTTACATCTCAAGAACGAATTTAAAAAATTCCAGCGAAAGGGATCATTCTTTTCGTGGAACGGCTCTTAAGATTTCAAGCATGTGGTTAAATATTTATTCATTTAAAAATAATATTTCAACAGCAGCCTAAATGCAGAGAGTGGATTTTAAATTGCCTCTTTATTCCGTGATAAGTTTCAATTTCCTCACTTCATCACGTTTGTAGAATTTTACTGACCAGAACTTATAGAACTGCAGCTGCTGTGTCCCTGAGTGCAGGCATTCCATCTGAAGAATGAATCTACGTTAGTAACAATCTTGCATATGGGCATGCACTAACTGGACATATTAGCCTGCCTTCCTGCGCTCCATTATGAGAGTGTATGTCAACATGTCACATTGGACTGAATGCATATGTCAGCCTTTTGATATGGGAGAACAGTGGGGTCATTTTTATCTTCAGTATTTGGGTTGCAATCCCTTGTCTGTTCCATATATTCGAGAACCTGCCCAATTCTCATTTCGATTATAACTTCAACTCAAAGTCCAAAAGTATGCAGGTTAGGTGAATTGGCCATGGTAAATTGTCCCTCAGTGTTAGGGAAATTAGCAACGTAAATAAATGGGGTTATGGGGATAGGGCCTGGGTGGGATTGTTGTCGGTGCAGGCTCGATGGGCCAAATGGCCTCCTTCTGCACTGTAGGGATGCTATGATTCTATGATTCTAATATCATCCGTGTTTTGTTGATGGTTAGAAAATGTAAGAATTATGATTATTGACAAATTTGAAGAGAGAGAGACAGAAACAGAGAGAGAGACACACAAACAGGACGGGGTTAGCACTGCTGCCTCGTAACGCCAGGGACTGGGGTTCAATTCCAGTCTCAAGTCACTGTCTGCTGGAGTTTGCACATTCACCCCATGTCTACGTGGGTTTCCTCCAGGTGCTCTGGTTTCCTCCCGCACTCCAAAGATGTCCGGGTTAGATGAATTGGCCATGCTAAATTGTCCCTTAGTGTCAGAGGGCTTAGCAGGGTAAAATATGTTGGGTTATGGGAAAATAATCTGGGTGGGATTGCTGCGCTCGATGGGTCAAATGGCCTCCTTCTGCACTGTGGGGATTCTGTGATTCTAATTCTGTGGTTGCTTTGCTGAGTTCTTTACCTGATTGGGAAGGATGTTTCCCTCAAATGGGCGTGAATGTGAGTAATGACAGCTGGGACTTTCCAAATGGACTGTATTGAGTTGCAAGCGGCTGGAGAGGCTCCCGTTCATCCTCTCCCTCCATACTTCCAATACCGCGTTGCTACATTTCTGTCCTCATTCAGCTTAATCTATTTGCGGGCAACTTTGTTTTCTTTGTGAAAGTAAGAGATATAAAAGCATCGGAGCAGGTCCAAAAAGAGATTTACAAGGATCATACAATCCCTACAGTGCCGAAGAGGCCATTCAGCCCATTGAGTCTGTACTGACTCTCTAACAGGTCCTCTCCCCACCCTGTCTCCCCATGGCCAATCCATTTATCTACACATCTTGGGACACTAAGGGGCAATTTAGCACAGCCAATCCATCTCACCTGCTCATCTTTGGATTGTGGGAGGAAACCGGAGCACCCGAAGGAAACCCATGCAGACACGGGGAGAACGTGCAGACTCCACAAAGACAGTCACCCAAGGCTGGAATCGGGCCCTGGTCCCTGGAGCTGTGAGACAGCAGTGCTAACCACTGTGCCATCTGCCGTTCTGCGAACCACCCGCCCCCCCCACTCCACCCCCAACCTTCCAGGTTTGTCATATCTCTTTTTCCTGCTCCCTTTTCCAAAGTACATACCCCAGTGCCAGCAAAGCATAGAACCATCCCAATTACTGCTAAAAACTTTGCACACAGTCTAGCCTCAGTCACCATTCCAACACTGTTCCATGTGGTATATCTTGACTACCAGACGGTGTATTCCCAGGCCTGCAAAGGGTAAGTATATTGGTGAATAAATCAGGACCAGTGTTCTCTGACCTTGCTCACAGCTGGGATTATCTGGCCCCGGTGCTGTGAATGGAGATTTGGCTGAGCCCCAATTTTTTCACTCTCGTTGGCAGTAGTAGTGGGGCGTGGAAGACTGAAGAATTCCTTCCAGGGCCACTGCTTCCCCTTTCCGCAGAGTCCTGGAAACAGTCATTCAATCCCCAAATCACTGGCAAAAGTCTCAAAGTTCCATTTAATAAAAAGGAAGTCTACCTTCGTCACCATAAGTCAGTAACTGCCTGTTAACATTTATAAGAGCCTGTTAGAAAACAACATATCTGTTCACTTACCCTGAACACTGCCACGAGAGGGCCTCGTCATCTTCTTGTCGATTAATTTCTGATTAAAGTTTAGCGATGTCATTGCGTGGCGTTGTTTTTCACTGTAATATCAGCTTTTTGATCAATTGTGCAACATCAGCCACCTTGCTGGCCAAGTCATTGAGAACTTGGCTCTTCCATGACTACTCTCCTGCCTACATCAATGGGGATGAAGTAGAAATGGTCGAGAGCTTCATGTTTCTAGGTGTCAAGATCACCAACAACCTGTCCTGGTCCCTGCACACCAACACTATAATTAAGAAAGCCCACAACGCCTCTACTTTCTCAAGAGGCTAAGGAAATTCGGCATGTCCACTACAACTCTCACCAACTTTTACAGATGCAGCATAAAAAGCATTCTTTCTGAATGTATCACAGCTTGGTATGGCTCCTGCTCTGCCCAAGACCGCAAGAAACTACAAAGGGTTGTGAACATAGCCCAGTCCATTAGGCAAACCAGCCTCCCATCCATTGACTCCGTCTACACTTCCCACTGTCTCGGAAAAGAAGCCAGCATAACCAAGGACCCCCACATAACCCGGACATTCTCTCTTCCACCTTCTTCCGTCGGGAAAAAGATGCAAATGTTTGAGAACAAATGCCAACCGACTCAAGAACAGTTTTTTCTCTGCTGCCATCAGACTTTTGAAAGGACCAATCATGTATTAAGCTGATTTTTCTCTACACATTAGCTATGACTGTAACACTATATTCTGCACCCTCTCCTTTCCTTCTCCCCTGTGTACTCTATGAATGGTCTGCTTTTGTCTGTGCAGCATGCAAGAAACAATACTTTTCACTGCATCCCAATACATGTTACAATAATAAATCAAATCAAATCAAATCAAATGGTTACCGTGTGTGTCTGACAGCAGAGTGTTCATTTGCATCTCTGTTGCTACTGGTGTTATGCCTTCATCATCACCCAGGAGAGACAACCCAGGGAAGTTCCCCCTATCACTAATGATTTTATTTATGCTACAGTTCTGTCACTGATATCGAGATTGTCTCTAGTGGAGTCATCGTAAGAATAATGTGGAAAAGCAGGCAGATAGTGCACAATTTGTGGGTTACTTTTAGTTTATTCATATCTGTCGGCGAGATGACTTTGAGAGTTGCAATTTGTAACTTTGCAGAGCTCAGCCAGAATGTTAAGGAGAAGAACAATAACAATGAATCTTAAACATGTTCACTGTAATTGAAAATAAAATCCAGCCATTGCAACTCTTCTCTGAGACATGCTCATGTGATCTGGTCACCATGGGGTGTGGGGTGGGGGGGGGGGGGGGGGAGAGGGGGGAGAGAAACTCAAACAGGGAACTATTGAAATGCCAGTCTTACCATCTTTACACAGTGTCTCACAGACAAAAGACATTTGTGTTTTGAGAAGCAGAGAGACAAAGGAGATACTGCTGGGGAGCAGATGTGAACTGTTCTGTATTAAGAACCCAGCAGGATGCTGCTGAGAGTTTGTTTCCTATTCAAAAGGTAGGGATGAAGTGGAGATGCCGGCGTAGGATTGGGCTAAACACAGTAAGAAGTCTCACAACACCAGGTTAAAGTCCAACAGGTTTATTTGGTAGCAAAAGCCACCAGCTTTCGGAGCGCTGCTCCTTCGTCAGCTAAGTACCTGACGAAGGAGCAGCGCTCCGAAAGCTAGTGGCTTTTGCTACCAAATAAACATGTTGGACTTTAACCTGGTGTTGTGAGACTTCTTACAAAAGGTAGGGGACAGAATATATGCGACATTTGGAGATTTAAGGAACAGGGAGTTGCCCAGCTGGACCTTGTTGATGAAAATTGGATCCAGCAAACTCGAGCTGAGTGGAACGACTTTCGAAGAAGATTGGAAGTTTGATATAATGAAGCAGGGAAAAATGAGCCTGCTGGAGTGCTGGGAATTGCTTTGAAACTGTTCCTGTAATGCTACATGTCTAGCAGAAGTGCATTGCACAATGAAGGAGGTTGTCACACCTACCTTGTTTATATTAGTCATTTAGCACAAAATTACCTTTTCTTTAGTTTGGTCAATTAGTTGCCTGTAAATTAATGTTTGATCTATGTTGGTTTTAGTACAGCGAAAGTTTTAAAAAGTGAAATCTTTGTTTTATTTCCGCTGCTCATTTTGGAAATTCATCTTATTTTTATAAATTATCTATTGCTCCTGGGATCGTAACAGTCTCGATACCAGTTTAACTGGATGGAGTTTGCCTACAACCAGTCAGCCATGATGGAGGGAGATGCTAGGAGATTGTCAATCAGCCTTTATAGTTGTCTACAGTTATCTCTGCCTCAGGAGAACATTTGATTTGATTTACTATTGTCACAAGTATTGGGATACAGTGAAAAGTATTGTTTCTTGCACGCCAAACAGACAAAGCATACCGTTCATAGAGTACATAGGGGAGAAGGAAAGGAGAGGGTGCAGAATGTAGTGTTACAGTCATAGCTAGGGTGTAGAGAAAGCTCAGCTTAATGTATGATAGGACCACTCAAAAGTCTGATGCCAACAGGGAAGAAGCTGTTCTTGAGTCGGTTAGTACATAAGATCGGATTTTTGTGTCTTTTCCCCAACAGAAGAAGGTGGAAGATAGTATGTGTGGAATGCGTGGGGTCCTTGATTATGTTGGCTGCTTTTCTGAGGCAGCGGGAAGTGTAGACAGAGTCAATGGATGGGACGCTGGTTTGTGTGATGGACTGGGCTACGTTCACAACCCTTTGTAGTTTCTTGCGGTCTTGGACAGAGTAGGAGCCATCCCAAGCTGTGACACAACCAGAAAGGGGACTTCCTATGGTGCAGCTGTAAAAATTGGTGAGAATCGTAGTGGACATGCCAAATTTCATGCAACGCTATTTCAGTTTGCCCAATTGCAGATTTTTTTAAAAAGCGAAGTGGAGTTAGGTTGGAACGTTGATGTGAGAATTGAGAATTGATGATCAGCACAAGATGGTGACAAATAAAAGCAAAATACTGCAGATGCTGGAAATCTAAAACAGAAACAGAAAATGCAGGATGAACTCAGCGGGTCTGGCAGTATCTGTGGAGAGGGGGACAGAGTGAATGGCCGGAAATCCAACCGCTTTGTTGGGATTCTCTGGGTCCCGCTGCCGGGATCGGAAATTTGGTGGAGCACCAAAATTTCCATCCTCGCTTCCAATGGCGGTGGGGCGTGAACGGCCGAAAAATTCCAGCCGACATCTCGAGTCCATGTGACCCTTCCGTAGAACAGAAGAGGGAGAGAAGTGTGATGAATTCTACAGATGGACAGTGGCGGTGAGGGAGAATGGAAGGTCAGGGATAGATCGGAGCTGAGGCGAGATAATAAATGGATGTTTAATTGAATAACTAATTTTTATACCAAGGACAACTTATATCTTAGGGAGTCAGTGGAGTTTTAATAGCAACGTTAAGCCTTGCTGCTGTCAATGCTCCTTTGCCTTTCAAACAATAACCTTGAATTGAATAATGAACATCTTTGTTCTTAATGTGGCTGGCAAGATAGCGAATAACATGCAACTATCAGACTGTGAAGATTTATGAATTTAAAGTTCATGCCTGTCCAGTGCCCTCAGAGCATGGGAACTGTTGACATTGTTCGCCTCAAATGGTTACTGTCAGAATTCCTCACCTTCCCCTGAACAATGGAATAATGATCCCACTGTACAGATTTTGTCCACTCACAGAGGTACATATTGTCCCTTCATTAAACAGATGCCTGAATACAATTAATGCTACAGCAGAATACAAGAGGAAGTTGCCACGGCAACCAGGCTTTGGCATTCTGGGTAATGTCCAATTAAATTGGTGCTATTTTTAAACCAGGAATTGTTCCAATTAAAATTTGACCATTATCATCTGCTTTTCATCAAATCCCAGCCATTGATTGCACCGATGATGACCAATTGCCGATGGTAGCTTTGCGTTTACATGTGGAGAGGGTTTGCATGCACGGGGACAACCCACGCAGACACGGGGAGAACGTGCACAGGGAGAACGAGTGTTTGCATGCACGGTAGCACAGTGGTTAGCGCTGCTGCTTCACAGTGCCAGGGACCCGGGTTCGATTCCCGGCTTGGGTCGCTGTCTGTGCGGAGTCTGCACATTAAAGTTAAAGTTTATTAGTCACAGGTAAGTCTTACATTTACACTGCAATGAAGTTACTGTGAAATTCCCCTAGTCGACACACTCCGACGCCTGTTCGGGTCAGTGCACCTAACCAGCACATCTTTCAGAATGTGGGAGGAAACCGGAGCACCCGGAGGAAACCCACGCAGACACGGGGAGAACGTGCAAACTCCACACAGATAGTGACCCAAGCCGAGAATTGAACCCGGTTCCCTGGCGCTGTGAAGCAGCACTGCTAACCACTGTGCTACCGTGCATGCAAACCCTCGGTTCTACCCGTGCACGTTCTCCCCGTGTCTGCGTGGGTTTCCTCCGGGTGCTCCGGTTTCCTCCCACTGTCCAAAAGACTGGTTAGGTGCAGTGGCCATGCTAACTTCTCCCTCGGTGTACCCGAACAGGCGCCGGAGTGTGGCGACTGGGGGATTTCCACAGTAACTTCATGTAATGTAAGTCTACTTGTCACACTAATAAATAAACTTTAAAATTTCTATAGCGATCTTCACATTCTCAGAACGTTCCAACCCGTTTTACAGCCACTGAAATACTGGAGTCACCACTGTAACGTTGGAAAGGACAGCAGTCAATCTGCACACAGTATGTTCCCACAACCAGCCAGTGTGCTAAATGATCAGGCAATGAAGGATGAGGAACAACTAATGGCCAGGGCCAATATTGCCACAGTAGCTTTTACATTGACCCAGGAAAGTGAAGAGGACTCATAACAGTTTAACATCCCACCTGACACCCCCCCCACCCAGACTCGATATCATTTTTGGAGCATCAGCCTCAACTTTTTTATTCCTCAAATCTGTTCATTGGGAATCGTATCTTTCACCCTCAGAGGTGAGAGTGACAGTCATAGAATCTCGACAGTGCGGACAGACCATTCGGCCCATCGAGTCGGCACCGACTCTCCAAATGAGCACCCTACCTAGGCCTAATCCCCGCGTATTGATCACGGCCTATCCACCTAACCTCCACATCCTTGGAAACCGGAGCACCCGAAGGAAACCCACGCAGACACGGGGAGAAGGTGCAAACTCCACACAGACAGTGAGCCAAGCCGGGAATCGAACCCGGATCCCTGGCGCTGTGTGAGGCAGCAGTGCTAACCACTGTGCCACCGTGAGCCCAAAGCTGACACAGTGAGCAACTCATTTGACTCGATTCACTTAACAACTCCCACACTGCCAGACCTACCTGAGTCTACAGATTGCCACACCCCATGCAAGACTAAAGAAAAGGAAATGCGGCGAGAGTTGTTCAAAACAAGTCCCAGACATTGTGCAAATTCCAGCTTTTCAGTGGATCTGAATATGAACACATGGTTTGTCAGAATAAAATCATTTGCCCAAGCTACAAGTGCCACCATTGAATGTATTCAAGAGGTGGCTGGATATAGCACTTGAAGCAAACGGGATCAAAGGTTATTGGGAGAAAGCAGGATTAGGCTATTGAGTTGGACAATCAGCCATGACCATAATGAATGGTGGGGCAGGCTCGAAGGGCCAAATGGCCTCCTGCTTCTATCTTCTATGTTTCTATTACACGATTTTACACTGCTGCGATTATACTTAAAAGTATCGGTGGGAGGAGGATGCACTGAAAATCAATGTTCTGAGAAATATTGAGTTGTTGTCACCCTCTAGCGAGTGTAGTTGGAAAATGTAACATTGAAATAATAGAAACAGCTTCGTGGCTTAGTGCAGAATGATCAGAGCAGACTGACGGAATAGCAATAACTATATCATTCAGAGATTCTGGTATGCAATTTATGTGGCGGATACACCAGCTTGTATTGTACCTTCAATGTAGTGAAATGTCCCAAGGCACTTCACAGCTGTATCGTCAGAAACCAGGACAAAAAAGGACACACGAAGACAGGTGGCCAAATGCTCGGTTAAAGAGGTAACTTCTTACGGGCGTACTGATGGGAGAGACATGGGTGCATGGGGAGGAAATTCCAGAGCCTACGCCACTGAAGGCACTGGCAGATCACAAGAAGTAGGGGTTCCACAAGAGTGTGAGTTAGAGAAGGGCAGAGCTTTTGAAGGGTTGTAGGGCTGGAGGCAATGATAGAGTTGGAGGGCACGAGGCCACAGAGGGACTTCAACACGGGGATAAGAATACCAGCGTTTACTCGACAGCTTCGGCTGTCCACAGCTAGAAACATCTTTCGTGTTCTCTCCCTTGTGCTAAAGCACAGGTTTTCAAACTGGAATCTATGGTTAAAAGTGCTCCCCCTGGACAGGTGTCACTATTTAGAGCCGGAGTTGATCAGTGTTTGAGAGAGAGTCCTGGGAATGTGACCGGATTTACCCGGGGACCGCAGGGATTTGTGAATATTTACCCGGAGTCTCCAGGAAGCTGCCATATGTGACGAATATGGGATGGGAGGGGAGCCCCCAGGAATCTACCTAATGTTTGATACTTTGCGGAGTTACCTGGCATTATGCAGTATTTGCAGCACAGTTACAGGCCATTCAGCCCAACTGGTCCATGCTAGTATTTGTGCTCCACACTCTTGCACATCTGTGATTTTAATCAGCCTACCCCAGTTCATCTCACCGTATAAAGACACCCTTTCACCCTTTGGTATTTATCTGGCTTCCCCTTAGTTATGCATTTGCCCCAACTCTCTGAGTAAAGAAATGCACCCAGTTAATATCTGCCTAACTTAAACCTACTCGTTGAGGACTTTGTTCCGCACTATGCTACAAAGAGGACCAGCAGGAGGAACAAGGTGGGTGCAGTAGATCAGATGTTGCATCCTTTATCTGGAGTGGGACTGGGACATCACAGCACTGCCAATCTGTAAGGTCAGGGTGACTTGACCAAGATCCCAGCGCCGGCCAATGGCAGGCTGTCTCTGCCGCCCCAGAACACACCACATTGGGGGAATCATAGAATCTCTACACTGCAGAAGGAGACCATTCGGCCCATCAAGTCTGCACCGGCCACAATCCCACCCAGGCCCTATTCCCGAAACGCCACACGTTTACCCTGCTAATCCCCCTGACACTAAGAGGCAATTTATACGGCCAATCCACCCGCACATCTTTGGACTGTAGGAGGAAACCGGAGCATCCGGACAAAACCCACACAGAGATGGGGAGAAAGTGCAAACTCCACACAGACAGTGACTCGAGGCCAGAATTGAACCCGGGTCCCTGGCGCAGTGAGGCAGAAAGTGCTAACCACTGTGCCACCGTGCCACCCTCGCATTGTGTGTGACTTAACAACTAAAGTGAGTGGAACAATCATATCCGTTAAAGAAGCACAGAAAAACTAGGTTTTGCTTTCTTTTTTATCCATGCATTGGCAAGGCTGGCATTTATTGCCCATCCATAGTTGCTCTTGATGAGATAATGATAGATGGGGCTTCAGCTCGAGCGGTCCATATTCTGTAGAATCTGAGTGGCTAGCTGCGTCACTACAGACAGCAGTTAAGAGTCAATCGTGAGGGCCGGCATAGTGGCTAGCACTGCTGCCTCATAGCACCAGGGACCTGGGTTCGATTCCCACCTTGGGTGACTGTGTGGAGTTTGCATGCTCTCCCCGTGTCTGCGTGAGTTTCCTGTGAGTGCTCCGGTTTCCTCCCACAGTCCAAAGATGTGCGGGTTAGTTGGATTGGCTGTGCTAAATTGCCCTATAGTGTCCCGAGATGTGGAGGTTAGGGAGATTAGTGGATAGGGTCTGGATAAGATGGTCTGTCAGAGAGTCAGTGCAGACTCCATGGGCCAAGTTGCCCACTTCTGCACTGTAGGGATTCTATGTGGGACTGGAGTCACATATAGGCTAGACTGCATAATTTCCTTCACCATTTAACACATTTCTGGCCCCTTTTATCAATGCTGATTTTTTTCTTTGCAACTTCTCAAGCGACTATAATAACAAAATCAAACAGCTGCAGATGCTGGAGATCTTAAAAAGAAGACAAAATTGCTGGAAATACTCAGCAGCAGTTCTGGCAGGATCTGTGGTGAGAGAAACAGAGTTAACGTTTTGAGTCGAATATGACTTCTTCAGAGCAGCGGGAAGCAAAAACGTGAAAGAAATATAGAAACTAGAAGCAGGAGTAAGCCATTTGGCCCTTTAAGCCTGCTCCCCTATTCAGATCCCATCCCCGTAACCCCACATATTTACAGTCCTAATTCCCCGACACTAAGCGGCGATTTACCATAGCCAATCAACCTAACCTGCACATCTTTGGGGTGTGGGAGAAAACCGGAGCACCCGGAGGAAACGGGGACACGGGGAGAACGTGCAAACTCCACACAGTGACCGGAGGCTGGAATCGATCCCGGGTCCCTGGCGGTGTGAGAGTTGGGGTGGCACTGTGCCACCGTGCCACCCCAAAAATATGGAACGCTTCACGAATTTGCGTGTCATATGAGGTACTGTTCCTCCAGCTTGTGTTGGTCTTCACTGGAACACAGCAGCAGGCCAAGGACAGAGATATGAGCGTGAGAGCAAGGTGGTGAATTGAAATGGCAAGCGACCAGGAGGTCAGGGTTATGCTTGCGGACTGAGTGGAGGTGATCCAGAAAGCAGTCACCCACTCTGTATTTGCTCTTGCTGATGTAGGGGAAACCGCCTTGTGAGTGGTGAATATCATATACTAAATTAAAGGATGTGGAGATGCCGGCGTTGGACTGGGATGGACACAATAAGGAGTCTCAGAACATCAGGTTAAAGTCCAACAGGTTTATTTGGAACCACGAGCTTTCGGAGCGGTGCCCGACTCAGCTGACTTTAACCTGGTATCGTGAGACTTCTTACTGTAAATTAAAAGGGTACAAGTAAGTTGCTGCTTCACCTGGAAGGCGCAGTTGGGGCCTTGGACGGTGAGGAGAGAGGAGATAAATGGGCAGGTGATGTACCTTCTGTGATTGGGTGGAAGGTACCAAGAAAAGGGAACAAGTTGTTGGGGGAAAATGGAAGAGTGGACCAGGGTACCACAGAGGAAACAGTCCCCTCAGAAAGCAGACAGGGGAGGGGAAGATGTATTTGGCAATGGCATCTTGCCAGAATGGCAGAAATGCTGGCGGATGATCCTTTGATTATGGAGATTGTTGAGACAGAAAGTGAGGACAAGGACAATCCTATCAGTTTTGGGGGAGCAAGGGATGGGGAAGAGGAAGGGTTGAGAGCAGGAGTGGCAGGAAATGGGTCTGACATGGTTGGGCACCTGGGACAACAAGATGGATTCCTTACAGGAAGCAGTTTGTGAGGAAGTGTGGTCGAAGTAGCTGTGAGAGTTGATGGGTTTATAACAAACATTAGTAGACAACCCCTGAAGTGGAGACAACAAAGGGAAGTGTCGGATATGGATCATTTGATTGATCCATTCATTCAATGGATGTGCAGGTTAGGTAGATTGGATTGGCAATGCTAAATTGCTCCTTAGTGTTAGGGGGACTAGCTCAGATAAATACATGGGGTTTTGGGGATAGGGCCTGGGTGGGATTGTGTTCGGTGCAGACTCGATGGACCGACTGGTCTCCTTCTGCACTGTAGGATTCTATGAGAATACTGGAGGTGGTGAAAGGATCGGTTGGTACTGGGGGAAGACTCATGACCAAAGAGGTGAGCACAGAACTGAGAGAGATGGAAGAAGGTGGGGGTGGGGGTGTAAGGGGATAAAGCTAGGTCCTCTGCTAAGGACAGGTCACTCGTGTCAGAGAGGGCAAAGTCAGAGGACATTGTAAATACCTGGCAAGAAGTGGGATTAGAAGAAGGGTCAGAGGAAAGCGGAAGGGGAAGAAAGATCTGGAGGGTTATTTATACCTGAAGCTACCATGATGTGAACTGGACACAGGTTCTCTGAATTACTAGCCCAGCAACACAACCCACTGTGCAACTGCAATTGTTTCCCACCCATCCCACAGTCTGTGCCAGTCAGTGTGTTCCCCCAAACCTCGCCACAGAGCAACTAGTTTAGTGTAAAGCATATTAGACATCAACATAATGTGCTGGGGTCACATATGTAGAATCCGATCCACGCACAATGCACACGTACCCACACGACCCTCACACAGATATACACACACACACAGCACTTACACATGTGCATATCACACACAAACACACAAGCAGACACCCCTCACACACACACACACACACACACATGTGCAGATACACACCACACACAGAAACCCCTCACACAGAAATTTCTCACACACACATAAGCACACAAACACATACCCCTCTCACAGACACCTGTATCGCACATACACAGGCACACAGACACACGCAAACACATATGCAAACACACATAAACAGACACCAGAGACTCAAACACATGCTTCTCATATGCGCACATGCAACATTACACACGCACACACACACGCACACACACACACACACACACACACACACACACACACACACACACACACGCACACACACGCACGCACACACGCACACACACAGACTTGATGTGACTGAAAAGTGCAATCAGAAACAACTTTTAAACAACACACTTTCCTTTGGGTAAAGTTTTGATGCAATTTAAAAGTTGCAGCTGAACTTGATGCTCTGATATGAGACAGACACGGATCTACCTTTCAGTGAAGGGTGCTCTGAGTGGAAGAAATATTGACTGAGTAATTGAAAAATGATTGTTTCCATGTTGGTTCTGATTCCTGCAGTGCTACCTGCTTAATATCTCCTCTTGGTAACATGCCAACTGCACAGTGCTATTGCGAATGGAAGATAAGAAAGATATTAATCTGATGAAAGGAGAAGTATTCTACTTGCAGCACTGTCACGGAGCAGAGGGCAGGTTATGGGAGCGCAGCCAACAAAGTGTTGATGGATTTTGGTCCCTCGTTTTTTTTTTATCCTTCCCTGAAAGAAATCTCTCCATGTTTAAATTTGGCCCAATTACTTGATTTGATTTATTATTGTCACATGTATTAACATACAGTGAAAAGTATTGTTTCTTGCGCGCTATACAGACAAATCATACCGTTCATAGAGAAGGAAATGAGAGGGTGCAGAATGTAGTGTTACAGTCATAGTTAGGGTGTAGAGAAGGATCAACTTAATGCGAGGTAGGTCCATTCAAAAGTCTGACGGCAGCAGCAGGGAAGAAGCTGCTCTTGAGTCGGTTGGTACGTGACCTCAGCCCTTTGTATCTTTTTCCCGACAGAAGAAGGTGGAAGAGAGAATGTCCGGGGTGCGAGGTGTCCTTAATTATGCTGGCTGCTTTGCCAAGGCAGCCGGAAGTGTAGACAGAGTCAATGGATGGGAGGCTGGTTTGCGTGACAGATTGGGCTACATTCACAACCTTTTGTAGTTTCTTGCAGTCTTGGGCAGAACAGGAGCCATACCAAGCTGTGATACAACCAGAAAGAATGCTTTCTATGGTGCATCTGTGAAAGTTGGTGAGAGTCGTAGCTGACATGCCAAATTTCCTTAATCTTCTGAGAAAGTAGAGGCATTGACGGGCTTTCTTAACTATAGTGTTGGCTTGGGGGGACCAGGATAGGATGTTGGTGATCCGGACACGTAGAAACATGAAGTTTTCGACCATTTCTACTTCGTCCCCATTGATGTAGACTGGGGCATGTCCTTTGAGTGGAAGTAACTCATTCCCTGTTACATTGGATTCAACAACAAGAACCACTTGCTTTTTATATATGAACATACAAACAGACAAATTAAGAGCTGGGGTAGGCCACTCGGCCCCTCAAGCCTGCTCCGCCATTCAGTAAGATCATGGCTGATCTGACTGTAAGCTCAACCCCACGTTCACAGTGGCACAGTGGTTAGCACTGCTGCCTCACAGCGCCAGGGACCCGGGTTCGATTCCCGGCTTGGGTCACTGTCTGTGTGCAGTTTACATGTTCTCCCCGTGTCTGCGTGGGTTTCCTCCGGGTGCTCCGGTTTCCTCCCACAGTCCGAAAGATATGCCGGTTAGGTGCATTGGCCATGGTAAATTCTCCCTCAGTGTACCCGAACAGGCACCAGAGTGTGGCGACTAGGGGATTTTCACAGTAACTTCATTGCAGTGTTAATGTAAGCCTACCTGTGACACTGATGAAAATAAATGTTAATAAACATTCCTGCCTACCACCAAGAACCTTTCACCGCCTTGTTAATCAAGAATCGATCGAGCTCAGGCATAATATTTTAAGATGATGCTTCCCCTGTGTTTCGAGGAAGAGAAATCCAGAGACTCAGGACTCGCAGAGAAAAAGATTCTCCTCATCTCTGCCTTAAATGAGCCAACTGAAGATATGACCATCGAACAATTAAAATCGAGGGTACCCAACAGTCCAGAATTAGAGGAGCTTAGAAGGGCAGCACGGTGGCACAGTGGTTAACACTGCTGCCTCACAGCGCCAGGGACCCGGGTTCGATTCCCGGCTTAGGTCACTGTCCGTTTGGAGTTTGCACGTTCTCCCCATGTCTGTGTGGGTTTCCTCCGGGGACTCCGGTTTCCTCACACACTCCAAAGATGTGTGGGTTAGGTTGATAGGCCATGCTAAATTGGCCCTATCAGGGGGACTAGCAGGGTAAATACGTGGAGCTACAGGGATAGGGGCGGGGTGAGATTGTGGTTGGTGCAGACTGATGGGCCGAATGGCCTCCTTCTGCGCTGTAGGGATTGTATGATCTTAGAGGGTCATGGTGCTGGAGGCGATCACAGAGATAAAGAGGGCCAAGGCTATGGAGGGATTCCAGGGAAGCGGATAAGAATGGTAAAATCGAGAGGTTACTTCATCGGAGCCAGTGTCAGTCACTGAGTACAGGAGCGATGGGTGAACAGGGGTAAAAGGGCGTGATTTAGATGCAGGCAGTAGAGTTTTGGATGATGTCAACATGAGAGTAGAACATGGCATGCTGGGCAAGGATGCATTGGAGTCGTCAAATCAAGAGCTAACGAAGACATTCATGAGAGTTTCAGCTTCAGCTGAGCTGAGGCAGTGGCATCGTCAGGCGATGCTACAGAAGTGAGAGTCGGTGATCTTCATGTTGGCATGAACATATAGTTAGAAACTCACCCTGGTCAAGTATGACATCAAGGTTATGAATAGTCGGGCTCGGGCTCAGATAGTTGCCAGAAAGAGGGATGGGATTGGGGGACCGGGCGCAGATGTTGTGGTGGAAATTAAAGACAAGGGCTTTGATCTTAGAGTCATATAGGTTTACAGCATGGAAACAAGGCTTTCGGCCCAACTTGTGCATGTCACCCCTTTTCTTAACCATTAAGCTAGTCCTAATTTGACCCATATCTCTCTATACCCATCTTACCCATGTAACTTCTCGATATTTAATCAGAGAACATTTCTGCTCATCCTGCACTGGGTGTCAGGCAGGATCTGGAGACAACGGAAGGGTCAAACGAGGTTTAAAAGTTGGAAGTTTATTTATTAGTGTCACAAGTAGGTTTACATTAACACTGCAAGGAAGTTACTGTGAAAATCCCCTTGTCGCCACACTCCGGCATCTGTTGGGGTACACTGAGGGAGAATTTAGCACGGCCAATGCACCTAACCAGCACATCTGTCCGACTGTGGGAGGAAACCGGTGACTCAACATGTAGACTGACTCTCTCTGTCACGGTAAAGCGAAGAAAGGATGGTTTTTTTCATTCCAATGTCGTAGAATCATAGAATCTCTACAGTGCAGAAGGAGGCCATTCAGCCCATCGAGCCTGCACCAACAACAATCCTACCTTGGCCTATCCCCGTAACCCCAATTATTTACCCGAGCTAATCCCCCTGACACAAAGGGGCAATTTACCATGGCCAATCCCCCAACCTGCACATCTTTGCAGTGTGGGAGGAAACCGGAACACCCGGAGGAAACCCATGCAGACACGGGGAGAACGTGCAAACTCCACATAGACAGACAGTCACCCAAGGCCTGAACTGAACCAGGGTCCCTGGAGCTGTGAGGCAGCAGAGCTAACCACATGTTGAACTGCAAACAGAGCACGGTTTAATCCTGATTCAGGTAGAAGGATAAAAGGAAAGCTCCTTTCACTGGTGAAGTATTGTTGCTTTTTATATTTCATACAAAGCAACAGGATTCAACAGCAATGTTACAGACAGTATCTGGAACCGCGATCCTGTAAGGCTTCAGCATGGAATAACGGTGATGGATTTCCATTAAACATCTTGTATTGCGGAGGAAAAAAAAGATGATAGGATGTCAGATGCTGATTATCACAGATAGGATCAGACACATGAACAGAGTTGTGTAGTTCTCCCTTTTCCTTGATAATATTGGCTCAGATGCTGTGATCAGTAACAAAGTGACATTGCTTGGTGCTGCTCTCGAAGATCGAGCCAAGCTCAATGATGTGGATTTCCCCTTTCCGGACCTCAATATCATTTTGTCATCATCTATGGTGTCTGCCAATCACAATGTGGAATCCTAACAGGCAGCAAACCAGGAAATAGGCTTTATTGTTCGCTTTCTTTACGGTTTTACAGAAGATTACTCAAAGATGGGGCAGCACGGTGGCACAGTGGTTAGCACTGCTGCCTCACAGCGTCAGGGACCCGGGTTCAATTCCTGACTTGGGTCACTATCCGAGTGGAGTCTCCCCGTGTTTGCGGGGGTTTCCTCCGGGTGCTCCGGTTTGCTCCCACAGTCCAAAGATGTGCACGTTAGGGGGATTAGCCATGCTAAATTCTCCCTCAGTGTACCCAAACAGGCACCAGAGTGCAGCGACTCAGGGATTTTCACAGTAACTTCATTGCAGTGTAAATGTAAGCCTACTTGTGACTAATAAACAAACTTTTAACTTTAAAAACACCTGGGATTCAGGCAGAAGCTGAAATGTCATAAACAAGCTTCAAAAATGATTATTACTATTTCAAAAATCAATGGGAATGTTATTGCGGAATGGAGAAAGTTAACTTTTCACAGATGTAAAATGGGTTTTTCTGTGTTCGTGAAGCTGTTCGGCAGTGATTTAGACTTCATACACCATTAAAAACCCAGTTACATCTCACTGAACAAAGTCTGACATTTTCAAATATTTTTACAGGGAGGCTAACAGAGTAAGGAGATTAACTTCACTTCAATTCAGTGATTTCTAATTGTTTTTCACCTGTGGGGGCTTCAGCACTACATGCTATGGAGGAGCAGGAAATCACTGACAGCGGCTGGATTTCTGCATTTTGCCGCTCATGTAAGAACAGCAGATCACAGAATCAAAGAATCCCTGCAGTATGGAAGAGGCCATTCGGTCCATCGAGTCTGCACCGACGCTTTGACAGAGTAACGTACCACGGCCCACTCCTCTTAGAAATCATAGAATCATAGAAACCCTCCAGTGCAGAAGGAGGCCATTCGGCCCAATCGAGTCTGCACCGACCACAATCCCACCCAGGCCCTACCCCCTTATCCCTACATATTTACCCGCTAATCCCTCTAATCTACGCATCTCAGGACACTAAGGGGCAATTTTAGCATGGCCAATCAACCTAACCCGCACATCTTTGGACTGTGGGAGGAAACCGGAGCACCCGGAGGAAACCCACGCAGACACGAGGAGAATGTGCAAACTCCACACAGAGAGTTTGCACATTCCCCAGCCCCGTAACCCCACACATTTCCCATGGCTAATCCGCCTAACCTACGCATCTTGGGACACTACAAGGCAATTTAGCATGGCCATTTCACCCTAACCCGCACATCTTTGGACTGTGGGAGGAAACCGGATCACCCGGAGGAAACCTACCCAGACACGGGGAGAATGTGCAGACTCCACACAGACAGTGACCCAAGCCGGGAATCGAACCCGGGTCCCTGGAGCTGTGAGGCAACAGTGCTAACCACTGTGCCACCATGCCCCCCCCCCCCCCAACAGTCGGCTCAACTGTCGCTGTCAGTTTTGCGGAATAATGGCAGCGAACACTGGCAGTTTCGCCATCATTACAGCCGCAAATTCCCAGCCATTAACTCACACAATGGGGCACGATTCTCCGGCCACGCTCGACTGAAAACTGGAGATTCCCACTCGACTTTACGTGGTCCGGCCTTCCGCCCGCTAGCATTCCACTGGCGGGCGGGATGGGATAAGTCCAGCCAATGTTATTGATTTAGGGACGGGAGGGTTTGCACACAACTAGCTGACTCACCACAAGGTGGCAGCAGCCTCTGTTTCCCAGATGAATTTCTGAAAGCTTTCAAATACTCCGAATGATAAAATGTTTGCAATTGCTTCGCCAGTCGTGAGATTGTGAAAGGAACTTAACAAGTTGGTGCTCAACTGTAGCGCTTTGCAGGAAGTGGAAAATTAATTTTGGTTTTGAGTTGTAGTTCGCCGGGTTACAGTCCCACTGGACATTTTGTAAGTAAAGCAAGTCCCTGCAAACATTTCACGAATGGTGAAATCAAAGAACAAAGAAAATTACAGCACAGGAACAGGCCCTTCGGCCCTCCAAGCCTGTACTGACCATGCTGTCCGTCTGAACTAAAACCCCCTACCCTTCCAGGGGCCACATCCCTCTATTCTCATTCTATTCATGTATTTGTCCAGACGCCCCTTAGAAGTCACTGTCGTATCTGCTTCCACTACCTCCCCTGGCAGCGAGTTCCCACCACCCTCTGTGTAAAAAAACTTGCCTCGTACATCTCCTTTAAACCTTGCCCCTTGCACCTTAAACCTATGCCCTCCGGTAAATGACTCTTCCACCCTGAGAAGAAGCTTCTGACTATCCACTCTGTCCATGCCTCTCATAATCTTGTAGACTTCTATCAGGTCTCCCCTCAACCTCCGTTGTTCCAGTGAGAACAAACCATGTTTCTCCAACCTCCCCTCATAGCTAATGCCCTCCATACCAGACAACATCCTGATAAATCTTTTCTGTACCCTCTCCAAAGCCTCCACATCCTTCTTGTAGTGTGGCAACCAGAATCGCAAACAGGGAATGTATATCAGGAGTGAATTAGATAGATTGCAACCATCCCCAGATTTGACAAAGGAAAAGAAGCAACAACAACCATGGGCGGAGTTTTCTCACTCTTTTGACAAAGTGTAAATTCAGGCGGGAAACTTGGCTTGTTCCCCCACAGCTCCACTGCCAGCTTTTCCCGCCATTTTCTTGACATTTAGTCCAAAATAAATCCTGGAGGTGGCTCCCACAGTGTCATACTGAATGAGCCTGCCCCGCCTGCAACCTCGGCTTACACCATGGGCAGGACAGTGGCACAGTGGTTAGCACTGCTGTCTCACGGCGCCAGCGACCTGGGTTCGATTCCTGGCTTGGGTCACTGTCTGTGTGGAGTCAGCATGTTCTCCCCGTGTCTGCGTGAGTTTCCTCCCACAGTCCAAAGATGCGTAGGTTAGGTGAATTGGCCATACTAAATTACCCCTTAGTGTCAGGGGGATTAGCAGGGTAAACACTTGGGGTTACGGGGATCGGGCCTGGGTGGGATTGTTATTGGTGCAGACTCGATGGGCCAAATGGCCTCCTTCTACACTGTAGGGATTCTATGATCTTATGGATTCTATCAAGTTTACATGGTTATGGATCCTTGGCCCAATCATTTCCCGTCTCCAAGGGGGTTTTTCTTTTTCTCTTCAGTTCATCATTCAAGAATAGACTTTTTTTTATTTTGGATGGTAAACTTCTTCCACACGTAGATTCCAGTGAATACCATAGCATTGTTATATCTGACCATGCCCCGATCGATGAAACTGTGCTTTCCTGAAGGTGTGCCCTCTCAATGTACTTGCCGTCCTCATCCTGTTCTCCCTGGAGAATAATTTATTCAATTTATCTCCTCCCGGATTGATTTGTTTTGAACCATCAATGCAGCCCCTGTTATACCTGTATCCACTATTTGTGAGGCATTTAAGGCTCATAGCCGTGGCCAGATTATTTCACACACTGCGAGGATCAATAAACAGCACTCAAGTCGCCTTTCTGAATTAGTTGATCTTCCACTCCAAGTTGACCAGCAGTACACATCTGTTCTGATACCTGAGCTTCATAAGGAAAGAGTCAGGAGGTGATCTTACTGCCACGCCGATTGCGAGAGAACGAAAAACTGGGTTCGCGCCCTGTTTCTCACCTCACGTGATCTTACCTACCCTGAATTGTCGGAGTAATCAGCCCCACATCCAGGAAGGGGAGAGTGGCGGGGGGGGGGGGGGGGGGAGGCAATGTCCAGAAGAGTGGCAATCTCCCAATACACTGTGTATTATAGTGCATTGGGAGATCAGGCGCATGTGCAATGGCACCCTCTCGCAGTCATCAGCCAGCTTCCTGGCATGAATAGACTCCGTCCATTCTGCCCACTCCCCCTACTGGTAAGAATCACACTTTGCCTTTTTCTTTCTAAGTGTGATAAGATTTAAATTTTTCTCTCGCCGAAAAGATGGCTCTGAAACTCTCCCATTTACATGCTCATTCAGTACTTGGAATTCTTTTGGTAAGATCGCCTCACCAGTTTGCAGGCAGAACTTGATCTTTTGTTCGGCAACCAGGCTGAGAAATTTCTTCTGAAATCAAGACAACAATTTTATGAGCGTGGTGAATAAACCAACAAAATGCTTTTACACCAACTTCGCAAGTCACTGACCTCTCATCTGATCACGGAATTTTGCACTGAACCTGATGCTTCTGCACTGCATCCCAAGCATCTAAATGGCCAGTTTAAAACTTTCTATTCAACTCTTTATTCTCCTGAGGTGGCAAACAACTCCAGCTTTCATTCATTTACTGACAAGCTTGATTTTCAACCTTGAAATCTTTTAATAGGCCCACGTTAGATAAGCCTCACAGAACCCTAGAAATCGATCAAATCATCAAGGTGCTACAAAGTTGTTTGACTCCAGGACCTGATGAGTTTTTTGTTGATTTCTCTGAAAAGAATTCTCCTGCCGTTTATCTCCCCTGCTTAGCTTAGTCTTCTCAGAATCGTTTTCTCATGGTAATTTTCCTTTTAGTATAAATCAGACAAGTATCTCGCTTTTGCTGTAAAATGGTAAGGACCCCCATGAGTACAGCTCCCATCTGCCTATTTCTCTGCTAACTGCGGATTACAAGATACTAGCCAATGCTCTTGCCCTCAGTTTGGAGTCCATTTTACCAACTATTGTCTCTCTTGATTAATCTGGCTTTATTAAGGAACATAAGAATTAGGAGCAGAAGTAGACAAATTCAGCCCTTTGAGCCTGCTCCGCCATTCAATCAAATCATGGCTGATTTCTCCCTGGTCTCAAATCCACCTCCCCACCTGTTCCCCATATCATGGGATCCCAGCATTGCAGAAAAAGGCCATTTGGCCCATTGAGCCTGCACTGACAACAATCCCACCCAAGCCCTATCCCTGTAACCCCAAGTATTTACCCTGCTAATCCCCCTGACACTAAGGGGCAATCTAGCACGGCCAATCCACCTATCCCGCACATCTTTGGAATGTGGGAGGAAACTGGAGCACCCAGACGAAACTCACGCAGACACGGGGAGAATGTGCAAACCCGACACAGACAGTCACCCGAGGCTGGAATTGAACCTGGGTCCCTGGCGCTGTGAGGTAGCAGTGCTAACCACTGTGCCACCCATATCCCTCTTTCCCTATTTTTATTAACAGTTTGTCTATCTCCCTCTTGAAACCATTCAATGATTCAGATTCCACCGCGCTATGGGGCAGCGAGTTCCACAAATTCACCACCCTCTGCGGGAAGTAATTCCTCCTCATCTCAGTTTTAAATCTACCGCCTCTCAACCTATACCTGTGACCTCTTGTTCTAGATTGCCCCAGGAGAGGAGTCATTTGGTCGACATTTACTCTATCAATCCCTTTTAAAATTTTATATACATCGATCAGATCCCTTCTCATCCTTTTAAACTCCAGCAAGTGCAAGCCCAAACTGTTTTGTGTCGACAGTCATTCTCTAATTGAAGGCAGCTGTTTAATATTAGTTACTCCAAGATTCCTTCTCCTCTTCCAGAAATTATGCTGAAAAATCATTTGACCATGTAGAATGGGACTATGTATTCGAAGTTTTAGAAAATTTTGGTTCTGGTTCAGTTTTTTACATTCATAGAATCCTACAGCGCAGAAAGAGGCCATTCGGCCCATCGCATCTGCACCAACCACAATCCCACCCAGGCCCTATCCACATACCCACCCACTAACCTATGCATCACAGGACAGTAAGTGGCAATTTAGAATGGCCAATCAACCAAGCCCGCACATCTTTGGACTGTGGGAGGAAACCGGAGCACCTGGAGGAAACCCACACAGACACGAGGAGAATGTGCAAACTCCACACAGACAGTGACCCAAGCCAGGATTCGAACCCAGGATCCTGGAGCTGTGAAGCAGCAGTGCTAACCATTGTGCTACCGTGCCTCTCTGACATTCATCACCAGTAATTTCAATCTGTACTAATCTTTCCTATTCTGCCTATTTTCCCTTCTATAGAGGCACAGGACAGGATTGTCCTTTATCACCACTTTTTTCTGATATTGCTATTGAACAACATGCTGTGTCCCTTCAATCTAATAGGGATGTCATTGGAATTAACAAATGTGGTTTTTGTCTCTCTTTATGCCAATCTTTTGTTGTACATTTCTGGGTTAGAATTATAGAATCCCTCCAGTGCGAAAGGAGGCCATTCAGCCCATCGAGTCTGAATGGACAACAATCCTACCCAGCCCCCCGTAACCCCACATACTTACCTGCTACTCCCTCTAACCTAAGCATCCTGGGACACTAAGGGACAATCTAGCATGGCCAATCAACCTAACCATCACATCTTTGGGCTGTGGGAGAAAACCAGAGCACGGAGGAAATCCACCCAGACACGGGGTGAACATGCAAACTCCGCACAGACAGTGACCCAACTTGGGAATCAAACCCAGGTCCTAGGAGCTGTGAGACGGCAGTGCTAACCACTGTGCCACCATGTCACTTTTGTGTCAATACCCAATGTTCTTGACAGTCTGCCCCAGTTTGGTACCTTTTAGGCCACAAACTAAAAAGAGGCCATTCGGCCCATCGAGTCTGCACCAACTCCCTGATAGAGCACTTACTACCCCCTCTGCCCTATCTCCACACAAACAGTCACCCAAGGCTGGAATCGAACCCGGGTCCCTGGTGCTGAGAGGCAACAGTGCGAATTAAATCTTGCAAAAAATTTGCTTTTCCCAATTAATTCTTCTGTATTAAGTCTATCATTTGACTTATTCCCCTTTAATTTAGTGGGCAGCATGGTGGCACAGTGGTTTGCACTGCTACCTCACAGCACCAGGGACCCAGATTCAATTCCTGGCTTGTTTCACTGTCTATGTGAAATCTGCACGTTCTCCCCGTGTCTGCGTGGGTTTCCTCCGGGCGCTCCAGTTTCCTCCCAGAATCCGAAAGACGTGCTGGTTAGGTGCATTGGCCATGCTCAATTCTCCCTCAGTGTACCCGAACAGGTGCCGGAGTGTGGCGACTAGGGGATTTTCACAGTAACTTCATTGCAGTGTTATCGTAAGTCTACTTGTGACAAATAAATAAACTTATAAACTTTAGGAGGCATACACTTAAGATGAGAGGGGGGAAAGTTCAAAGGAGATGTGAGGGGCAAGATAGGTGGTAGGTGGCTGGAACGTGCTACAGGGGTGATGATGGAGGCTAATCGATAGGGGCGTTTAGGTGCTTTTAAATCAGTGCCTGAATATGCAAGGAATAGAGAGATATGGACCAAGGGCAGGCAGAAGGGATTAGTTTAATTTGGCGTCATGTTCGACACAACATTGTGGGCCGAAGGGCCTGTTCCTGTACTGCACTGTTCTCTGTTCTATGAAGTGGGAGGGTGTGGGATATAATTGGAAAGCTCCCTCAAAAGATTCCATGCAGTCTGCTGAAGGTCTGTGACATCAGTCTGCACATGTCTAACCTTCACTGAAAAGTTTAGACAGTGCGCCGACATTGCTGCGGTTTACGGCGTGCAGATTATAACGACTTGTTGAATTCCCCAATGTGTGAAATTTGCGAGGTATTTCAGTGGCACGCTAAATATTATTTTCTTCCCACATTCCGGGTACAAACACAGAAGTTTAAAAGAGGTCAGAGTAGTCGTAAATATTATCGGCTGTAAAAATCTTTTGCTTTACTTATCTTTATCTTTCCTTATCTTTCTTCCATAGTAATGACATCCATTTTGTCTAAGTAGTCTATGTCAGTGTATATGCTCCACACACACCTCCTCACATCCCACTTTATCTCCCTCTATCAGCATACCCTTCTCTTCCTTTCTCTGTTTATCTAACTTTCCCTTAAATGCATCTATACTATTCACCTCAGCCGCTCCGTGTGGTACAGAGAACAGTACAGCGCAGGAACAGGCCCTTCGGCCCACAATGTTGTGTTGAACATGACGCCAAATTAAACTAATCCCTTCTGCCTTCCCTTGGTCCATTTCCACATGCCAACCATGCTCTGGGTAAGAACTCCCGATTAGATTTATTCGTTACCATCTTATATTCATGACTCATAGTTTTGCCTTTTCACAAGAGTGGAAGCATCTCCTCCATGGCTATTCTATCGAACCCCAACATTATCTTACAATGGTAAAGAGTGCGGCTCAATGGAATAACTATATTATCTCTTCTTGTGTCACACCAGAGACAGAATAACATTGAAATTCAGATCTCTGCCTGTACTGTTCCTGAGGGGAGGATGGGAGCTTTGAGGAAGGTCTTGACCTCTGACCTTTTTGGCATCTTGATTCACTCACTAATTCCCCCACTGGGGACATTCAGCGATTGAGAAGCTGCTCTGTGGGGAAATACATTTTGAGCTAACAGTGCAATGTGTGCAGCCTGTTTTAGCTTTGCAATCTCTCACTAACACCAGGAAGTAGAATCATGGAAGGACCATAGAATCCCTACAGTGCAGAGGGAGGCCATTCAGCCCATCGAGCCTGGACCAACAACAATTCCGCCCCGTCCCTAACCCCATAACCCCACGTATTTACCCTGCTAATCCCCCTGACATGAAAGGGCAATTAAAGGGAATCCGGTGCACCGGAGGAAACCCCCGCAGACACGGGGAGAATGTACAAACTCCAGACTGAAAGTGACCCGAGGCCGGAATTGAACCCAGGTCCCTGGCATTGTTAGGCAGCAGTGGGCACATTGGTTAGCACTGCTGCCTCACAGCGCCAGGGACCCAAGTTTGATTCCCGGCCTCGGGTAACTGCCTGTGTGGAGTCTGCACGTTCTCCCCGTGTCTGCATGGGTTTTCTCCGGCTGCTTCAGTTTCCTCCCGCACTCCAAAGATGTGCGGGTTAGGTGGATTAGCCAGGCTAAATTTCCCCTTAGTGTCAGGGGAACTAGCTAGGGTAAATGCATGGAGTTATGGTGATAGGGCCTGGGTGGGATTGTGGCCGATGCACACTCGATGGGCCGAATGGCCTCCTTCTGCACTGTAGGGGTTCTATGAATCATTGGACACTCAGGGACAATTTAACATGGCCAATCCCCCTGATGCGCGACAATCAAGCACGAGGTACAAGGCTTCAGTAATTGAAGGCTTTTATTGACAAACAATGGAACTATTTAAACACGAGTACACCATTCCAGACTGGAGGGGTCCCACCTGAGCAGAGGGTCTTATGCCTCTCCCAGGAGGCGGGGCCCGACTGGGATGTGCCATAACTGCATCCACCACAGGTATATTAATCCCACAGTGTAAACACCCTAGCCCAACAACAACATTATAACAACCCCACAGTGTCAACACCCTAACCCAACAGCAACATTCGAATAACCCCACAGTGGTAACCAACGATGGTTCACCACATTCACCCCTCCTTTGAAAACAAAGGCCGGCGGGGTGCGAAAACAAACTACATATATACAGAAAAAAATCTACAAGTCCAGACGGTCTGGAGGACCGCACCGTCGCTGTGACCTCCTCAACATCGGTTGTGACACCGGAGCAGGTGCTTGCGGTGGCGTTCTCTCCAAAACAACGTCCGGCTGTCCCCTCGAGGACTCACGGGCCGGTTGACCCTGGTGAAGCGGTGGTGCAGGGGATCCCGGTACCTTCTGTGGTGGCGCCGATCTCCGAGTCTCAGGCAAGCTGTACATGGGAGTATAACTGTTATGCACTGGTCCCGGTGCTGACCGCGCCACGTCCGGGGAAGAAATAAGCGATAGGGGATTCGTGACAGGGGGTATGGGAGCGACAGGAGTTGCTACGTCCCCTGCGGGCGCCAGGTCTTGGATCGAGACTGTGTCCTCTCGCCCGTCAGGATATGCCACATAGGCATACTGAGGGTTGGCGTGGAGGAGGTGGACCGGTTTGACCAAGGGGTCGGACTTGCGGGCCCTGACATGTCGCCGCAGAAGGACAGGCCCTGGGTACGTCAACCAGGCTGGTAAAGATATCCCCGAGGACGACTTCCGAGGGAATGAGAACATCCTCTCGTGGGGAGTAGCATTGGTTGCCGTACACAGGAGGGAGCGAATGGAGTGAAGCGCATTTGGAAGGACCTCCTGCCAATGGGAGACTGGAAGGCCTTTGGACTTCAGCGCCAGTAGGACAGCCTTCCAGACTGTAGCATTCTCTCTCTCCACCTGTCCGTTGCCCCTAGGGTTGTAACTCGTGGTTCTACTAGAGGCAATCCCGTATGAGAGCAGGAATTGCCTCAAGTCGTTACTCATGAACGACGAGCCCCTGTCGCTATGTATGTAGCAGGGGTACCCGAACAGGGTAAAAAGATCACGGAATGCCTTGATCACCGTGGCAGTCGACGTGTCCGCACAGGGGACAACAAACGGGAACCGGGAGTACTCATCTATGATGTTAAGAAAGTACATGTTCCGGTCTGTTGAGGGAAGGGGGCCCTTAAAATCCACACTCAGCCTCTCGAAGGGGCGAGTGGCCTTGACCAATTGTGCCCGGTCAGGTCGGTAAAAGTGCGGTTTGCATTCCGCGCAAATCCGACAGCTTCTTGTTACTGACCTGACATCCTCCACCGAGTAGGGCAGGTTGCGGGCTTTGATGAAGTGGTAGAGCCGAGTGACCCCTGGATGGCACAGATCATTATGGAGGGCGTTCAAGCGGTCCTCCTGCATGGTAGCGCATGTTCCGCGCGAGAGGGCATCCAAGGGCTCATTGAGTTTCCCTGGACGATACATAATATCGTAATTATAGGTGGAGAGCTCAATTCTCCACCGCAAGATCTTGTCATTCTTGATCTTGCCCCTCTGCGTATTATTGAACATAAACGCCACGGATTGCTGATCCGTGATCAGGGTGAACCGCTTATCCGTCAGGTAATGGCGCCAGTGTCTGACGGCCTCCACAATGGCCTGGGCCTCCTTCTCCACTGCTGAATGCCGAATTTCGGGACCTTGAAGGGTGCGGGAAAAAAACGCGACGGGCCTGCCTGCCTGGTTTAGTGTGGCGGCCAGGGCGAAATCAGATGCATCACTTTCCACCTGAAAAGGGATGGATTCATCCACCGCGTGCATCGTGGCTTTCGCAATGTCGCTTTTCAAAGCCTTGAAGGCCAATTGGGCCTCTGGCGTGAGCGGAAAAGTCGTGGACTTGATGAGCGGACGGGCTTTGTCCGCGTAGTTGGGGACCCACTGCGCATAATAAGAGAAGAAGCCGAGACATCTCCTCAGTGCTTTTGCGCTAGCGGGCAAGGGAAGTTCAGTAAGGGGGCGCATACGGTCTGGATCAGGGCCAATGACCCCGTTTTCCACCACGTATCCCAGGATAGCTAACCTGCGCGTACGGAATACACACTTCTCCCTGTTATAGGTCAGATTCAGGCGAGACGCAGTGCGCAAAAAGTTCTGGAGGTTTGTGTCATGGTCCTGCTGGTCATGGCCGCAGATGGTGACATTATCCAGGTACGGGAAGGTAGCCCGCAACCCGTTCTGGTCCACCATTCGGTCCATAGCACGCTGGAAGACCGAGACCCCATTGGTGACACCAAATGGAACCCTAAGAAACTGATACAGATGACCATCCGCCTCAAAAGCCGTGTATTGTCGGTCCTCTGGGCGGATGGGGAGTTGGTGGTAGGCGGACTTAAGGTCTATGGTGGAGAACACCCGGTACTGCGCAATCTGATTGACCATATCAGATATGCGCGGGAGAGGATACGCATCCAGCTGCGTATAACGATTAATGGTCTGACTGTAGTCGATGACCATCCGGGGTTTGTTCCCGCTCTTAACCACCACGACCTGTGCTCTCCACGGACTAACGCTGGACTGTATGATCCCTTCTTTGAGGAGCTGCTGAACCTCAGATCTGATGAAGATCCGGTCTTCAGCGCTGTAACGCCTACTTTTAGTAGCGATGGGCTTGCAGCCTGGTACCAGATTCTTAAACAAAGAGGGTGTGGTGATCTTTAGTGTGGAAAGATTGCATGCGGGGCGCTTTGGACGATTTGGAGGCTGCGGCTGATTCCCTACTGCCAGCGAAGGGAGTGGCCCACCGTACTGTAGGATCACACTCTTCATGTGGACCATAAAGTTTAGTCCGAGGAGAATTGGCGCGCAAAGATGCGGCAACACATCTCGTAAATTGTGCCCTGCACTTCCAGAGTTACCACACAACGTCCTTGGATCGGTACAGACCGGGACCGTGATGCCATAGAAATTGTCTGTTTGGCAGGTAGAACCCGGAGTCCACACCTCTTTGCAGTGTCAGGGTGAATAAAACTCTCAGTGCTCCCGCTGTCAAACAGACAATACACAGTACAACCATTTACCTTAATGTTCATCATTGAACAGTCAAGCCTGTGATGCTTAGCCTGGTCCAGGGTGATCGACGCCACCGTTGGCCCTTGGACGTCACTGCAGGCAGCCGAGGTTGATGCTGAGGACCCCTGCTGGTCGCTCCTGGTCGTCGTCGACCAAGATGGCCGCCCCCATGAATCGCACATGGGTGAGGGCGCCAAGCGTAGCGACTCCTGGTGGTCATCCTCCTCCTCCGCCAGCCACAATGGCGTCGTCCTGGGCTCGCACGTGGTCGGACCTCGTGGGTACTGCGACGCCGATGGAGATGATCTCCGTTCTGGAGGGTCACAGGCTGCACTGCCGTTCTTGGGCTTCGATCTGCAGACTTTCGCGTAGTGCCCCTTTTTACCGCACTGATTGCAGATCACCGTTTTAGCTGGACACTGTTGCCGTGGATGCTTGGCTCCTCCGCAAAAATAGCACCACGGGCCGCCTGGGGCTGCCGCCGTCGTCGGGTCGATATGGGAGCGCGAGCCCGTGGGGCGAGGAGGGATTTGTGACTGCTCCTGCCACGTTGTCTCCACGTGGTCCTCTGGATACAGGGCCAAGCTTTTCGACGCCGCCTCCAGCATTTCAGCCATCTCCATAGCTTGGGTCAGGTTGAGATTCCCTTTCTCCAACAGCTTGAGCCAGATGTACGAAGACCCTACCCCTGCCACAAACGCATCTCGGGCGAGGTCGTACATGTACTGCTCAGCCGACACAGCTTTGCAGTCGCAGCCCCTGGCAAGCTGCAAGAGCTCATTGGCGTAATCCTCCATGGTTTCGCCCGACTGCCGACGTCGTGTAGCGAGGAGGTAACGAGCGTGGATCTCGTTGGGTGGTCTCGTGTATCGCTTTTTCAAGAGCTCGAGGGCCCTCGGGTAAGTGGTGGCCGCACGAATCGCGAGGTAGACAGTGTCGCTTACCCTCGCATGGAGGACCTGGAGTCTGTCGTTATCCGTAGTAACTGCTGCAGAGGCTGCCAGGTAGTCCTCGAAACACTTCAGCCAGTGGTCGAAGGTGTTAGAGGCGCCGACCGCACGTGGGTCCAGTGTCAGATGCTCTGGTTTCAGC
This sequence comes from Mustelus asterias, assembly GCF_964213995.1. Taxonomy (NCBI): domain Eukaryota; kingdom Metazoa; phylum Chordata; class Chondrichthyes; order Carcharhiniformes; family Triakidae; genus Mustelus; species Mustelus asterias. Next base: position 55,503,835 of record NC_135823.1, on the reverse strand, counting down.
ATTTGCTCCATACTCTCTTTACTGTCGAGAGTTTCGTGTTTGTCAATAAAATTGATGCGCGACAATCAAGCACGAGGTACAAGGCTTCAGTAATTGAAGGCTTTTATTGACAAACAATGGAACTATTTAAACACGAGTACACCATTCCAGACTGGAGGGGTCCCACCTGAGCAGAGGGTCTTATACCTCTCCCAGGAGGCGGGGCCCGACTGGGATGTGCCATAACTGCATCCACCACAGGTATATTAATCCCACAGTGTAAACACCCTAGCCCAACAACAACATTATAACAACCCCACAGTGTCAACACCCTAACCCAACAGCAACATTAGAATAACCCCACAGTGGTAACCAACGATGGTTCACCACACCCCCTCACCTGCACCAGATGCGGGGAGAACATGCAAACTCCACACAGTCAGCCGAGGCCAGAATCGAAGCCGGGTCCCTGGCGCTGTGCGGCAGCAGTGCTAACCACTGTGCCACCGTGCTGCCCTAGAAGAGGAGAAAGACCAAAGCAGAGCTAAAGGGAAAAAATGCTATTTTTTAAAGCCTCATTAAAGCCAATGTTTTTCCAACTGTTGTGATGTTTCAGTGTACAACAGGCAGGGGAGGGGTGGGGGATAGGGAGTGGGGTGGGGTGGAAGGGGGTTCCATTTTGGCATCTCCTGCCCAGCAGAAACTGGGCAGGGGGACTCACAAGTAAAGAAGAGTGAGCCGCTTACCTGCTGGGGGAAGAATGAACACGACCGGTTTTGGCAGAAGATGAAGCCTCTCTTAAATCTGGCTGGTGCGTACCTCACTATTCTGGGAGGAACGAGAAATTCAAAACTCGTTTCTGCCCCCAAAGATTCAAACAGCAAAAATGGGATTTTGTCCCATCGACTAGTAATAGGAAGTGAGATGCTTCCAGCCTCTGAAGGTTTTCTTAGTGCCATGGATGTGGGTGTCCCTGGCGAGGGTAGGATTTATTGCCCATCTTAGTTGCCTTTGGCAAGGTGTTTTCTTATTTATTCATGGGATATGGACGTCGCTGGCTGGCCATCATTTATTCCACCCAAAAAACAAAAAAGGGACGGTACAGTGGCACAATGGTTTGCACTGCTGCCTCACAGCTCCAGGGACAATTCCGACTTCAGGTGACTGTCCGTGTGGAGTGCACTGGAATGTCAGCATAGATTTCTGAGCTCTCCTCAGAGGCAAGAGTGCTGCCGACTGATATACAAGCAAAATGCTGAACTAAAAGCAGAAACTGTTGGTAAAACTCAGCAGGTCTGGCAGCATCTGTGGAGAGAGAAACAAGAGTTAATGTTTCGAGTCTACTTGACTCTTCTTCAGAGCCGTGCTACTGACTGAGCCAGACCTTTCAATTGCCAGTCCAGCAATGTAACCACTGCCCCTAACGTGATGTGAACATGGAGAAATAGCCCCTCAATGCCCAAGGAGGTTAGGTGGATCAGCCATGCTAAATTACCCCTTAGTGCCTAAAGATGTGTAGGTTAGATAGAAACATAGAGAAACATAGAAATATAGAAAACTACAGCACAAAACAGGCCCTTCGGCCCCACAGGTTGTGTCGAACATATCCTTTTAGGCATTCCTATAACCCTCCATCCTATTAAGTCCCATGTATTCATCCAGGAGTCTCTTAAAAGACCCTATTGAGTTCGCCTCCACCACCACTGACGGCAGCCGATTCCACTCGCCCACCACCCTCTGTGTGAAAAACTTCCCCCTAACATTTCCCCTGTACCTACACCCCAGCACCTTAAACCTGTGTCCTCTCATAGCAGCCATTTCCACCCTGGGAAAAAGCCTCTGAGAGTCCACCCGATCTATGCCTTTCAACATCTTATATACCTCTATTAGGTCTCCTCTCATCCTACGTCTCTCCAAGGAGAAAAGACCGAGCTCCCTCAGCCTATCCTCATAAGGCATGCCACTCAATCCAGGCAACATCCTCGTAAATCGCCTCTGCACCCTTTCAATCTTTTCCACATCCTTCCTGTAATGAGGCGACCAGAACTGAGCACAGTACTCCAAGTGGGGTCTGACGAGGGTCTTATATAGCTGCATCATTATCCCCGGACTCCTAAACTCAATCCCTCGATTGATAAAGGCCAGCACACCATACGCCTTCTTAACCACCTCCTCCACCTGCGGGGCCGATTTTAGAGTCCTATGGACCCGGACCCCAAGGTCCTTCTGATCCTCCACAGTACTAAGAGTCTTTCCCTTTATATTGTACTCCTTCATCCCATTTGACCTGCCAAAATGGACCACTGCGCATTTATCTGGGTTGAAGTCCATCTGCCACTTGTCCGCCCAGTCTTGCATCCTATCTATGTCCCTCTGTAACTTCTGACATCCCTCCAGACTATCCACAACCCCACCAACCTTCGTGTCGTCATGGGATGGATTAGTCATGGGAAATATGTGAGGTTACTGGGATAGGGCTGGGGAGAGGGCCTGGGTAAGATATTCTGTCAGAGGGTTTGGTGCAGACTAAATGGGCTGAATGGCCTCCTTCTGCACCGTCAGGAGTCTATGAAATATTCACTTCAGGGAATAATATGAATGGCGTGGAGTCTTCTTATCGTGAATGGTGGTGCAAGCAAGGATGGGCTAAATAGCCTTTGCCTTGTACGGTGCTAATATGTATTAAATCTGTTGTCAGCCGATGTCAATCATTCCTTTCCCCCCAGCTGTTAACAATTTGGCCTCAACGTGTTTGAGTGATTTAATTTACTCTCCAATCATCGCTAAGGGAGGCAGTGCGGGGTGAAGTATTTACTGTATGTGAAGTGTGAGTGAATATGATTTCCTCACAGATTGGTATAGCGACTATAATCTCCCTTCCCCCTTGAAGCAGTTGAGAAAATCTTTATAGCCTTCAGCTGGAATGTTTGTTTCATTTTTAAAACGTCCTGTAAAGTTTATTTTTATATATATACATCAATTGGAATGGTGAAATTTAAACACACGTTTGCTGTGATGGATTTTTTATTATTTCGTTCCTGATTGTTATGGTTATATTTCTCTTAGCATTTTTATTTGTATATTTGCAGACTTCTGCTGCAGGCTGGAATAGATATCAACCGCCAGACAAAGGCTGGAACAGCGTTACACGAAGCCGCACTGTGCGGGAAGACTGACGTGGTCCGCTTGCTACTGGAGGTAAGGGTTTTTGTTCGGAACATGCTTGGACTGCTGCACTGCACTATCACACAGCGATCCGTTAGGCTGGCTTATGCATGTGTCGATTGGTCTAGTTGGACCAAGGAGCGGCACAGGCTTGGAGGGCCGAAGGGCCTGTTTCCTGTGCTGTATTGTTCTTTGTTTGTCATTTTGCATTGCCCACTGTGATGCCGCTACAGTTCAATAGCCCACTCCAGGGAGGTGAGGCCAAGGCGGCGCGGTGGTTAACCTCACAGCTCCAGTGACCCAGGTTCAATTCCGGCCTCGGGTCACTGTCTGTATGGAGTTTGTACATTCTCCTCCGTGTCTGCATGGGTTTCCACTGGGTGCTCCGGTTTCCTCCCACAATCCGAACATGTGCAGGTTATAGGTGGATTGGCCATGCTAAATTGCCCCTTAGTGTCAGCGGATTAACCGGATAAATATGCGGAATTACGGGGATAGGGCCTGAGTGGGATTGTTGTCAGTGCAGGCCTGATGGGCCGAATGGCCTCCTCCTGCACTGTAGAATTCTATGACCATGTTTACAAGTTGCATTTGACTTCTTCCTGTCCATTTGACTTGTGTCGGAAGAACTTAGGCTGGAGAAAACGGCATTCATTTCTCATTTAGAATGGTTATATTGGCGCCGGGGCATATCATTCACCAATAGACTAATGTGACTGTGTGAAATGTCACTCTTTGCTATTTAACAATGGTGTTGTGTCAACCAGGCTAACCCCTTCATTCAAAAAAACATTTTAATGTTTGATTTTAATAGGAATAAAATGGGGAGCGAAGAAAAATCTGTTTGCCGACTCGCCGTTCACCTATATTATTCCGTAGTGTAAAGTGTCAAGATCTACGGTGATAATTTTACAACCGTCAGGAATTGAAACCACAATGGGGCGGCCTCCAAAATATCTTCTTTTTCTTTCAGATGTAACCAATGCTTACAGGGTGGCACGGTGGCACAGTGGGTAGCACTGCTGCCTCACAGCGCCAGGGACCCGGGTTCGATTCCCGGCTTGGGTCACTGTGTGGAGTTTGCACCTTCTCCCCGTGTCTGCGTGGGTTTCTTCCGGGTGCTCCGGTTTCCTCCCGCACTCCATAGATGTGCGGGTGAAGTGGATTGGCCATGCTAAATTGCCCCATAGTGTCAGGGAGACTAGCATGGTGTTGTGGGGATAGGGCCTGGGTGGGATTGTGGTCGGTGCAGACTCGATGGGCCGAATGGCCTCCTTCTGCAGTGTGGGGATTCTATGACTTCTTATCGAATGAATTAAGAAATGGTCCCAGATTCAAACTTGACTCTGTTAGCTTTTAACCATTTGCCCGACTCGATCTCTTTACTCATTGGGAATTTGGAGCGTTGTTATTGTAGACAGAGGGGCTTCGACAATACCTTACCGACCTAAAGCTGTTCAATTTAATTGTGTTTCAGAGTGGGATTAACGCACACATCAAGAACACTTACAATCAGACGGCCCTGGACATTGTTCATCAATTCACAGCGACGCAAGCAAGCAAAGAAATCAAACAAATGCTCAGAGGTAAATCTGAAAGCAGAAAGGTGTTTCAGACTGCGCTGTGGTGCACCCTGCAGCCTTCCATAAAGGGGGAAGAGCTTGCATTTACACACCTTCTTTTATGACCCCTGAACGCAATGCCTTTCGCTCTCAACACATTGGCCAGGATTCTCCCAAAAAAATTCGAAGCCCCCAATTTGCGGGAAAATGGGAGAAACTCCCGCTGTTTCTTTTGCATGATTTTCGGAATGAATCTCCCGCACTCTGTGCACTCCCTCTGAATATCAGGGAGTGGGGCCTATTCCCGCTGGAGAGGCCAGCAGCATAGCACTGAGTGCGCCACTGCACATGCGCTGATCTCTCAGTGCTGAGCTCGGCGCATGCGCACTGGCCCCGCACTGCCAGCCTCCCGTTCGCTGGCCAGCACTCCGACTCCCCATCACTGACCCTCTGACCCACCCCCCGATCCCTGGCCTCCCCGGGGCAAGTCCCAATGTCCACACTCTCTGGCCAGCCTTGATGTCCCAATCCCCCCCATCCCCCCCCCAACCCACCCCCAGCAGTCGCACCCCCCCACCCCATCTAACCCCCCCCAATACCCCGGCATTCCCGACCCCTACCTTGGCAGTCCCGACCCCCCATCCCCACACCCGGCAGTCCTGACCCCCTGACAGACCCTCCCTCTACCATCGATCCCAATGCAGAGTGGCAGCAGGACCCCCCACCCCCACTGATGGTGCCCCTGATAGGCTCTGTCCCTCAATGGGCCCCACCCCCTCTGGCCCTGCCCCCTTGGCACTGCCTGATGCCTGGTTGGCATTGCCTCGGTGCCCTTTGGGCATTGCCAGTTTGTCCCTTGGGCAGTGCCAGGGGGCCAGGCTGGCACTGCCAGAGCCACCCTCAACTCTTGGGGGACCTTCATGGCCTCTCTTCATTCTAGTGGGATTGGGCTGCCTGTTCCCCGTTAGTGGGGAGTAGTTGTAATCCCTGCTGGAGAGAAGCACTCCTGGTAATGGGGGGAGACACTAGCGGGCCCGGAGCCTTCTGTCCTGGGCCTGCTAATGATATGCTAATCACGATTATAATATTGAAATCAGCTCCACGCCGATTTTCGGCACAGAGCTCATGACGCTGAAAAACGTTGCCACGGAGATGCACGGAGGCCTGGGCTCCCAGCAGGAAGCCTGTGAAATGGCCCCCGCTGATGTCTCCCGGCCTGCTGTGGGCTGGGATAATTGCCCCCATTACCTGTGAAGTGTTGTAATGTGAGAAATCTTCCAGCTAATTTACAAGCAACAATCAACATCTCATCCAAAAAATGGCACCGCTGACAATGCAACACTCCCTCAACCCTTAACCCAGACCATGTGCGCAAAGCCAACTGCCCTACCCCCACACTCCCATCATAGGAGGGGCGATGGCCTAGTGGTATTACCACTAAACTGTTAATCCAGAAACTCAGCTAGTGTTCTGGGAACCAGGGTTCGAATCCTGCTACAGCAAGTGGTGGAATTTAAATTCAATAAAATAAAATCTGGAATTAAGAATCTACTGATGACCATGAAACCATTGTTGGAAAAACCCATCAGGGTCACTAATGTCCTTTAGGGAAGGAAATCTGCTGTCTTTACCTGGTCACCTACATGTGACTCCAGAGCCACAGCAATGTGGTTGACTCTCAACTGCCCTCTAAGGGCAACTAGGGATGGATAATAAATGCCCAGCCCAGCCAGCGACGCACATGTCCTACAAAATAATTTTTTTAAAATTGGTTGCGAGACTTGTCAACCGTGTGATATCCTGCCTTCCCACGTCCAATCGAAGCGTGAAGTGACTCCTCATGACCTGACTGGGTGATTCACGACAATCAAACAGCCATTTCCCATTGCCAATGTTCTTAAGATAATAAATGAAAATATTTCCTGCTCCACCCTAATGCAGTGCCTGACAACCCAGCGCAGCACCTTGACCAGTCCCCAGATAGCCGCAGATAATGGTTCCTCTTCCTGTTTTTTCAGATGCTTCTGCTGCCCTGCAGGTCAGGGCTGTGAAGGACTACTGCAACAATTACGATTTGACGAGCCTTAATGTGAAAATGGGGGACGTTATTACAGTAAGTGCGATATTTCAGTCAAATGCCATCTCCGATGATCTTGTCTCTGCTTAACATGTCAGATCGTCCCAGTCAAATGAGTGATGCATTCGAAACCTCCGAATAAAACTTTGTAACGGCATGGCTGTTCATAGAACCATAGAATCCCTCCAATGCAGAAGGAAGCCATTCGGCCCATCAAACCTGCACCAACAACAATCCCACCCAAGCCCTATTCCCACAACCCCACATACTTACCCTGCTAATTTCCCTGACACTAAGCGACAATACCTGGAGGAAACCCACGCAGACACGGGGAGAATGTGCAGACTCCACACAGGCAGTCACCCGAGGCTGGAATTGAACCCAGGTCCCTGGTGTTGTGGGGCAGCGGTGCTAATCACTGTGCCACCAAACCACCCAATATTGTCATACTGTGGAATGCAACACTTAATAGCAAACTGTTTGATTTGATTTATTATTGTCACATGTATTAGTATACAGTAAAAAGTATTGTTCATTGTGCACTATACAGACAGGGCATACCGTTCATAGAGAACGAAAGGAGAGGGTGCAGAATATAGTGTTACAGTCATAGCTAGGGTGTAGAGAAAGATCAGCTTAATATATGGTAGGTCCATTCAAAAGTCTGATGGCAGCAGGGAAAAAGCTGTTCTTGAGTTGGTTGTTACGTGTTGTTGATTATTGTTGATGCAATAAAAAGAGTTTCAAGCATTTGCTGCTTGTTCCATAAAGTGGATGATCATCCTTCTCTTTTACAATGGCAGCGCTGTGCTTACCACAATGTCTTGTTGCTTTAGCCTACAGCCGTACAGGAAAAAACTTTTTCTTTCTAAGGGCTGCATGTATTCCCCTGACCAGGATAGCCCACTAAGCAGCACGGTGGCACAGTGGTTAGCACTGCTGCCTCACAGCGCCAGGGACCCAGGTTCGATACCCGGCTTGGGTCACTGTGCGGAGTCTGCACGTTCTCCCCGTGTCTGCGTGGGTTTCCTCCGGGTGCTCCGGTTTCCTCCCACAGTCCGAAAGACATGCTGGTTTGGTGCATTGGTCATGTTGAATTCTCCTTCAGTGTACCCGAACAGGTGCCGGAGTGTGACGACCAGGGGTTTTCACAGTAATTTCATTGCAGTGTTAATGTAAGCCTACTTTGACACTAATAAATAAACCTTAACTTAACTCTTTTGCCCTCAGCCTTCAACCTCTCTTTCTCTCTCCAACTCCCAACCGTTCTTGCCTCTCCCTATTTTACTGCTAGTGTAAACACTCTCTGATTTCCTCTCTCTCGATCCCTCACCACCTGCAGACTCTTCCCCCTTTCCTACATTATCCAAGGAGGTGAAATGGAAACCCGCTGCATAAGATGGCATTAATCCCCAGCACCTCCGAACCGTGCCAACCCTCAGCTCCCTCATTCCTTCATTGCTTAAAAGCAGCCTCCTGATTTGCATGTATTTTATCACTGGCAGTGCCCCTCACAATGGCCCTTCACCCTCTGACTGGGCATTTCAGTAAACAGACAGTCCCAGCCGTGAAATATTTGTGGTAGAAAGGAAGTCCTCGATAGCACGTTTATATAGCAGAGCCAGTCCCCTGCTCCCTCCCCAACAGACAACTGGTGCTCTCAGTCTCCCGACACTCCACTGTGGAGGATAAATCAAAGCCTTTTATAGAGACAGTTACATCAAGCTTCTGGTCGAAATCTTCTCTGATATCATGAAGGAGACCATACAATGGGCAAGGCCTCTTCTGAGGCTTGTAGAAGTGGACTGACACCCAAGAGCCAGATTTTGGTTCCAAGACAGGTGGCTTCCATTGGGAAATTACCCAGCTCCTATAGGACCCACCTCAGTAGTATTGTGCGATTTTCACTTCGGGGACAGGTACAGGACGGAATCCAGCCCTTCGATCCCAGAAACAGATCGCAGGCAGCCTCGGATGTGAAGACAGGCTGGTTAGAAGGCACGCCTTCTCTGGACTTCAAGGACGGCATGGTGGCACCGTGGTTAGCACTGCTGCCTCACAGTGCCAGAGACCCGTGTTCAATTCTGGTCTTGAGTGACTGTCTGGAGTTTGCACATTCTCCCCCCGTGCCTGCGTGGGTTTCCTCTGGGTGCTCCGGTTTCCTCCCACAGTCCAAAGATATGCAGGTTAGGTGGATTGGCCACGCTAAATTGCCCTTAGGTGTCCCACAATGTCTACGTTAGATGGAGTAACCATGGGAAATGTGTGGGCCTACAGGAATAGGTATGGGAGAGGGCCTGGAGAAAATACTTTCTCAGACAATTGGTGCAGAGTCGATGGGCCAAATGACCTCTTCTGCCATGTAGAGATGAAATCTAAACTTCTTGCAATCTAATTATTAGAGCTCTCACTCTGACACACTTGATAATTGAAAAACCTTCTATTCATAAAGTTTATTCAAAGCTTTTAAACATCCTTATTATTCAGTTTTTATAAAAATAAAAGGCCTCTACTCATAATCCCAACTCAAAAATAATGAATTGTATAATAGCCTCTGAAACTGCTAATCAAACTTTGAACTCAACTCCTGTGGAGATATCTATACCTTTTGAAATTCAGCCAAGCATTCACAGTGACATAATAATAGCCCTTGGGGAAATGTCAACAAAGAACTCTATTAAAACTGCACGACCAGATGCTATAGTTTTGTTCTAACCTGCAGTAGATGGCCCGTGAATCAAAGTAGTCCAGCAGAGGGTTTTTTTAATGAACTTTTAATGATAGATACAACTAATGTTTAAAGGTAAGGAGGGAAGCGCAGTGGCAATGATACTGGACGACTGGACTAATGCCCAGGAAACATATGTTAAATTTTGTAATAATGCCTAAGAGATTTTTAAATTTAATTAATAAATCTGAAATAAAATGCTAGACTTTATTAATAATGGTCATGAAACTGCCAGATTGTTACAAAAACCCATCTGGTTCACTAATGTCCTTCAGGGGGAGGAAATCTGCCGTCCTTATCTGGTCTGGCCTACATGTGACCCCAGACCCACAGGAACGTGGTTGTCTATTAACTGCCCTCTGAAATAGCCTAGCAAGCCACTCAGTTGTATTAAACTGCAGTAGAAAAGTGTTCCGAGTCTGTGCCTACACAGCATGGAGTGCAAGCCGTTGAAGAAGACAGCTCACCACCACCTTCCCGAAGGCAGTTTTATTTATTTGTTCATGGGATGTGGGCATCACTGGCTGGCCAGAATTTATTGCCCATCCCCGAGGGCATTTAAGAGTGAATCACATTTCTGTGGGTCTGGAGTCACAGGTAGGCCAGACCAGGTAAGGTTGGCAGATTTCCTTCCATAAATGACATTAGTGAACCAGATGAGTTTTTCCGACAATCAACAATGGTTTCATGGTCATCAGTAGACTTTTAATTCCAGATTTTTATTGGATTCAAATTTCACCACTTGCTGTGGTGGGATTCGAACCCAGGTCCCCAGAGTCTCTGGATTAACAAGTCCAGCGACAATACCACTACGCCACTGCCTCCCCCTTGGAGGCATGGACAATAACATCTGGTCTTGCCAACAATGCTCACACTCCAGGGACGAATTGGAAGAATAATTTGGGAACAGGGCGCCACCGCCTTGTGTGGAGATCCTGAGTGACACAGGGAGACAAAATGGGGAGCAGCGATGGTAAATACCTCAACAGTCGATCTGACTCATGCGTCCACGGTGAAGAACCTTGTTTCAGACAGGAGAGTTTGTTATTGTGATGCTTTGAATTAAGTTCTGATTTGCAAGGAAATGAACGTTCAGTTCACCAATGATGACTGAAGTAATTAAAAGGAGTCCCTTTACAATCAACTCCCAGCAATACAGCAGACATACAGCAGGTGGTGCTGTACACACACATACACACACACGCTCAGACATCACCATCAACAATATTATCAAGGCTTTAATCACTTCTCAATCGATTGGCCAGCAACCAAGTAGGAATGGAACTGTCCTTCACAAGGACCTTCTGACAAGGCTTCCCTAATGGTTGTCCTGATTCCATTCACACCACAACATTGACAAATTCATTAGAATGCCCGATTTCACCTCCTGACAGAAAGGGTGGTTCGGTTAAGGCGAGAGAGACACTTTTGCTCTTCTCACTGCCTTCACGCTGTGTCAACATTTTTTAGACTTAGCTTCTCTTTCCTCTTACTTCTATCCGCCCATGCCTGATGTTTCACCCTGCTTTTAGCAGACTCTGCATTTCTTACTCTCAATTCTTGCCGAAAACCTGACAGCGCACGGGACAACACGGAGAACGAATAACCTCTGAAGGAAAAGGGCAACGCATATCAGTAAAAATGGCAGCACCAGTTCAGAGAGTAAACAGTAAGGCTGCAGCTTCACCTGCCTGAAAGGTCCTTCATCAAGGCCTCAGGCTGCGCGTCCTGGACTCAGAGTAGGCCTCAGGCCTTACCTGTTTATCTATTTAGCACAGGGATGGTTCTGTCAAGCACAACCCCCGCAGCACTCACTAAGAGGATCAAGCATCATCCTGGTTTCTTCCACAGGTGTCTAACTTTGTATTTTCTTTGATTTCCCGCAAGGTTCTGGAGCAGCATCCTGATGGGAGGTGGAAAGGATGTATCCACGACAACAGAACTGGCAACGACAGAGTGGGATATTTCCCATCTTCTATTGCGGAGGTGATTAGCAAGCGATCAGGTAAAACACAAATGTCCTCCTCATCTTTGTCTTAGGAACCCTGAACAAATTGCCAAACAAAAATGTATCAAGACATCGGGCCTTTTATTTTAACTTAACTGTTTTTAATCCGGATTTCTTTTGTGCCTGTTATGGATGAGGGAACCCGGTGCATATTAATATTAATTATTTAGTCACATCCAAAATGAAGAATCAAACCACCGTCATACCTCCGAGTGTAGGACTTCTGTGCTAAATAGATAAACAGGTAAGGCCTGAGGCCTACTCTGAGTCCAGGACGTGCAGCCTGAGGCCTTGATGAAGGACCTTTCAGGCACAGTTCCTTCTGTAAAGTAGAAAATAATTTTTCTTGCCTTGTTTGATTTTCATTCTTGAGAACATTAAACTGAGCCTTTTTTATATACATACATTTGCCAGGTACTTTGCCAGGTTAACTAAATGTGTTCAAAAGCATATAAATTTACAGAGAACCCATAGATGGCATAGATTTACAAATGGAACTTCACCAAAGAAAATATCTGGTGGAAGTTCAGCAGGTATCAAATATCAGGTCAATGCTGGACTTCCCATTTCTGCGTTAATAGTGATCGAGGTGGGAGTGTTTGTGTAAACAGCGATTGAGGTAGGAGGGCTTGTGTTAATAGTGATGGAGGTGGGAATGTTTGTGTAAATGTAAAGGCAGGCCAATGTCAGAAACAAACCCAGAGGTCTTTTATTACCCTCAACTCTTGCCAAAAGCCTGACAGCGCATGGGACAACACGGAGAATGAATAATCCCTAAGGAGAGGAGAAACACATATTGGTAGAAATGGCAGCACCTCTCCTGGGCCAAGACTAGGCCCCAGGCCTACTATTAAATATCCGGGAGTAGCCCTGAATTGGAGACTGATGATCTTCCCCACATCATTGCTCCCATTTCTTGCTGAAGATTATATTTCTCATGAATAAAACTAGTCTCTTAATGTGCAGGCAGGGTCTAATGCTGACCTACAGGATATCAACACTATCCTGACGTTCCTATCCCGTTGATGGTGGGTGAATGGTGTGCCTGCCATGGACAAAGTGTCGCCACAATCAAGAGCCTCATTGCCGCATCGTCACCGAGGCCTCACCTCATTCCCCAACCACTTAGACTAGTAGAAGCAACATGTAGCATAGGCGTTCCAATTGCTGGAGATCAGAACCAACCCGCCCTTGAGCTGATTTCCAAGCATTTGATATTGTAAATCTCATCATGAATCTGAGTAAAAGGTAGCCTACCCATTAGAACAAGATTCTAGTGACAGAGCTCCACTCACAAATACCGTGAAAATGGAGAGTCCCACAATGGAACTTCAGATTACATAAGAACTAGGAGCAGGAGTAGGCCATCTGGCCCCTCGAGCCTGCTCCCCCATTCAATAAGATCATGGCCGATCTTTTCGTGGACTCAGCTCCACTTACCCGCCCGCTCACTTTAATTCCTTTACTGTTCAAAAATTTATCTATCCTTGTCTTAAAAACATTCAATGAGGTAGCCTCAACTGCTTCACTGGGCAGGGAATTCCACAGATTCACAACCCTTTGTGTGAAGAAGTTCCTCCTCAACTCAGTCCTAACTCTGCTTCCCCTTATTTTGAGGCCATGCCCCCTAGTTCTAGTTTTGCCTGCCAGTGGAAACAACTTCCCTGCTTCTATCTTATCTATTCCCTTCATTATCTTATATGTTTCTATAAGACCTCCCCTCATTCTTCTGAATTCCAATGAGTATAGCCCCAGTCTACTCAGTCTCTCCTCATCGGCCAACACTCTCAACTCCAGAATCAACCTAGTGAATCTCCTCTGCACCCCCTCCAGTGCCAGTATATCCTTTCTCAAGTAATTACCTGGGGAGGAGGACACTGAAGTGTTGTAGACTCATATCAATATCTTCTTTTTCCATTCAGGCCTTTATTTGGTTTGAAGAGGTATAGGCGACTAAAATCCAATCCTGTCAGGATGATTCAGGATTGCTATTTGGTTCATCTTTCATCATCAATTATGACTTTTTCTGTTGGAACTCTGACCTACCAAAGGATAGTTCAATGGATTCCTAGCCAGGGCTTGCCCTTTAGACAGAAAGTTCCGGAAAACCTGAGCAGGTGTGGCAATATCTATGGAGAGAGAAACAGAGTTAATTTTTTTTTGAGTCCAATATGATTCTTTCCTGAGCCCTTTAGGCCTATAGGTTCAAGAAAACCAGTCAGGTGCCCTAACATGGAGACTGATGATCTCCCTAACAACAGGGATTTGGAGTCCCTGGGGAGCCGATGGCCAAGTGGTATTATCGCTGGACTATTAATCCAGCAACTCAGCTAATGCTCTGGGTTCAACTCCCACCATGACAGATGGTGGAATTTGAATTCAATAAGGAAAAAATCTGGAATTAACAATCTACTGATGACGGCAAAACCATTGTCGGAAAAACCCATCTGGTTCACTAATGTCCTTTAGGGAAGGAAATCTGGCCTACATGTGACTCCAGAACAATGTGGTTGACTCTCAACTGCCCTCCAAGGGCAACTAGGGATGGGCAACAAATGCTGGCCAGCCAGCGACGCCTGTGTCCCACGAATCAATTTTTAAAAACTCAGTAAAACAATGAGCTTTTTAGCCTAACATAAGCTTCACATTCCCCACTGCCGCAGACTGCTAGGGTTCATTTGTGCCCCCAAATTATTTGGTATGAAGTGATCATTTGATGCGGTTATTATCAAATATCTTAGTGTTCAGTCCTTTTTGAGATTAGGGTATTGCCCACAGGAGGGTGGGGAGAGCTGCTTTCTTCAATACAACTGAGTGGCTTGCTAGGCTTCAGTAAGCCTCAAGTCAAAGGTAGGCCAGGTCAGGAAAGAACAGCAGGTTTCCTTTCCTAAATGGCATTTGCGAAGCAGTTGGGTATTTAGGACAATCTGACAGATTCATGGCCATTGTTTACTGGTGCCCACTTTTTATTTAAACTGAGTTCCCAAACTGTCCAAATGAAATTTGAACTCATAAAGTTGGATTTTCACAATCAAGGGTGGATAGCTCGAGTTAAGAAATTTGCCAACTCAGTTTAAAGCACCCCATTATAACCAATTCTTGTGTAGGATAAAATAGAATTTCCGCTGGAAGGCAGATTGTACACAACCACGGGGGAGGGGGGGGTGGCGGTGGGGAGGCGGGCAAGGTTTACTTGTTAGAAGGCCTGCCTCTGTTCTCTGGGACTTCATCCCAAGCTATTAAGCCCTCGAGCCCTCATTCCTCACACCCGCTCATTCCCCTACCCACTTCCCATGCTCCTTTCATGCCAACTCATACCCTCCATGTCACCTCCCTGCCACCTCACACCTTCCATGCCACCTCCACAGTCACTCACTCTGTATCCGTTACGGGCAGATCTCAGGAGACATGTGGCGATGAAAATAATTAAACTTTTAACAATCTAACAGAGCTCTCATCCATATACACTTGATACGAGGGAAAGAAAATGTTCATTCGTGAAAGTCATTCAAAGATTTTGAATCCCCTCAAGTATTAAATCTGTTATAAAAACAAACACTTATCCACTTACACCGTCATAGACAGTTGAGCCTTTAATACCTTTTTAAACTGTCAATCGAAATGTGAACTCAGTGATTCTTGCTAAACTAAGTCCTTTAGGAGCAGTTAAAGCTTAGCATTAAAACAAGCATTTGTAAGGAACAACCCTTGGAAAATTTCACCAAAGAGCTCTATTAAAACTACAGAACACATGGCAATGGCTTCTTCTCACCTACACCAGATGGCCTGTCAATCAAAGCAGTCCTGCAACTGGTGCACTTGACTTCTAACTGACAGATTCAGTCAACTATTGTTTTTTCCCTTCTCGTTCTGAAAGGGCTGTGAGGCTAGGAGACCAATTGAAAATTTCAAAACTGAAATTGATTGCTTTTTATCACCTAAGGAAATTCAGGGTTATGGAACCAATGGAATCAAGATACAAATAGGCTATGATGTTATTGAAAGATGGAACAGGCCCGGGGATTGGGAGGGTAAGTGGTGGGGGCGTAGATATCCTCCTCCTGTTCTTATGTTTCCATGTCAGTGAAAACATTGGGGTGATAAATGGCGCAGTGACTTGCGCCTATGTTAGCCACTCTGACACTAAATAGAGTCGAGAATGAATATTATTTCCTGAATATGCTAAGATACCAATTGCATTCCAATGCCTGCCTCAAAGAGTAAGGTGCGAAGACGTCATTACGTACTAATCAGCACATTTGTTGTACTAACACATATGGGCATTTTGGGTTACGGTAACAGTTGAACAGTGTTAACTATTGTTTGCTTACGGCATTTTTTAAGTTTGAAAATTTTTTTTGTTGCTGCTTCCTACATTTTGCTTTTTGTTTTCTTTTTCATTTCTTTGTTTCACCATTTTAGGTTCTTGGGATGCAGTTATTTATGCCCACAATTATCAGCAATATCACAAGATACAGCTGACGGCCTATGGCACAGCAATAGTCAATGGTGACTCCACTCATCACTTTAACTCCCTGCCACCTCCCCCTCCACCTCCACCTTTCCATCATCAGCCTCTTTTCAGTTCCTTTGGTTATCACAGAGCCAGTAGCTGTATAGAAGAATTACCTCACGGACAAGGTAGTCTATTCAGCATTTCTTTCATTTATTTTGGACCAGGGTTTCCCAAAAGGTCATCTCAATAAGGTACCTCCTTTTTGTTCTGTAAACCGATCTGCTAAATACTAAAACCATCAAATGTTCATAGAATCCCTACAGTGCAGAAGGAGGCCATTCGGCCCATCAAGTCTGCACCGACCACAATCCCACCCAGGCCCTATCCCTGCAACCCCATGCATTTATCCTAGCTCGTCCCCCTGACACTAAGGGGCAATTCAGCATGGCCAATCCACCTAACCCGCACATCTTTGGACTGTGGGAGGAAACCGAAGCACCCGGAGGAAACCCACGCAGACATGGGGAGAACGTGCAAACTCCACACAGACAGTGACCCAAGCCTGGAATTGAACCCGGGTCCCTGGCGCTGTGAGGCAGCAGTGCTAACCACTGTGCCACCGTGCCGCCCCTCCACCCACCGTCCCCCGTCCCTTCAACCTTATTGGTTACTTCTGGGAAACCTTGTGTTATTCTTATGACAAACGAATGTGTGCCTTAATTTTTATGTGTTTAATTTTTGTTTTGTTGAAGGATGACTCACTTCTAAAATAACTGGCAGCATCATGTACCAGATAGTCATGATGTTATTTAGGTAGCATCGCCACCTCAATAAAGAAACTGAGGTGAGATGAGGAAAGGTTTTTGTTTCAACACCTCAAGTTGGTATGACCCTGCAAGGCTCTGGCTGAGAGGCCGGCAGAAGCAAGTCTTTCAAAAATGACTTGGGGGAGAAAAAGAATTGCAAGGCTGTGGTGAAAATGCTGGAAAGTGAGAGGAATTGGATAGTTCCTTCTTGGGGCTAAAGGGATCAGGGGATATGGAGGGGAGGGGGTATTGAATTTGATGATCAGCCATGATCAAAATAACTGGCAGAGCAGGCTCGAAGGGCCGAATGGCCTGCTTCTAGTTTCTATGTTTCTTTCAAAGAGCCAACATGGCCTCATCCTTTGCCTTACGACTCCATGATTCTATGAAAATGTGTCAAAAGACTTCACACAGTGAATTACTCACAATCGGCGCTAAAGAGAGGTTCAGCCTGTTTTCCATCTCTGCCAACTTTTATCTCCATTTTAAAGTCAACCAAAATAAAGATTGGGAGAGATGTGTAGCAGACAGTCAATTTGGCAACTTCTATCATCGGCACAGTGGTTAGCACCGCTGCCTCACAGTTCCAAGGAGCTGGGTTCGATTCCTAGTTTGAGTCACCGTCTGTGCGGATTCACCGTCTGTGCACCGTCTGGGTTCGATTCCGGCCTTGGGTGACTGTTTGTGTGGAGTCTGCACGTTCTCCCAGTGTCTGCGTGGATTTCCTCCGGGTGCTCCAGTTTTCTCCCACTGTCCAAAGATGTGCAGGTTAGGCGAGTTGGTCATGCTAACTTGTCCCTTAGTGTCCAAAGATGTATAGGTTCGGTGGATTGGCCATACTAACTTGTCCCTTAGTGTCCAAAGATGTGTAGGTTAGGCGGATTGGTCATGCTAATTTGTCCCTTTGTGTCCAAAGATGTGTAGGTTAGGTAGATTGGCCATGCTAACTTGTCCCTTAGTGTCCAGAGATGTGTAGGTTAGGTAGATTGGCCATGCTAACTTGTCCCTTAGTGTCCAAAGATGTATAGGTTAGGTGGATTGGCCTACACAAGTTAGCCTACACTAACCTGTCCCTTAGTGTCCCAAGATGTGTAGGTTAGGTAGATTGGCCTTGCTAACTTGTCCCTTAGTGTGCAAAGGTGTGTAGGCTAGGTGGGTTGACCATGCTAAATTGCCCCTTAGTGTCCCAAGATGTGCAGGTTAGGTGGATTGGCCATGCCAAACTGCCACTTAGTGTCTCAAGGCGTGTAGGTTAGGTGGATTGGCCATGCTAAATTGACCCTTAGTGTCCCAAGATGTGTAGGTTAGATGGATGGTGAATGTTTGGGGTTGTGGGTGAGAGGGCCTGGGTAAGATACTCTGTCAGAGAGTCGGTGCAGACTTGATGTGCCGAATGGTCCCTTCTGCACTGTAGGGATTCTATGATCCTATGACCTGACACCAATCGCTCAGTCTCAATGAGCTACCTTTTGAAATAAAGGGAATTGCTACGATAGGGAACAAGCCTGGCTACTGAGATCTTGGGAGTCCAGGGAAAGCCCGATCCCATATATCGTACCAAATTTTGTCTGTAACATTCACGGCCCCTTTGGGCAACCTCTTCTTATTGTGACAAAAGGTTTACCAGTCCCTGTATGAGAAGTAAGAGGTAGTGTACAAAGCTCCACACAGACAACAACGCTGAAGGAGATATGATCGTCATTTTTATTCATTATAATGAGAAATGAAATGAGTTGAGGTAAATAGATATGCAGAGGTTTCTTCTGAAGGAGCTTTAGAAGTAAATTATGGGATGTGAATGGGTGCTAATGAAGCCTATTAAGAGCTAAATGCAGCAAATAATATAATTATTTCAAATTTATAGGATAACTGGTCGGATAAACTTCCTGCAAAAACTCAATGTGGTGATATTATTTCAGAAACAAATTAATTTAGCAGAAAGGGGAAATGGCCATTTGCCATGGCTGGCAGTTTAGTCGAGTTTCTCCACACCCCTTCAAGCAATAAAATGGATCATAGAATCCTGCAGTGCAGAAGGAGGCCATTCAGCCCATCATGCCTGCATCAAACACAATCCCACCCAGGGCCTAACCTGGACGTGAGCTGAAAGAAATGTGGCAGAGCACGAGGGAAAGGGGACATGTCCTCTCTCTGTCCGACACCAAAAACCTAGCCAGTTCCCCTGACACTAAGGGGCAATTTAGCACGGCCAATGCACCTAACCTGCACATCTTTCGACTGTGGGAGGAAACTGGAGCACCCGGAGGAAACCCATGCAGACACAGGGAGAACGTGCAGACTCCGCACAGGCAGTTACCCAAGCCAGGAATCGGACCTGGGTCCCTGGGTGCTGTGAGGCAGCGGTGCTAACCACTGTGCCACTATGCCGCCTCTCGCTCTGATTACACATTTATCCTGCCATGTGAGACGGGGATGCAATCTGTTGGAGTTATGGAATAGCGGAATGGGGCCTCTTCACTTTGATCTCCAGCTCACTGGTTTCCCCTTAGTGTCCAAATAAAATATGTTTTTTTAACAAAGAGAATATGTTGCCTATTTGCCCTCACATGGAATAAACCAACTTGTGAACAGGTAAGGATGTGAAATACATTGAGAAGAACATCCTTCGATGTCTCAGGGAGTGGCTGAGTTCCTTTTTGTTTCTTCGTGGAATGTGAGCGTCGCTGGCAAGGCCAGCATTTCTATTGCCCTCCTCTAATTGCCCTCAGAAAGATGCGCCACCTTCTTGAACTACTGCAGCCCATTTGGGGCGGACACACCCCTAGTGCTACTAGAGAGGGAGTTCCAGGATTTTGACCCAACGACAATGCAGGAAAGGCAATATATTTCCAAGTCAGGATGGCCTGTGACTTGGAGGGGAACCTGGAGAAGGTTGTGTTTCCATGCACCTGCTGCCTTTGTCCTTCTAAGCGAAGTGAGGCTGGGAGGTGCTGTTGATGATGCCTTGGTGAGTTGCTACCGTGCATCTTGTAGTTGGGACATTGATGGAGTTGTAGACAGTTATTTTGTTTAGCTAACAGTGGGGGAAGGAGGCTGCAACTGGCCTCGATGCCATTGAAAAGGGAAGGAAAATCAACCAGCATTCTTGCTGTTGATCACTACTCAGTGAACCCTGCTAGTATATGGAGCTCAGGTGGGGCAGAAACAGGCTTCTTATGTGATGTCCATCAGCTCTTCAGTACCACCCCATGTCAGGACTTACACATAGATACTGGCCAATGAAGTACTCGAAGGCAACCAAAGGGAACTGTAATACAGCAGGAGTCAACATCTTCAGGAGAGGTGGAGGGAAGAAAAATTGGGAGGAAGATGAAGAGGAATATAACTCTCAAAAGGAAAGGTATGTGTAATTTAAACATGATATTGAATCAGTATCTTTGAGAGCTGCTCCATATTTCACATACAGGTATTATAATCCAGGTTAGAAATTCCACGGTATTTTATGAAGTCAGCATAGACCATAAGTATTGCACTTTGAATTTTGGCACAGGTGAGCATGAAATGTTTCACTCCAGGTATGATTCAAATGACCCACTGGGGAGCTTTTATCAAACAAAGTTTATTTAAGAATACAGTTAACATGTATAGAAAGAAAATTAGCAGTAATTTTTACCAACTACAAACAAGAATAAAGCAAACATGATATTGTATAAACCTTAACAACTAAATTCACTGTTCCAACCAAACAAGTCTCCTTACAAACATACACCCGTCCCAGGTTTAGCACAGAAAACAAGAAGGCTCACATGATGCTGGATTCTCCAACATTGCAACACCTGCTGTGAATCAGTCCTTTGGTTCCAGAACTTGAAACTCTGGCTTCTCCGTTCTGGAAATTCCCAGCACCTCGAGGTAGAGATATTGTCACTGCTGCACATTAGCTATCAATCCACCCCACAGCAAAATGTTCCCTCAGAGATAAGAAAGACTGCTTCTAGTCTGCAGTCCAAATGGCCTCTAACTAAACAGTAGCCAGCAGAATTTCCAATACCAGGGAGAGAGGCACAAAAACACTGCTTTTCAGTCTGGAGTCCCAACAGCTTTGAACTAAAACTGAAAGTGAATCCTTGGACTCCTCTGTGAAGGAACCACCTGACCTTGACCTGTCAATCAATCTTCCCACAACAATTCAAAAAGGGTCGCGAATTCTCAGAGAGTGCATTAGGCCCAGATTAAAAATAAACAAGACCCCATTCAAACCATTTAAGCAGCAAGATGTTCGGAGGGAGGATGTACTGGCAGTTTTGAATAAACTGAAGGTCGATAAGTCCCCTGAGCCTGATGAAATATATCCTAGGATTCTTTGGGAGGCAAGGGATGAGATTGCAGAGCCTTTGGCTTTGATCTTTGGGTCCTCACTGTCCACAGGGATGGTGCCAGAGGACTGGAGAGTGGTGAATGTTGTTCCTCTGTTTAAGAAAGGGAATAGAAATGACCCTGGTAATTATAGACCGGTTAGTCTGACTTCAGTGGTAGGTAAATTGATGGAAAAGGTCCTTAGGGATGGGATTTACGACCATTTAGAAAGATGCGGATTAATCTGGGATAGTCAGCACGGATTCGTGAAGGGCAAGTCGTGCCTCACAAATTTGATTGAATTTTTTGAGGAGGTAACTAAGTGTGTTGATGAAGGTAGGGCAGTTGATGTCATATACATGGATTTTAGTAAGGCGTTTGATAAGGTCCCCCATGGTCGGTTTATGATGAAAGTAAGGAGGTGTGGGATAGAGGGAAAGTTGGCCGATTGGATAGGTAACTGGCTATCTGATCAAAGACAGAGGGTGGTGGTGGATGGAAAATTTTCGGACTGGAGGCAGGTTGCTAGCGGAGTGTCACAGGGATCAGTGCTTGGTCCTCTGCTCTTTGTGATTTTTATTAATGACTTAGAGGAGGGGGCTGAAGGGTGGATCAGTAAATTTGCTGATGACACCAAGATTGGTGGAGTAGTGGATGAGGTGGAGGGCTGTTGTAGGCTGCAAAGAGACATAGATAGGATGCAAAGCTGGGCTGAAAAATGTCAAATGGAGTTTAACCCTGATAAATGTGAGGTGATTCATTTTGGTAGGACTAATTTAAATGTGGATTACAGGGTCAAAGGTAGGGTTCTGAAGACTGTGGAGGAACAGAGAGATCTTGGGGTCCATATCCACAGATCTCTAAAGGTTGCCACTCAAGTGGATAGAGCTGTGAAGAAGGCCTATAGTGTGTTGGCTTTTATTAACAGGGGGTTGGAGTTTAAGAGCCGTGGGGTTATGCTGCAACTGTACAGGACCTTGGTGAGACCACATTTGGAATATTGTGTGCAGTTCTGGTCACCTCACTATAAGAAGGATGTGGAAGCACTGGAAAGAGTGCAGAGGAGATTTACCAGGATGCTGCCTGGTTTGGAGGGTAGGTCTTATGAGGAAAGGTTGAGGGAGCTAGGGCTGTAGTCTCTGGAGCGGAGGAGGCTGAGGGGAGACTTAATAGAGGTTTATAAAATGATGAAGGGGATAGATAGAGTGAACGTTCAAAGACTATTTCCTCGGGTGGATGGAGCTATTACAAGGGGGCATAACTATAGGGTTCATGGTGGGAGATATAGGAAGGATATCACAGGTAGCTTCTTTACACAGAGAGTGGTTGGGGTGTGGAATGGACTGCCTGCAGTGATAGTGGAGTCAGAGACTTTAGGAACATTTAAGCGGTTATTGGATAGGCACATGGAGCACACCAGGATGATAGGGAGTGGGATAGCTTGATCTTGGTTTCAGATAAAGCTCGGCACAACATCGTGGGCTGAAGGGCCTGTTCTATGCTGTACTGTTCTATGTTCTATAATTAAAGGACATCTATTCAGACAGCCGGTGCCACAATGACAAAAAAAAGCTGCTAATTACTGCAGAGAACGTGATTTAAAAAATACACTTCTTAAAGGCACACAGGTTTTTGAGCTGTTACGCAAAGACAACTAACAGCAAGATTGGAATAGTTGGTTGTGTTGCTTTAGAGTTTCTCAGGTTAAGTGAGAGATGGGCCCTTTACGAGTGAAAGTACCTTTTCACACAGAAGACGAGTGGAAATCTGGAACTCTTGCCCCTCCAAAAAGCCGTGGATGATGGGAGTCCATTGACATTTACGAGATGAAGATTCATAGATTTTTGTGGGATAAGGGTGCCAAGGGAAATAGAGCACAGGTAAGCAGACGGAGTTGAGAGACAAATCAGCCGTGATCTGACTGAATAGGCCTATGCATTTTCCCAAAGTCACTTGCAATACCGATCTCAAAGACCATTAGAAACCAATCAATCATCACGCCCAAATGAAGGAAGATCAAAGCAGCTGGGTCTTGCAATTTCTGTCGTTGAAATCAATAGTTCTGTGCAATCCTTCTGTAATGAGTTCTCATTTGTAGCAATAGAATGTCGCCATCGAGAGATGTGTTGAAGTATGAGACAGATGGTAATTTAGTGTGAGTCAGACAAAACAGATTTAAATCAATATTTCCGGAGCACCGAAACCCTGTTACTGAACACAGATGGAGAAGAACAGGGAAGAGGTGGCTGATTGAAGGCGGCACGGTGGCGCAGTGGTTAGCAGTGCTGCCTCACAGCGCCAAGGACCTGGGTTCGATTCCCAGCTTGGGTCACTGTCTGTGCAGCGTCTGCACGTTCTCCCCGTGTCTGCGTGGGTTTCCTTCGGGTGACGAAGGGTCATCCAGACACGAAACGTTGGCTCTATTCTCTCCCCACAGATGCTGTCAGACCTGCTGAGATTTCCCAGTGTTTTCTATTTTTGCCTCTGTTATACTGCTGTGCTGCCGGTCACACTGCGCATTCGGAGTTCCATTCTCAGACCACCAGGCTTAAATCAGGACAGGAGTATCCATTTTCTCAAAGTGTTAAGGTAGGCCTCTCTATTAAGTTCATAAAATGAGTGCGAGCTACTTTGTCTGGACATCTTTTTAAGCCTGACCATACCTTTCACTGAAGCTATGCAACACAGTGGCACAGTGGTTAGCACAGCTGCCTCACAGCACCAGGGAGCTGGGTTCGATTCCTAGTTTGAGTCACCGTCTGTGCGGAGTCTGCACATTCTCCCCGTGTCTGTGTGGGTTTCTCCCGGGTCCTCCGGTTTCCTCCCACAGTCCAAAAGACGTGCTGGTTATAGGTGCATTGGCCGTGCTAAATTCTCCCTCAGTGTACCTGAACAGGCGCCAGAGTGTGGCGACTAGGGGATTTTCACACTAACCTCATTGCAGTGTTAATGTAAGCCTACTTGTGACACTAATAAATAAAGTTTAAGACTGTCATTATATTGGCACCGTTATCCCAGTTGGCAGTGTTTCTCCACTGCAGATTAATTAACCAAGTGCTTTCATAACACTGAATGTAGGGACATAAGAAATACAGGCTATTCAGTCCCTCGAGTCTATCCCCCATCCAATGCGATCATGGCTGATGTGTGATCCACTTCCAGATACTCATCTTAATGCGCTGAAGTCAGGACCAAACAGAATTGCAAAGTACAGCAGGCGAACACAGCCCCCACCCCAGCACCACACCCCCACCCCCTCCCCAGCCTTAAAACCCATCACTAATAGACATAGGGGCTGATTTGACCAAATCGGGACTAAGTGCCGGGTCCAGTCGTCAAACGGATCCGCGCCCGGCAGCCGCGCTCCAGCGCGCCCATACACCTTTTTTCGGCGCCGGTCAATTGGGGGGGGCTTAGCGCTGTTGGAGCGGCCGGAGCTCCAACTGCTCATGTGCAGTTCGGAGCAGATCGCAGGCAGCGGCCCGGGCACGAAAGGCAAAGCAGCACAGACAGCAGAGAGGACGATAGGAATTCCCTTTGGAGGATAATGTCCACGTTATAATCACAGGAACTAAAAACCTGACAGTCCAAAATCTGGGATAATATTACAGGACAGGGATGGGGGGATATACATTTTGAAATATTATCCCAGATTTTGGACTGTCAGGTTTTTAGTTCCTGTGATTTGGACATTATCCTCCAAAGGGAATTCCTTTCATCCTCTTTGCTGTCTGTGCTGCTTTGCCTTTCCCTCGGGGGGGAGGTGGAGAAGGGGAGTGACGTGTCTCCCCTGGGGGGCCGGGGGATGGAGAAGTGGGGTGACGTGTCTGCCCCTGGGGGGGGAGGGGGGATGGAGAAGGGGAGTGACGTGTCTGCCCCTGGGGGGCCGGGGGATGGAGAAGTGGGGTGACGTGTCTGCCCCTGGGGGGGGAGGGGGGATGGAGAAGGGGAGTGACGTGTCTGCCCCTGGGGGGGATGGAGAAGGGGGGTGACGTGTCTGCCCCTGGGGGGGAAGGGGGGGATGGAGAAGGGGAGTGATGTGTCTTCCCCTGGGGGGGGTGGGGGCGGGGGGGGGGGGGGCAGATCGGAAGGATGGTAGAGGGAGACCAGCGATCAAGCTAGGTCGGAGGTGTGCCTCCCAGGGGGGTCCGATCCCAGGGGGGCGGGGGTTTGCCGGCGGGGCCTGCCTCCCAGGGGGTCTGATCGGGGGGGCGGGAGGGGGGGTGGGCTGCCGGCGGGGCCTGCCTCCCAGGGGGGTCCGATCGGGGGGGGGGGGGCTGTGGGTGGGCTGCCGGGGTGGTTCACGGGGAGGGTCCGCGAAGGATGGTCGGGGGGGATTGGCTTCGGTGATTCCCCTGCTGAATTGGAGTCCCATTCGGACTTTTATTTAGCAGGTCGTTTAATGCGCGGACGCGAATTGGGCCGCAACCGGGTAAAGTCAGATTTGTCGGTAAAGTTGGGCGCGAGCTTCATTAAGTCGATTTAAATGCATGCAAATGCATTTAAATCGTCGCGTCGGCCGATTCGGGCACGCGCCAGACCCGCGCCGGATCGGGGCTCGGTAAAGACGCGATCTGCCATGAGTCAGGTGCAGATGGCGTTTTAGGCCCGACGCCCAATCGAGCGCGAAATTTTGGTAAAATCGGGCCCCCAGTCTCACATCACTTGGGTTTGACACAGTTAAAGTTAATTTTATTAGTGTCATAAGTGGGCTTACATTAACGCTGCAGTGAAGGTACTGTGAAAATCCCCTAGTCGCCACACTCCGGTGCCTGTTCTGAGGGAGAATTTAGCATGGCCAATGCACCTAACCAGCACTGTGGGAGAAAACAAGAGAAAACCCACGCAGACACAGGGAGAATGTGCAGACTCTGCACAGACGGTGACTCAAGCCGGGAATCGAACCCAGCTCCCTGGTGCTGTGAGGCAGCAGTGCTAACCACTGTGCCACCGTGTCGCATAACTTCAATTCAAGGTATGGTCAGGCTTAAAAAGATGTCCAGACAAAGTAGCTCGCACTCACTTTATGAGCTTAATAGAGAGGCCTGTCTTAACACTTTGAGAAAATGGACACTCTTGTCCTGATTTCAGCCTGGTGGACTGAGAATGGAACTCCGAATGTGCTAATCTAAGCACAGAACTACCTTCTAAGCATCGGCAGTGTGACTGGCAGCACAGCAGTATAATAGATTCCCAGCTTGGGTTACTGTGCAGAGTCTGCACGTTTTCTCCGGGTGCCCCGGTTTCCTCCCACAGTCTGAAAGACGTGCTGGTTAGGTGCATTGGCCATGCTAAATTCTCCCTCAGCATGACCCGAACAGGCACTGGTGTGTGGCGACTAGGGGATTTTCACAGTAACTTCATTGAATATTAACGTAAACCTACTTGTGACACTCATAAATAAACTTAAACTTCAAACATTTCATTGAATCATAGAATCATACAGTGCAGAAGAGGCTCTTTGGCCTGCACCTACACTTGACAAACATCTGAACTTCCATCTAATCTCATTTACCAGCACTTGCCCTTGAATGTTATGACGTGCCAAGTGCCCATCCAGGTACTTTTTTAAAGGATGTGAGGCATCCCGCCTCCACCACCCTCCCAGGCAGCGCATTCCAGACCGTCACCACCCCCTGGGTAAAACAAATTTGCCTCACATCCCCCCCTGAACCTCCTGTCCCTCACTTTGAACCTATGTCTCCTCGTGGCTAACCCTTCAACTAAGGGGAACACCTGTTCCTTATCCACCCTGTCCATGTCCCTCATAATCCTGTACACCTCGATCAGGTAACTCCTCGATTGCCCGTCAATTCTTTATCCAGCTCAAAAATGATGACTGAATTTGCTTCCACCCTTTTTCAAACAGCACGTCCTAGATCATAACGTCTGGCTGTGGAAATATTTTTATCCTTACGCTGCCACTGGTTGCTTTGACAAGCGACTTAAAATCTGCGTTGTTTGGTTACTGACCTTTCCCACCAGTGGAAACACTTGCCCCCTAATTCCCCCATCAAAGGTCTTCCGGGTTTTGAACACCTCTGTTAACCCCGCCTTGTGCTCTAAGGAGAACAACCCCTTGCCTCTCCAGTCTCTCCACCTAATAAAAAGCCCGGTTGCATTTTCCATGAGTTGCCATGACAATAGATGGCAGCGGGGAATGAATCAGGCAGAGGCGGGGCTTTATTTCGTCCATTGAAACTGACAAATGCGATTATTGGCTCCGTCGCACCTTGACAAATATTATATGGCGTAATTAACAGTCGGCAAAGCTCCCGACTATAAAATATCGTGCCCACTATCCACCTTCCCCCCGCCCCCCGTAGCTGACCGATAGCAGAAAGCTATACGCACTGCATTTCAATTAGGTGTTTTACAAAAAAAACGTCCCCCATGCGTGAATTTGAAATGAATAATCTATGTTCTAACGATGCTCGGTTTAACTGGATTTCCTCGACAAATGTAAATTGTAATCACACTGTCCAAATACGCAGCCTCACTTGATATCCTGTGAATTCTGAGCTGCTTTCGTTGGAAAGTAGGTCATTAAATCACTGAACATCTTTTTAAATTCTCAAGCTAGGAAGGTGCATTGTTCTACAGTCTTGGACTCCTCTGCGCTAGAATACAGGTCGACACATTTACACTGAAGACTGCTCTCTCTCTGGCCCATTGATCCTATTGGCTTGTCGCCTCTGTTGGCTTGTTTGGCACTGCTGCCTCACAGCGCCAGCGACCCGGGTTCAATTCCCGGCCTCGGGTCACTGTCTGTGCAGAGTCTGCACGTTCTCCCCCGTGTCTGCATGGGTTTCCTCCAGGTGCTCCGTTTCCTCACCACAGTCCGAAAGACGTGCTGGTTAGGTGCTAAATTCTCCCTCAGTGTTACCCGAACAGGCGCCGTAGAGTGGCGACTAGGGGATTTTCACAGTAACCTCATTGCAGTGTTAATGTAAGCCTAATTGTGACACTAATAAATAAACTTTAAAAAATCTTGGACTCCTCTGCGCTAGAATACAGGTTGGCACATTTACACTGAAGACTGCTTTCTCTTTGGCCGATCACTTCGACTGGATTAAAAGCAAAATAATGCAGATGCTAGAATCTGAAACAAAAACAGAAAATGCTGGAAAATCTCAGCAGGTCTGACAGCGTCCATGGAGAGAAAATAGAGCCAACATTTTGATTCTGGATTACCCTTTGCCATGAGGCTCTGAAGAAGGGTCATCCAGACTCGAAACATTGGCTCTATTCTCTCCCCACAGATGCTGTCAGACCTGCTGAGATTTTCCAGCATTTTCTGTTTTTGCTTCTATTAGATTGTTGCTTCTGTTAGCTTGTTTGGATCCTGTTTGGTTTAGTTTTGGCACTCAGGTGCCACGGGGGGGGGTGGGGGGGGCCCAGTTGGTATCTGCAAGGTGTCCAGTGGTATTGAGACTTGGGAGGGTCCGAACAGACGACCATGGTCAACTGGAGCTCATCCTCTATCACCTCTTCCCTCTGAAAACAGGTCACATCACCTCCAGAGTAGGTTCACTCAAGGACCAATTTTGAGGTCGCAAACACAATGTGTTTTCTGGTAAATGTAGAACTCCAAATTGGCATGTGTTCTCCATCAGCAGATGTATTTTACTGATGCCAGTTGGAACACAGAGCTGCAGCTTCCACATGCAGAGTGCAAGAACGCAGTTTCCCTCTGTGGAGAGTAAAGGTAAAGAGAACGGTGGAAAACCAACTGAGGTTCCTCTGAAATTAAAGCAAAGTAACTGCAGATGCTGGAAAGCTGTAATAATAACAGAAGATGCTGGATAATCTCAGCAGGCCTGGCGGGGTCTGCGGGGAGAGAAACAGAATTACCGCTTGGCATACGGACTCAGAACGTGAACTGTTTCTCTCCCTCACAGATGCTGTCAGACCTACTGGATGGAATCTCCCCATAATTTCTCAGTTTCGGTGAGAAAATCGGCATGTCGCTCTCCAGCGAGACAGCCGGGTTTTCTCTCCAGATTCTCTGTGAATCTGGGGATGGGGTTTACTTTGGCAGGGTGGGGCCTGATAGAACTGGCAACACCGGCTCCACAGAGATCCAGCTGTGACTTTAAAGTGCACCCCGATGTACGATAAAAAATAACTTCCCTCCAAACCCCCCCCCCCCCCCCCCACAGACACGGAGGACCCCCCCCCCCACACAGACACGGAGGACCCCCCCCCCCCCCCCCCCCACAGACACGGAGGACAGCATCCCTCCAAGTACATCGGAGAGACCTCTCCCCACACAGGCATCAGGGCAATATCCCCCCCCCCCCCACCACCGCCCACTCCAGCCACACAGGCACTGGGATGAACCCTACCCCATCATAGGGCAATCCCCACTCCCGGCCCTTCCCCCACCTCTCAGACATTGGAGCGACCCACCCTCCCCCACACCACACAGGCATCGGGGCGCACTACCCCCCCCCCCCTCTAACTCATGAGGAGAACACGCCAATGGTGCTTCCGAGAGGGACTGCCCCTGGCACAGAACCCTGGCACTGCCACCCTGACACTGTCAGTTTGGCACTGCCAGGTTGGCACTACCAGGTTGATGCTGCCAGGTTGGTGCTGTCAGGTTGGCACTGCCAAGTAGGCACTGTCAGGTTGATGTTGTCAGGTTGGCACTGCCAGGTTGATGCTGCTAGTTTGGCACTGCCAGGTTGACACTGCCAGGTTGGCACTGTCAGATTGACACTGCCAGTTTGGCACTGCCAGGTTGGCACTACCAGGTTGATGCTGCCAGGTTGGCACTGCCAGGTTGGTGCTGTCAGGTTGGCACTGCCAGGTTGGCACTGTCAGATTGACACTGCCAGGTTGGCACTGCCAAGAGGTGGTGCCAGGCTCCCCTCAAGAGCTTCAGGTTTTTCAGAAGCTGTTGTACCTTCGCCGACGTGACATTACATCGGCGAGGGGAAATGTTTGAAGGGCTATGGGAGAAGAGCAGAGGTGTGTGGGATGAAGTAAGCAATTGCCTACCTCGGGGGAAACATATCGTGAGGATGCCCTTTAAATACAGTTAAATTTATTTAAATATATATAAAGGAAGCAGCTGCCCAGAAAGGGTAAATCAGAGAATGAGACCTCGCCGGCGGGATTCTTGTTACCTCCCCCCTCTCCCACTGAGTTTTTCCAGCATTTTCTCTTTGTAGTTCCTCCGATCTGTTTTTAATCTTCAGGTTTTAATGTTAACCTTATCCCTCAGTGTTCTTTTTTTCCAAATTACATCCAACAACCTTGAAAGTTCGAAATCCAAATGCCATAGTGTCAGCTGTGACTCAGTGGTGAGCACCCTTACCGTGAAGCCACAATGAGTTCATGTCCCACTCCAGGGCTTTGAGCACAAAATGTAGGCTGGTGCTTTGGTGCCAGCAGTGATGGGTGCAACACTGTCAGAACTGCCACCTTTTGGAGGGCAGATTGAAACCAGGTTCCCTCTGCCCTTTCAGGTGTTAGATCGTACAACACAATGTAATGTAGGGCAGGGGAGTTATCCCAGTGCCGTGACCAATGTTTATCTGTCAATCAAAATCGCAAAACATTGGTCATTCTCAATTGCTGTGCCTGGGAGCTTGCTGTGTGCAAATTGGCTGCCTGCATTTCCTACATTGCAAGAGGAATACACTTCAAAAATACTTCATTGGCGGCAGAGCACTTGAGCTCACGAAAGGAACTACATAAGATGCAAGTCTTTATTTATTTTTATCTATTAAATAGTTAACATCTCACAGCGGCACAGTGGTTAGCACTGCTGCCTCACGGTGCCAGGGACACGGGTTCGATTGTCAGCTTGGGTCACTCCCTGTGCGGAGTTTGCACGTTCTCCCCGTGTCTGCGTGGGTTTCCTCCGTGTGCTCCGGTTTCCTCCCACAGTCCAAAAGAGGTGCATCGGCCGTGTTAAATTCTCCCTCAGTGTTACCCGAACAGGAGTGTGGCGACTAGGGGATTTTCACAGTAACTTCATCGCCGTGTTAATGTAAGCCCTACTTGTGACACTAACAAATAAACTTTAAACACAGGTACATCAAATGTTCTTTCTTCCTGCTGCTTCAAGGCAGTGATTTGGATAGTACGGTAACAATAGCTGGGCACTGCTCCACGGCGCACTCTCAGGAGGATGTCAATCTGTATAGAGGGGTTTTGAAAGACACAATAGTCCATATGATAGAAGCCGTTGTCCACCGATGACTGATACTCATGTGGGTGGAGATGAATGGATTAAGGCAGTGCAGGCACAGTTGGAACGAGTTATTGAATTCCATGTGCTATGAAACTCAAATTGTTGAATAATCAGACATTCCTGACCTACTTGTGAAGCGTCAGTTATGAACCCTTTGAATTGCTTCTGCAGTGTCATTGCAACGAAATAGAATGAAGCAGTGCTACACTTATTTTCTCATTCAGGGAATATAAATGCTCGATCAGTCCCTTTTTTCAAGCTGCCCTTTAACGGAATATCACAGACCTTAAGAAAACAGCTCGACAGCCATTTCCCCAGCTAATCGAGCAGCATTTATAACAATTCCCCCGACGCTCTAATAGAAACATAGAAGATAGGAGCAAGAGGAGGTCATTTGGCCCTTCGAGCCTGCTCCACCATTCATCACGATCATGGCTGTTCATCCAACTCAATAACCCAATCCTGCTTTCTCCCCATAACCTTCGATCCCATTCACCCCAAGTGCTATGTCTAGCCGCCTCTTGAATACATTCAATGCTTTGGCATCAACTGGAGAAACATGGAAGATCGGACAAGTTGCTGTTTCTCCAGGGGATCTTGATGACCCCCACGCACCCCGGATATACTGGCGGGAATTTTACCGCCCCACCTGCCACGGGAATCGGTGCAGGCGAGGAGCGGACAATGGGAAGGTCTGTTGACCTCGGGTGGGATTTTACTGTTTCGGGACGAGCGAGGCCATAAAATCCTGCCTACCCCCTTCCACCTTCTTCCATCGGGAAAAAGATACAAAAGTCTGAGGTCACATACCAACTGACTCAAGAACAGCTTCTTCCCTGCTGCCATCAGACTTTAGAATGGACCTACCTTACATTAAGTTGATCTTTCTCTACACCCTAGCTATGACTGTGACACTACATTCTGCACCCTCTCCTTTCTTTCTCCCCTATGTACTCTATGAACAGTATGCTTTGTCTGTATAGAAACAAGAAACAATACTTTTCACTGTATCCCAATACATGTGACAATAATAAATCAAATCAAATCAAACAGTTTGCTAGGAAGTGTTGCATTCCACAGTATCATAGAAACCCTACAGTACAGAAAGAGGCCATTCGGCCCATCGAGTCTGCACCGACCACAATCCCACCCAGGCCCTACCCCTATATCCCTACATATTTACCCACTAATCCCTCTAACCTACGCATCTCAGGACACTAAGGGCAATTTTTTTTTAGCATGGCCAATCAACCTAACCCGCACATCTTTGGACTGTGGGAGGAAACCGGAGCACCCGGAGGAAACCCACGCAGACTCGAGGAGAATGTGCAAACTCCACACAGACAGTGACCCAAGCCGGGAATCGAACCCAGGTCCCTGGAGCTGTGAAGCAGCAGTGCTGACCACTGTGCCACCGTGGCACCCAAGTATGACAATATTGTTCCCCGAATAGCCATACCGTTGCAAAATTTTATTTGGAGGTTTTGAATGCATCACTCATTTGACTGGGGAAATCTGACAGGCAAATGTAAACATGTTGATCAGAAACAGAGTCCAACAAGATCATCGGAGATGGCATTTGACTGAAATATCGCACTTACTGTAATAACGTCCCCCTTTTTCACATTAAGGCTTGTCAAATCGAAATTGTTGCAATAGTCCTTCACAGCCCTGACCTGCAGGGCAGCAGAAGCACCTGAAAAAATAGGAAGAGGAACTGTTATCTGCAGATACCTTTCACTGTATACCAAAAAAAGTGACAATAATAAATCAAATCAAATCAAAATGTCCCATTGGCTTTGTCCCCATTTCCCAGATGACCCAGGGCCCTTGGTGCTCATTCCCATTGACGATCCAGTAACTGTGTACCCATTCTCTTCAAAATCTGGATCCCATGGTCGTCCATGACTTTTCCTGGTAGTCTAATGCGCCCTTTGATCAAGCAGTCTTTTGGCTACATGGAAACAATACAAGAATGGGGGTGAAGAGGGTTTTGTGAAATATTGTGCACAGTAACTGATTAACCTTCAAGGATGCTTATATTTCTGTGTGAAGTATTTCTCCTCATCATCTGTAATGTGTCTGTTCTGTGTGTCTTTGTTTGTTTTGAAGGACGTGTTTCTGCTTTTCTAGCTTGGAGCACCCGGCCTTGCCTGTTTTCTAGGACTCTGGTAACCTGCAACACTCAGCTCAGCTCTGTTCCAGTTCAGGCACATAGGTTACAGTGCCACGCCTGCTTACGACAACGCTTGTACCTTCACTGGAGAGGGGAAAAATGGCCCCATGTGTAGAGTAGGCCACAGGTGCCCGTAGCTCACTGTGGCAGGATGTGTTATCAGCAGGAGAAGGGAAATGAGGAAAGATAAGGCCCACCATCATCTAAACAGGACAGATTCTCAAGCCAAAAAAAAGTCCATAAAGAACTTGACAAGCAATGTGGTTGACTATCAACTGCCCAATGAAATGGCCCACTCAGTTGTGTCAGTGATTCAAGAAGGCAGCTCACCTTCTCAAGGGCAACTAGGGATGGGCAATAAATGCTGGCCAGCCAGCAACACCAATGTCCCACGAATGAATAACAAAAAAGCCCAAATGCAGGGTAGAAATAAATAATCATTAACTAGGCCTCACTTATAACTTCTTAACTATAATATTGTGGGAAAATGGCATCAATCATTAATGTTCATGACTGTAGGGAATTTTAATCTGCTGAATTAATTTTCTTTGCTCCTTTTTGCTAAATTACACAACGCAAAGTTAAATATGTGGTGAACTGCTATGTTTCACATCAAACCAATCCCTTTCTGCTCTGAGCCACGATCGAGATTTGGAAGCGAAATGCGAGAGCTTTATTGCTGTGAGAACATCGACATTTGATCTGGAATATGGGAAGGGATGGAGGAGGGAAAAAGGACAAAAAAAAAAGCACATTCAAAATGTGACTGACATTCCCGCAGGTTCCCGAGGTTCTGAGTCAAGTCCTTCCCATCTGTCTCCAGTGCAACCAGTCACGACCACGCCTGAGGAGATCTGGGTGCTACGGAAACCATTTGCAGGTAGATTCCGTGAGAATGTCTCCAACCACATTTCATTTCAGTTCCGGCAATGAATTCTGACTGACTTGCTATAACCCCCATTGCGCCCTAGCTCAGAGGCACTGCACGGTTGTCCCCAGGAGTTCTCCCCGATGCCCTGGCCAGTATTTATCCCTCACCCAACACCAGACTATCTAGTCATTGTCATGTTGCTGTTTGTGGGGAGCTTGGCTGTGCACAAATTGGCTGTCGCGTTACCTACACGACAATGGTGGCTATACAGGAACTTCAGTGTGGTTGCAAAGAGATTTGGAACATTTTGAGGATGTGACAGGGATTATTTAAACGCAAGTCTTCCCTTTCATTTGTTTGGCACTTATTGGCCATCTTCCCAGTGGTCATCTAACCCTCTGGTAACCAAGTGTAGCCTTGTTTCTTCAATCCCAGCATCCAGTTTGCCAAAATCTTCTCAGCAAAGTACCGCAGGTTACATTTATTGCCCCGTTATGTCCCGGAACATTCTAGCCTGTGAGCAGGAAGCCACACTGCCCTACACGGGTCAGATGAAGTCTACATCCTGGCCTGGAATCTGCAAATGGGATCCCTTGGGTCAGTAAGAACTGGTTCGATTCAATTCGGTGCCCAATCTAGTCAACACATGACTCCTCTGCCAAACCAACCCAGTCAAACTAGGCCACACAGGAGTAAGTCATGGAAGGGGTGGCACGGTGGCGCAGTGGTTAGCACTGCTGCCTCACAGCGCCAGGGACCCAGTTTCGATTCCCAGCTTGGGTCACTGTATGTGCGGAGTTTGCACACTCTCCCCGTGTCTGCGTGGGTTTCCTCCGGGTGCTCCGGTTTCCTCCCACAGTCCAAAGATGTGTGGGTTAGGTGGATTGGCCAGGTTAAATTGCCCCTTAGTGTCAGGAGGGATTAGCTAGGGTAAATGCATGGGGTTGTGGGTATAGGGCCTGGGTGGGATTGTGGTCGGTACGGACTCGATGGGCTGAATGGCCTCCTTCTGCATTGTGGGATTCTATGATTCTAAGTCATTGACCAAAAAGCTTGAAGCTTATTGTGCTCTCCGGCAGATACGTCTCGGTATCAAAGTCAGTCTGTTCCAGTTTGCCTCATAATGTCGGTGTCAAATGTAATGTAAACTTGCTGTTGTCGAGTCAGTGTTTTGGAACCCACAG
This sequence comes from Mustelus asterias, assembly GCF_964213995.1. Classification (NCBI taxonomy): domain Eukaryota; kingdom Metazoa; phylum Chordata; class Chondrichthyes; order Carcharhiniformes; family Triakidae; genus Mustelus; species Mustelus asterias. Next base: position 55,468,299 of record NC_135823.1, on the reverse strand, counting down.
CAAAAGCTCTGCTGGAGCTGGACTACCCCCCACCCCCTCGATTGAGTGGAACTAATTGGATAGCTCTCTCAGAGCCAGCACAGACATGATGGGCCAAATAGCCTCCTCCCGTGCTGGAGGAAGTTGGATTTTAGTTTGAAATATTTGGCCAAGTGAGTTGTCACGTTTTCACAAGACTGTTGCCAAGTCAGGTTGCTGCGAGGTATGAGTGTGAAAAACAGAAATATTTTCAACAAAAAATTGAATTTAATTAAGATCTCGAACCAGACACTTGTAAACTGTATGATTTTATTTTAAAAAACAAGCTCACACACAGCTCCAGAGAGAGAGAGAAAAATCATGTCAATTATCGTAACTGTACAAAAACAGCACAAGCTTCCCTCTCATGTCTTCACGCTCCATGACTTTTTGCACAGCAGTCTCGAATGTCTACGTTACTTGTCATGTGTCCTGTTGTCACCTAGTTAGCAGCCAAAGCACCCAGCAAATTCCGTGGATTCATGTATTCCAGGTTCAAAGTTGAACTATAGGCTATCGGGGTCGCACGACCTTCCGTTTCGGCAAACAGACAGAGTGCCTTGTTCACCAGACTCATCTACGTGTGGGCAGGATTAGACAAAGTCAATTCAAAATGAGAGGACCGATTTCCCTTGCCCCGCTGGGTATGGTAGTGCCAAGCTGAGGGTGGCACGGCACTTACTGCCCATTTTCAGAGGTCCACATTGCTGCCAGTTTTCTGGGTGTCTTGATAGGAGCCAATCTGGTTCACTAATGAACTTTAGGGAAGGAAATCTGCCGCCCTTACCCAGTCTGGCCTACATGTGATTGGAGCCACAGTAATGTGGTTGATTCTCAACTGCCCCCTGAAATGGTCTAGCAAGCCACTTAGTTCAAGGGCAACGAGGATGGAGAATAAATGCTGGCCAGCCAGCGATGCCCATGTTCCACCAATGTGTTAAAAGAAAGGTAGTAAGAGGTTTCACAACACCAGGTTAAAGTCCAACAGGTTTATTTGGTAGAAAAAGCCACTAGCTTTCGGAGCGCTGCTCCTTCGTTGAGTAAGTGGGAGTTCTGTTCACAAACAGGGCATATAAAGACACAAACTCAATTTACAAAATAATGGTTGGAATGTGAGTCTTTACAGGTAATCAAGTTTTAAAGGTACAGACAATGTGAGTGGAGAGAGCATTAAGCACAGGTTAAAGAGATGTGTATTGTCTCCAGACAGGACAGTTAGTGAGATTTTGCAAGCCCAGGCAAGTCGTGGGGGTTACAGATACTGTAATATGAACCCAAGATCCCGCTTGAGGCCGTCCTCATGTGTGCGGAACTTGGCTATCAGTCTCTGCTCAGCAACTCTGCGCTGTCGTGTGTCGTGAAGGCTGCCTTGGAGAACGCTTACCCAAAGATCAGAGCCTGAATGCCCATGACCGCTGAAGTGTTTCCCAACAGGAAGAGGACACTCTTCCCTGGTGATTGTCGAGCGGTGTTCATTCATCCGTTGTCGTAGTGTCTGCATGGTCTCCCCAATGTACCATGCCTCGGGACATCCTCATAAGAACAGGATATGGCACTCAACTCATCGATCGACAGTTCCGATGCGCCACAGTGAAAAACCGCACCGACCTCCTCAGAAGACAAACACGGGACATGGCGGATAGAGTACCCTTCGTCGTCCAGTACTTCCCCGGAGCGGAGAAGCTATTACATCTTCTCAGGAGCCTTCAACATGTCACTGATGAAGACGAACATCTCGCCAAGGCCATCCCCACACCCCCACTTCTTGCCTTCAAACAACCGCACAACCTCAAACAGACTATTGTCCGCAGCAAACTACCCAGCCTTCAGGAGAACAGTGACCACGACACCATACAACCCTGCCACAGCAACCTCTGCAAGACGTGCCGGATCATTGACACAGATGCCATCATCTCACGTGAGAACACCATCCACCAGGTACACGGTACATACTCTTGCAACTCGGCCAACGTTGTCTACCTAATACACTTCAGGAAAGGATGTCCCGAGTCATGGTACATTGGGGAGACCATGCAGATGCTACGACAACGGATGAATGAACACCGCTCGACAATCACCAGGCAAGAGTGTTCTCTTCCTGTTGGGGAACACTTCAGCGGTCACGGGCATTCGGCCTCTGATCTTCGGGTAAGCGTTCTCCAAGGCGGCCTTCACGACACACGACAGCGCAGAGTCGCTGAGCAGAGACTAATAGCCAAGTTCCACACACATGAGGACGGCCTCAACCGGGATCTTGGGTTCATGTCACACTATCTGTAACCCCCACGACTTGCCTGGGCTTGCAAAATCTCACTAACTGTCCTGTCTGGAGACAATACACATCTCTTTAACCTGTTCTTAGTGCTCTCTCCACTCACATTGTCTGTACCTTTAAAACTTGATTACCTGTAAAGACTCACATTCCAACTATTATTTTGTAAATTGAGTTTGTGTCTTTATATGCCCTGTTTGTGAACAGAACTCCCACTTACCTGACGAAGGAGCAACGCTCCAAAAGCGAATGGCTTTTGCTACCAAATAAACCTGTTGGACTTTAACCTTGTGTTGTGAGACTTCTTACTGTGTTTACCCCAGTCCAACGCCGGCATCTCCACATCTTAAAAAAAGGACCATTGGAAAGTGGTTGGGGAGGTGGTCTCCCACAAAACCCACTAAAACACTAGGATGTCAACATGGCCCTGACAGGCAACCCTTACAGCCCATTTCCATCTGCATCTGGGTGCCCCTCATTTTAGTATCCGCTTTGATATGGGCAACCCAGAGACCACTGGAAACCTTGGGGTCTCTTCACTTTAGCTCGTTCCAACAGTATCAGTGGGACCCCGATACAGTTTTAAGCTTCAATGAGCAAAGGGACCTATCAGTGACAGCAAAAGGCTTTTAAACGAAAATCAACCATCTACTGCTCCATGGACCTCCCCACACCTCCCATCCCCCTACCCGCCCTTCCTGTATTACAGCCTCTCTACTGATGGAACTCAAGCTTTATTCCACAATGGCACAACCAGATTTAGACCATAAGATATAGGAGCAGAATTAGGCCATTCGGCCCATCGAGTCTGCTCTGCCATTCGATCATGGGCTGATATGTTTCTCAACTCCATTCTCCTGCCTTTTCCCCGTAACCTTTGATCCTCTTACCAATCGAAAATCTTCCTATCTTTGTCTTAAACACACTCAATGACCCGGCCTCCACAGCCTTCTGTGGCAATGAATTCCACAGATTCACCACCTTCTGGCTGAAGAAATTCCTCCTCATCTCGGTTCTAAAGGGTCCCTTTACTCTGAGGCTGTGCCCTCAGATCCTCGTCCCGCCGACACATGGAGACATCTTCCCCGTGCCCAATTACTGCCCCTGTTGATCAGTGAACATTTGCCAATGGCAATGGGACCCCCCCTTCCCCCGCCCACCTCCCAAACAAGAGGGAAAGAACAATTTTTACATTTAACCCACACCTGGCCTGAAGATGCTTGGGTCACAGATGGGGAACTGTGCTAACCATCAATAAGGAACAGGTTCTGAAAGCAAACCAGGTGATTTTTTAGTCATTATGTATTTGCAGATTGACATAAGTCATCTCTGCCGTCCGACTACTGATGGCACTCAGATTTTCTTCCGTCTCTGTTCACTGCGATTTCAAACCCAAGCAGAATCCCTCCATCTCCAAGTGATGGATCTTATCAATGCCTACCATAGATTTGCCTGTGCTTCTAGATCTGGGGTGTGAAGGAAATTAAACGCTCACAAATGTACTGCAGAGGCCCACCATTCAATATTTTCTTCTGAGCATGACTTTTTGGCAAATCCATTAATATTCCCCAGTAATGCATGTCTGAATTCAAAACTAATGCGCAGAGGTTAATATCAGTGTTAGCGATGTTAGAGGGCGGCATAGTGGTTAGAGGGCGGCACGGTGGCACAGTGGTTAGAGAGCGGCATGGTGGCACAGTGGTTAGCACTGCTGCCTCACAGTGCCAGGGATCTGGGTTCGATTCCAGGCTTGGGTCACTGTCTGTGTAGAGTTCGCACATTTCCCCATGTCAGCGTGGGTTCCCTCCGGGTTCTCCAGTTTATCCCACAGTCTAAAGATGTGCAGGTGAGGTGGATTGGCCATGCTAAATTGCCCCTTAGTGTCAGGGGGAACGAGCTAGGTTAGATGCATGGGGTTATGGGTTTAGGGTCTGGGTGGGATTGTGGCCAGTGCCACAAACTCAATGGGCCGAATGGCCTCTTTCTGTGCTGTGAGATTCTAGAGATTTATAAGGTTGGAATTTAAGATACAAAATAAACATCACACAGGGCTGTTAATTCTATAATTGGTCCTGGTATTCTGGATTTATTTGCGGGTTGTACAATTTATTAGTCAACAGCTTGAATTTATATCGCATTTTTAATGTAATAAAATGCCCCAAAGCACTTGACAGGAGCATTATAAAGAAAAATTTGACACTGAGTCCCATAAGGTGATATTAAGGCACAGTGGCACAGTGGTTAGCACTGTTGCCTCACAGTGCTGGGTTCAATTCCAGCCTCGAGTGACTGTCTGTGTGGAGTTTACACATTCTCCCTGTGCCTGTGTGGGTTTCCTCCGGGTGCTCCGGTTTCCTCCCACAGTCCAAAGATGTGCAGGTTAGGTGGATTGGCCATGCTAAATTCTCCCTTAGTGTCCCAAGATGTGTAGATTAGGGGGAATTAGTGGGGTAAATATGTGGGAGTTACGGGGAAGGGCTTGGGTGAGATGCTCTGTTGGAGAGTTGGTGAAGACTCGATGGGCTGAATGGCCTCCTTCTACACTGTCGGGATTCTAAAACAAAAGCAGGTGGGGGATCAAAAGCTTGGTGAGAGATAAGCTTTAAAGAGTGTCTTAAAGGAGGTGAGAGAGAGAGGGATGTTGGAGAGGTTTAGTTCCGGGGCTGGAATTTCCAGAGTGTAGCATCCAGGCAGCTAAAGGCAAGGCCATTGATGGTGAAACAGTTAAAATCGGGGATGTTCAGGAGGCTAGGATTGAATGGGAGATTTTATTAAAGTTTTTATTTATTAGTCACAAGTAGGCTTACACTAACACTGCAATGAAGTTACTGTGAAAATCCCGCTCATCGCCACACTCCAGTTGCCTGTTCGGGTACACTGAGGGAGAATTTAGCATGGCCAATGCACCTAACCAGCACATCTTCGGACTGTGGGAGGAAACCGGAGCACCCGGAGGAAACCCACGCAGACACGGGGAGAATGTGCAAACTCCGCACAGACAGTGACCCAAGCTGGGAATCAAACCCGGATCCCTGGCGCTGTGAGGCAGCAGTGCTAACCACTGTGCCACCGTGCTGCCCTTTATGTGGCTGGGAGGAGACTATGGAGCCAGGGAGGGGGTAAGGCTATTGAAAATAAGGATGAGAATTTACAAATGGGAGCGTTGTTTAACCAGGAGTCAATGTCGATCAGGAAATGGGGGGGTGGGGGGCGGTGGGGGGGGGGGGGGTGTAATGGGGAAATGACCATTAGAATTTTGAATGAATTCAAGGGAGGATAAAGCCAGGATTGGTCTCTTGGTTGTAAATTGTTTTGGTTGTAAACTGCCCCACAGTTTCTTGAAAAAAGAATCTGGCCTGTTCAAACATGCAGACATGTAAAGAGTTTAACTCAACTCATTCTGAGGCGTGCTACTGAACATAATTGGCAGAATATGTACTGAGTAGACTTTATACCCAACACGCGCACTGAGAGGCTTTGTGACTGGAGTCCATTACTTTACACACAAAAGACCTGTTCAAATCGTCTGATGAGAAGGGATATATTACGTGTGAAAGATGTCGAGTTGCTTCAGTATTTTAATTGTACTGACGAGGTGTGAATCTTAACAACTCCAGTCCGCAAGTGTTTTTGCTGCTTATTAATTCTTCGCAGTCGCCCCATTTTAATTACTGAGGTGATGTCTGGCAAGATGATCATTTTGGGTTACGTTCCGCAGGGGAGATTTTGGAAGCAATTTCATGCAGCAGCAGATGTGCCAGTCAGGACACAGCTGTCACACTTAGCATATACAGGCCCCGGCTCCAGGAACAGGGGACGCTGTGGGCCCACGATTGAGTCTTCAGGAGAAGACAGGGAGCTGCTTCTTGGCTTCTTGCAATTCTCCGCGGTGGCACAGTGGTTAGCACTGCTGCCTCTCAGCGTCAGGGACCCGGGTTCGATTCCCGGCTTGGGTCGCTGTCTGTGCGGAGTCTGCACGTTCTCCCCGTGTCTGCGTGGGTTTCTTTCGGGTGCTCCGGTTTCCTCCCACAATCCGAAAGACGTGCTGGTTAGGTGCATTGGCCATGCTAAATTCTCCCTCTGTGCACCCTAACAGGCGTCAGAGTGCAGCAGCTCAGGGACTTTCACAGTAACTTCATTGCAGTGTTAACGTAATGTAATGTGACACTAAAAGATAAACTTTAACTTTGCAACCTCTGAAATTACAGTAACTTCAGCGCAGTTGAAGCCTACTCGTGACACTAATAAATAAGTTTTAAACTTTAAAACTCTGGTTGGCAGTATTCGTGGAGGGGTCTTGCCACAAGGTGGTCTTGCCTTCAGTGAGCCTGCCCCAGCCTCCCACCCTTGGCTGCCTGGCATGTATGTCTGGTGTCTCACACTTCCCTTCCCGCACCAATTGGAACATGATCGGACTCAATTGGATGACTCTTGGCAGGCAAGCTGCCTTTCCTTTTTTCCGTTTGTCTAGTTAGCATTTGTCTGACTAATAAACAAAAAAGCAGTCTTATTTTTCTCCTGGGTTACTCGCCGCAGTGTCCTAGAGATTAGTTCCTGGAGACCGCAGGGCAACCCTGGGGGGTTGGCATCTGAACATCTCCCATCTGAAAGTCTCCAGTTGGCATCCAATGTTCTCCATCTGAAAGCAGAGCTGTGAACACCTACAGATGCTGGCTGGTTCACTCTTCATCCTGCTTATGTGCTCAAAACAAGATACAGTGCCAAACACTGGTACAATACCACCTCACTCTCAACACGTGGGCATCTCTAGGAAGGCTTTGTACTGCCGATTCCCACTTGCATTGAACTGCATTCCCACTTTGGAAGGCTATTAGCAGAGATGGTGCTGTAGTGATTGAAATAACTCCTCAGAGGCCGCTGTCCATTCACCAGATTCCCTTTATTTATAAACTCTATTCCACTCCTAGATTGATGTGGAGATGCCGGTGTTGGACTGGGGTGGGCACAGTAAGAAGTCTCACAGCACCAGGTTAAAGTCCAACAAGTTTATTTGGAATCATGAGCTTTCGGAGCGCTGCTCCTTCATCAGGTGAGTGGGAGTTGTGTTCACAAACGGGGCATATATAGTCACAAACTCAATTACAAGATAATGATTGGAATGCGAGTCTTTAATCAAGTCTTTACAGGTGCAGATAATGTGAGTGGAGAGAGGGTTAAGCACAGGTTAAAGAGATGTGTATTGTCTCCAGCCAGGACAGTTAGTGAGATTTTGCAAGCCCAGGCAAGTCGGGGGGGTTACAGATAGTGTGACATGAACCCAAGATCCCGGTTAAGGCTGTCCTCATGTGTGTGGAACTTGGCTATCAGTCTCTGCTCGGCGATTCTGCGTTGTCGTGTGTCATGAAGGCTGCCTTGGAGAACGCTTAACCGAAGATCAGAGGCTGAATGCCCTTGACTGCTTGATTGACTTGATTACCTGTTAAGACTTGCATTCCAACCACTATCTTGTAAATTGAGTTTGTGTCAACATATTGTGAACTCAACTCACCACTCACCTGATGAAGGGGCAGCGCTCCGAAAGCTCGTGCTACCAAATAAACCTGTTGGACTTTAACCTGGTGTTGTGAGGCCACTCCCAGAGTGCTTCAGGTACACAGTCAGAACCAGGAGTGCCAGTGGACCTGACACTCCGGTATTTAGAAACAGGTGAGGCACCCTGATTGGGCAGGCAATTATGGCCTCAATCAGGGAGCTCATACTCCAAGAGGCCAAACTCATTGAAGTCATCGCAGTGGTCATGTCACTGGACTGGTTATCCAGCTGCTCCAGGAGCACTGGTTCAAATCCCACCATGCAGCTGATAGCATCAATAGTTTATAAGAATTTGGAATTGAAAGCTAGTTTTGGCTCACTGTCTGTGTGGAGTTTGACATTCTCCCCGTGTCTGCGTGGGTTTCCTCCGGGTGCTCCGGTTTCCTCCCACAGTCCAAAAATGTGCGGGTTAGGCCTTGCTCAATTGCCTCGTAGTGTCAGGGGGACTAGCTAGGGTAAATATGTGGGGTTAAAGGGATAGGGCTTGGGTGGGATTGTTGTCAGTGAAGATTCAATGGGCTGAATGGCCTCCTTCTGCACTGTAGGGATTCGATGATTCTAGTAACAATGACCCTGAAGTATTAACAAAACACCATCCCATTTCCCAGAAGGAAATCTGCCACCCTTACCCAGTCTGGCCTCCGTGTGACTCCAGACTACAGCAATGTGGTTGACTCTGAAATAGCCTGACAAGCCACTCAGTTCAAGGGCAATCAGGGACAGGCAACAAATGCTGGCACTTGCCAGTAATGCCCTCATCCCCCATGAGAGAATAAAATAAACGCCAGGGTTGAAATCATCTCGGAGTCAGAGAATTGTTACAGTGCGGATGGAGACCACTTGGCCCAACGTGTCTGCACTGGCTCTTCAAATGAGCATTAAGTCTCCAGACCAGAATGTGTAAGGATGGCAGAGTTCCTTCCATTAAAGCACATTAGTGAACCAGTCGGGTATTTTTTTTTTTACAACCATCTGACACTCTCATTTTTACTGGCACCGGCTTCTTTCCTTTCAAAACTGAATTCAAATTCTCAGAATATTGGGGTAGGATTTGAATTCATATCCTCTGGATCACTCGTCCATATGCAGCCATTGTACCACACTACCGTCAAGATTCGAGAGCCTGTATCATCAACCATCTCACAATACGCTGCTAAGCAGGGGGCGGCACGGTGGCACAGTGGTTAGCACTGCTGCCTCACAGCACCAGGGACCCGGGTTCAATTCCGGCCTTGGGTCACTGTGCGGAGTTTGCACGTTTTCCCTGTGTCTGCGTGGTTTTCCTCCGGGTGCTCCGGTTTCCTCCCGCAGTCCAAAGATGTGCGGGTTAGGTGGATTGGCCATGGTAAATTGTCCCTTAGTGTCAGGGGGATTAGCAGGTTAAACGTGTGGGTTTACAGGAATAGGATCTGGGTGGGATTTGGCCGGAGCAGACTCGATGGGCCGAATGGCCTCCTGCTGCACTGTAGGGATTCTATGATTCTATTTGCTTGTAGGTGAGAATCCAAACGGCTATGGGGGTTTGGGTGGCACAGTGTTCACGTTAGTGGACCGGGAATCCAGAGACCTGGAACTGGTGATCCATGGATCTCCTCAGATCAAGCACCTCCATGACAGCTTGGGAATTTAAATTCAGTTAATTAAATCAATTCGGGAATAAAAAGCTAGTATCAGAATGGATGGTGGATATAAGTAATGCATCCTTCTAAGAAGGACAAGGAGAGACAATATGAAATATAGGATGGCTGGTAGGCTAGTAATTGCTGGCCTGGGAACCTGGGAGCAAGATGGGGGGGGAGGATGGCGGGGGGACATGTGGTGGGGCAGAGGTGGGTGGATGGGAAGGGGATGGGAGGGGTGTGCTGGAAACATTTACAACACCAAATGCCTCAAAACTGTTCTTCCTCTGATAGGCCTGTACGTTTCCGGCACTCGCCATTGGCAATCAGCACCTTGATCCCGGTTCTGATCTTTCTATTGCAGGTGGGGACCGCAGCAGTGCAGGGAGTGCCGGGAGTGTGGCCAGCGCTCGGAGCTCCGGAAGTGGCCAGAGTGCCGGGGGAACCACCGCAGCCTCGGGTTCCGAGGGGAATAAGGTACGGCTCAAATCCCACCCACGCTCTTACTTTTCGCGGATAAACTGCCCGGTCACACGATGGAGGGTCAGACACACGGCGGTTACATGGAACGATAGCTTAAGTTGTGGAACCCACAAGCAGTAAGTGAAGGAATAGACCATGTGCCCCGTTGAGACTGCTCCACCATTCGGTACAATCATTGCTGTTCTTGGGTTTTAACTCCATTTTCCCACCTGTTTCCCTCATCCCTCAATTCCCTGAGAGACCGAAAATCAATCTATCCTGGCTTCAAATGTATTCAACAATGTAGCATCCACACCCCTCTGGGGTAGAGAATTCCAAAGATTCACAATCTTTGAGTGAAATAATTTCTCCTCATCTCAGTCCTAAATGGTTGGCCCCTTATCCTGAGAACTGTGCCTCATGAGGTTCTCACAATATCTCAACATTCACCCTATCAAAGCCCCTTCAGAATCTTGTATGTTTCAATCTCTAAACTCCAGAGGGTGGCATGGCGGCACAGTGGTTAGCACTGCTGCCTCACAGCGTCAGGCACCCGGGTTCGATTCCAGCCTCGGGTCACAGTCTGTGTGGAGTTTGCACGTTCTCCCCGTGTCTGCGTGGGTTTCCTCCGGGAGCTCCAGTTTCCTCCCACAGTCCAAAGATGTGCGGGTAAATATGTGGGGTTGCGGGAATAGGGCCTGAGTGGGATTGTGTTCAGTGCAGACTCGATGGGCCAAATGGCCTCCTTCTGCTCTGTAGGGATTCTACGATTCTGTGAATGTTGAGTGGGTGGAATTTCAGAGTCCATGTGAACTCTTTACAGTACTCATCAATAATTAATTTAAATCATAAAGTCCAAAGTTGTGCAGGTTAGGTTGATTGGCCAGGTTATAAATTGCCCCTTAGAGTCCTGGGATGCGTAGGTTAGAGGGATTAGCGGGTAAATATGTGGGGGTAGGGCCTGGGTGGGATTGTGGTCGGTGCAGACTCGATGGGCCGAATGGCCTCCTTCTGCACTGTAGGGTTTCTATGATAGAATCCTACAGTGCAGAAGGAGGCCATTTGATCCATCGAGCTCTCACCGACAACAATTCCACCCAGCCCCTATCCCAGTAATCCCATGTATTTACACTGCTAATCCCCCTGATACTAAGGGACAATTTTCCATGGCTTCTCAACCTAGCCCACACATCTTTGGGAACCGGAGCACCCGGAGGAAACCCACGCAGACACGGGGAGAATGCACAAACTCCACACAGTCACCTGAGGCCGGAAATGAACTCAGGCCCCTGGCGCTGTGAGGTAGCAGTGCTAACCACTGTGCCACCGTGCCGCCCTTGGCAGTGAGGGGACCCGAACCCCTGGACATGAGGAGATCAGCAACTCAGTCCCTCATGGACTTCACTGGTACCATGATCTGAAAAAACTCCATAAATGCCCAAATAAAGGCTGGTGAGGTCTCAAGCTCGACCTCTGCTCTGTGTTCAGTTAGCCACTCTCAACTGAGGCACCTGCGCCCTGAACACTGTAGGTCAGGCACGTGTGCAATACTTGTTTGTACCACACCAAATGAGGGCAACCTTGAGTTCAACTGTGATGGCCTTCATGGTTAGATAGATGACACACATGATGGCTACGGTAGCCAGTGGAATGATATCCATGCCTCTAAGGATGAGCGAGAGATCAGTTCCCTAAACAACATGCCTGAGAAGGTTTTTTTAAATCGCTGCTGGTGCCCATATTGTCATGGCAACCTCTGGTATTGATTATTGCCATTTGTGGTGGGCTACTTTCTCCAGGATCCAGTAAGGGCGACCTGAGGTGACTCTGGTGTGCGGGAGGTGGGGGAGCTGCAGTATTCAGTTGGCACCTCGCTATAAACAGCATGACCACAATAATAATAGGGGAGGCAATGGCCTATCACTTGACTATTAGTCCAAAAACTCCGCGAATGTTCTAGGGACCCGGATTCGAATCCCACCATGGCAGATGGTGGAATTTGAATTCAATAAAAAATATCTACTGATGACCATGAAACCATTCCCAATTGTCAGAAAAACCCATCTGGTTCACTTTAGGAAAGGAAATCTGCCGTCCTGACCTGGTCTGACCTACGTCTGACTCCAGAGCCACAGCAAAGTGGTTGACTGCCCTCTGAAATGGCCTAGCAAGTCACTCAGCTCAAGAGCAAAGAGGGATGGGCAATAAATGCTGGCCAGCCAGAGGCACACATGTCCCACGAATGAATAAAAAAATAAGGAACTCATTAACATGGCAGAGTGAGCGCTCCGGAGTCTGGGAGGGATAGACAGAGGAATAGCCCTGGAAACAAATCCAAAGAATTATATCCCCTCCCTCTCTCTCTCTCTCAGCACCATTTCTTATCATTTGCTGGATAATTGTCCTTTGATAAAAAGTTGATGTTTGCCATCTGAACGAGATTGCTTCATTGTCTGTAGCTTCAAGGATCAATTATAGTCTCATTATCCAACAGGTGGGGAGTCTAATCCTTGCCACAGGCAACCAGTAGAAATGTAATGATAATGATCCCTCAATATCTTGCCTGCAGTATACAGTAAAAACATAATTTGAAGGTAACTTCATTCCATACTGAAGTACCTCTGAGCACCATTAAATTGACCAATGTAGCTAAACGACCTGAAATGCAAGGGGGTTTTACAGATTCTGGCTCTCCTAGCGACACTGCATTTTTCAATAGGGTCAGACAACTTGCGGCGTTATGTTCAAACTCACAGAATCATCCAATTCCATGCATCATTACCGTCAATTATTCACACTTGTGAATGCCAGTGTTTTAAGTGGACCATCCCTTAGCAGTTTGGATCTTTCCAACAGCTTTAATTTACAAACCCTTCCCTGATGTTTACTGTTAGTGCACGTCAGGCGTTAGCAATGTTTCGATTGCCACCCACAGATAAAGTAATGGGAACTGTGGATAATAACAAGGCTTTAAAGGAAATTCAGTTACCCCTGAAGAAAAAACCCGGCATGGTTGCACAGTGGTTAGCACCGCTGCCTCACAGTAAGAAGTCTCACAACACCAGGTTAAAGTCCAACAGGTTTATTTGGTAGCAAAAGCCACTAGCTTTCGGAGCGCTGCTCCTTCGTCAGGTAAGTGGGGGTTCTGTTCACAAACAGGGCATATAAAGACACAAACTCAATTTACAAAATAATGGTTGGAATGCGAGGCTTTACAGGTAATCAAGTCTTAAAGGTACAGACAATGTGAGGGGAGAGAGTGTTAAGCACAGGTTAAAGAGATGTGCATTGTCTCCAGCCAGGACAGTCAGTGAGAGTTTGCAAGCCCAGGCAAGTTGTGGGGGTTACAGATAGTGTGACATGAACCCAAGGTCCCGGTTGAGGCCGTCCTCATGTGTGCGGAACTTGGCTATCAGTCTCTGCTCAGCGACTCTGCGTTGTCGTGTGTCGTGAAGACCGCCTTGGAGAACGCTTACCCGAAGATCAGAGGCCGAATGCTCGTGACCGCTGAAGTGTTCCCCAACAGGAAGAGAACACTCCTGCCTGATGATTGTCGAGCGGTGTTCATTCATCCGTTGCTGTAGCGTCTGCATGATCTCCCCAATGTACCATGCCTCGGGACATCCTTTCCTGCAGCGTATCAGGTAGACAACGTTGGCCGAGTTGCAAGAGTATGTACCGTGTACCTGGTGGATGGTGTTCTCACGTGAGATGATGACATCCGTGTCGGATGCCATAAGACTTGATTACCTGTAAAGACTCGCATTCCAACCATTATTTTGTAAATTGAGTTTGTGTCTTTATATGCCCTGTTTGTGAAGAGAACTCCCACTTACCTGACGAAGGAGCAGCGCTCCGAAAGCTAGTGGCTTTTGCTACCAAATAAACCTGTTGGACTTTAACCTGGTATTGTGAGACCTCTTACTGTGTTTACCCCAGTCCGACACCGGCATCTCCACATCATAACTACCGTCGACGCCTCACAGTGCCAGAGACCTGGGTTCGATTCCCAGCTTGGGTCACTGTCTGCGTGGAGTTGGCACGTTCTCCCCATGTCTGCGCAGGTTAGGTGGATTGGCCTTGCTGAATTGCCCCTACATGTCCAAAGATGTGCAGGTTAGGTGGATTGGCCATGGTAAATGTGCAGGGGTATGGGGCTAGGGCGGAAGGATGGGATGCCTTTTTGAAGGGTCAGTGTAGACTCGATAGGCTGAATGGCCTCTTTCTGCACTGCTTGGCTTCTGTTATTTTATTCTATGTTTCTCAAAGTCAAAGCTTAAAATGAACAGCTCCTTGATAATATCCTCATTCCAATCACAACACATCAGTCTCCGAGAATATAGGAATCTTAAAATATCTTTCCATGGCAAAGTACTGATGCAGAGTGTTTGGTCAGAGAGTAACCTGCACATAGATTGAACAGGAATTAAATTAAGCTGCATGATTACCCCACACTCAGTCCCATTGAGGCAGGCAGCTAACTGCTGTCTGCTCCCCTGATTGTCCGCGCTGTGCAGCCCAGTGTGAAACATGCTGCTGAATGGCTGCACACTCAAAAGGGAAGCACAGGGGCAGGTAAGGCTCGGAGCGAACCTGCATGTCTTAAAGGCACCCTGCCTCCCTCCTAAGGGGAGCCAAACTCAACATACAAAAGCTACCGCAGCTGTCTCAGGAAGGCTGGGCCGGAAGATCTGGGGCAGCGAATGGAGTTGGGGCGGCTACAGTATGGCTAAGACAGTCACCGTCTCTGGCGAAAGGGAAGCACCTCATGCACAGCCTCTGCCAGAGGCGGAGGTAGCAGAAAACTCCCTTCAGAGCCTTGGTGGCGAGAGGGCCTTCCAATCAGCGTATTCCTCCTCCTCCTCCCTTTTGGCACTTCATCCCCTTTTTGCTGCCTGCATTCCATATCCCAGTTTTTTTTTGCATAAAAATGTTACAGGCCATAAAAACATTACTAAAGTAGTAATCCTGTTCGGCCAGATAACTTCCTGACCAAGGCCCAACAACACCAAAAATCCCAAGAGTTTGCATAACTCCTCCGGTAACATTGAACACAGAGCTTTCACCAGCTTTGTGCCTGTAAAAGTAGTTCAGATGTATTGTACCTCACCTGGAAGTTGGATGGTTAACCCTTTAAACAGCACCAGCTGTGGGATGGGTTTTGAGGGTGGGATGCGTGGGGGAGGATGGCAGCTGAGTTCAACTGGGACTGATTAATAGTCCAAAATGGCTGATCATGTGCCCAATCAGCATTTAAAGTTGCTTGGCGTCATGACATTCTTCATGCTCCAGGTGCATGCATGGCAGGCACCCCCAATGCCCTTATTGTCAGGGTGACTGAACTGCATATTGCGGGAAGCATTCTAGTCAACATTTTTTGCGTTTTGGGATTCTGCCGCACCAGTACTGCCTAGGGAGCCAGATTTTGCTGCGACTGTCTCCGTGCTATTAGCCAGATGCTGTACATCACCTCACGGTGCGTTGCTAAGGCAAAATATTCACTCCTGGTGCAGGGGGATTGAGCGTAGGATATGAGATGTCACAATTACGTTACTGGATTAGTAAATAGATGCCTGAAGCAAAGCTCCAGAAACGTGAGTGCAAATCCCACCATAACAGCTGAGGGAATTTGAATTCAGTTCATCAAATCTGGAATAAAATGCGAGGCTCATCAATAATAATCCTGAAACCACCAGATTTCCGTTAAAAAATCCATCTGGTTCACTAATGTTCTTCAGGAGTGGAAATCTGCTGTTCTCACCCGGTCTGGCCTACATGTGGCTCCAGACCCCACATTGGTGTGGTTTACCCACCAAAATGTGGGTGTCGCGGGGCTGGCCAGCGATCGAGCTGGCCAGCAATCGGGAAGCCGGCGGTGCAGGGCTACTGCGCATACACCGATCTCAGCACTGACAGATCAGCTCAAGCGCAGTGGCCTGCTCAGTGCGCTGATTTCAGCCTCTCCAGCGGGCATAGGCTCTGCCCCCTGAAATTTAATAATATTCACTTTGGTGGCCTCAGCAGTGCACAGAGTGTGGGAGATTCTTCTCTGAACACCCACTGAAAAAAAAAAGCGTGAATTACTCCAGTTTTCACGCGAATTTGACACTTCGAATTTTTGGGAGAATTCCGCCCTCAATCTTCTGGGATGTCTGTCCGGAACCATTGCATTGGACAGCCGTGGCAACACGCTGCAGGTGGCTGTCAGTGGAACATCACCTCAATTCCCTTTGACGTAGGCCATTCTCCAGTCTGAGATAAAGAAGTCATCCAGAGTGTCCTGAGCTTTCCATAAGCGGGCGACTTTCCATTTTCCGGCACGCCCTCTCCGATGCTGGTGGCTAAACATGTCAGAAAGCCAGCACGTGTGGCTTCAAAACAGGAGGGAGTCAGGCGGATCAGCACAGATCAGTCGCAAAGAGCTGTCTGTATCGAGACTGTGTTTGCGCTGTGCAACCTGGAGCTATCCTTTAAATAGAAACCAACCCATTGTGGGAAAGCTGTTTTAGCACATATATTGTGACAGAACATGGGCTCGAGTCCTGAGAACCACAACAATTTCTGAAGGGAGGCTGCTCTCCCTCCTCCATCTCTCCGTCCTTAACCGGTAAAGATTCTTTATTCCTGTCACTGTGATTTTTTTTGATGCAGTCGGAGTTTCTCCCACAATGAACCTCTAACCATTCTTCCCCTTTTCCTTTCTTGCTTCAATGCTGCAGTTACTAACTGCAGTGCTAACCCAGAAGGGATCCACGCCAGAGCTAACAGGAGGCGAAGGAGTAGCCAAATCGGAGCAGCCTGCAGGTAGGCCTTGAATGTTGAGGTTGGGCCTTTTCCCTTTAAAGTGGCGAGGGGACAGCAGGAGAAACAAAGAATACAAATGAATGAATGCCTCCAGTCTGCGTTAGCTTCCTCTGGGTCCTCCATCCCCCTCGTTAAAAACGAGGCTGACACCATGGTGAGTGTGCACTTCAAGCCTAAAGGCTAAGAAGTAAATTCAAGGACAAATGTCAGGATTTATTTACAGGCACTGGTGCTGTAATGTAATACGCTTGTGCAATTTGTAATGAGGTATTGTATCGACAAGCTTTGTGATGTATTCCAGGGAGAGGTAATTTGCCACAAATATAATTTACTTTAATCATTTTTAATAAATAATATTCACAGTTCAGGCTGAGGTGAGTGGGTGTCAACCTTTTTGGTCCCTCATGCAGGTTCTCCTCACCTCATCCTTCATGATAGGGGCGGCACGGTGGCACAGTGGCACTGCTGCCCCACAGCACCAGTGACCCAGGTTCGATTCCCGCCTTGGGGCATGTCTGTGCAGAGTCTGCACGTTCTCCCCGTGTCTGCATGGGTTTCCTCCGGGTGCTCCGGTTTCCTCCCACAGTCCAAAAGACGTGCTGGTTAAGTGCATTGGCCATGCTAAATTCTCCCTCAATGTACCCGAACAGGTGCCGGAATGTGGCGATTAATGGATTTTCACAGTAACTTCATTGCAGTGTTCATGTAAGCCTACTCTTGACGCTAATAAATAAACTTTAAGGATAAGGATAATTTCCTCAGTCACCCGATGTGAGACTTGTTACGATGGAATGCGAACTTTAACTTTGCAAAGATGAAGTTAAAAAAAAATTAGTAAGAGGAATAAGTATTATTCTTTGAGAGACATTTCCATGAGCAACGT
This sequence comes from Mustelus asterias, assembly GCF_964213995.1. Lineage (NCBI taxonomy): Eukaryota > Metazoa > Chordata > Chondrichthyes > Carcharhiniformes > Triakidae > Mustelus > Mustelus asterias. The sequence continues at coordinate 55,450,688 of NC_135823.1, read as the reverse complement.
GTGTGGCCTGGCATCGACTTTCGTGTGGGAGCTGGGGTAGTGCCAGCAAGTTATTCGACCTTGTGAGGCATCGCGGTGATCTCTGCCCTGTCCACACCCACCATCTACGTGAGCAGCCTTTACTGCAAGGAGCGCTAACCCTCTCCCCAAAAACAGGAGTACTGAGGCCTGTCACAGTACGTCCAACACTTCCCCAGCTATTGGGTTATTCCTCAACCAGGGAGCGACGCAACTTTATTGAGGGGTTCGGGGGGGGATAGGTCAGCCAAGGTTTCCACTCCTGATACTGTTTCCGTCACTCTTGCTGAGAAATGTACAGGGCAAGTGGAGATGAGGTACGGATGGGCAGGATGCCAGAAAACTGGTGTGTTTCTCTCATAGAACCAGAGAATCCCCACAATGCAGAAGGAGGCCATTTGGCCCATCGAGTCTGCACCGACCACAATCCCACCCAGGCCCCATTCCCGCAACCCCACATATTTACCCTGCTAAGCCCCCTGACACTAGGGTCAATTTAACATGGCCAATCAACCCAACCCACACATGTTTGAACTGCAGGAGGAAACCGGAGCACCCGGAGGAAACCCACGCAGACACGGGGAGAACGTGCAAACTCCACACAGACAGTCACCCGAGGCCGGAATTGAACCCGGGTCCCTGGCGCTGTGAGGCAGCAGTGCTAACCACTGTGCCACCGTGTCATCTCATAGTCCAAGCTCCACAGCAACCATTGCTATTTCAGAGCACTCAACCCCAAAGCCTCATCTTGTGTCCCCGCTAGGGTTCATGACCCACAGTCTGGGAAGCTCCGAGATGAAGGCGCTACTGAAGGTAGTGAAAGATTCAAAGGGATGATACCAGAACTGAAAGATTATCTCTATCTTAGGGGCGGCACGGTGGTTAGCACTGCTGCCTCACTGGGCCAGGGACCCGGGTTCGATTCCCGGCTTGGGTCACTGTCTGTGCGGAGTTTGCACATTCTCCCCATGTCTGCATCCAAAGATATGCGGGTTAGGTGCATTGGCCATGCTAAATTGCTCCTTAGTATCAGTGGGATTAGCAGGGTAAATGCATGGGGTTATTGGGATAGTGCATGGGTGGGTTTGCAGCTGGTGTAAACTCAATGGGCTGAATGGCCTCCTTCTGCACTATAGGATTCTATGATTCTATCAAGAAAGATTGAACGAGGCAGGGATCCTTCCTCTTGCGGGGTGATCCGATATAAACCTTTAAAATTCTGAAAGGATTGGACAGGGTGGATTAGAGAGGATGTTTCCACTTGCAGGGGAGATCAGAATTAGGGGAGATAATTTGACGGTGTGGGGGTGATTGTGTGTTACAGATCACTCAGGGAGTGGGAGTTGCCGTGGCAATGTACACTTCTCCATGAATGTTGTGACTGGAGCTACGGATGGTGATGTTCACATCGCTTGGCCAGGAATCCTCCTGCTCTTACCATCTGTCATTGGCCTGCGTAGGAAGGATTTACCCAAAGTTTCTGGCTCAGAGCCAGTGACGCTACCCCCTTGCGCCACATGACCTCAAAATATGTGGAATAAATACGACAGACAATTCTGGAGCAACTTCTTTCAGAACGTGGACCTCACTCGATGCATTTAGAATCATAGAATCTCCACTGTGCAGAAGCAGACCATTTGACCCATCGAGTCTGCATTGACAACAATCCCACCCAAGCCCTATCCCATATATTTACCCTGCTACTCCCGCTAACCTACGCATCCCGGGACACTAAGGGGCAATTTAGCATGGCCAATCAACCTAACCTGCACATCTTTGGACTGTGGGAGGAAACCGGAGCACCCGGAGGAAACCCACGCAGACACGGGGAGAATGTGCAAACTCCACACAGACAGTAACCCCAGCTGGGAATCGAACCCAGGTCTTTGGAGCTGTGAGGCAGTAGTGCTAACCACTGTGCCACCATGCCACGCAATGTTAGATAAATGATTGGCTTGCAACTATTTTTTCCTGGCAACTGAACATCTCAAAACACTTTACGTGGAATCATAGGCTGGAATTTTACTGACCCGCCCGCCACGGGAATTGGAGCGGGCGAGGGGCGGACAATGGGAAGGTCCGTTGGCCTCGGGCGGGATTTTACGGTTTTGGGACGAGTGAGGCCATAAAATCCCGCCCATAGAATCATACAGTGTAGAAGAGACCCTTTGGCCCATCAAGTCAACATCGACATGTCTGAACCAACTGACCTCCCTCCTAATCCCATCTACCAGCACTTGGTCCATTGCCTTGAGTGTTGATGGAAATAATTGAAGGGTGGGATTTTCTGATCCCGCCCGCCTTGCACCCGGAAATTCCCACCCAAAGCCAATGGACCTTTTGCTCGTCCGTCAAATTTTTCGTCCTGCCCACTATGATTCCCCCAGGTGGGCAGGACTGGAAAATCCAGCTCTCTCTCTCTCTCTCTTTTTCTTGCTCTCTCTCTCTCTCTTTCTCTCCAGCTCTCCCTCTCTTTAGGAAGTGCAGCAGCCAATTTGTACACAGGAAGATCCCGCAAATAGCAGTGTGATAATGAGCAGATCATCTTCTTGGTGATGTTGATTGAGGGGCGATTGTTGGCCAGGACACCAAGGAAAACATCAGGGCTCTTCCTCGAACTAATGGAATGAGATCTTTTAATTCCCACCCAAGCAGGCAGATGCGGCCTCGGTTGAAGGCCTCCTCTGAAAGACAGCTTCTCTGACAGTGCAGCACTCTCCCGGCACCACAACGGAGTGTCAGCCTAACTTGTTTTAAGCTCAAGCCCCGGAATGGACTTGAACCCAGAACCTCGTGATGCAGAGGTACGGATTCTACCCACAGAGCCACAAGTGGGAAAGGAGTTGATGGTTTTTTGCTGATAGGATGAGATTGAGATGAGTGGGAGGAGGATTCTGTAAAGCACAAACACCGGCATGTAGGAGTTAGGTGCAATGGCCTGTCTCCTTGTTGGAAAGTGTGTGTAATTCTGGCTCAGAGCTGTCGTGTGCACAAGGCTGACATGCTAATACGGCCCATTTGATGATGTTTTCTATCTGCGCTGCTTTGTCGCAGGAGCTGCCCGGCACCAGAGTGGATCCAGCTGCCCATTGGCAGAGCAAGCGTACAGCGAGCCACAGCTGAAGAAGGCTGAGCCACAATCCGAAACAAAGGTAAGTGAGTCTGAAAGCACCAGGACACTCCTGATAAAATACTCACTGAATAAAGCTGCAAACGTTCAAAGCTGTCAGGTTTTTCTCTCCCTGCCTCCCTTCTCTCTCTCTCTAAGTGTAGCTCTCTCTTTCTCTCTTCAGCGTTCTCTCTTGCTCTCTCTTTCTCGCTCGCTCTATCTTTTTCTAATGCTCTCTCTCTCTAATGATCTCTCTTTCACTCTCTCTAGCTCTCTCTTTCTCTCTCTCTTTTTCTTGCTCTCTCTCTCTCTCTCTCTTTCTCTCCAGCCCTCTCTCTCTGACTCTCTCTCCCTCTCTTTAGCTCTCTCACTCTCTTTCTAGCTCTCTCTCTTTCTCTCTCTCTAGCTCTCTTTCTCTCTCTCTAGCTCTCTTTCTTGCTCTAGCTCTCATTCTCGCTCTAGCTCTCATTCTCTTTCTCTCTCCCTCTAGCTCTCTCTTTCTCTCGCTCTCTTTCTCTCTCTCTCTCTCTTTCTCTCTGGCTGTTTCTCTGGCTCTCTCTCTCTATCTCTCTCTCATGCTCTCTAGCTTTCTCTTTTCTCTGTCACTCTTGCTCTCTTTCTCTCTAGCTCTTTTTCTCTCTCTCCAGCTCCCTCTCTTTCTCTCACTCTCTCTCTCTAGCTCCCTCTTTCTCTCTCTGGCTCCCTCTCTCTCGCTCTGTCTCTCTCACTCTCTCTCCCTCTCTCTAGCTCTCTCTTTCTTTCTCTCTCGCTCTTTCTCGAGCTCTCTCTCAGGTTCTCTCTCTTTCTCTCTGTCTCTCTCTCTCTCTCTCCCTTTTGTGCTGCACAGTTAAGTCTCTGATTGGAGTGGAGCTGGAAGGAGGTGAGTGATCATTTATTCTTGTAAACGATTTGGATCTGTTCAAATTCCTTTCAACAAGCTGACAGACATGACTAATCCAATTTACATTGCATTTCACTTCATTGAGAGACTGATGTATAGATTCTTAAGTTAGTCATTACTGCCTTTGAGAACATGCTTTGAACCCTTCCCTTGCCGGATCTTTTGCACTGTACCTTGAATAAGAATGTGTTGTCTCCGGCCACGCTCTGACTGCTCAATGGAATCGCATTTCAGGACCGAAGGAGGCCCATCGGCCCATTGTATTGGTGCTGGCTCTTTGAAAGAGCTATCCGGGTTCTGGTATGAAGGGGAGATAGTGCACAAAGTGGCTGTTCAAGTCCTTCTATTGGCCCGTTCTGGGTTTGCGACATGCCTTTCCTTATCTGACAGTGCTTTTTATTCCTGCCTGTGACATATGGATGCTGCTACAGAGAGATGCCACAGACTGACAGATTGCCCAAAGCCATGCCAAGAAAACAAACAGCTCATACGCCGCTTGGAGGATTATATTGTACAATTATATATCACACTTGCTGCTAACCGGTTCACTCTGAATGATCTCCTGGATTTTTGAACCCCTCACCCGTTTTCCTGTAGTCAGAGTGAACTATCGGTCCTCCCCCAGCGGTGTGTACCTATTTGTATTTTTAAGCCGAGCTGTGGAATTGGTTTCACTAATAATGAACGAGCTCTACTCAGTTTCAGATCGATGCCAGATTCTTGTATTCTCTCGGATTCTTCCTCACCAGGTGAGGAGGTGGCACTTTCCTGAGGCTGTTTCGCTCTAGTTACAGGTTTGCCTGAGCTGCTGAGTGTTTTAGCCGAGTGCATCTCCTGTTTGGTTAGGAGTCCAGCAGATGTGATTTTAAATCCCCGCCGTTGCAGGTTGTGAAACTCAGATCAATAAATCTGGTAAAATCTGGTTCTGCAAAATGACAGCGAAATCATCCAGAATTTTGCAAAATTTCACTGGGTCACCAGTGTCCTTAATCTGCCACATTCTCACCTGGTCACATTCCTGCACTCACGCTTACACATGTGCTTGCACTCACAACTTTAACTACACAGCCCCCCCATCACCCCACACACACAACCCTCCCCCCCCCACACACACACACAGACACACACACACACAAACCCCCCCCCCACACACACACAATCCCCCCCCACACACACACCCCCCACACACACACTCACACACACAACTCCCCACACACACTCACACAAACCTCCCACACACACACACAACCCCCCCCCATACACCACACTCACAAACACAACCCCCCACACACACTGATACAAACCCCCCACACACACTCACACAACCCCCTACACACACAAACCCCCCTACACACACTCACACACACACATATACACACACACACACATACACACACATAACCCTCCGCCACACACACATACACACATACACACTCACACACAAACCCCCGTCACACACATGTACACACACTCACACACAACCACCCCAGCACACACGCACACCTACATTCACACACACCTCCACACTCACACATAACCACCCCCCCACACACGCACTTGCATGCAACCACTCCAACACACACACATATCTACACATCAACCCACACACACACACACCGACAAGCACGGCTACATACACACACATCTCCACACGTACACACATTACTATGTAAAGTTAAAGCACATGGGATTGCGAGTAATGTCTTGAGATGGATAGAAAGCTGGTTAGCAGATAGGAAGCAAAAAGTTGGCTTTAATGGGTTTGTTTATGATTGGCAGGCAGTAACTAGTGGGGTACTGCAGGTTTCTGTGCTAGGACCACAATTGTTCACATGTATTAATGATTTGGAAGAGGGGACTGAATGTATTATCTCCAAATTTGCAGATGGGAGGGTGAGTTGTGAGGAGGATGCAGAGATGCTTCAGAGTGATTTGGATAGGCTGAGCGAGTGGGCATCTGCATGGCAGATGCAGTATAATGTGGATAAATGTGAGGTTATCCACTTTGGTAGCAATAATAGGAAGACAGATTATTACTTGAATGGGTGTAAATTGAGAGAGGTGGATGTTCAACGAGACCTTGATGTCCTTGTGCATCAGTCGCTGAAAGTAAGCGTGCAGATACAACAGGCAGTAAAGAAGGCAAATGGTATGTTGGCCTTCATATCGAAAGGATTCAAGTATAGGGATAGGGATGTTTTACTGCAATTGTACAGGGTGTTGGTGAGGCTGCATCTGGAGTATTGTGTGCAATGTTGGTGTCCTTATCTGAGGAAGGATGTCCTTGCTATAGAGGGCGTACAATGAAGGTTTACCAGACTGATTCCTGGGATGGCAGGTCTGGGATGACAAGAGTGGACTCCACTCACTTGAGGAAGGAGCAGCGCTCCGAAAGCTCATGGTTCCAAATAAACCTGTTGAACCTCAACCTGGTGTTGTGAGACTTCTTACTGTGCCCACCCCAGTCCAATGCCGGCATCTCCACATTGAGAATAGACTAAGTCGGTTAGGAGTGTATATATTGGAGTTTAGAAGAGTGAGAGGGGAATCTCATAGAAACTTATAAAATTCTAACAGGGTTAGACAGGGTAGATTCAGAAAGAATGTTCCCAATGGTGGGGAAGTCCAGAACTAGGGGTCATAGTTTGAGGATAAGGGGTAAACCTTTCAGAACTGAGGTGAGGAGAAATTTCTTCACCCAGAGGGTGGTGAATGTGTGGAATTGAGAAAGTAGTTGAGGCTAAAACATTGCGTGACTTCAAGAAGAAATTAGATATAACTCTTGGGGCTGAAGAGATCAAGGGATATGGGGGGAAGCGGGGAATCAAGGTATTGAATTTGATGATCAGCCATGATCATAATGAATGTTGGAGCAGGCTCGAAAGGCTGAATGGCCGACTCCTTTTCTAATTTCAATGTTTCTATGTCTCTAAACACCCACCTACACACACACATACTTACATATACATACCTGCTTACACACACGCATATACCTACATACACACACTTACATCCAAAGATCTACAGACACACGCACCCACAAACACACCTACACACACCTACATACAAACACCTACATATACACATCTGCACAATCACCTACATACACATGCCTATACACACACCTGCACCTACTTACATATACTCACACTTACATATACACACTCACCTATATACACATAGCTAGCTGCACCTACCCCTACATATACACTGTTAGATACTAGACCAGAACCCCAAGGTATATTATGAAGCCAGACTGGACCCCAAAATTTTTTTTATCTTGGCCTAAATGTGAGATGACTCCAGGAGTAATCCCACTGATAAATTAGGGATCTTGTATCAAAACAAGCTTTATTCATATGATAGTTTAAGTATAATTCTAACAAGGTGAAGCAGCTTAACTCTTAACAGTTGAACAACATTTAAACATGAAGAAAAAACAACTCTAATTTCTAACTAATCACTATTTCAGTTCCAAAAAGCAACATTCTTTTTACAGACTTAAACCCCCTTTTACTTATAGTTTGCAATCACAAATATACTTGCTATAATGAGTGTAGACAGCTTTGGAGTTTTCAGAGAGATATAGAGTTTTTAGAAGCCTGCAAGATTCTCCTAACTTCAACCAGAACAGCCAAACTCCAACTACTTTCTCCAAAGAGCCTGTTCCTTTTTTGCTACAGATCCAGAATTGCACATAAATCACAACATGACATGCCTCTGCCGATCACTCAAATTTGAAATCCAGGGGAACTTAAGTAGACAGAAGTCCATTAACTCTACTTAACACAACCACTTGTAAAGTTGAAATGAGTAATTATTCTGCTCTCCCAGCATCTGAGCAGAATTCCTTCCAAACACACTGACAGCCTGGAGAAAATAGCTGAACTTTAAAACACTCTCCTGAAACATAAAAGCATCACTTTACACTTTTCAGGGTTAAATTCCATTTGCCGCTGCTCTGCCCATCTGACCAGCCCGTCTATGTCATCCTGTAATCTAAGGCTTTCCTCCTTGCTATTTGCCACACCACCAATTTTCATGTCATTTGTGAAGTTATTGACCATACCCCCCACATTCACATCATTAATGTGCACTACAAACAGCAAGGGCCCCAGCACTGATCCCTGTGGTACACCACTGGACACAGACTTCTAGTCACAAAAACAATCTTTGACCATTACCCTCTGCCTCCTGCCACGAAGCTAATTTTGAATCCAGTGTGCCAAATTGTCCTGGATCCCATGGGCTCTTACCTTCTTCATCAACCTCCCATATGGGGCCTTGTCAAAAGCCTTACTGAAGTCCATGTAAACTACATCAACTGTACTGCCCTTATCTACACACCTAGTCACCTCCTTGAAAAATTCTATCAGATTTGTTAGACATGATCTTCCCCTCACAAAGCCTTGCTGACTATCCTTGATTAATCCTTATCTCTCCAAGTGGAGATTAATCCTGTCCCTCAGAATTTTGTTCCAATAATTTCCCGACCACTGATGTTAGACTCACTGGCCTGTAATTTCCTGTTTTTTCCCTACTTCCCTTCCTGAATAATGGCACCACGTTAGCTGTCCTCTCGTCCTCTGACACCTCTCCTGTGGCCAGACAGCGCCTGCAATCTCCTCCCAGCCTCACACAGCAGCCTAAGGTACACCTCATCTGGACCCGTGAACTTATCTACTTCTAAGCTGTCTAAAACCACAAACACCTTCTGCCTCTGTGATTCTAACTCGCCTGAACCTTCTTTTCTCCGAAGAAAACAGTCCTAACCTTTCCAATCAATCTTAACAACTGAAGTTCATCAACCCTGGAACCATTCTTGTGAATCTTTTCTACACACTCTCTCTAATGCCTTCACATCATAGAATCATAGAATCCTACAATGCAGAAGGAGGCCATTCGGCTCATCGAGTCTGCACCGACCACAATCCCACCCAGACCTATCCCCATAACCCTATACATTTACCCTTGGCTAGTGCCCCTGACATTAAGGGGTAATTTAGCACGGCCAATCCACCTAACCTGCACATCTTTGGAGTGTGGAAGGAAACCGGAGCACCCAGAAGTAACCCACGCAGACACAGGGAGAACATGGAAACTCAACACGGTGACCCAAGCTGGGATTCGAACCCGGGCCTCAGGCGCAGTAAAGCAGCAGTGCTAACCATTGTGCCACCGTCCTTCCTAAAAAACTGGATGCTTTACTCCAATTGAGCCCAAACTAATGTCTTATACAAGTTCAACATAATCTTCTTGCTCTCATACGCTAAGCCCCTATTAATAAAGTCCAGGATTCTGTACGCTTTATTCACCTGTACAACCATCTTCAATGACTTATGCACATACAGGCCCAGGTCCCTAAGCTCCTTTATTTTACGTTGTCCCTCAACATTCTTCCTAACAAAACAAATCGCTTCACATTTCTCCACATTGAACATCATCTGACGCCAGCCCATCCATTTCACCAACTTGCTTGCCTTTGTCCTTTTGAAATTCTGCACCATCCTGCTAATAGTTCACAATGTTTTCAAGTTTTGTATCATCCACAAACTTTGAAATCGTAAAGTTTTTATCAGTCGCAAGTAGGCTTACATTAACACTACAATGAAGCTACTGCGAAAATCCCTTAGTCGCCACACTCCGGCGCCTGTTCAGGTACACTGAGGGAGAATTTAGCACGGCCAATGCACCCATGGCCAATGCACCTAACCAGCACGTCTTTCGGAGGAAACCGGAGCACTTGCAGGAAACTCACGCAGACACAGGGAGAACATGCAGACTCCGCATAGTGACCCAAGCCAGGAACTGAACCCAGATCCTGGCGCTGTGAGGCAGCAGTGCTAATCACCATGCCTCCTCTGTACTCCAAGGTCCAGGTCATTTATATATATATCACCAATATATATCATTGATGCATTTTTGTCCACGCAAAGCAGGACAAATCGAACCCAGTCAATTTCGACTCCATCTGCTCTCAATCATCAGTAAAGTGATGGAAAGGGCCATAAACAGGGCTTTCAAGCAGTACTTACTCAACAATAACCTGCTCACCGGTGCTCAGTTTGGCTTCCGACAGGGCCGCTCAGCTCCTGACCTCGATACAGCCTTAATCCAAACTAGGACAAAAGTGCTGAACTCAAGAGGTGATGTGAGAGTGACAGCAATAAATACTAGCCCAAGCCAGCCATTCAGTAAAGAATTAAAGAAAAGTAAAGCGAGGGTCACTGACCCCTGGGGAACTCCACTGCAACTATCCTGCAGCCCGAAAAACATCCATTAATCCCGGCTCTCTATTTTCTGTGACTCAGCCAATTCCATATTTATGTTGCTACTATCCCTTTTATTCTGTAAGCCACAACATTGCTCACAAATCTGTTGTGTGGCACTGTTTCAAAAGGGACTTTGGGACCCAGGTACACCACATCAACAACATTATCCTCATCAATCCTCTGTGTTACCTCTTCAAATGGCACAGTGGTTAGCACTGCTGCCTCACAGTGCCAGGGACCCAGGTTTGATTCCAGGCTTGAGCCACTGTCTGTGTGGAGTTTCCACATTCTCCCAGTGTCTGCGTGGGTTTCCTCCAGGTGCTCCAGTTTCCTCTCACTGTCCAAAGATGTGCGGGTTCGGTGGGTTGGCCATGCTAAATTGCCCCTAGTGTCGGGGGATTAGCTAGGGTAAATGCATGGGGTTATGGGGATAGGGCTTGGGTGGGATTGTGGTTGATGCAGACTCAATGGGCCAAATGGCCTCCTTCTGCACTAAAAATCTCCTGCAAGTTAGATTTTCCCTTAACAATACATGTTGGTTTTCTTTAATTAGCCCACATTGGTTCCTGTGATTATTAACTTTGTCCCAAACTATTGTTTCTAGAAGTTTCCACACCACCGAAGTTAAACTGCCTGGCCTATAGTCACTGGGATAAACTTTACAACCTTTTTTGAACAAAAATGTAACCTTTGCAATTCTCCAGTCTTCTGGCACCACCCCTGTGTCTAAGGAAGACCGAAAAATTATGGCCAGCGTCTTGGCAGTTTCCACCCTCATCTCCCTCAGTATCCTTGGCAACATCTCATCCAGTCCTGACCTTATCCATTTTAAGTACACCTACCCGCCTATACACACACCTACACACACACCTTCATGCTCACTTATGTGCACCCCTACCCATCTACATACCCACTGTCAACATCCTTGGGGTTACCATTGACCAGAAACTCAACTGGACTCAATACATAAACTGCTACAACAGCAGGTCAGAGGCTAGGAATATTGCCGCCAGTAACCCATCCCCTGATTCCCCCCAAAGCCTGTCCACCTGTCTGCCATCTACGTGGCACAAATCAAGAGTGTGATGGAATATTCCCCACTGGATGGGTGCAGCTCCAACAACACTCAAGAAGCATGATGCCATTCAGGACAAAGCAGCCCCGCTTGATTGGCACCACATCTACAAACATCCACTCCCTCCACCACCGACGCTCAGTAGCAGCAGTGTGTACTATCTGCAAGATGCACTGCAGCAATTCACCAGAGATCCTTAGACAGCATCTTCCAAACCCACAACCACTTCCATCTAGAAGGACATGGGCAGCAGATACATGGGAACACCACCACCTGCAAGTTCTCCTCCAATCCACTCACCATCCTGACTTGGAAATATATCGCAGTCGCTGGGTCAAAATCCTGGAATTCCCTCTCTAACAGGATTGTGAGTCAACCCACAAGAAGGCAGTTCACCACCACCTTTTCAAGGGCATCTAGGGATGGGCAATAAATGCTGGCCAGCCAATGATGCCCATGTCCCACGAATGAATAAAAAAATACTCACCTACATGCGCACTTATACACACCTACCACTTAGATGCACACACACACACACAGATACCTATCCAACAATATACACACTGAGACATACCTGCAGATAGACCCATTTATACACACACTTGCACACATGCATACACACATGAAGAAACAAACTGATCTGTGGTAACAGGATATGTGTAAATATCTGAAGTAAAATTAACATGAGCTCATTGGAGATGCGATGAAAGAGCCTGGTGGCATCGACAAACTCAGCTTGTGAAAACCTGAGGTATTGGTGGGGAGTTGTGAGGGAGTAACGTTGAAATCGAAGCTGGAAACTCTGACAAGGCAGAGCAGCCTCTTGTAATCCAGGAGCCTTGGAAAAGATGCAGAAAACATGTCAACCCCATTCTGCCAGCGGTGGACCTGAGGTCATGACCACACAAGGGCCTGAGACCTGGCACGGTGATGGCGATTTGGAAGACCTCACACTCTTGCTCTCTGTTGAATGCGACCATTTTGAATTCCACTGCCCCGCCCAAACAGAAAGGCTTCAGTGCAGTCAAAGCAAAATACTGCAGCTGCTTGGACTCTGAGGTGAAAATGGAACGTGCTGGAAAATACTCAGCAGGTCAGGCAACATCTATGGAGAGAGAAACAAAGATAATGGACTGAATCTTCTGGAGAAGTCCCAATTCACCAAGCTGAAAGCAGGAGCTGACCCAGTTAATGCCAGCGACTGGACCCTGGGAGGTATGTTGTCAGCGGCAGACAATTAAGGACAGTAGCCCACCCCAAATAGTCGCTGGCCCAATCACAGAGGCAGCAACTCAGAGGGCTCAACAGCGCTCCAGCTAACAGTGGCCATTGCTGGGCCTGCAATGGTGGGAAAGATGTCAGGCACATTCCCCCCCTCCCTCCAGCCCCGACCCTGATGTCTTCCCGTGCCATTTTAGCCGCGCTCCCATCCTCAAAGGGCCTGAAAAATTCTGGCCAACATTTAGGGTCATTGACCTGTCATCACCCTCAGAGGAAGTGAACGTTCCCAACAGAAGCTCTCCCAGCAGATCCCAGACAGACCATCAGTAACGGAAACAGAGCCAGGGAGAGATTAACACCAATCATCATTTTGATCGGGGTGGTGGGAATGTTTCTGTCGTTGCATTTGTGCCAGTATCCAGCTCCCAATTCCCCAATGGGGAAAATGATGGCCTAGTGGTCTTCTCACTGGACTACTAATCCATAAACTCAGCTAGTGTTCTGGGGGACCCGGGTTCGAATCCCACCACGACAGATGGTGGAATTTGAATTCAATATAAAAAAATACTGGAATTAAGAATCTACTGATGATAGTGAAACCATTGTCGATTGTCGGAAAAACCCATCTGGGTTCACTAACGTCCTTTGGGGAAGGAAATCGGCCATCCTTACTCGGTCTGGCCTACCTGTGAATCCACAGCAATGTGGTTGACTCTCAACTGCCCTCTGGCAACTAGGGATGGACAGCCAGTGACGTTCATGCCCCACGAATGAATAACAAAAATGGCTTATTAATAGTTGCTGATTACACCACTAACATCTCCTTTCAAAGAAGGTGCAGATAAAATTGATAAATAGCCTTTGCACTATCATCGAATGCCCCCAAGTATTATTCTATAATAAATATATCCAGAGCTCGATATTTCTGAAGCCATTCTGTGATAGCGGAATGTGAGGCTTGATTATTTCTGAGTTTGTAATCGCGATTAAAATTGATTGGGGATTTGACGTTGGATTGTAAATCAGCTCCTCGCTGTGTGACACCGCCCCTGCCCTGTGTCACACGTTGGCCCCATCTATTTTGCTGGTGCCTTATTTCAAAATGAATTCTGAAAGACAAACTTGTGGATGCGTGTGTTGCTATGGGAACTACCAGAACCTTGCTTCTACTCCTGGCGCTCCCTTGCTGCTGTTTTCAAAAAAATAGTCTTATTTTGTGCTTCCTTCTGTAAACGATCTTATGCAAAGCTTTGTTGCAGATAGCAGCATGAAGGGAATATCATTTTATATCAAACTGAGCAGACTTTGATAGGAAGTTCGCCTGTTTGGGGAATATATGATATGCGAGTTAATGGAGTCACGGCCTAGTAATTGATTAGTTAGAGATTAGTGATATCTAGGAGCAATCGATCAATCAAACAGTCAATTTGTGATCATCGGAACATATGGAAGTGAGTGAAAGGCAGTATTTAGTCACTGGCTTAATTCGGCATTCACGGCTAGTTGGGAGTGAGCTAAGGCAGCAATTAATTGGTGGATTAATTAGTGATTCAGAGATCTGGGAGGCAGATAGCAATCCCGTATCGATGTGTTAATTAAAGATTAGCAGATATGTGGGAGTGAGTGGTGTCCAATTGGTGGGCTAATTAATTAATGATAAGGTGTTATATAGCAAGTAACATGCAGTAATCCATTGATAGGTTAATGAAGTTACAGTCTTTGAGGAGGAGTTTGCATGTCTCCCCTCTTTCCCCTCTGTTGGTTCGAATATTTTTGTTTGAAAGGGAGATGCTTGCCAATTCGGCGAGTGCTTAACTCTTTACGCACCGTGATCATAAAAGAACCAATAGAGCAAGTTGTCTTGAAGTTAACAAGATGTTAGCTTTATGGTACTTTAGACGATTGAAGTAAAATAATAAAATACACACCAACTTACACACAAAGTTCACACCCACAGAAACACAGGCCACAGAGCAGGGAAGAATAGGTTGGCCAATTTAGAATCCATAAAAAATTGTAAAAGAGTGTGCAGTCTGTAGTTTGATGACTCGGCTAGCTGCAAAATTCCATGTTCTTGATGCCTCCAATTTAAAGATGTAGATGAATGAGTTGCTCATTCTTTGGGAGATGACAGTGCTGGCTTGGATTCTGCTATGACCAGGTGACCCTGGCGAATAGTCGCCCCTCTATTAATATTCCTTGATTGGCCACTAAAAAGTAGCAGTTTATTTTTTACGAGGGTATGCCTTTTCCAAATCAGAATGTATTTAACTATTTAGGTTGTGAGCAATAAGGGAGTCAATCAAACAAGGTTTTCTTGAGTCAAAGAAAGGGCAAATATATTAACCATTAATATTGAGAAAATGATAAAAACACGTCAAACATTCAGCCTCATGCAGTCATTAGAGCCCCTCCACACGCACACTTGCATGCATGTGTGCACACACAAACATACACACACACATACACACGCATGCACACACAAACACGCACACATGTGAGCACGCACACACACATGTGCACACGCACAGCCATGCACACACACATGCACAAACACATTAGGGCCCCCAACGCACACATGCACACACACACATGTGTGCACAAACATGTGCACACACACATACACACACACATGTGCACACATAAACACACATGTGCGCACACATGTGCACAAACACACACATGCGCATGCAAACACACACATACGCACATATCAGAAATGAGGGAATTAGAGTCCAATAAAAAAAGTAAAAGAATATACAGTTAAATGCCCTTCAATTGTCCTTGAAGCGTAGATTTTAAAATGCTACAGCCAATTTAGGTTAGCTGGTTTTGTGGACGCAGTCAGATGTAGAAGAGTAAGTAGTCTCACAACACCAAGTTAAAATCCAACAGGTTTATTTGGTAGCATGAGTTTTTGGAGCGTTGCCCCTTCATCAGGGGCAACGCTCCATGTGTGCGCACACGCATGCAAGTATGCGTGTGGAGGGGCCCTAATGACCGCATGAGGCTGAATGTTTGACGTGTTTTTATCATTTTCTTAGTATTAATGGTTAATATATTTGCTCTTTCTTTGATTCAAGAAAACCTTGTTTGATTGACTCCTTATTGCTCACAACCTAAATAGTTAAATACATTCTGATTTGGAAAAGGCATACCCTTCATTAGGAGCAACGCTCCGAAAGCTCGTGCTGCCAAATAAACCTGTTGGACTTTAACCTGGTGTTGTGAGACTTCTCATTGTGCCTACCCCAGTCCAACGCTGGCAACTCCACATCACAGATGTAAAAGATGTTGCAATTATTGCGAGATCTCAGGTCGTTGGTAGGTTTCTGGTAAAATGGGTAACACGCTTATTCAAAAAGAGAGAGAGATGGAGAGAGAGAGCATCCCTCTCAGCTTGTCTCCTCTGCTGAAGACTTTCTTGACACCACCGGTGTCGCTTGCAATCTCTCTCTAGTGGCAGGCAACCTTGCCTTGAAGTACTGCACTCATTGTGTATTTGTAAGATGTTTTGGGTGTGTCTCTTAGTGGCAACGATTGTTTCAATATCCAACACTGCATTTTTAATGTCACTTCTTTAGACAGTTACGCATTTCGATGGGCACCTGAATTTCTCTCTTCACGTTCCCTGAGGGTGATTTGTTAGTTTCTCACCTTCACCTTGGAATGTGGCCTTGCATTTTTAAGCAATTCGCTCTGTCTCAGTTCAAATTGCAACATTTCCTGTTAGTTGAAAGTTGAAAAATCGTATTTGCAAAAGTAAAGGGGCATAACAAAGCAATCTTTGTCTGCAGGTCATATTAAATTGCCTCTTAGTGCCCCAAGATGTGTAGATTAGATGAATTAGTCATGGTAAATGTGTGGGGTTACAGGGATAGGTGGGGGGTGAGGGCCTGGGCAAGATGCCCTGTCAGAGAGTTTTTGATTTGATTTGATTTATTATTGTCACATGTATTAGAATGCAATGAAAAGTATTGTTTCTTGCGCGCTACACAGACAAAGCATACCGTTCAACGAGAAGGAAAGGAGAGAGTGCAGAATGTAGTGTTACAATCATAGCTAGGGTGTAGAGAAAGGTCAGCTCAATATAAGGTAGGTCCATTTAAAAGTCTGACATCAGCAGGGAAGAAGCTGTTCTTGAGTCGGTTGGTATGTGACCTCAGACTTTTATATGTTTTTCCCGATGGAAAAAGATGGAAGAGAGAATGTCCGGGATGCGTGAGGTCCTTAATTATGCTGGCTGCTTTGCCGAGGCAGCAGGAAGTGTAGACAGCGTCAATGGATGGGAGGCTGGTTTGCATGATGGATTGGGCTACATTTCCGACCTTTTGTAGTTTCTTGCGGACTTTGTCAGAGCAGGAGCCGTACCAAGCTGTGGTACAACCAGAAAGAATGCTTTCTTTGGTGCATCTGTAAAAGCTGGTGAGAGTCGTAGCTGACATGCCAAATTTCCTTAGTCCTCTGAGAAAGTAGAGGCATTGGTGGGCTTTTGTAACTATAGCGTCGACATGGACGGACCAGGACAGGTTGTTGGTGATCTGGACACCTAAAAACTTGAAACTCTCAACCATTTCTATTTCGTCCCCATTTAAGTAGACAGGGCTATGTTCTCCACTACACTTCCTGAAGTCGATGACTATCTCGAGTCATGCAGACTCGATGGGCTGAATGGCCTCTGCTGCACTGCAGGGATTCTATGATTCTAGAAGAGCGTTCCTGGAGAATCACAGTCAGCAAAAAGGGCCCAAAACTTATCACGTAAATTAGAGAAAAACAAAGGATGCAGGAGGGCCCTGAATCATGTCTTCTCCTTAAGTGCTTAGCCTTAGCTCTACTGAGAAAATGAGTGCTTAAAACATACAAAAGTTTGGCCTAATATGCGACCCTCCTTTTCAAACTGCTGGGGAGATTGAAAGAAAGTCATTGTCCATGTTTTCCAAAGGTAACCTGATTAGCTCGTGCTTGGAAGCTAACTTGCCCAGGGTCCTATGTCCACGGGATTAGTCTTAAGGGCATATCTCCAACAGTTGAATACCTCAGGTGATTGCCGTGGATGCCTTGCTAATGAGACAAATGTGCTTCTTTCAGACTTTGGTGACAGTATTGTCTTTTATGGATTTTGCAGATGGCCTAACTCCACCCCAATGAATTGGAAAGCGGAATATATAGTAATGCAAATTTGGGTTAGCCATCTTGGTCTGCTCTGCCATTCAATCATGGCTGATAAGTTTCTGAACCCCATTCTCCCGCCTTTTCCACATAACCTTTGATCCATTTACCAATCAAGGACCTATCTACCTCTGTCTTAAATGCACTCAATGACCTGGCCTCCACAGCCTGAATTCCACAGATTCACCACCCTCTGGCTGAAGAAATTCCCTCTCTGAAACCTGTTAAAGTTCTTGGAGAAAACTTCCCGAACTTTGAGCATGTTCGACTCAGAGTAAAGTCTTTGGGGACGCAGGCAAAATAATCGATCCCTGAGTGAATCGATTATCTTGAACTTAGGCAGGTCCTGATAATCAAAACCAACAAGCTCTTAGGCAGGGGATCACACAAATTCCTTGGTGCTATTGCACCAAGGTAATTTTCGCAGAGGGTGGGTGAGAGCGATGCCCACTGATGGACCCTGCAGGTGAGGTTCTTCCATACTAAGTGTGCGATTTAAACCTGTCCCCAAAATTTTAGATAGGGTCTGGGCGGTCATGACCTTTGAAAATTGATTAGTCTTCCTGTTGGATTTCCAGAGCTCATAAATAGTAAGGAGTCTTGCATTTATATAGCACCTTTCACAACATCGGGATGTCCTATGGCCCTTTACAACCAATTTGTTACTTTATTTTATTTCGCAGGATGTGGGCATCGCTGGCTGGCCAGCATATATTGCTCATCCTTAATTTCCCGAGAGAAGATGGCGGTGAGCTGCCTTCTCGAACCGCTGCAATCCATGTGGTGTAGGTGCACCCACAGTGCAGTTAGGGAGGGGGTTTCAGGATTCTGACCCAGCGACAGTGAAGGAACGGCAATACAATCCCACGGCAGGATGGTGTGTGGCTCGGAGGGGAACTTGCATGTGGTGGTGTCTTTGTGTGTCTGCTGCCCATGTCCTTCTAGTCGGTCAGGGCTATGGAATAATCACTGTTGAAATGTAGGGAATGCGGCAGCCAATCTGTGCACAGCAAGATCCCACAGGTACAATCTGTTTGTAATGATGCTGAGTGAGGGATGTATATCGGCCATGAGAACTCCCTGGTGTTTGTCACAGTGGTGTCATGAGATGACTTACTAAGGTGGGACAAAAACAGAAAATGCTGGAAAATCTCAGCAGGCCTGATGGCATCTGTGGAGAGAGAATAGAACCAACGCTTCTCTCTCCACAGATGCTGTCAGACCTGCTGAGATTTTCCAGCATTTTCTGTTTTTGTTTTAGAATCCAGCATATTTTGCTTTTATATCAGGGCAGATGGGGCCTTGATTTAACATTATGTTGGAAAAGGCAGTGCAGCACTCCCTCAGTACTGCAGCAGCGCCAGACTGGGTGCTGTGGGAGCTGAACCTATGACCTCGGGGGGTGGTGGTGGTGGGGGGGGGGGGGGGGGGGGGGTGCGGGGGGGGGGGGGGGGCTGGGGGGGTGGTGACACTGAAGCAAAAGTTGCATTAAGGTCACTGATTTAAAAACTAACATTTTAATGATTTCTCTATTTAAAAAAAAGGAACCAGCTTCCTGAATTTGAAAGCCATGCCAAATTTAACATTTGCTTTGATAGCCTTAACTGTAGGAGCTAATCTGCGGAAAGGACAAATCTGATGATATTCACTTGCAGCATTGCAGTCCATCTCTCTCAATAAATGAGAGCAGTGCTAAAATAAGATTGTACATATCTGCCTGTTCTTACTGGCTGCTGACATTCTACTGAACAATCAGTTTGTCAGATTGTCAGGTGCAGACTGTGCATTTTCCTGAACAGCTTCAGAAAGATTATTTTGTAATCACGCTGATATTTTTAATTCAGCCACACACGCACAGATATCATCCAGTTGTCATGTTTATTTGCCAGGACTGTTTTTTATTTGCAATGGGTTTGACTGTATGCTGTTAAATGGTGTGTGTTACACAATCCTTAGTCCGTGTGACACAGTCCTACCCTTGGTGTGTGTTACAAAATCACATCCTTGGTGCATGTTACCCAATCCTACCCTTGGCACGGTGCCACAGTGGTTAGCACTGCTGCCTCACCGCGTCAGGAACCTGGGTACGGGCTCCCGCTTGGCTGACTGTTCTGTGCGGAGTCTGCACGTTCTCCCCGTGTCTGCGTGGGTTTCCTCCGGGTGCACCAGTTTCCTCCCACAGTCTGAAAGACGTGCTGGTTAGGTATATTCGCCATGCTAAATTCTCCCTCAGTGTACCCGAACAGGCGCCGGAGTGTGGCGACGATTTTCATAGTAATTTCACTGCAGTGTTAATGTAAACACAGTAAGAAGTTTAACAACACCAGGTTAAAGTCCAACAGGTTTATTTGGTAGCAAATGCCACACCAAATAATTGACTACCAAATAAACCTGTTGGACTTTAACCAGGTGTTGTTAAACTTCTTACTGTGTTTACCCCAGTCCAACGCCGGCATCTCCACATCGTGTTAATGTAAGCCAACTTGCGACACTAATGAATAAAGTTTAAAACTTGGTGTTTTATTAAGTGTTAATCGGATCTCCTCGCATCAATGCCATGTAAAGCTCGGCACAACATCGTGGGCCTGTTCTGTGCTGTACTGTTCTATGTTCTATATTCTGCAGGAGAAGTGGAATTAGAGAAGATGGGAGATAATTGAGTTGCTGTTCATCCTCATTTTAGAATTAACCCTTGTGTTCTAATCTTAATATTGTTATTGAAAATTCCGCTGCGTATGTTTTGAACCCATCTGGTTCACTAATGTCCTTTAGGGAAGGAAATCTGCCGTCCTTACCTGGTCTGACCTACATGTGACTCCAGAGCCACAGCAATGGAGTTGACTCTCAACTGCCCTCGGGCAACTAGGGATGGGCAATAAACGCTGGCCCAGCCAGCGACGCACATGTCCCACAAATGAATTTTTTAAATACTGTAATGCCATTGGGAGCATTGCAGTTTGTTATTCAGGAATGACATTTAATAGGTACTTTCCTTTATAAGTGTGGACACAGGGACTTAGTGCTGTTATGGCTAACCTTTACTGATTCAGCAAAGCAAGGTCTGTGTGCCTCAGTTCCAATTGCCAGAGTTTTTCCCTGCAATTATATTATTGCTATGGCTACTCAGAGTCCACCCATATGCATTGCATCGTGATTAGGAGCCTTCCTCACTGGTCCTCCTCTCTCTAGCCTCAGGACATTGATAGCTGGCTTAACACCCTCACCAGCTTCCCAGCTATAATCAGGCGAGACCAGGGAACCAACGTGGTATTTTCCTGAGCTTTGTGACTGGGTTCCACATTGGTAATGCCTTTACCAAGATGGGCTCTTATTTTCAATTGCCTGAATTGTGGTGAGCATGAATGTAAACAAATTCACCTAGAAATGATGCCACCATCTCTCTAAACCACTCTTTCCTGCATGTCATTCTCACCTCCAACTACAAGGGGGAGCTGCTCAGCACTGTTTTTCAGAATCCAAATAGGGACCCATTCATTACCTGTCTCTGTTACTTCCTGTTCCATCATCTCCATAACCAAATCAACTCAGATGTTTCCTTTCCACAAGAGCCCTGTACACCAGGAACTCTCTCATTTTCTTCCTATCTCCTAGTTTTCTTCTCAAGAAGTTCCTCTCATCAATGGGTGGCACAATGGTTTGCACTGCTGCCTCACAGCTCCAGTGACCTGGGTTCGATTCCCGGCTTGGGTGACTGCCTGTGCGGTGTCTGCACGTTCTCCCCGTGTCTGCGTGGGTTTCCTCCAGGTGCTCCGGTTTCCTCCCACAGCCTGAAAGATATGTGGGTTAGGTGCATTGGCCATGCTAAATTGCCCCTTAGTGTCCCTGGATGTGTAGTTAGGGGGATTAGTGGGGTAAATATGTGGGGTTACGGGGATGGGGTCTGGATGGGATTGTTGTCAGTGCAGACTCGATGGGCAGAATGGCCTCCTTCTGAACTGTAGGGATTCTATGATGATTCAATGTCTTGTTCCCTCGACCCCATTTCCATTAATCTTCCAGTGTAATCATTGTAATTTCATAAAATGTCAGAGTAGCTTCATCAGTTTCATGCTTTATTTTTACTTTAGATGACAAAATACAGGTGAAAGGTTGGATCGCCTAAAGGAAAGTCCAATAATGATCTGAGAACACAAGAGCTTATTAATTTAGCCCAGTGTGGCGGAGAATGAGAAACAATTAACAAGTTCACTCAATTCCAATTACTCTAGTTTGCTGGTCAGAGGTAGTTACTGACTCTAAGGCCGGAATTCTCCAGCCTCGCACGCCCAGGTGCCGCTGCCAGCGGGAACGGAGAATTTGGCGCTCAGTCAAATCTCCATTCACTGCAGCGGGACTGGAGAATTACAAAGAACAATACAGCACAGGAACAGTCCTTCGGCCCACCAAGCCTGCACCGATACGCAGTTTCTATCCCTCTGTTCGCTTCCCGCTATCAAGATACATCTTGAACGTTGCTAACGTGCCTGCTTCCACCACCTCCATTGGCAGTGCATTCCAGGTACCCACCACCCTCTGTGTGAAAAACTTACCCCCGCACGTCTCCCTTAAGGGTCTTGTAGTCGACCCTTCCACCCTGTGAATGAAGCCTCTGACTATCCATCCTGTCTGTGCCTCTCATAATTTTGTAGACTTCTATCAGGTCGCCCCTCAGCCTTCATCTTTCCAATGAAAACAATCTGAGTTTATCCAACCTCTCCTCATACCTAAAACCCTCCAGACCAGGCAACATTCTGGTAAACCTTCTTTGCACCCTCTTCTTCTGGTAGTGTGGTGACCAGAACTGCACGCAATACTCCAAATGTGGCCTAACTGAAGTTTTATACGGCTGTAACCTAACTTGCCAACTTTTATACAGCATGCCCCGGCCAATGAAGACATGCATGCTGTACGCCTTCTTGACCACTTTATCCACCTGTGTTGCCATTTTCAGGGATCCGTGGACCTGTACGCACAGATCCCTCTGTATGTCAATGCTCCCAAGGGTTCGGCCATTTACTGTATAATTCGCACCTGAATTCGATCTTCCAAAATGCATTGTCTCGCATTTGTCCGGATTAACTCCATCTGCTATTTCGCTGCCCGATTCCAGCCTAAATCCATTCAATAATGCCAGCTTTGTTTTTGTTGCCACGGGAGCCTGCGTATCTTTGATCTCAAAGCGTCAACAGGCGTGGCGCACACCTTTGACCTAGCGTCAAAGAATTGGAAATAATCAAAGAAGGTTGGATAGATTTTGATAGAAAAAATAACTTTTCCTCAATAGATATTCCACAGGTTTACAAACCGGGGACTACCAGCAGATAATGGAATCCTTACCAATTGTTAGAATTATGCCCTGAGCAATTTCAAAGATGGCATTTGATTTGGTTTGATTTGATTTATTATTGCCACATGCATTGGGACATAGTGAAAAGTATTGTTTCCTGCGCGCTGTACAGACAAAACATACCATTCATAGAGTACACAGGGGAGAAGGAAAGGAGAGGTGCAGAAGTGTTGCAATTACAGACAAAGTGAAGAGAAAGATCAGCTTATTATATGATAGGATCATTCAAAATGGACGGCACGGTAGCACCGTGGTTAGCACTGCTGCCTCACAGCACCAGGGAAACTGGTTCAATTCCCAGCTTGGGTCACTGTCCGCACGTTCTCCCCGTGTCTGCATGGGTTTCCTCCGGGTGCTCCGGTTTCCTCGCACAGTCCAAAAAGACATGCTGGTTACGTGCATTGGCCATGCTAAATTCTCCCTCAGTCTACCTGAACAGGCGCCGGGAGTGTGGCAACTAGGGGATTTTCACAGTAACTTCATTGCAGTGTTAATGTAAGCCTACTTGTAACATTAATAAATAAACTTTAAAGGTCTGATGGTAGCAGGGAAGACGCTGTTCTTGAGTCGGTCAGTACGTGTTTTCAGACTTTTGTACCTTTTTCCCGACGGAAGAAAGTGGAAGAGAGTGGGCGGGATTTTACTTCCTCACTCACCCCAAAACCGTAAAATCCTGCCCAAGGTCACCGGACCTTCCCATTGTCTGCCCTTCACCCGCTCCGGATTCCTCCCACAGTCCGAAAGACGTGCTGGTTAAATGCATTGGCCATGCTAAATTCTCCCTCAGTCTACCCGAACAGGCGCCGGGAGTGTGACAACTAGGGGATTTTCACAGTAACTTCATTGCAATGTTATAATGTAAGCCTACTTGTGACACTAATAAACTTTAAAAGAGGGAGAGAGTATGTGCGTGAGGTCCTTGATTATGCTGGCTGCTTTCCCAAGGTGGCGGGAAGTGTAGACGGAGTCAATGAATGGATGCTCACGAGTATGAAGTATGGCTGCCATCATGTCAACCCATTCCTCCATCCAGCTGGCTCTAGAGTCTTCTGCCATACATGGTCCCTCTGACATAGTTCAGCATTATTGTAACCGGCTTGGCTACCTCCAATGTGACGCCGATTTCTGGAGGAAGCAATGTCTTAAGGTTAGATTTTTACCACTGGATTCTAACCTGCTTTTCACGTTCCATTTTTTCTTTGTCATCCTTTATCCAGAGCCCAGAGACAGTTTTTAACTGGCTCAGTGAATTTCAACTCCAGCAGTATGCTGCTAACTTTATCAATGCGGGCTATGACATTCCAACAATCAGCCGCATGACCCCTGAGGTAAGTCGACAAACGACAGGAGGAGATAGTGGTGAAAGAGGTGCTGGTGTGCAAAGTCTCTCTCTGGACGCTATTGGCCTCCGAATGCCTTATGGGTTTGAGGGAAATTGCCTTGTCTGCTACACCTCAGCAGTGGCACATCGCTTACAATGATAGACAAAGCAATTTCATGCAAACTCAGTAACGGTTCGCATGCTAATACCGCACGCCCAGGATTTGTGCGTTAATCCCTAATGGAATAGAAGTACTCGGCTTTGCATTCATATTCCGTTGCACATCATCTGAAACTGCACGAGTTGAAAATTGTTCTCGATTGTTCACTCCGAACAGTTTTAAGGGAAACTGCAGGTTCTTACCATTGTCTGCTTCATATGCCGAAAGCAAGTTCTGACTTCCAGCGTTAATTCATTTATCTAATTTCAAAGATTGTGAGCAGGTCTTCATCATGGAGCCTGACTCGTACAACGCAGCTCTATCATTCTCCAGGCTTTACCCGCAGTTGTCGCCCTTTCAACCACCTTTCGTGGCACAGTGGTTGGCACTGCTGCCTCACAGCGCCAGGAACCCAGGTTCGATTCCCGGCTTCGGTCACTGTCTGTATGGAGTTTGCACGTTCTCCCCATGTCTGCGTGGGTTTCCTCCCACAGTTTGAAAGACGTGCTGGTTAGTTGCATTGGGCCATGCTAAATTCTCCCTCAGTGTACCTGAACAGGAGCAGGAGTGTGGGGACGAGGAGATTTTCACAGTAGCTTCATTGCAGTGTTAATGTAAGCCTACTTGTGACACTAATAAATAAACTTTACAAACTTTCCTGACTCCGTAACTCATGCTGAAAGGCAGCTTTCCATAGCCCTCCACCACTCGTTAAAGTAGCGACTCCCAGCCTGTAAATCGTGACTGTTGAATTCTTCCAGTCCTTCCAAA
Organism: Mustelus asterias; assembly: GCF_964213995.1. Classification (NCBI taxonomy): domain Eukaryota; kingdom Metazoa; phylum Chordata; class Chondrichthyes; order Carcharhiniformes; family Triakidae; genus Mustelus; species Mustelus asterias. The sequence goes on along the minus strand of NC_135823.1, from coordinate 55,425,321 downwards.
GAAACAAATCCAATGGCCAAAATCCTCCGCCCTCGTTCGTGGCTGGGATTCTCGGGTGCCGCTCAGAGGGAATGGAGTTTTGGCTGGAACGCAACAAGGTCTCACCAAGTCTGAGACTGGAGAATTCCACCCAATGTCTGCTGGTCCTCAAATCAAAAATAAATCATAGACAGGCATCGTGTGTTCTTTTTATCCAAGTGATAACAAGCAATTTGACAATTTTCAAATCATTCATCGCGGACAGCAATGATGCAGTTCTGGATACTTATATATTTAAACAGAGACCAAAATAAAACTTTGAAGAGTAAAAACAGAACACCAAAAGGAGTTCTTGAGCTTTTGAAAGCCGATGTTTAGCAGAAGAGGGTTCATTGACAGACAGAGGAGCGGAGAGAGTGAGGGGACTGCTGTTACAGTGGCTTATTCAGAACCCCAGCGTTACTGAATTCAGTCAAAACTTATCCATGCCTCAGCTCCGTTTCAACATTCCTTCTCCATTTCCCTTGATAACCTGACTTGACAAAAATCCCATCCACCTCCATCTTGAAAACATTGAAACATTGAAACGTAGAAAAGAGGAGCAGGAGGAGGCCAGTCAGCCCTTCGAGCCTGCTCCAAGATTCATTATGATCATGGCTGATCTTCCAACTCAATAGCCTGAATCCACCTCCCCCCCCTCCCCCACCCCCTCCACCCCCATATCCTTTGATCCCATTCGCCTCAAGTGCTATGTCTAATTGCTTCTTTAAAACATACAATGTTTTGGTCTCAACCAGTTTCTGTGGCAGCGAATTCCACAAGCGACCACTCTCTGGGTGAAGAAATGTCTTCTCATCTCTGTCCTAAATGGTCAACCCTGAATCCTCAGACTGTGACCCCTGGTTCTGGACTCCCCCCACCATCGGGAACATCCTTCCTGCATCTACCCTGTCCAGTCCTGTTAGAATTTTATGGGATTCTATGAGATCCCTCCCTCATTCTTCTGAACTCCAGCGAATACAATCCTAACCGACTCAATCTCTCCTCAAGTGTCAGTCCCACCATCTAAGGAATCAGTTTGGTAAACCTTCTCTGCACTTCCGCCAGAGTAAGAACATCCTTCCTCAGATAAGGAGACCAAAATATTGCAGGTGTGGCCTCACCATGACCCTGTACAGTTGCATCAAGGCATCCCTGCTCCTGTACTTGAATCACCTCGCTATGAAACATAGAAACCTAGAAACTAGAAGCGGGAGTAGGCCATTCGGCCCTTCGAGCCTGCTCCACCATTCATCTTGATCATGGCTGATCATCGAATTCAATATCCTGATCCCCCCGTCCTCCCATATCCCCTGATCCCTTTAGCCCAAGAGCTATATCTAATTTCTTCCTGAAATCAGACAACGTTTTGGCCGCAATTACATTTGCTGCACCCGCATGCTTCACCTTTCAGCGACTGATATACGAGGACACCCAGATCTCATTGCACATTCCCCTCTCCTAACTTATGGCCATTTAGATATGGCCTTCTTGTTTTTGCTACCAAACTGGATAACCTCACATTTATCCAAAATATATTGCATCTGCCTTTCATTTGCCCACTCACTCAACTTGTCCAAATCACACTGAAGCATCTCTGCATTCTCCTCACAGCTCACCCTCCCACCCAGCTCCTGTTGCCCCAGCACCCATAATCTTTAATGTCGGGGGGTGGATTCCAGATTCCTGCCACCCTTTGTGCCGGAAGAATAGAATAGTTCTGTTATGTTAGCTGAGATCTGTTAACCCAGCACGGATAGCAATCACATCTGAGACCTTGCAGATCCATATGCTGTTGGGTTTAAGCAGTTGCTTCAATTGGAAGTGCGGGATAGCCACAAACACAAAGGAAATGAGCAATTTTTCCATTACAACCTATTGCTAAGAAATCTATAAGTTGGAGGCAAAAGACCCCTCTTGTACCAGCATCGACAATCTTCCGATTCATTTTGTGCAGGCTGAAGAAATGCCCATCTGCTACCAGAGAGTGACCATAAGACCATAAGATATAGGAGCAGAATTAGGCCACTCGGCCCATCGAGTCTGCTCCGCCATTCAATCATGGCTGACGTGATTCTCACCCCCATTCTCCTGCCTTCTCCCAGTAACCCTTGATCCCCTTATTGATCAAGAACCTATCCATCTCTGTCTCTGCGGAGAAACCTTCATGGTTCCTGCGTTGGTGAAATGTTAAAATGAATTAAATGTCTGGGAGTGGTGGTTGCATATCGAGTGGAAAGTATCTGAAGCCTGCAGTTTCCCCGAAAGGACATGTTAACAGCTTCAAAATCGTGCAGGGGAGGCTCGAGATATCCGGTAGAAGTCAACACCTAAAGATAAACTGAACGTAGGGAGATGAAGTTGCAAAGTCATTAAAAGCTGTGGGTGAATGGCACTGGACTTGGTGTGTTTGTGTGTGCAGTCATATGAAATCACGTGTCGCCTGGTGTCCTGACAGTAGGGGAGGCAGTGGCGCAGTGGTATTGTCACTGGACTGGTAATCCAGAGAGCCAGAGCAAGATCTGGGGGCAGAGGCAGCCATGGCAGCCGGTGAAATCTAAATTCAATTAAAAAAACCTGAAATTAAAAGTCTGCTGATGACCGTAAAGCTTTTGTCGATTGTTGGAAAAACCCATCTGGTTCACTAATGCCCTTTAGGGAAGGAAATCTGCTGTCCTTACTCGGCCTGGCCTGCATGTGACTCCAGAGCCACTTAAATGTGGTTGATTCTCAACTGCCCTCGGGCAACTAGGGATGGGCAATGAAAGCTGGCCACGCTCTCATCCTGTAAATGAATTTTTAAAAAGTAGCACCCTTCACTCTAGACCTTGTTTTGGCAATGACCCTACATACAACTGTCTACTCTTACTTACTTCCTTCCTTCACGTTTTACCCCTGATCTTTCCCCATTTTTCCCTCTCCAAGGCTCCCATCTCCATTCATCCTCCTTTAGCTAAGAGGGAGGGTGAGTGCCGAGCAAGCGATGGACGTCTCCACAACTTTGGCAACAGCTCAATCAACGGGAGGCGTGCTGTCTCAGGGGTGAGACTTTCTAAACCCGATTTACCTCCCCCGAAGGTGAGACATTCTAAACAACGTGAGAATCAGCCGTCCACAAACTGACAGAACTCACTCAAAAGACTGTCCCAGGAGTCTAGTCTAAAGAACGGAGAGTTAGAGAGTCCTGGAATTTTTATGCCACGTAAAACTGAGACCCACCCCAGTCCCTCATTGCAAATTTGAGTCTTATCATAGAAACTAGAAGCAGGAGGAGGCCATTTGGCCCTTCGAGCCTGCTCCACCATTCATTTTGATTGTGGCTGATCATCGAATTCAATATCCTGATCTCCCCTTCTCCCTATATCCCCTGATCCCTTTAGACCCAAGAACTATATCTAATTTCTTCTTGAAATCAGACAATGTTTTGACCTCAACTACTTTCTGCGGTATCCAGCCCAGGGACCACCAATATCGAGTATTAGACAAACCATGAACTTCCCAACCTATTGATTTGAGATTACAGGAGATCTTCCAATGGAAATGAGGTCAGGTGCAACGTGGTTCTACAGTCAGAGGAGAGTAATATTGGGTGGGCTGTAAAACTGGCATTCCCTCTGAATGTGCCCCTTCACCCGACTGCTCTAGAAAATGACCACCCAGACCCTCTCCCCCTCCCTCCTTCCCCTCCCTCCTTCTGCCCTTGCCCCCCCCCCCAGTGGCCTTTCATTAGTCATCTTAATCACTGCCATCCAGCACCCGATTTCTCTGGTTCAAAGAGACTCCGTGATGCCTCCAGGCTCAGCGTAGGATATATCCATGCATAAACGGCCATAATGTTGCTTCAGATATGGATGGAGAATGCCAACAGAACCTCTCAGAGTAAAGATTCAGCACAGCCTCGCCCCAGTGCTGACCTCTTCCAGTTCCCACGTAGACTATCACCTCACGGAGAGAAAATGGGATAGCAATTAGAAGCGATGTTTCTTCCCCTTCCTAGCCTAGGGTTGGCGAGGGCAGTGGCACTGACCCTATTGATTGGCAAACTCAATACAGAGGCTGAACCTGAGATCCTGACACCCCTACAGTGGGACGTCCATCCGCGCTGAACCATTCCGAGAAACTGCCAGGGGGCAATTTTAACTTAGTCCATCCAGTCAGGATGGAGAGTAACATTGTGCCCAATGTAAAGCTGGCAATGCTGCCCAGTTCTGTTGGGTTCCCTGCCCAGCGAGTTGGGTTAAAATTACGCCCCGTTGTTGAGTGGAAGACATCTGACATCTCACAGGGCACCGCAGAGGAATGACATTTTCTAGCCGCAGACAAGTTCTCCTTGGCAACCTCACCCCCGAGGCGGTAGGCTCGCCGTTCAAGACGGGTTAATCATCTGAACTTTCTTTTGACAGGACTGTGCCATTGTTGTGTCCAAACATGTGCAACGTAACTATTTAGCAAGTCGCTTGTCGGGCACTGGAAGGGTGTCATTTTAGGTTAGCTCTTGAAGAGCTGCTGAGGTCAACTTAGTAATTGTGAGCGATAGCCTGCCACTGCTTCCACTGTCAATTTCAGGTTCACCAATGGCAACTTGAATTGTAACAAACTCTGTGTTCTAGGACCTAACAGCAATTGGAGTAACAAAACCCGGACATAGGAAAAAGATTGCCATTGAAATAAATCGGCTGAATCTCTCTGAGTGGTTGCCCAACTACCAACCAGTAAGTCTGATCACCTGCTTCAATCCCAAAAGCCTATCCATTGACAATCAGTGGGCTGTATGTCCACGACCCTACCTCCCAACACAAACCCTTACTCCAAAACGCATCCATAACATCCCGTTACCCTCAATATCCCAATCCTCACCCCAAGCAAAATCATGTCTCACATCTCAGCCGCCATCTCATCCATTCCGAAATGCTTGAATCTGATTTGCGTTGTCAAGATTGGAGATTGATCCCCGGACTCGAGTCTGAGGTGGAAAATAAGCACAGATAGCATGTGGTGTTCCAAAAAAAAAGTAGAGGAAATGAAGAGGTCAGTCAGGATCTGAAAGAGGATGACACTATCGTACTCTGAATGTTGCACGTTAAGAAGTCTCACAACACCAGGTTAAAGTCCAACAGGTTTATTTGGTAGCATGAGCTTTTGGAGCACTGCCCCTTCATCAGGTGAGTCCACAGAGTCCTCAGTCCTCACAGAGTCCTCACCTGATGAAGCAGCAGTGCTCCGAAAGCTCGTGCTACCAAATAAACCTGTTGGACTTTAACCTGGTGTTGTGAGACTTCTTACTGTGCCCACCCCAGTCCAATGCCGGCATCTCCACATCATGACTACTCCGAATGTTGGAAGTGTTCTAACCATCCGCTTTACAGTTGATCAACCTGTGACGTCTAATGCAGATCCCAAAAGCCGCGTTTGAGCAGAGCACTCAAGGTGCAGGATAATGAGAAATGAAGAAACATTTTTCATTGGCTTAAATGGGAAAGGAGATCGGGAGGAATATATAGCAGGTGACTGTACTGATATCACCTATTAATAAGGAATTGATGGACGGAATACACTGAGATCTATCTAGTTCACCTACCATCCTGTTCATCGCACATTACAATGACATTGGAGCTGTTGACTAACCGACTAATCACAGTGACCAATCCCCATCAATTAGTCTACAATAGATCCACACCGGAGGTGCGGAAAAAGGTAAAGTTCATTTATTAGTCACAAGTAAGGCTTACATTAACACTGCAATGAAGTTATTGTGAAATTCCCCTAGTCGCCTCACTCTGACACCTGTTCGGGTCAATGCACCTAACCAGCACGTTTTTCAGACTGCGGGAGGAAACCGGAGCACCCGGAGGAAGCCCATGCAGACACGGGGAGAACGTGCAAACTCCGCGCAGACAGTGACCCAAGCCAGGAATTGAACCCGGGTCCCTGGCGCTATGAGGCAGCAGTGCTAACCACTGTGCCACCGTGCTGCCCAGAAGTCCCAAAGGTGGGGAATTTTGGGAATAATCGACCCAAAGCCAAAGTCCGCTGCACTCGCGACATGTCACGTCCCGAATTACTCATTAACCGTGTCCCAAAATGTTTTTTTCTGAAAGAAGTCTTTTTCGGTTTGCATTTAATTAGACTTATTACTGCCTGCTCTGACCGTCTCCCGGAAGGGGGGGGGGGAGGGGGGGGGTGGGTGGTTCCAGAGAATGACTATTCATTCGCTGAAACCTAGTGAACATTCCTCCTCACTGTCATTTTAGCAACAGAGGCATCGACGCGTGTGCATACTGTTCCCCGGTGTATTATTTTATCAGCGTGCTAATCCATTTACTTTAAAGTGGCAGAGGGATTAATTCCACCTGGAATCTTTAATACGTTTGTTATGAGTACAGCACAGCACAATTTGAATAATGTCATTTTTATTTTTCCAATCTCAACTAATTGTGGATTTTCTTTTCACACAATGTTGGCAAATATATAACACGCTTATGAAAGGATTCTTATGAAGTGGAATTAGAGGAAACTAAAAAGCTTCCTGATTTCATTTGCTTTGGAAAATGAAGAATTTGTAAGTTATTGTTTGGGCTGTGGCATTGCAGCTCTGCAGAATGTGCTCAGCACTGTAACTCGGAGTATACAGATCAGCCATGATCTCACTGAACTGGGGAAAAAGCATCGAGGGGCTAAATGGGCCCCCCTCTGTTCCGAAATTCTAGAGTTAAAGTTTATTTGTTAGTCACAAGTAAGGCTTACATTAACACTGTAATGAAGTTATTGTGAAAATCCCCTAGTCGCCACATTCCAGCGCCTGTTCAGGTACACCGAGGGAGAATTTAGCATGGCCATTGCACCTAACCAGCATGTCTTTTAGACATGTGCTAACCACTGTGCTACCTTGCCACAGTAAGAAGTCTAACAACACCAGGTTAAAGTCCAACAGGTTTATTTGGTAGCCTACCAAATAAACCTGTTGGACTTTAACCTGGTGTTGTGAGACTTCTTGCTGTGTTTACCCCAGTCCAACGCCGGCATCTCCACATCATGACTACCTTGCCACCCCCAGTGGTTATGAATTGGCAGTGAGGAGCCTCAACTGTCCATTGGGTAAGCGGGATTGTCCAACATCTTCCCCGGTGTACATAAAATTGCAGCAGGGGCACGTGGGCATTGGGAATGGTGTCCATATTGTTCCACCCAATGCTACAACCCGCTTTCTGAGCAAGCCACTCAGTTCAAGGGCAACCAGAGATGGGCAACAAATGCTGGCCAGCCAGCGATGCCCATTATCCATGAATGAATTTTTAAAAATTGGATCATGGAATCCCTACAGGATCCCTACGGAGACCATTTGACCCATCGAACCTATGCTGTCAATAATCCCACCCAGGCCCTATTCCCATAACCCTACATATTTACCCTGCTAGTCCCCCTGACACTAAGGGGCAATTTAGCATGGTCAATCAACCTAACCCTTTGGACTGTGGGAGGAAACTGCAGCACCCGGGGGAAACCCACACAGACACGTGGAGAACCAAAAACTCAATGATAGTTTCAAGGTCACCATTATGAAACTTCCAGATTTTTGTTAGTTGAATTTAAATTTCACAATTTGCCATGGTTGGATTCGAACCCGGGTCCCCAGAGCATTACCCTGGTCTCTAGATTACTAATTTATGACAATATTACTGCACCATCGTTCGACCCTGAAAGAGCAGAAGTAGCCCATTCGGCCCATCGAGTCTGCTCCACCATTCAATGAGGCCATTTGGGGCGGCACGGTGGCACAGTGGTTAGCACTGCTGCCTCACAGCGCCAGGGACCCAGGTTCGATTCCCGGCTTGGGTCACTGTCTGTGCGGAGTCTGCACATTCTCCACGTGTCTGCGTGAGTTTCCTCCGGGTGCTTCGGTTTCCTCCCACAGTCCAAAGATATGTGGGTTAGGTGTATTGGCCATGCTAAATTGCCCCTTACTGTCAGGGGGGACTAGCAAGGTAAATACATGGGGTTATGGGGATAATTGCCAAACATTATCTTGGATTAATCCAACAGAAGTTCATGGTCACCAGTCCTATCTTGCTTGCATCATACCTACTCGTAACTAGCTCCTCATGAACTGGATCTGAGTGCCTTTGCCGGAGTCAAAGAGCCAGCACAGTAGTTGGTGCAGACTCGATGGGCTGAATGGCCTCCTTCTGCACTATAGGATTCTATGATTCTATGAAATCATGACTGATGTAAAATAATCCTCAGCTCCACTTTCCCGCCTTATCCCCATATCCATCGATTCCCTTACTGATTAAAATCTGTCTATCTCAGCCTTGAGCATACTTGACAACCCAGCCTCCACAGTCCTCTACGGTAAAGAATCCCACAGATTCACTACTCTCTGAGAGAAGAAAGGGGTTACCAAAGGATAAGACCATAAGACATAGTGGCAAAATTAGGCCGCTTGGCCCATTGAGTCTGCTCTGCCATTCAATCATGGCTGATTTTTTTTTTTCATCCCCATTCTCCTACCTTTTCCCCATAACCCCTGATCCCCTTATTAATCAAGCAATAAATGCTGACTAGCCCATGTCCCATGAATGAATTTTTAAAAATCGGTACTAAATAGCTCTTTCGATAAGAGACTATACTCCAGCCTGTTCCCTTTTACAAATCTATGACTCTTATTGTAGTCCATATTAATGCTCTATGCGGCTTGGTTATGATTTGTTCTTCATTTCAACAAGTGATGAATCCATAAATGTAAGGAAAAGTATTGGGATTAAACCAAGCTCATTCAGCCATCGAGCCTCCATTACCGCAGACCATGCACCAATCTGCTTCCTCATGAACCCTTCCCCCTCCCAAGCATTTAACCACCCACAGAAAGGGACTCCAAAGTCTCCACAAAATGGAATGTAAATCAAGGCAGGAGCATAATAAATACCTTGCTTATCCGCGTCACAACCTGCATCACACGTGCTTGCCTGGCTGCCTTCCCTGACTATTTAAGAAAAAGTTCCTGAGGATAAGAATCTAAAGATAGACGTGCTAAGAACTATTCACAGCAACCCTCATATCATTAAATCCCTTTGGAGACTTGCAAAACAACACTTAGCAACTCAGATTTTATTCTTTTACATTTAAAAATATTTTAGTCATATTTGCATGTGGGAATTGGTCATTTGAAATTTAACAAGTTAAAGATCAAGTTTTACAGAAAATACAAAGGGCTCAGTCTCAAAGTTGTGGAATAAGGGGAGGTGATGGCCTTGTGGTATTATCGCTAGACTATTAATCCAGAAACTCAGCTAATGTTCTGGGGACCTGGATTCGAATCCTGCCACGGCAGATGGTGGAATTTGAATTCAATGGAAAAAAAATCTGGAATTAAGAATCTACTGATGACCGTGAAACCATTGTCGATTGTCGGAAAGACCCAGCTGGTTCACGAATGTCCTTTAGGGAAGGAAATCTGCTCTCTTTACCTGGCCTACATGTGACTCTCAGCAATGTGGTTGACTCTCAACTGTCCTCTGAACAAGAGCAACTGGGGATGCGCAATAAATGCTGGCCAACCAGCGACGCCCATGTCCCACGAATGAATAAAAATAATTGGACCAAATTCAGACATTGCACAGGTAGATCCGATACACACATACAGCCCAGAATTTGCTGAATAGGGGCATCTCACAGAATGCCCTATTCATTCAGTATGTTCCTGTCTCCCTTCAGATCAAAAGCTTTTGGCCACAATGTTCCTGAAAGTGAGAGCTGATAACAGCGTCGTAAAGACAAAGAGGAATGTGGGATATGGATGGATGTTGGGAGCAATGATCTATCTCCTTGACCAATTGAAAATTTAAGGATTGAAAGATAAACTGAGAAGGAGGTTGAATTGGAAGGGGTGACATCAATGTCAAATCAGGTGCAGAAAGAGAAACAAAGCGAGGGAAAGAAACACTGTATTGAGAGAGCTGCCTCACAGCGCCAGGGACCCGGGTTCAATTCCAGCCCCAGGTGACTGCTTGTGTGGTGTTTGCACATTCTCCCCATGGCTGCGTGGGTTTCCTCTGGGTGCTCCGGTTTCCCCTCACAGTCCAAAGATGCGCGTGTAAGGTTGATTGGCCATGCTAAATTGCACCTTGGTGTCCAAAGATGTGCAGGTTAGGTGGATTGGCCATGCTAAATTGCCCCTTAGTGTCCAAAGATGTGCAGGTTAGGTGGATTGGCCATGCTAAGTTGCACCCTGGTGTCCAAAGATGTGTAGGTTAGGTGGATTGGCGATGCTAAATTGTCCTTTAGTGTCAGTGGGATTAGCAGGGTAGATAGGTGGGGTTACGGAGATACGGCCTGGGTGGGACTGTTGTCGGTGCAGGCTCGATGGGCCAAATGGTCTCCTTCTGCACTGTAGGGATTCTATGATTCTGATGTACACTTGTTGCTGGAACATCACTTCACCTGCCGAATGAGATTGCCTACTAACAATCCACACTCCAGTGTCAGCTTGAATTACACCGTGTGAATAATGCATTGTAGCACGTGGGATTAATGGTGAGACCATCACTCAATCCCCAATTTCGCGAATGCTAGTTAGTTTCCTAGTGACACAGTAATCACTCCATTTTTAGCCCAGTTTCACTCTATCTCCTCTTTCTCTCATCCTCTTCTAGCCCAAGTGGCACACCTATGGAGGAGAGGACAGAGGACAGCACCACTGATCTTCCAACACCCCTTCAAGTCCATGGCCAAATTTTCTTCTAGTCATTCAATTGCTGCCAGGATTGCCCAGTTAGAGAGAGGCGCCAGAGGCTGATTAATTAGCTGCATCTAAATGTGCACATTCGACTTTTTACTTTGGATTATTCGAAGGATTGGTAGTGTCTAACAGCATCAGTCTCTAAGACAGCGTGGCCTCTGACATAAAGTGCATTGTTATTAACCCTTCGCTCATAGTGAATGCACCTGAGATGTATCGATTTATCACACACTGTACATTTTTCTTTTTGTGTGGCTCTTTAAGGTGACATAATGGAGAAAGCTTGCCATACTTATAAATCTGTGAACAGTAAAGCACTTTAACGGAATAAAAATTGCCCTGTGCTATGATATTTGGACGAAAGCTGTCCAAACTTTGTTCTACCTCTCTTCCAACACCAGGTTCAAGTCCAAAAGTCCAAAAATGTACAGGTTAAGTGGAGTAGCCATGCTAAGTTGCCCCTTAGTGTCCCAGGATGCGTAGGCTAGAAGGATTAGCAGGGTAAATATGTGGGGTTACAAGGATAGGGCCTGGGTGGGATTGTTGTCGGTGCAGACTCAATGGGCCGAATGGCCTCCTTCTGCACTGTAGGGTTTCTATGGTTTCGATGATTTGGAATCACGAGCTTTCAGAGCACTGCTTCTTCCTCAGGTGAGTGGTCAGTCACCTGATGAAGGAGCAGCGCTCCGAAAGCTTGCGATTCCAAATAAACCTGTTGGACTTTAACCCGGTGTTGTGAGACTTCTTACTGTGCCCACCCCAGTCCAGCGCCGGCGTCTCCACATCACGGCAACCTCTCTTCTAGCTGTTGTTCTCTGGAGGTTTTGGGGAACAGTACTGCTCTGTCTTGGTCGTTCAGTGGCAACCAGTGTTATTTTCCTTTCGCGTTGGATGAATTCACCATCCAGAACTAAAAGTTGATGATCTGAACGACCAAAATTCTTAATTATGCACAGGAAGTGGTCATGAGCTCACGTGCTGCGACCAAATTTTGTGTCACACGTTGACGGTGATGAATATGTTACCCCACATAAGCTGCAGCTGGTAACGTACGGGGTCAAAAGACGTGAGAATTAGGTGGAATTCCATTGTTTTCCCTGGTGGAGTACCTGGTGAGCAGAAAGGTGACCCCTGGTAACCCCTTACATGCAGGTTAGGCAGATTGTGCGGGTGAGCAGGAGGCAATGAAGGTGTGCCTTCTGCTCACCTGCATAATCCACCTAACCTTCACATACGTCCAATGGACTATCGTTGAGGTCAGCATTATTTTGCCGTTTGTGCCAGGGGCACGGTCTAACGAACTCGGACCCATTTGTTTTGTGAGTTACAAGCCAGCCAAAAGTCAGTTTATTCATCCCCAAAATGCTTTCCATCCACGGCTACTTCAGGGGATTATTATCTGGAGTTTAAGGCTTATTTTTGCTTGGGGTTCCGCTGGGCGATTTTAAATCAATTCCGTATATTGAATTAACCAAGTGGGTGAGTGATCGTATGGTGCACTAGAAAAAAAGTGATTGAAGTTTTAAGCAATAACAGTTCAAGTAAGGGGCTGGGAGCCTCGATTATTCCAAACTTCCCAGAAAAGGAAGAGTTGAAGTTTGGAATGCAATGTGAAAAAGATGATGCAATTCACTGAATTATCCCTGCATGCGTGACTGAGAGGTATCTGCATATTGTGTGGCCTGTGTGTTTAATGTGCTTTCTTGTAATTGTGCAAATTGTAAATCATGTTTCTTTTTGTGTAGCATGAAAAGCAATAATATATCACCTCGAGGAAATAAAAAATGTATAAATAAATACTTTTGTGCAACATGCAGTATAGTATTTTGCATTAATTGCCAAACCTGGATGTTTTATTTTAAAGTTTGATGGTTAACTAATTTTTGGCACCATTGTCAGTACAATCAAAGGGAGGAAACAACATTGTTACACCCTGTATATTGTAATATATGATTGCTAATTAATTAGTAATAAGCAAACTACAATCTATACACTTATTCTGAAGTAGTTTCCAAATGACTGGGTGGTGTTTCCGTCCTTGAATCCCAATTCCTGGGTTCTTTTTTAATAGCTACATGGTATTTGTTGTGTGTTAACCTTTATTCTCACGCAGATGTTACTTTAAATTCCCAACATCTGCAGAGATGTTCAACGCTTATTTATTACTAGAACTAAATGGAGCACCTGTGGAAAGGAGTGGGAATGTTTGCAATGCACGTTTGCGTGCCCAGTTGCCTGTGCATTTAGTCTCTGTTTGCAGTTCAGTGGTTAGTTGGCTTTCATTCACAAGATAAATCTATTGGCAATGTATTATTTTCTTTTTAAGTTGCATGCCTCCACCACTGTGTTCACTATGTTCCAAAACTGCAGTCATTTTCGTCCCTGAGATGTAACCATTGTACATTAGATGTCTGTCTGTGTGTCTGCCATTGAAGAATTCAGCAGCAGCTTACGTTTATGCAAGTACCTTGAGTAGAACTTCCACCAGTGTCCCACAGGAACATAATCAGTCGCGAGGGTCCAGATTTTCCTGCCTTTCCCCCAATCTTACCTCCCCCTCACTCCAGGCAAAATGCCGTTGGCATTGGTGGGACCTACTGTCAGAAAATCTCACCCTAGTTAATATAGGTAGGGAAGGCAATGGCCTAGTGGTATTAACACGAGACTATTAATCCAGAAACTCTGGGGACCCGAGTTCGAATCCTGCCATGGCTGATGGTGGAATTTGAATTCAGTAAAAAATATCTGGAATTAAGAATCGAATGATGACCATGAAACCATTGTCGATTGTCGGAAAAAACCCATCTGGTTCACTAATGTCCTTTAGGGAAGGAAATCTGCCGTCCTTTCCTGGTCTGGCCTACATGTGACTCCAGAGCCACAGCAATGTGGTTGACTCTCAACTACCCTCCAAGGACAACTAGGGATGGGCAATAAATGCTAGCCAGCCATTGACGCCCATGTCCCCCAAATTAATAAAAAAAGGTGAACAAAAGTGTAGGTGTTAAGGAGCGTCTTAAAGAAGTAGAGAAGCTGAAAGATTTAGGAAGGGAATTCCAAAGATTAGGGCATATGTAACTGAAGGCACCGTTGCCAATGATGGCACGATTAAAATCAGACATCCAAAAGAGACCAAAATTGGAGGGACGCAGAGCTCTTGAAGGATTGTAAGGCTGGCAGGAGGTTACAGAGGTAGGGATGTCAAAGCTGGGATGGGAATTTTAAAATTGAGACATGAATGGACAGGAAGTAGGGCAATAAGCACAAGAAAGATGGGTGAATAACACATGAAGTGAGTTAAGATCATGTGAAGCAGAGTTTTAGATGAGGGTGGCACGGTGGCATGGTGGTTAGCACTGCTGTCTCACAGCACCAGGGACCCCGGTTTGATTCCCGGCTTGGGCCACTGTGCAGAGTCTGCACATTCCCCCCATGTCTGCATGGGTTTCCTCCAGGTGTATGCTGGGGGCAGGGGGGGGAGGGGGGGGGGGGGGGGGGGGAAGGGCGGGGGGGGGGGGGGGGGAGGGTGGAACATGCAAAGGTCCGTTGACCCCGGGTGAGATTTTCTGGTTTTTGGGCAAGCATGGCTGGGCAATCCTGCTTCTTATGTAGAGGGATGAAACAGAAAATTGAAAAGAAAAGTTGTCCCCTTTCAAAGTGTAACTGCACATTGTTCGGTATGGTAGTTGGAAGTGAGGTGTTCTGTAAATGAACAAATAGCTTTAATTAATACCACCCTTTGTGACCTTAGGACTTCTGCAATGCTTCACAGCCTCCTGAGTGAGGTCGCTGTTGTAATACGGGGAACACGGTGGCCAACTTGTGCATAGCAAGCTCCCACAAACAGAGCTGTTATATTATAATGACAGATGTAACTGTCATCCAGGATAACTCCCTGGCTGTTCTTCGAAGTAAGGCCACGGGAGTTTTTACGTTCATCAGAAAGAACAGATTTAATGTCCCATCCAAAAGACAGCGCCTCCAATAATGCAGCACTCCTGCGTTACTGCTCTGGGAAAGTGCTCAAATCCCTGGAGTGAGGCTTGAACCCATGAAGTTCTGATTGAGAGGCAAGTGCGACTGGCAACCCCATTTCGGTATTGAGTCACGGCTCAGACCTACTGTTGCCTCATGCAATAGGTAGTGGACAATACCGAAATGGGGTTTTCAGTGTATTACCCATCACTGGGTGAATTCCAAGCCATTATGTGCAAGGAGCCACTCACTGACAGGCAATTTGGACAGGTATATGGATAGGAAAGGTTTGGGGAATACAGGCCAAACGCAGGCAAATGGGACGAGTTCAGTTTAGGATCGGCATGGACGAGTTGGGCCGAAGGGCCTGTTTCTGTACTGTATATCTCTGTGATTCTATGGGCGGAATTTTCCAGCCGCGCTCGCCCTCAAGACCGGAAAATCCCGCCCAAGTTCAACGGACCTTTGCACGGTCCTGTCCCGCCTGCTACGATTGCCGTGGAGGGCAGGACGGGAAAATTCCGGTATATGAGTCGAATTGAGATGCATCAAATTCTGAGACTTCACATGTCAGCGCTATCGCTAGGCTCCTCCAGAGATTGAGGAGTGACCATTCACTTTCCTGTCACAGGTAGGGGGTTACCTGGCCATACGCACACATCACGACTGATGTGTCAAAAAACAAAAGGGGGTCCAGGTCGCAACTGTTCTTCGAAAGCAGAGGTCTTGGACTGGCAGAAAAAATAAAACGAATAAGTGGGCGGCACGGTGGCACAGTGAGTAGCGCTGCTGCCTCACAGCGCCAGGGATCCGAGTTCAATCCCAGCCTTGGGTCACTGTCTGTGTGGAGTCTGCAGGTTCTCCCCATGTCTGCGTGGGTTTCGTCCCACAGTCCAAAGATGTGCAGGTTAGGTTGATTGGCCATGCTAAGTTGACCTTTAGTGTCAGGGGGATTAGTCGGGTAAATATGTGGGGTCAAGGGAATAGGGCCTGGGTGGGTAGTGGACAATACCAAAATGGGATTTTCAGTGTATTACCCATCACCGGGTGAATTCCAAGCCATTATGTGCAAGGAGCCACCCACTGACAGGCAATTTGGACAGGTACATGGATAGGAAAGGTTTAGGGGAATCTGGGCCAAACGCAGGCAAATGGGATGAGTTCAATTTAGGAAACCTGGTCGGCATGGACGAGTTGGGCCGGAGGGCCTGTTTCCGTGCTGTATATCTCTGTGAATTTTGGTGCAGACTCGATGGGCCGAATGGCCTCCTTCGGCACTGTAGGAATTCTATGATTCTAAAGAAATATTAGATGTGTGAAAGCATACTGAGTCCGAGAGCTGCTTCCAATTTTCCTCACAGCACAATCTGTGCTTTGGGTTCCGACATGAACACCCATCAAAATGACACAGCCGTTTGGGAATGAGAGATTCAATAGATCCTTTGTCTGTCTATTATGCGGACCTGCCTATCAAAATTTCTTCACCACTTTCCTGGCCAAATAAGCAGGGAAGAAAGGCTCTTCTATTATCTTGCCTCAATTACGCACTGTGTGTCTTTTGATTTTTTTTCACTTTGATCTCCTTTGACTGAACGCTGATTTCTAAAGCACAGATCGCACCCCACCCTCGCTTTTATGCAGCTTCAGTGGTTAATGTACTTCTCTGAAAGGGAAAGACATGATTTCAAGCTCCGACAGAATTGCCACCAACAATAGCCCTGTTTTAAAAAAAAGGTCCTCAGCTCCTTGGGGCTTTGAAAGGGGGTGTCTAAAATCTGCCAACTCCTACTCCCAGAGTTACACTTCGCGTTTGCCACCCCACCATTCCTCCGACATCCATCCTCCAGCTAACCTGACGATGCTCTCCTCACTAATACCGAGGTGTAAATCGATGATCTTTGACAGATTTTTATGGATGTATCATGCATTTCCATGGTGAGTAATTAAAAGTAGGACGGTGGGGGGCGGGGGAAGGAGGGGGTGGGTGGTGTATGTGGAGGAGAAGGGAATGGGGGTGGGACGGGGCAGGGTGACACATTTGTGTTGGCAACTTTGTGCTTCTTTCCCTTTCTGTCTTCGCTCCCTTGCCTCATCCCAAGCAGTAATGACCTTGCGTGCCACAGTTTGCCAGACACCCCTCAGAACGAAATGCTTGGCAGGTGCCAATTAGGCTGCAATTCAAAAGTTAATTTATTCAGAAACAAATGTTAACACACATTTACAAGCGTGAGGTGAGTCGACTGCTGAAATGCAGTTCCAACGCGATGGCGAGAAACTCTGGCACTTAAATCGAACATAGAATGTGGGCAGCCGCGTCATTAAAATTTTAAATTCATTTCCCAGCTTCGATGAGTGAACGGTAGCAGCGAGGTTTGCGACACCGTTAGCACAAACTTTGTCTCCAACATGATTAACGCAATTTCGACTGCATTTTGGAAGCTATTTCCTGATTTGTCCAAAGTGGAAACCTAAGGTGGAATTTTCCCGTCCCGCCCACTACGGGAATGGTAACGGGCAGGACAGGATCATGCAAAGGTCCGTTGACCTCAGGCGCGATTTTCCGGTCTTGGGGCGAACGCAGCCGGAAAATGCCGCCCTTAAAGATTATTTATTAGTGTCACAAGTAGACTTACATTAACACTGCAATGAAGTCACTGTGAAAATCCCTGAGTCGCCACACTCCGGTGCCTGTTTGGGTACACTGAGGGGGAATTTAGCACGTCCAATCCCACCTAACCTGCACATCTTTGGACACTAAGGGGTAATTTAACATGGCCAATCCACCTAACCGGCACGTCTTTTGGACTGTGGGAGGAAACCGGAGCACCCGGAGGAAACCCACGCTGACACGGGGAGAATGTGCAGACTCCGCACAGACAGTGACCCAAGGCTGGAATCAAACCTGGGTCCCTGGCGCTATGAGGCAGCAGTGCTAACCACTGTGCCACCGTGCCACCCTTTACCCACACCGTATCGGACATCAAATAAGAATGTGACATCTGAAGTGAGCACATTACTGGAGGCTCCAACATGTGAGATACAAATCCTCTCTTGCCATTTTCCAAAAAAAAAGATTGGTTACAATTTACATTTTGAGCCCGAGGTCTAACCCAGCCCCATTGGACGGTGAGGAGAATTGTTATTCACTTTTTATCCTAATGCAACAATACCCTCAATACTTTTCTGTTTCCTTTTTTTCAAGAATGATCTAATGGAATGGCTCACAATCATTGGCCTTGCTCAATATTACAAGACGTTAGTGGAGAATGGTTACGAAAACATTGAGTTCATCACTGACATAACCTGGGAGGACCTGCAAGAAATTGGCATCACAAAGTTAGGTGAGTGCTGGCCATTCTTTACATGCCACTCCTTTTCGGGTCGTTGTAGGCGCCGGGTGTTTCTGGCTCATGTGTGAGCAGAAAAGGTTAATAAAACCATAGAGTTGTACAGTACAAAGGGAGGAATTCAACCCATTTTTCCTGTGCAAGCTCAGAGAAAGAGTGACTAGTTGCCGTTAGACTCTATAATATCTCATAGTAGAAAGCAGGGTGCAATGAGACATAATGGGGAAAATGTTCTTGTCTAGCCCACTGATTAAATGGTCGCGGGCGGGACAGACTATTTGACAGACCATTTAAAGGTCAGTTGACCTCAGGCGGGATATTCTGGTCCTGGGGTGGACCATACAAGATAATCCTGCCCACTGTGCAGAAAGCTAATTTTTATTTTTACAAGGTTGGGTTTTCAGTCAATCCTAGTAGTTGGTGTGTAAGGTCTTATTTATAGTTTCCTCCAGGCTTCCTGAGCCACTGTAGTCCATGTGGTGTGGGTAAATCCGTGCGATCTCACCAGCTGATCATGCCACACTCCCGCTGCAGCAAGGCCGGAGAATTTGGCGGCCAGCCAAATCTCTATTCACTGTAGCAGGATGAGAAAACCCTGCCGGCGTGAATGGTGGTAGGATTCTGGCCATGATGTTTGGTACAAAGTGCTAAGATTTTGATCCGGTGATGAGGAAGAAATGGCTGTATTGTTCCGTGTGTGTGGGGGACTGCAAGGTGGTGGTATTTCCCTGCACCAGCTACCCATCATTGATCCGTACAATACAGAAGGAGGCCAATTGGTCCACCGAGTGCACTGACTCTCCGAAGGAGCGCCTTACCAATTAACCCCCCAAGTTTCTCCTTTTCAAGTTAGTGACAGGACCCTGGACAGCATTGATGTACAGAGGTACCTTGGGGTTCAAATCCATAGCTCCCTGAAAGTGGCTACACAAGTAGATAGGATGGTAAAGAAGGTCTATGGCATGCTTGCCTTTATTGGTCGGGGCATTGAGTACAAGCGTCAGGATGTCATGTTGCAGATTTATAAAACTTTGGTTAGGCTGCATTTAAGAGTATTGCATTCAATTCTGGTCGCCACATTACAGAAAGGATGCGGAGGCTTTGGAGAGGGTGCAGAAGAGGCTTAACAGGATGTTGCCTGGATTAAAGCATATCAGCTATAAGGGGAGGCTGGGTAAACTAGGGTTGTTTTCTCTGCAGCGGCAAAGGCTGAGGGGAGACCTGATAGAAGTCTATAAAATTACAAGAGGCGGCACAGTAGCACAGTGGTTAACACTGCTGCTTCACAGCTCCAGGGACCTGGGTTCGATTCCCGGCTTGGGTCACTGTCTGTGTGGAGTTTGCACATTCTCCTCGTGTCTGCGTGGGTTTCCTCCAGGTGCTCTGGTTTCCTCCCACAGTCCAAAGATGTGCGGGTTAGGTTGATTGGCCAGGTTTAAAATTGCCCCTTAGAGTCCTGAGATGCGTAGGTTAGAGGGATTAGCGGGTGAATATGTGGAGGTAGGGCCTGGGTGGGATTGTGGTCGGTGCAGACTCGATGGGCCGAATGGCCTCCTTCTGCACTGTAGGGTTTCTATGACTTCTATGAAGAGGCACAGATAGAGTCGACAGTCAGAATCCTTTTCCCAGAGTTGAAATGTCTAATACCTGGGGGGGCGTGCACTTAAGTTGAGAGGGGGAAAGTTGAAAGAACATGTGAGGGGCAAGTTTTCTGATACAGAGAGTGGTAGGTATGTGGAACATGCTGCCAGGTGTGGAGGCAGATATGATAGGGGCTTTTAGATAAGCACATGAATATGAAAGGAATAGAGGGATATGGACCAAGGGCAGGCAGAAGGAATTACTTTAATTTGGCGTCATGTTCAACACAACATTGTGGGCCAAACAGCCTGTTCATGTGCTGTACTGTTCTGTGTTCTAAGTCTATATCTGATTCTGTTTTGCAAATTACAATTGAATATGCTTCCACTGCCTTATCAGGTAGTGCATTTCAGGTCACAAGAATGAATCATTTAAAAATCTCATGCACGTGTTAACACTTTAGCATCATAGAGTCCCTACAAAGCAGAAGAAGGACATTCAGCCCATCGAGTCTGCACCAACAGCAATCCCATCCAGGCTCTGTCCCTCTAACCCCACACTGGAGGAAACTGGAGCACCCGGAGGAAACCTGGAGGAAACTATAAATAAGACCTCACACACCAACTACTAGGATTGACTGAAAACTCAACCTTGTAAAAATAAAAATTAGCTTTCTGCACAGTGGGCAGGATTATCTTGTATAGTCCACCCCAGGACCAGAAAATCCTGCCCGAGGTCAACTGACCTTTAAATGATCTGTCAAATAGTCTGTCCCGCCCGCGACCATTCAATCAGTGGGCTCGACAAGAACATTTTCCCCATTATGTCTCATTGCACCCCGCCTTCTACTGTGGGATATTATAGAGTCTAACGACAATCATGATGCCACACTGGTCGCTACTTCCTTTTCTTTATGTTTGTTCATTGACAGCTTGTGGCAGCATTGGCCAGGCCAGCATTTGTTGCCCATCTCTTGAAACGTTTTTGGTGGGCAACAGCCTCCCTGAGCCACTGCAGTCCATGTGGTGGAGGTAAACCCGTGCAATCTTACCAGTTGATCATGCCGCGCTCCCGCTGCAGCAATGCCGGGGAATTTGGCGCCCAGCCAAATCTCCATTCATTGCAGCAGGATGAAAAAATCCCGCCGGTGTGAACGGTGGTTGGATTCCGGCCATGGTGTTTGGTACAAAGTGCCAAGATTTTGATTGTGTGAGGATGAAGAAGTGGCGGTATAGTTCCAAGTCAGGATAATGTGTGGGTGAGTGAGACTGTGAGGTGTTTCCCTGCACCAGCTACCCATCATAGAATCCCTACAATGTAGAAGGAGGCCATTTGGTCCATCAAGTCTGCACTGACTCTCTAAAGAAGCATCTTACCCAGCGCCCCCTGCCCTATCCCCACAACGCCATGTATTTACCATGGCTAATTATCCGAACCCAAACGTCTTTGAACACTAAGGGGCAATTTAGCATGGCCAATCCACCTAACCTGCACATCTTTGGACTGTGGGAGGAAACCAGAGCACCCGGGGGAAACCCACGCAGACACAGAGAGAGCATGCAAACTCCGCACAGACAGTCACCCGAGGCTGGAATCGAACTCAGGTCCCTGGCGCCGTGAGGCAGTAGTGCTAACCACAGTGCTCCCCCCCCACCCTTGTTCTTCCAGGTGGTAGAGATGACTGATTTTCGAGATACCGTTGAAGTTGCTGCTATAGTTTCAGCCCCTGCTTCTTTCAGCCATAAACAGAGACTAGGCATGATGGCCACACCGCGGGGGGTGGGGTTCGGAGGTCATTGAAGCCCCCGATGGTGTCAGAGTCATGGCTGAGCATTGCCCATCTGACAGTGCCAACCAGCACCCTAACAGTGCCAACCTGGCAGTGCCAAGGGTGTGGGGTGTGAGGGGTAGGTGGTTAGGAAGAGGGGAATGAAGTGGGGGGGTCATGTGGGAGGTCATGAGGGAGGTCATGAAAGTGGTCATGAAGTGGGCGCATGAAGGGGGGGGTCATGAAAAGGGTCATGAAGGGAACCCTTCACAGGACCCCAATGCCCCGGTGGCGGTGATCTTTGGAGGGGGATTGGGTAAACATTCCTTCAATGAGGTGGGGGGTGGGGGAGTCCCTGATGTCTATGGGGGAGGGATGGGGGTCCTCAGTTTCAGTGTAAGATCGATCTCTATGAAGCCAGGATTACTGGGTGTGTTTAGGCCCTGCCCTTCTCAAAACCGGTGCAAAACTCTGTCAGAGGATTTTATCCAGGCCCTATTCGCCGCCTTATCCCAGTAACCCCACACATTTACCCCGCTAATCCAACTATCCTACACATCTCCAAAAGAATCACTGCGTGTGGGGAAATCGCCACTGTTTTTTCGCCCGAAATTCCACCTGTGGTTACTGTGCTAATGTAGGAGATGCAGCAACCAATTTGCGCACAGCAAGCTCCCAGAAGCAGCAATGAGATAATAGGCAGATAATCAGCTTTAGTGTCATTGGTTGAGGAATAACTACAGGCCTGTGGGCGGCACGGTGGCACAGTGGTTAGCACTGCTGCCTCACAGCACCAGGGACCTGGGTTCGATTCTGGCCTCAGGTCACTGTCTGTGTGGAGTCTGCACATTCTCCCCGTGTCTGCGTGGGTTTCCTCTCACACTTCAAAGACTGGAGGGGGTGCAGAGGAGATTCACTCGGTTGATCCTGGAGTTGAGGGTTGGCTTATGAGGAGAGACTGAGTAGACTGGGACTATACTCATTGGAATTCAGAAGAATGAGGGGAGATCTTATAGAAACATATAAGATTATGAAGGGAATAGATAAGATAGAAGCAGGGAGGTTGTTTCCACTGGCAGGTGAAACTAGAACTAGGGGGCATAACCTCAAAATGAGAGAGATCAGATTTAGGACTGAGTTGAGGAGGAACTTCTTCACCCAAAGGGTTGTGAATCTGTGGAATTCCCTGCCCAATGAAGCAGTTGAGGCTACCTCATTGAATGTTTTTAAGGCAAGGATAGATAGATTTTTGAACAGAAAAGGAATTAAGGATTATGGTGAGCGGGTGGGTAAGTGGAGCTGAATCCACGAAAAGATCAGCCATGATCTTGTTGAATGGCGGAGCAGGCTCGAGGGACCAGATGGCCTACTCCTGCTCCTAGTCCTTATATTTTTATTCCCTCAGTACAGTGCTGGGAGCTTAGAGATTTATGCTCAAGTCTCCGGAGTGGGACTTGAATCCTCAACTTTCTGAATCAAAAGGTATGAGCGCTCCCCGATGTACACTGAAAGATGCACTGGTGAGACAAATTTAGGGGTTGCATTTCAACACTGAGCCCCAACCGCAGATGAATATGCATCGAGATGCAACAATGGTCAGTGTGCCTAAGCTTGTGTTATGTAACTGGGCACGATGGAACTGCTTTTGATTTTCAATGTCAGTGGAAAAAGAAGCACTTTGGATTGTAGCACGGGCACTGAACAGAAAGAAATAAAAGGAGCTCCTTATTGAGGAAGCAAGGGAATGTATGGAGTGCTGTCTTGCCTTTTGCTAATTAGCACGTTTATTTTCCAGTCTGCTTTGTCCTGCTTCCCAGCACTCAA